>NC_086180.1:46790446-47417696 GCF_023053635.1 Elgaria multicarinata webbii | reverse complement strand
TGTGCGAACTGGGTCCCTGTCAGTGGTGTAGTTGTAAGTGCTGAAGTGCAGGCGCTCATCATGCCAATTCCCACAGTCTCATCCCCAAGGAGGGTGCAAAAATGCAGGAAGATATGTTGATACATATTTTTTTTCAAAAAAAAAGTGCTGGTAGTTTTCATCTCCACAAAGAACAGGTCTTTTGTAAAACTAATAGGTGTTAATTGCCCATTCAAGACCACCCCACCCCAAAATACTTTGCATTACAATGGAGATATATCATAGCAATTTATTGTTGCTTGGAAAATCCATTTCCACCAACTACTGTGAAGGTTGCAACTCAGCTCAGAGGGAACAGGGAAGTCTGAGAGTGGTGGCAGATGACATCCTGGTCCCTGCTAATCAAAAAGTACTGGCACCTCAAGCCTGCGATCCCTGGCTCCGCTGCAGTCCTTCTTGTAGTACTTGATCCTTTGGTACTTAATAGAAACCGAGGGTCCCCATCTGCATAACCTAGAACTCAGGGCTGGTGTCAAGGGCAGTCATGGTTGGGCACCTGCCAAGGGCCTGCACCCTAGCAGGAGCCCACTGACAAAAGCCCCCCCCCCCAAGTTGTTCTTCACCATGGCAACCTGCTTGTTCACCTGCCTCTCACTCTGGCACAGACAATGGTGGAAGAGAGAAGACTGACTACATGTTTACTGGCTCTGTTCCTGGCAAGCAAGCGATAGCAATGATGAGAAAAACGTTGTGGAGCAATTGCAACTGGTGACAATGGTAGTGAGAAGACAGACTCACTGAGGGAAAGGCCCATTATTATTAATTAATTAATTACATTTATATACCTCCCCGTAGCCAAAGCTCTCTGGGCAGTTTACAAAGATTAAACATGGAGGGTGTCTTGCCCAAGGGCTCTCAAAACCTGGAACCAGCACTCCTAAAACAGAACCCCAAGTGTAATGGGACCTTCATGAGTGATTTAATGGACCCTTCATGGGCAATGATTTGGGAAGGCATTTGCATGAGTTTTCAGGGCCACATAATTTGCCATTAGATTCATAAGCATTAGCAGTGGCAGGTGTCTTCATTTTTCTTTTCTTTTTTCTTCGTTTTGCTTCCTGATGTTGCTGCTAGTAGTGGCAAAAGTAGCAACAACACCAACCCCCTACTTTTGGTGGCAGTGGCACCCACTACAAAAAAGTGGTCCTCACTGACATTTCCTCCCCTCCCTCCTCAACACACACTTGCCCTGAAACAGCACTACATCCTGGGCATTATGGGAGAAACAAAGGCCACTGAAAGAAAAGCGTTGTTTTCTTTTGCTGCTTGCAGCAGCAAAAAAAGGGAAAAACCCTATCATTGTTGCTAATAGTGAGCTGCCTCCCAATCCTGGTGAGAAAATTTTGCTGCACTCCTGAAAAATCTCAATTAGTTGAGGAGATGAAATGTTGCTGCCTTGCTCCAAATTTGGTGAAAAGTGTTTGCAAGAGAACTCTTCCCCCAGCCTTAGATAGCGCCATCAAGCTTTCTGTTCCTTGTTCATGCTATAAATTATTATTATTATTATTATTATTATTATTATTATTATTATTTTATTATTATTTGTATTGGTAGACATTGTCTTTTATGTACGTCATACCATATCACATGGATAAAAACAACTGATATCTAAACAGAAAAAGAAGCTTTCCAAAGGAAATGCACTTTTTAAAAAATCCCTCAAAAAGCTTTGCTTTTTATTATCATATGTAAAGGAACTACCACAACATTTTTATCTTAGCAGAAGCTTTCTGTGTCCTTAGCATATTCCTCTCTCTTGATATATTCAGTCCCTTTTCTTTAAGTTCTTTAATTTGTATCAATCATTTTGTGAATAGTGTGAAAAGTGCAGTTTTGCATTATTCTTAGAAAGAAGGCTTAGCTGCATTTCTAAAAGCATTTGATTGTGTGTTCTGGGGGGGGGAATCTGAAAGGAGGGGGAAAGGAAGATGAGTTGTAATTCACGTTTGGTCAATATATAGCACAATGTTTTAGCATTTGCCTGTTTTGAGTATGATGTTAAATTTATTATATGTATAGAAAAAATCCTGCAATTCTTCCAGCTGCCATTTCTAATCTTGCTGCATCTCAGTGCAAATTTATTTAAGATAAAAGCTTAGTAAGCAGTTGATAATAGTATTTTCTACTTATTAAAGTAAAATGTTTGCTTTTCCCTTCTGAAAAAATATTAACATTATTTATCTCAAGAAAAAAGTAATACCAATCAGCTGCATGATCATATGATAAATTCATTAATACCTAGAAAGATTAAAATATTAACCAAATTGTTTTTAATGTATTTGTTAAAATTATTAGTTATCTTTTCAATAAAAAAAGTGCTCAAGGTGACATGATTCTTTTACCAGCCATAAACAATCATCGCAATTAGTACAGCTTGATATGCTAAGCAAAATCAAAGCCTTTGAGAATGCCTTTTTTTTAAAAAAAAATTCTGGCAGAAAAGCCCTCTTGTAGGGCTCCTTCAGAGATGTGCTTTGTATGTGGAGTAAGGCTTCTTGTATGACCTTAATGAGCTGTGACATAGGAGATCCTAAATATATGCCAGACCCAGGCTTTGGTGACCTTTAAAGCTAAGAATTGCCTGGATGCTAATAGACGGCAATAGTCACAATGTTGTGTTGTAAGGATGTTAACAAAGACTGTTTATGTGTCATTTAAACTGGGTTGTCTCTAACCAAATACTGAGAACCTTTTCAAATGTTACCACCACAAATATATGATTAGCCAGAAGGAGTAGGGGTTTGAATAGATGCCTAGACATCTGAGCATTTGCAATGTTTCATGACTTTGGGCAACATCTTGATGCACATCTTACGTTAGTAAGAGTAATGTAAAAACCTCTCCTTTTTTTACTTGCTGAGAAAAGAACAATGGAAAAACTCATGGTCACCAGCAACTGGTGTACATTCACTTGGGCTGGTCCCAGGTAGCAGCCTAGTCACTATATTCTCTATTATGTGGAATTCCTGGAGATGTTCTGCTAGAGATCCCACAACCTCAATATGATTAGGAAGATGCAAGAGCACACAATCTGGTAAAAGCATGCTAAGTATGTCCTGAGAAGCATAGTCCTGGGGACGACTGCCTCTGAAGTGGGCTTAACAAGTGGATGAGGGATTGAAATTTGGCTCAGCTGATACAAAGTGTTTCATCTTGACTCCACTAATGCAGTTGTGGCAGTTACAGATGCAGCATCTTCCTTGGAGGATACCACAGCTGTGATATTTGTCCTCTTTGCCAAAAAGGACAGAAATTGAACAGCTGGTCTGGGAAAGAAGTAAGAGTATGAAAGTTGATTTCAATCTGAGAAATATGACTTGCGCTACCACAAATAAATCTATCTTATCTTTTGGTGTTTTTGTTCTGTTTGTAAGTTTGAATGGAAATAAACCCACTGATTCTTTCGGCAGTTATTGTTAAAACTAGTAATGCTGTTTTTAAAGACGCCTAGAAATGGGAATGGCAGAAGAGTTTCAGGATGCCTTGATCATATCTAATCCTGTTAGCAATGTGCTGAGAAATGTCCCATTGCTTAATGCTTTATCATGTAATCCATAAATTTATTCCTATTTTTGGCCATGTGGTTAATTACAATGTAATTGTGAGCCTACGTATGTGAATAATGATGATCTATTTGAGTAAATTATTGATACCTGCATGTTACTTGAGTCACACTCACCCACCAAGTATACAGTGGTCCATTTATCCATAGAATTTATCAAATGAGAGAATCCTGCCTTGCTAGAATATATTGGAGGTGAAGGGGGGAATGAAATAATTACCATTTCTTCTCAAAACAGCCCTAGCTACTGCACATGTGCTGGCATCAAACCTCTAGGTTCCCAAGCAGCTCTGCCATGCTTAGGATGGAGAAGACTCAGAAATATTAGGTTTGGGGGAAGGCGGTGTAAATGTCCTTCCCCAAATCATAAAACGTTGGTTCTAGTTCCAGCAATAAAACAAGTATATTTCTAGTGCATTGTCAGCGTACAGAGTATAAAGAAGTGATGAAAGTCTTAAAGGATTCAGAGCAGTACACTCTGGTATTGACCCAGCTGTAGTTGGTACTGGTGAATGTATGTAGTACCATCATAGTTGGTGACTCTTTGTAGTGAGACTATACAAGAGCAATCGGCCTTTCAAGTCATTTTTTGGGGAATGATTATGTTGGCTGTATTATCTTTGAGAGGTATTCTTATGTGATCAGTATAGAGCTTGCAGAAATAGGACATACTTACTCCTAGAATTGCCTTGTGTTTTATACTTAATGCAGGCACATATGCATAGGTGCAGACACAAATGCAGATTTTAACAGCTTTTAAGTTTTATATCTCTAAATGTTCAAGCTCACTGGTAGTTCATTAGTAGTTAAAATTCCATATTAACTTTGCACTTTTATTTTCTCTCATAGCTTGGATCGTCCTCCTCTGTGCCTTTCTCATCTATATTCTCACAGCTGTTCATGACAGTTGTAGTTCCTCTCATAATTGGGCAGGTATGTTTTAAAATTTAGATTTCTTATTTTTTTAATGTCTTAAAGAGAAGAGGCTGTTACCTAGGGAAAGACCTCTGGATACTAGAGTTTAATAACAGAGAAATGACACCATAGTGCTCCCTGAAGTCACATGGATTTTAGTTGAAACTGAGCAGCTGTCCCTCATTCCCCCAAAACATATGCTTTTGCATATCAAAAAGAGAGTTTGTGAACATATAGTAGGGAAGAAAATGGTAACCCAGTTGCAAAATCAGGCAGCTTAGTATAAAGTCACTATGAACACATCACAGAGGTATTTGACTTGATTAGAAAAGGTCTACTCAATACTGGATCTTCACTTGCTGAGGCTGTAAAAATAATTGATTAAAAAAAAGTTCATCACGACTTGGCATGCGCTAAAGCAGGACTGGGGAACCTGTGGCACTCCAGAGATTGTTGGACTCCATTTCCTCTCAGCCCCAGCCCAGCATGCCCAGTGGTCAGGCATGATGGAAGTTGTAGTCCAGCAATATCTGGAGGGGCACAGGTTTACCAACCCTGCACAAATGTGTAATTAATTACTCAAGAACTAGTTTTGCCAAATCAAAGACATAATTTTTGACAACTTATTTTCATGTTACATATTTATACGTGGATATTCATTCTTGCGTAAAAGAAAAACACCTCGATGTTTGTATTGTATGTAATGCAAGCATGGTCTTACTTCCATATATGTTGGTTTCAATACACATGACAAGGAACTAGTATTTGTATTGTCTTCTCAGTACGTAAATTCTTATCGAAATACACACTTGCATACTTATTTTAGAATAACAAATACATGTATTTTGGAAATGGGCAGGAGTTTTTCCCAGCCTAGAGTCCTCAGGGTTCGAACCAGCAGTCTTCTGTATGCAGAGGATGTGTTCTACCCCTGAGTTATGGTCCCTCCCGATGTATAGTCTCCAACACTTGCCCACTTGCAAACAGTTTTGTGCCTTTCAAAAAGGATGCCAAAAAGAGACACTTTCACTGCATTCTGATGACACAGTAACTCACAATGGGTTAAATAAACCACGATGGTTTATTTAACCCATCACGTGTTATACTGTTGTCTTTCAGGGATTTTTTAATCCACGACTGTTTATTTGCCCAAAATAACTCACTCTGATAAGTTATGCAGCAAAGGTTATTTAACCCATCATGGGTTATGGTTGGGCACCTCTCGGGCACCATGGGTTAATTTGTTCACCTGTAGAGTCACACAGGAAGAGTGGTTCAGATTGCTTCCACCACTCCGCTCCTCGCCGGCATTGCTCTGTGTACAGGGAATAGTGGTATTGGAAACAGCTTAAACCAGCTACTTTAGTAATGTCTGTGGGTTAAATACGCAACTGCGATATAGCAAATGAACGAAAGTGTGCTACTGCAGTAGTGTCTATGGGTTAAATGCACAACTGTGATATAGCGAATGAGCTACTGCAATATTGGGAACAGCTTAAACCTGGTATTTTCTATGAGTTAAACACAGTATTGTGTTATTGCCAATAGCTTAGACAGGGTACTGCGTGCTTGGGTGGGAGGCTTAAATGGGCTTAAGCACCGCAAGGGAAGATGGGATACCAGCATGTTCGGGCAGGACTGCATGCAGGCGAATGAGTCAAATTACACAGAGAAATTTAATAACAAACAGTAGTTTATTCACCCATTCATGAGTTGGGGCACTGTGGACTATTTCAAAAATAAATTGCTGTTCGTAGTTCATGAATCCATCATGGATTAAAGTGACGTCGGAATGCAGTCCTTTTGTAGGGGATGAAAAATGCTTGAAATGGCCTTCCCATTTTTGGCACAGCACTCACAGAATGAAAACCCTCTAATATATATATATATATATATATATATTAATGTAAAAATGGCTTTGCTGTGGATTTGTCTTGATCTTTATATTATTTCAGTGCAAGATAGAACTGGATTGATGATTGTTGAAGGCAAGCAATTCATGAGCCACATTGATACGTTGGGATGAATTCTCCCATTGTGTACCACATGTGGCTAAATATTTTTGCACAATGCAATGCAGTAATTTCATCAATCTCTAAGCTGTATTGCCCTATTTTTCTAATACTGGAAGTCTGGTCAAAGATTGTGGTCTCTCTGTTTGTGTTGTCTCATTTTAACAGGGAAGTGACAGGTAGCAGAAAAATGAATACCAGGGCAACAATTCCCTTCCCTTTTCTGATGTCCTTCTCCCTTCTCTAGACCTAAGTGCTTGTGACAGACTTTTATTTTATGTTTTATTTTAAAGAGTGATTTATGATTAAAAGTTAATGAAATAGAATTTTCACAGTGCTTTTATTATATTCTACCAGTTTGAACATTTTTCAAAGCAGCACACCAAAACCTACTGTTCTCTATGAATAAATAATAAAAGCCATGTCTGTACATTATCATTCATGCATTCTGTAGTTGCCCATTGGTGTTTTATTTGCCAGCCTGAAGTGGGCGCTTTCTATTAAATGGTCCTTAAGTAAAACTCAAATTAGTTATTACAATTGTACCCTTTTTGAGATATATATTGGTGCTGTGTCGAATCCTGCCCTCTATTTTTGGGAATTTTCCTCTCTTCCTGCGAAAGAGGCATTGTTTTTTCTGCCTCTTTCACAGGGAGGGAGGGAAATTTGGAGAATTTTTCTCCTTGAGGGAGGGCCAGGCTTTCCACATACCTTTTTTTAAACGTAACTGGTTGCTGAAGGGGCTTCTCCCTATTTTTCAGTTCGTTCGTGTGTTTTTTTAAAAAAAACCCACCCCCTTCCCTCGGCATTTAGAGGAGTTCTTAGTGAATGCCTATTGGAGACCATGTGACCTCTCCCTCTCCAATAAGCGCTCAGGAATAACTCCTGGACTCTTGAAAAATGCCAGGAATGTTTTGGAAAAAAAATAAGAAAGAAGACCCCTCAACTCCGAAATTCTCACCTCTCCCAGCCTCTTTTGCCCGAGTTTTTGTTTTCCCCCATCCCCCACAAAATGCCAAAAATGGAATGGTCAAAATTTTCAGCCCAATATTTATATAGGCCATAAGCTCAAATAGTCCTTAAGTAAAACTCAAATTAGTTATTACAATTGTACCTGTATAATGCCATAAGCTCATTGGGTTGTCTTGTTCAAATATAACAAGTGAAACTGTGTGGATCTGTCTCCATACCCAGGTGCAGCCTCCCACAACCTCTGGTGCCCTTCAGACATTTTGGATTCCAGTTCTTTGCATTCCTGACCATGGACCATGCTGGCTGCGGTAGACGCAAGTTCCTAGAGGGCACCAGCCTGGGGAAGGCTGCTCTAGGCTCTCTAAGTAGCACTAGAAGTTACCTTCATAGAATCATAGAATAGCAGAGTTCGAAGGGGCCTACAAGGCCATCGAGTCCAACCCCCTGCTCAATGCAGGAATCCACCCTAAAGCATCCCCGACAGATGCTTTAGGGTGGAAAGCGTCAGCCTCTCTGACGCTTTCCTCCAGGCTCATTGCCTGCACTGTCAAGCCAAAATGGGGTTATGTAGGGTTTCTTGTGCGGCAGGGGATAATTCCTCAGGAGTGGAGGCAGGGCTGACCCTACCAGTTGGCAGAGTGAAGTGGTTGCCTCAGGCAGCAGATGTTGGAAAGCGCCAACAAAATATTGGTAGGAGAGAGTTGTGTGTCATGCGGCTTGCTCTCCTTCCCTTAAACTAGCCCTACCCTTTTAGGTGCAATAAAGGAGGAAATTCCATCCCCAGTATTGAAGTAATATTCAACTGCTAGTCCATTCTGCTTGGTGGCCAGCCCAGCCCCCTGCCCCAGTGGAGGGCAACCACTCAGGGATCGCTATCTGCCGGGAACACCCCGGAGCAGCTCCTGAATGGCTCCTGAGCAAGGTCAGACCATCGGAAGAGACGGGCTGCCCTCGCTCTGGCTGGAAAAGTTGGGGTAGGTCCCTAACTTTTCAGCCACGCATCTTGGGCTCTTTGCCCCGGGATGACTTTGAGTTGGCAGCTGCATCATCTAACCAACACCACGCAGATTCGGAGCCACTGCAGGACAAAGAAGGCATCAAGACAGTCCCCCAATCATGGGGCTAGGTTGGTTTCCAGCACGTCTGCCTCTACTGCCACTGGTCTGATGGATCTGGGCCCTCCTCTTCAGAGCTGAGGCTGCTCCCAGTGTGGGGATCCTGACAGTACGCAGATAAATCCTTTACATGTGTGGAACTGGAGAGAAAGCTGTTGTAAATGGCAAGAGGAGCAGAGCTGTGTGGGTGTCACAATCCGGGACGTGGGCAGCAGGGTCGCTAGGCAGAAACGCCGGGCCTGGGACAGACAGAGACAGAATGGGCTTGGGTAGTTGGAAGACTGGTGGAGCAAGCTGGGGGTGAGGCACAGGTCTCAGGTGGCAGAGTCCAACAGTGGGCCAGAGGCAGATCCAGGAAACAGACACAGGTTCAGAATCCAAGCAGGAGCCAGAGGCAGAAGATAAATCCAGTTAATAAGCAGGCAAGGTCCAGACAGGGAGCAAGGCAAGAAGCAGAGTCCAGAAGGTACAGAATCCAAACAAGAGCCAGAGGCAAACGTCAATGGTCAAAGGCAAGCAAGGTTCAGGCACGTACCAGGTAGTGAAGGGGCCAGAGGCAGAGGCTTGGTTGAGACGAGCAAGAGGTCCAGCAAGGCGAGGCAAGATCTGAGGGAGCAGATGATCAAGAACTGGCTGCAGCTAGCACGAGAGACCGTGTTGCTGTGGCAAAGGCTGAAGGTGAAATGCAGCTCTTATATAGGCTTTTCCTGGCAGCTCCCAGCTGTTCCGTATGAGCCCACCTGGGAGTGCCTGCTGGTCTGGGCCTGACCCCTCAAGGCTTTACCAGCCAGGGCTCGCATCCTACGAAACCCTGTGGCTGGTTAGATGGAAAGCTGCCGCCAGATGGTGCTGCAGGACAGGACAGATCATGACAGTGGGTCTGCCCCCATTGGGCAAATGTAGAAGTCAGCTTTTGTCATGGCAGTGCATCTAATTTGTGATGCAGCTGCTTTCAAAAGAGTGCACGACAATGAAACTTCAGCTATGAATTCCTTTTTTTCAGAGGAATTCTTCCGTTTTTCACTCTAAACTGAAAAAGGAAAACCAGTGATAATTTACTAAAGAGAGAGCTTTAACAACAGAATTAAGGCTGCAATCCTATACACATTTACTTGGGAGTAAGTAATATAAGACATATTCAGGCATTCAATCTTCATACATTTAGAGCTTCATGGGGGGAAGAATGAGGCCACACTAGTTGCCCCTGCCTCCTCCGGCATGTCCCCCTTGCCAGACCCTGCCGCCCTCCACACTTTGGAGAAGATTGAGAGAGGAGAGCCTGCTGGACATGCATATGCTCCCCACCCAATTTAGAATCCTGTTTGTGCAAGATTCTAGATCACATGGGAAGCCTAGGTACGTACAACATGCTTCCTCCAGTACATGGACTGTGGCAGGAGCAGCGGCATGGACATAATTGAGGGGGGAAGTACCATTGAGCGTGGCCCCACTCTTCCCCTCACACAAGTCTAATTCTTATTGTTTGAGGATTGATTGCCCAGATAGGACTGTAGTTCAGCAGTTCAAGGAAAGAAAGCTACAGTTATTCTTAAGAAACATATTCAACTAGAATATATTTATAACTTTAATCCATATAGAAGTAGCCTGTTTATAGCTAAACTTCAGCTGAATTTCAGGAAGAAGCAGTAGTCTTTTGGGAGACCAACACTGTTGAAAAGCTGTTTGGAAAAATTGAGATGACAGATTAACAGCATTCCTGCCATAGTTCACTCTTATCTGACACTTGACTTTAACTGCAGACAGATGAATTCTCGATAGGAAGGTAAACAAAGAAAAATATAATACACTGCACCCTAAAAATGTCATGAAAGATTTTGTTTATGGTGTTATATTGCAGTGTATTTAATGTTAAGAAAACTAAGTTGCTTAAAATTGCTTTCAAATTATTTAGGGGATTTTAATGAAGTGCAAGAGCATGGGTACCGCACAGCTAAAGCTAAATAGACAAAGACATGGTGATTTGTGTTGTAATAGTTCATGGTGCGAGATGTCATTGATAAACACAAAAATTGATGTATATTATGGATAGAGACTGAGATTTAAAGGAGCAATAAGCTAGAAAGAGAAAACAAAATCAAACTGAAGAACGTTTACCATTTCAAGGAGAATATGGCCTTATTCATCCATCTTTTTGAAACTGAATTTCTGCACTGGAGTATTAACTGCCAACAAAGGACTTTGTATTTAAAAACTTGCATTGCTTTCCACTCTCTTCCATTTCCTTCAAAGGATAGAGCACAAGAATCGTAGGTGGGTTTTTTTTGGAGAGGATTATGAGAATGAAGTGGGTGGGAAATAGAAGTCAGCAGGCAGAACCTCAAAAAGCAGAATCTATGCAGGGCCAAAAATACAACAAGCTGAGATCCCTTCCAGGCCACTATATCTTACCTAGCCACTAAATCCATCTGTGAAAGTAAATAAGCCCCTACAACTTGCATGATCTGCACAGTCAGTATTAATTTGTAGGAGTAAAAGTGATTTCGAGGGTACTTAACTGAATTAACTTAGGTGAAATTCATATTAGCATTCCATTCCTATGTTTTATCATTTCATCCACCATTGTAATTGTCCGTACTCCCTACTCAAAGAAAGATAACCAATATTTGCAAGCAGCGCATTAGAACAAGCTTTGAATGCAGTAGAGAAAGTTCTAGATTGAGACAATCTTAGGCCTTGACTATACATTACATCCAAGTGTATAATTGAATCCTTGTAGCCCTTTTACTTCAGGAAAAGCCACTTCATAAGGGAGTGATTTAGAGCAGAGAAGTGACAGGAAGGGGAAGAATATGACACTGATATTGCACCAGCTGGCTTGGTTGCCAGTGCATCCAAGCCCAATTTCAAGTGCTGATTTTAACTTCCCCAAGCCTTGTGCTGCCCAGATGTGTTAGAGTGCAGCTTCCATTATCCCCAGCCAATGTGGATATTAACCCTGCTGGCAGAGGATGATGGGGGTTACAGTCCAACACAGCTCGAGAATACTAGTTTGAGGAAGGTTGCCTTAAATGGATTTGGCCTGAGTTACTGAAAGGAGTTCATGTACATTGATGGCGCTATATTAATAATAATAATAATGAACAGAAGTCCTTCTCATTTATTAATTTATTTATTTATTTATTACATTTATATACCGCTCCCATAGCCAGGGCTCTCTGGGTGGTTTACAGAAATTCTAAAATTGAGATAAAAACAAGTATACCAAATTTAAAATTCTTAAACACAGAACATACACACATAAAGCATTAAGAACCGTTAAAAAAAACTAAACATGTGGGTGATTAAGATGTGCCGCGATATGCCTGGGCAAAGAGGAAAGTCTTAACCTGGCGCCGGAAAGATAGCAGCGTTGGCGCCAGGCGAGCCTCGTCAGGGAGATCGTTCCACAGTCTGCTAGCCACCACCGAAAAGGCCCTATCCCTCGTTGCCACACTCCGAGCCTCTCTTGGAGTAGGCACCCGGAGGAGGACCTTAGATGTTGAACGTAGTGACCGGGTATATTCACGTCGGGAGAGGCGTTCCGTCAGGTATTGTGGTCCCAAGCCGTGTAAGGCTTTATAGTTCAAAACCAGCACCTTGAATTGGGCTCGGAAACATACAAGCGGACCAGAGCAGGTGTTATATGGTCAAACCTTCTGGTTCCCGAAATCAATCTGGCCGCTGCATTTTGCACGAGCTGCAGCTTCCGAACCGTCTTCAAAGGCAGCCCTATGTAGAGTGCATTGCAGTAATCTAACTTGGAGGTTACCAGAGCATGGACAACTGAAGCCAGGTTATCACTGTCTAGATAGGGGTGTAGCTGGGCCACCAACCGGAGTTTATAGAAGGCACTCCGTGCCACTGAGGTCACCTGAGCCTCAAGTGACAATGATGGATCTAAAAGAACCCCCAAGCTATGAACCTGCTCCTTCAGGGTGAGTGCAATCGCATCCAGAACCGGTAGAACACGGCAGTTAGGCTGGTAAATATGAGGGCGATGCCCAGTAGTGATCCCACAACTCTGGAATGAGCTTCCAGCATCGCTTCCTTAGGCCCTTTCTTTGTAGTCTTTCTGGAAAGCTCCAAAGACCAATTTGATCTTGTTGGCTTTTCCTTGAACGGTATATTTGGGTTGCTGGTTTTAGTTGTAATCATTGGCATTTATTGTTTTTATTGATTTTTACTGTTTTATTGTATTGTTTCTTTTATTATGTATGCTGCCTTCAGGGGTGAGGGTCCACTCTTAAAAGCAGCCTAAAATAATTTAAAATATATAAATAAGCACCCCTCCTATTCTCTGCTCCAAATTGCCCGTTCCTCGGTGTTTTTTCCTGTGATAAAAGGTCTATCATGGTTCAAGTATATGTTTGCATGGAATGTGCAGTGTCCACCCTTAGGTTTGACAGAATGTCCTCTTCAAATGCTGCTTGATGGAAAGGTAGGATATAAATAAAATAAATAATACATAAATGCAGAAGTTTTGACATTCCCTTACTCACTGGATTCAGATGCCTTTGTCCAATTGACAATATACCCACCTTTAATTGCTGCAAGAGAATATGATATAGGCACAACTTTTCTTTCTTTCTTTCTTTCTTTCTTTCTTTCTTTCTTTATTTATTTATTTATTTATTTATTACACTTATATACCGCTCCCATAGCCAGGGCTCTCTGGGCGGTTTACAGAAATTCTAAAATTGAGGTAAAAACAAGTATACAAAATTTAAAACTCTAAAACACAGCATTAAAAACCGATTAAAAACTAAACATGTGGGTAATTAGGATGTGCCGCCATATGCCTGGGCAAAGAGGAAAGTCTTAACTTGGCGCCGGAAAGATAGCAGCGTTGGTGCCAGGCGAGACTCATCAGGGAGATCATTCCACAGTCTGGGGGCCACCACCGAAAAGGCCCTATCCCTTGTTGCCACACTCCGAGCTTCTCTCGGAGTAGGCACCCGGAGGAGGACCTTAGATGTTGAACGTAGTGACCGGGTATATTCACGTCGGGAGAGGCGTTCCGTCAGGTATTGTGGTCCCAAGCCGTGTAAGGCTTTATAGGTCAAAACCAGCACCTTGAATTGGGCTCGGAAACATACAGGCAGCCAGTGCAAGCGGGCCAGAGCAGGTGTTATATGGTCAAACCTTCTGGTTCCCGAAATCAATCTGGCCGCTGCATTTTGCACGAGCTGCAGCTTCCGAACCGGCTTCAAAGGCAGCATGAAGTATACATTGTGGCAAATGCATAAACACAACTAGTTGGTAAAGAGGTGCTTTTGCTCTTGCTTATCTCTTACTTTGTGCAAGATAAATTTTGAGAGGCTCAGTCAGTTCATTTTCCTTTATTGGGGTGAGGCTCTGTGTTCCAAATAATACTTACTTTATTGGGGTGGAGCTCTGTGTGCCAAGTCTCCAGTTCAGATCTAACCTCCACCCTCGTATTCAGTGTGGAGGTAATAATACTACTGACGTATTCTATTTTACGAAGTAGTTGTAAGAATTACTAAGAAGAATGTTAGAGCAGTACGACAATGGAACCAGTAACCTAGGGAGGTTGTGGACTCTCCCACACTAGAGTCATTCAAGAGGCAGCTGGACAACCATCTGTCAGGGATGCTTTAGGGTGGATTCCTGCATTGAGCAGGGGGGTGGACTCGATGGCCTTATATCCCCTTCCAACTCTACTATTCTATGATTCTATGTGCATGGAGCTGTTTAAATACTCAGAAGGTGCTATATAAATACTAAAGTATTATTAGCATTGTAGAAGCTTTAGATCTCCGAAGTTAGGGCTTGTGCATATTATATGGTCTCTACCGAAAGGCTACTTTACATTGTTCCCATTGTGAGTTGTCCCTCGTTGCAACAGGTGATTCCTTTCTCCATCCTCATGCCACTGCAAATTTATCAAGGTGTTTTACATTGACTTGTAATCCTTGCAACAAAGTTGGTCAATATTTCTGTACGCGTAGAGCAGATGTGAAGGTGAGGCTGAGGAATTGTGGCTTCCTTGAGGCCACTTGTCGAGTTCATGGCAGTGGTTAGGTTCAAACCAGTGACATCCATAGCCCAGTCATTTTGCCACTGTGCTACATCAGTTCTTTCTCCAAAGCCTCTTCTCTGAAATGTCACCCTTCTAGCCTTGATTTGCACAGGAAAAATAACAGCCAGCCTTAGAAGTCACACAGTTGAAGAGGAATCTGTAGTTCCAGCCCTGAGTTCTGTGCGTGAGCTTTGAATCTAGGTGTCTCACATCCAATCTCAAAGCTTGCTTCACTGCACCTCCCGGCTACTGTGAGTCTACCTCATGGAATATTTGATATAGAGAACTTCTGCTTTGTTGGTCTCAGGGTGCTTCCAGATGAAGTTTTTACCATGCATTTGTACCGTTCCCATGTTTTCCTATTGCTTCTCCCTGCCTTTTTTTCTTTCCACAAAAGAAGATGGAGTAGATGCTTAATGCCTTTTGATTGGTAGTGCTAGGAGCCATCATAGACAGATAGATAGATTATTGAACATTTTGATATCTTTGAAAGGTGTTTGAAAATTTGGAGCCACCATTTGGATGCATTTCTATTTCAGTTATATACATTCAGTAAATTGTGGTTCTTCAATCTATCAAGTATATTTATTGTATGATATTTTACTATACTAAAAGCCACTTTCGGGTATGTATATTACATGATGGAATACTGTGCTTCTTGAGGGAGTGCCAGGAGTCCAACTGTGTTAAGCATTAAGGCTCCTATTTATAAGGGCTTGGGACTGAAAATGTGAAATTAATCTAATCAATAATTATCAGTGTGCGTGTTTAATAAATACATGTTAGCGCAATTCTGATGAAACAGAATTAGGCAAGTTTGCTTTAAAAAAATGTACAAAATTATTTGGGGCCAGCTTCATGCTCTAGGGTTGGGGTGCCAAGCTTTTCTGTTTACTCTGCTAAGGGGTATTCCTCTCTCTTGAGACTTCTCAATTCACAGGCAGCTTACAAAGCAATGAGAGAATGTGTTGGTATGGGGTGAGGGGAGGGGTGAGGGTGTCTGCTCAGTTCTAGGCCTCTTTTTGCTACCAGCAGTGTGCTGCTTGTAATGTTTACAAGGCTGTGTTGCTGGAGGCTCATGGGAGCTGCCCTGCTGCTTTCTTGCAGAATAAAATACCACTGGGATAGGAAAAGGACAGGAGAGTCTCCGTGCAGGCAGCAAGAAACACCCACACTTGTTTTTTTGGTTTTTGGTTTTAAAAAGAGAATAGAGGCTGCTTTTAATGGCATTTTTCTTCTTGCTCAGCTAATTTTGGAAAGGGGGCAGCATAAAAAATAGACAGGGATTTAAACAAAAAATAGCAGAGCCACTCTGAAATGCCCACAAGTATATTAAGGAAAAGAGGAAGAGGAGGAATTGTCCTTGCCCTGCCTACACATCTATATACTGTTCCACTGGTGTAGGTGGAAGATAGCAGAATATATACATCCAAAACTGCTAATATGTGGAAAGCCCATTGCAATTCCAATTGTAGCTTGCAGCAGAAAAACAATGCTTTTGTAGTGCTAGGGGTCTTTCATCTAGAAACATCCCTTATCTGTGAGGATAACTGAAGTAGACCATTATTACATTCCCCCCCACCCTTGGATGCCTCCCTGATTTCTTTCCCCATCTCAAGATCACCCTCAGCTTTATGGTCAGGAGTAATAAATTGGCCCTAGTATTATATTACTTTTCAGACCTGGTATTAGCTCCTATAGTGGTTCAGTGGGAGAGCAGGCACCTCTTATATTTTCTAGTTTAATGGACCTGATGTCCTCCTTGACTTACAGAGCTACACCATCTACAATATGCCCTTCCCTATCCTTTTATAGAGTTTTATCCAGGGTTATTCATACCCCATTGGTTTTCTCCGTTCCACCAGGTTTCCATTATGCCCGCTATGTCTAATGTTCTCATTCACAACCAAGCACTCCACTTCTTCTATCTTGGCTTAAGGTGCTTCCAGACAGAGGACCCTCTCACTACCAATCAGAAGGCATTGTGCAGCTATTTCGTCTTTATCTTCTTAATAGATTTTCTGTGTTAAGAAAAAAATACAAAAGGAGAGTAAGAAAACTTAGAGGGCTGCAATCTGAAGACAACATCATCTCGTAACATTCTGTAAATGAGGCAGTGCAATTACACAATAAAAGCACCCTCAGCAAAACATTGTTTTGGACTAAATCACTCAAAATAACCCATTTTGTGGAGTTGTGCTTTGATTTTGTTCTTCTAAGTAAGGGTGATTTAATCTGAGTCACTCTCATGACAATAATTTATCATTAATAGCATTGTTATTATGAGGTAACATGGCATCTCTAACACCGTCGGATTAGTATGTAGCATGAAATTGCAAACTTCTAAAACAGAAGATGTTGGGGCATCTTCTGAGGAGTCTTGCAATATATTGACAAAAAATGATGTAAGCCATGACTTGTACCATTTCCTTCAAATCAAATATGCTCTTCAAAACATAGAAACGTTAGAAAATATCACCTCTACTTCATTTATTTACATTTAAACATGTATACTGCTTTTCTTCTGGTAAAGCCCTTCAAGCAGCTTTCAACAAAATATTAAAACAATATGAAATCATATTAAAAGTTAAACAAAAAATGCAATGCCAATGCATTTTAAAATAGCTGCCCCCCAAAATCAACAAACTTTGACACTACAGAAGGTTTGGTGGTAAATAAAAGTTACAATAAAATGTTTAAATAAAAGTATATTATAATAGTCAAGTTGAGAATTTATCCAAGAGCACCAGACAGCAGCTAAGTTGCATCCAAAAAGGGCTGCAACTGATGAATCAGCTGGAGTTCAAAGAAGATGCTTCTGCCCATGGCAGGCACCTCAATGTCTAAGAGCAATACCAGATATAGGAGCACTTCTACACTATGACCCTTTCTACACCTAAGGATTATCCCAGGAAAATGGCGGGATCGTCCCTGCCTGCTCCCGGGATCCCCTGTGTGTCATTTGGATGTACAGGGATGATCCTGGGACGATCCTGGGATAAATGGCTGGTGTAGACATGCCCTATGAGTCTTCTCCCTGAGGGCTAAGGGAGAAGGGGTATATCCCCTATAACCAAATAAGCAGAGCCACCACCCTCAGGATCTCTAGTTTGTCTGGATTAACTTTCAGTTTATTTGCACTCACCACTCCATTATTTATTCACTTTCATCAGTTCATTACCAATCTCAAGCAGTCATTCATGGAGGATCTTGTAACACATAATGCCAGGGGAGAAGAAGTAAAACTGAGTAGCAGAATATGGTGAATCCTGCTTGACATCACACATGGTTTCATGTAGATGTTAAACAGCATGGAACACAAGATAGAACCCTGTAGGATGGCCTTTCCCAACCAGCTGCCTTCCAGATGCAATGGACTGCAACTTGTGATTGGCCTGCTGGCTGAGAATTATGGGAGTTGCAGTTCAACACATCTGGAGGGCACCAGGTTGGAGAAGGCTGCTGTATGATAATTCCCATGGAGAAGATCTACCCATATCAGCTTCTGGAACCGTCTCCAACCCACAAAAGGAATTCAGAAAGATACTATGACTGGTATCAAAAGCCACAAGCTGCAATGAGGATCAATCCTATATTTTTGGAAGCATTCTACTGCTAGTTACTTTCACCCCTAAGAGGAAGGTAAAAACTGATTCAACAACTAACTTTGCTTTCAAAATCCTAACTGTAAAAAGTTGGAATAAACATTGTAGTCTTGCTGATCTTCTTGTGTTCATTCTAGTATTCCAGAAGCATGCAACTGGCATTTGTCTTTGTATTTGCAAAAAATCTAGATCTTCAGACTCTAAATTATTTAAGCTCCCACAACACATGCACTTTTGCTTTTCAAGCATGAGTTATAATTTAATTAAAAACTTCTGGTGCATCACTAGCTATTTAAATATTTAAATGTTCCATGGATCACTTTCGATTATCTGCTCACATGAAATTCCTGAAGATGTCAGATTTTTAAGATTCCCAAAGTTACACTTGGAATTGTCTGTTGATGCAAAGGGGACTGTGATAATTACATACATCCATTAGTATCAGCAGAGGAGATAAACTTTGGGGAGGCTTAATGGGCATGTCTCAGTGACAGCTAGCAAAGAACATTTGGCATGATTAAGGATAGATTTGAATGTACTTGAAAATATACTCTCATTATGGACGCCCAGTGGAAGTTGCACTACAAATGTTAAATTCCCCAGAAGAAGAGTTATGTGGCAGGAAAGCTTTGAAATCCACTGTGGCCGTCATCCAAATTATTCTCTTCTCTTTATGTCTTTCCGCTGTCAGATTCGTTTTGTGATGCCCAACTTGGCTCCCTGTGTGTGTTGAAAAGAGGCAACCTGTTGATTTTTTTTTCTTCCTTGTGTTTCAGATAGTCCGAAGATACATCAAGGAATGGCTTGAGAGAAAGAAACCTCCGTTTGGTGCTATCAGCAGCTGTGTGCTCTTGATGATCATCTATACAACTTTCTGTGATACATTCTCCAATCCAAATATTGACCTTGATAAGTTTAGCCTGATTATCATAGTTTTTATAAGTGAGTACCATTTGCACGTTGTAATTCCTTTTAACAGCTGGAGTTGTGTATCTTACTCAAGGAATCAAGGCCCTTGGTGTTCTGACAAGTCCATAATGAGTTTCTTTGCATGATGGCCACAGCTTTACGTGCAGTGAATAGTGACTGTATAGTAGTGCTATGAAGTTTGGTCTTTAAATGCATTTTAGAAATGTTGAAGAATTAACGTTTGGTTGTATTCTATTATTTTTTATTTTCTAACACAGAAACTGAGCCTTGATATACTGATAGTGCCACAATGTAATGGATTCAGTTAAGATGTATGTTCCTTTTTCAGACTGATGTACTCATTGAAGAAATATATTTGTGCTCAGCCACAATATTCCAACTTATTTGTTGTATTAATTACACAACAATAGCCCACTGAGATTTTGTGTCAGCCACTCAGTAGCAAAAGTTCTCTGGGTGACATACAGAAACAAATTGCAATCACAAATGCAATAGGATATGGTAAGACCAAAAAGGAGAACTTTGAAATAATAATAATTGAACGATCAGCTGAATGTAGGAGTTGCTGCCCAGACTTAGCAGCAGGCAAGTGCCAGCTCTAGATTACTGAAGGTTTTTGAGCAAAACACCATCAATGGGGCTCCTCCTTTGGTGAGTCTATCTGCTCACTTCCATTGCCACTTGCTTCTCCTCCCCTTCTCATCATTGCTACCACTTGCTTGCTTGACAGGCAGAGAACCAATGAGCATGTAGGCAGTGGCTTCTACTACTTCTTACCACCACCACCACCACCACCACCATCGCCATTATCTGGGTCAAAGCAAGAGGTAAGGGAACAAGTAGATCGCGAAAATGAAGATGAGGAAAAACACCAGAGGGCCATTATGAGTGGACTACGTTGGTGGGGGTGTCCTTGGCAGGTGCCCGACCACATCTACTCTTGACACTGGTGTGAGCTCCTTAACACCATTGCAACTGATGGCCAGATACAAGATCCTGCCCACAGCCTCAGGAATAGCAGCTCCCATGTGAGCGATTATATTGCATGCGCACGCAGACATGCTCAATTTTAAGCAAGAGGGCTTTGTTAAACTATGTTGCCTTAGTGCTGAGAAGGCAGTGCTTCCAACATCTGCATTGTTTAACAACATTCTGTGTTTGTACTTGCTACCATTTTCAAAAGAGCTGGGCTGCCAGATTGTAGGGCTTCCCTGTAAGATGAATTGAGACAGAAATACTGAGGAAGACATTCTAAAGCATATTTTATATATACAGAAGATTATATAGGGAGATCCTCCTATGAACCCTCCAACGAAAATCCTGCAGTTACCAATATGGCTAGTGTTAGATTTAAATCCTACTGTGCTTCATTTAGTCCTCTATCCTTAAGAAGAAAATAACAAAGCTGAGGAGGTCTTCAAAGCTGTGGTCTTCTGGATGTAAGTCTTAAAATGGCATCTAATCTCAATGGACAACATAGATCTTATTGTCTCAAGACTTTCTCCGTGTCGACACCAGGCGTGTCAGTGTTCCAGTGGTGAATTATTTGTGGAACCTGCTAAAGAGCTGCATCTGGAAATATTTGTGTTTGTAGATTCGTGTTATAAAACATTATAAAACTGGAAAACTCTGTTTCTTATACAATCGGAATGATTCATACTCTCCATGTGAATTTTGGCATGGAGAATGTGTTTGGTGAGGTGTACACACTGTCAAAACGTCAGAGAAATGGGTTTTGAAAAGGCTCAGTTACAGCAAGTCAAAATGTTTGGCTGCAGGAATCAGGCCCCTTTGTATTCTGCCATATTTTTCTGGTAAATAATGTCTGTGAATAGTGTCCATTAGCTAGTGCTAATGACATTGTGCTAGTGGAAACTCATGCTCAACAAAACTCCTGCATGCTAGAGCAACAGGAAAAGTGGTGATTCTAGTTAACGAATAAGAACAAGTAGAGCCCACAGGCCTGAAAACTGCCCATACCTGCTTTAAAATACGTACTCTTGCTTTATAAGGCAGTTTATTCATATAAAGTTTTAGAATTTATATGAATAAATTCTATACCGGCTATTGGGTAGAATAGAATTTATTAGAAATGTAATAAATAAATAAATAAATAAGATATACTGTGACCACACATGTTATATGCAAGAAAATAATTGTATTCCTATTATGTTCTTATTATTTTCTTTCATTTTTTAGCATTGTAACTTAAGCGGGCATTTTTGGTTCATATTACCTACAAATATCTATTAAAAGCTATTTTTTTAAAAAACCAGTTAATAAAGGCTCATCCACCAAAAGAAACCAACTTGACTCAGACTGTAAACCAACAAGCTACCAGCACGCCTGCTCTTTTATGCCAACTATGAAGGCCTGCAGTACTTTTTCTAACTTTGAGTTCTGTCTTTGCATATGGAGAAATGGAGTATTTCTCATTTATCATGACAGTGTTTAGTGCTGCGGATACATTGATAGGGAGCTGAACTGTATCAGCTGTCTTATCTATGTCTAAATGAGAGGTAAACATTATAAAATATGTCTGCTCCCCATATGAAGAGATGTGGATGTACATTTAGAATATATATTTGTATTATTCTTTTCATGTAACACAACAATATTTATCAAACTAATTTGTCTTTCAGTATTTTCAATTCAGCTTGGATTCATGCTGTTAACTTTCTTCTTTTCTACAAGGTATGTGAAAGTTCTCTATATGAACAATCAGAATAGTTGTGTGCAAAACAAGGGATTATTTCCTTATTTCTGTGGCTGGTTTTTACCTGCTGGTTGGAAAGAGGATCTGGAAAAAGCAAAGGTTTGGATATTTGTCCACTGTTTATTTGTTTGGACATGTAAATCCCACCTTTCTATGAGGCAGTGAAAGTCCAGGTTTCTTGCAATAGAAATATAATCACAACAGGAAAAAAACTAACAAACAAACAGCAGTATTCCCAGTATTGGGAAGGGAAAATGCCTTGAAAGTGCTGGAAAATAGCTGTAAAGATCAGCAGAGTCATCCCTTTAGTTGGTTGCACATCCAGTCAACTGCAGAGTGTGAGGAGGGGGCTGTAACATTGAAGGAAGCACCAAACTGAGGAATAGCTAATTAAACGTTTCAGGGGGAAGAGAGTAAAATGAAGTGTTGAGCTGTTCTGGATGCTCTTACTAGTTGGAATAATTGCTGCTCTGATTATTATTGTCTCTCTCTCTCACACACACACACACACACTCATAGCTATTAAATGAATACGGTCCAAGAGTCTTACTCCTTCGATCTTATTCAATCCTTGTGATTCCTAGTCACAGAGACAATCCCTTACGTTCCCCTGCATTCCTTGTTAACATAGATCCAACCTAGTCCCATTAGCTTAGTGGTTTGCAATGTGATCTGCCTTTTATTACTAAGATTTCTGTGATGCAATTAATTTATAAAGTACCTGGGAAAATCTGCAGAATTGGGATGGTTGTTTGGCCTCTAGGAAGTAGTTGTTGGGCACCTTTGATTTATTTTCCATATGCAGACCATCATTTTTCTTAACAACTCCCAATGGATGATGGATAAATTTAATATAAAACATAGACTGCTTCCTGGTTTTGCACTCATCTGTTATGCTTTAATTTCATCAGGCTATTATAGCACTTTTATGGAATATTTTATTGATTCTGAGACTGTACATCATATACAAAAAGTGAAAAATATACACATTTATGCCTCTTAATTTTATGGTGGATATTGGTTTACATTTGTGAAAATCTGATATTTAAAATAAAAAATAACATCCTCCTAACATATATACAGGTATGACTATTCCTCAATCATGTATGTGCTCACAGCCATGTGAGATAACATTAATGTGATTTAGGGTGCAAATATAGATACTGCCACAGGTATTCCTGTGATCATGAAGACTGGAAGAACTGTTGCCAAACCGGCTTTTGAAGTCAGCATGGTTGGGCACCTACCAGTGGCCCCAGGACTCAGAAAGGTCCGCCACCAACCCTGCTCACCCCACTATCGGGGTCCCTGCCCAGCATTCCTAGGGTCATGGGGGTTGAGCACCTGGCACTGCTACTGCCATTGACAGTTACTCACACAGATGTACCCCCAGATGTCACACCTTCCCCAGCAGGTGGGCAGCATCTCACATTCCCCAAAATCCTGTCATGCATCACATTTCAGGAGATCTAAGATGGCAGCCACCTTCTCATTCCAAAGCACCAGGTAAATATGTTCATGGAAGGGGATGAATGACTGGCAGTGGAAGTAAGAAGCAGCAGTACCCGGCAAAGTTCCTAATGGCAGCTGGGATGGCAACAGCACAGATGGGGGCCCCATTGGTGGTACCATGCCAGGTTCCCATTAAGGCTTCTAGTGAGCTGTAACTGTATGATGGCTACACTTGCTTTCATTTTCCCATGCAATCAGAGCACAGCCACTGCCTATATAATAAAAGAACTTGATTGTGTGACCAGGCTGATTTGCCCTGTTAGCAGATAACTGCTCAGAATGGTATATACCAGAATAGTGCAGAAGCACAGCATGTATGCATAAAAGACTTTGTAGCGCCAAAGAACAATTCCATCTAAAGCAAAACCAAAAGCTGCTTAGCATATGGGGTTGGAACTATTTGTCATGAAACTTGATCAAAGTGATTAAAAACACACATAGTACAGTGATCTCACATTTGGTGGAAGAGATTTTTAAAGTTCTTTAATCTTTTCTAGGAAGAATTCTGGTTTCACACCAGCAGACACAGTGGCTATTATTTTCTGTTCTACACACAAATCTCTAACCTTGGGTAAGTCTTTACTAGACATTGAGTTCAACTTCTTAGTCTTGTTATAAAAGTGGTTTCCTGATTTTCTGTTATCAGTTCAGCAATATGACAAGATGTAGTATAGAAGCCAGTATTAATATTAGCACATACATGACAATATTTTTTTGCAATGGGCAAGTAAGTGTTTTCTAGGAGAAAGACAACGCTGTGTTTCCATTGGGAATTTAGTAATTGTATTTTAGTGCCATTAATCTGTTCCTTCTTTAGAGAAAGCGATTTGATTTTTTTCTTTGTTTTTGATGTTCTGTTTCTCTAATCTAATATTGATAAAGTTTGTGGTTCATTTCAGATTATGTTCTGAGTTATTACAGCACAGTCAAACAGCACAATTATTATAGCTCAAAACTGTAATGCACAAAGCATTTACTATATAAAGAAACAGATCAATAAAGACAGCAGTGTTTTATCAAATATCAGTGTATTTATCCCAAGAACTCTCTGGACTATGTGTTTATTCATTACTACTCAGTATTCAAAGACCATTGACTTACTAGTCATTCAAAATTCCCTTGCAATAGCACTTGTGCTGGTAGATATGTACAATAAATTTAATTAAAATACAGTAACACTTTAAGTGGGAGGGCATTGCTGAATGTTGCATTTATGTTCCTGTGATTTATGGTGATTAGAAAGGAGCAAAAGGAGCATTTTAATGTAAAGTTCACAGTGACAGTCTGTACTCACATACAAAAACAGATGTGCTCCATCTGCAAACTGCATTAAGAATCCATCTGTGTGGAGGATCAACATACAAATCAAGCAGTGATCTTGAATTTAAACATACCATTGCAGACCAACTTGGTCAGAGGAGGGAAGAGACAAGAAGATGGCATAGGTGTTACCATGTGTGACCATGTTGCTTGTTTGCTTACCTATTTATCATGTTTGTATCCCATCTTTCCTCCAAGGACCACAGATGAGTGAGGCCATTTCATTGTTTCCTGTAAGGTCATTAAGGCTGAGAGGGATTTCTTTCCATCTAAGTCCAGCACACTTTCCACTGCACCACACTTTTGATCTGTGAAGGAGTTGTGGTATCTGCACTGCGATTTCTGCACTGTGCATGCATTTAAGAAATTGCCCATGTGATGGCTCTGGTGCACCGAACCATACTGACATGTTTTGCCTCAAAATGCATCTCTTTAAGTTTACTTAAGCTTTGAACTGCATTTGCCATTTTGTTATCCATTCAGCTAGTTTTATCTTACAGAGCTCTTCAGAATCATTTATTTTTTATTTTTACTAGCCTAAATGACATTATTATCAGCAAACTTAGCCATCTCACTTTTCACCTCCTAACCCCTTTTATGAACAAGTTAAAGAACTCCAATAAAAATGCTTGGAAGGTGGGGGAACTACTTCTTACATCACTCTGTTGTGAAAATTGTCGATTTGTTCCCACTCTGCTTCTTGTTCTTTAATGAGTTAATGATCCACGAGAGAGCCTACCCTATTATCCTATTACTGCTAAAAAGCCTTTTGGGTAGGACTTCGTCAAAAGCTTTCTGAAAGTCCAAGTATACATTGGCTACCATATTCCCCCATCTTCATTTGCTTGTTGACACTTTCAAAGAATTCTAAAAAGTTAGTGAAGCAGGTCTTACATTTACTGAAGCCATGTTGCTTCTTCTTAGTAAGACTTGTTTTTCTATGATCTTGATAATTATATCTTTAATCATGCTTTCCCCCAATTTATCTGGAACAGACATTAAGCTAACTGTCCTGTAATTTCCTGGATCCCTTTTTAAAAATTGGTGTCAAACTGGCTGCTTTCTAGTCCTCTGGGACGAATTACATATTTTTATTAGATCAGCAATTCTCAGGTAGATACTATCCAGGCCTGGGGTTATGTTAGTTTTTAATTTGTCAGTAAGGCCTAGAACTTCATCCGTGTCACACTATTTGCCTCAGGAATTCAGACTCCCTCTGAAAAAAAGTCATCTTGGGTACAGATATCTGCCCTGCCTCTACCATAGTGAAGACAGATGGAAAGAATGCATTTTAGCTGTTCTGCAATCTCCTTATCCTCTTTTACCACATCTTTAATTCTGTTGTCATCCCAAGGTTCCACTGCCTCCATGGCAGCTTTCATGTTTCAAATATACTTTAAGTATTTGTTACTTTAGTCTAAATATTTTTAGCAATATGCTCATTGAATTCTTATTTCACGTTCGTTATTGTCTACTTGCATTTCTTTGGCCAGAGTTTATGTGCCTTTTTGTTCTCAATTGAAAAAGACTTCCATTTCCTGATAGAAGCTTCCTTGCCTCTAATAGCTTCCTAGACTCTACTCATTAAACACACAGGCATCCCTATGGACTTGGTGGTGCTTTTTCTGATTTGCCATATTTATTTATTACATTTATATCCCGCCTTTTTTCATCCAAGGAACCCAAGGCGGCATACATGACCCTCCTCCTCTCCATTTTTATCCTCACAACAACAACCCTGTGAGGTAGGTTGGCTGAGAGTCTGTGATTGGCCCAAAGTCACCCAGTGAGTTTCCATGGCCAAGCGGGGGACTAGAACCTGGATCTCCCAACTCGCAGTCTGACACTTTAGCCACTACACCATACTGGTGTATACATTCTGGCTGAGTTTTTGTTATGATGGTTTTGAGTAGCCCCACCTCCAACCACCGCCAGTTAAAGACCAGTGTTTTAGCAGACATCCAAAACAAAAGTAACAGGAAGGAAGTAATTTGCTTCCTCTCTAGGAAGAGCACACAATCCTTGTTGCAGTGACAAGAAGAAGGAATAGGAAGGGGAGGAAGCAAGAAAAAGGAACTGATCAAGCTACAGAACATTATCGATTGTCCCCTTTTATCTGGAAGCATGCAAAGTTGTTCCTATTCTCCAACAAAAATGGCAGCTGGCACATGCCACAGCCCCTCAGGGGTGAATCAAAGGATTTAGCTCTGCATATCCAAATATGTCGGGGGCGGGTTATTCTGTCATACTGAAAGCTTGAAACCCCCTCCCCCTCCTTGCCCTCTCACAGTGCCCCAAGTCATAATACACTTCTTATAAAAAGTCCAGACTTCCTGAGCCCAGCATGACTTTTCTTGGGGTGCTCAGAGCTCAATGTCCTCTAAGAAGTGACTCAGGGAAAGCAAATAAGACTGAGGCTGCGTTCGGACAACACAATAGTCAGTGGTGGGTTAATAGTCAACTCCACATTTGATTATCGAGGGAGTACTCCCCATGTGACATGTATTTATTTATTAAATTTATATACCACCCCCTAGCCAAAGCTCTCTGGGCAGTTTACAATGATTATAATCAACCGTGGTGTGGATTAAGGCCGGCGTCGAGTTGACTATTGGTCAACGATGTGTTTGTTTGACATATCCCCTGCCCTCTCTCCCCCCCCCCTCAGTCCTCCTGCCGGTATCCCATCAGCCATTGTGAGTTCTGCGAGCTGGACTAGAATAGCAGCAGCCACTTTGGTCATTGTTGCCGAAAATAACCAACTGTGTGCGATAAAATAGTCAACGGTACCCAACACATGTCCCGATAACCACCCGTTGTTCAGATAATCAACTCTGCACAGCGTTGGCTATTTGTGTTGGTTATTTTGGCCGAACAACCAACCGGGGTGTGAAAAAGTCCCAACAGATGACACAGTAACCCACCGTTGACCATTTAATTCACCACTGGTTATCGTGTTGTCTGAACCCAGTCTTACTTACTTCAAAACAAGTAGTGCTCAATCTAAAGATGATTATGTAAAAAAGAGAATGGTGTAAAATAGGTTGGAACCTAATAAACTAATAAGATATTTGGACAGGGTGGCTTCCATTTTTAATTGCTGAAGACTGGAAATAAAAACATTTTTTAAACTGCCTTTGAAAGCACCCTTGGAGATTTCATGCAAAACCACATCACTCAGATGACACTGTATTCCTAGCAGCCCTCTTCAGTGGAAAAGGACCCCTCATTATACAATAATTAATATCTGGCCATTTTTCCAAACATAATCACAAGTTGATATGCCGGGAAACAGACAAAAAGTTTAAAAAGCAATTTAAATGGAGAATGGTTACTCTGGGAAACATATTTGCAAATTCACCCTTTATTGCCACAATATCTTCAATGATGGTTTTAATTTCATTTAAACCTATGTATCTAGACATCTTATTTTGGAGTACTTAGAACAGTTCCTTTGTTCTGTATGAGGACCTGAGGGCTATGGAAGTATAGACTGATAAATGGATTGTCATATTTTGATTCTCTGTATAGACTAGCTTCACAAGTTAGTGTGGAGCTGTAAATAATCAAACATCTAACATGCTTTCTGGCCATGGCTTCTGTACAAGGTCTAGTTGCTTAAGCTCAGGCATGCACTCACATTTCCCTTCCCCTCGTCCTGGAAGTTTTGCTTCTATTTTAGATTAATCGCAGGTTTCCATGTTGGTTGAGAAAACATAAGGCAGTATCAAATGCTGCTCCTGCACCTACATTGATTGTAATAATAATGATGATGATGTATTTCTAACCCGCCTCTCCATCCTGATCGAGGCAGGGAACAACAAGAAGTATAAAATACATAAAATATTATTCAAAACACAATATACATTGTTAAAACTTCCTAAAAACATACTAAAAACATTCTAAAAGCATCCTAAAATTCCACTGGCTAGGCCTTCCGGAAAAGATCAGTCTTTATAGCTTTCTTAAATGCTAAAAGACTGTTAAGTTGACGAATCTCCTCTGGCAGACCATTCCACAGTCTGGGAGCAGCAGAGGAAAAGGTCCTCTGGGTAATACCTGTCAGCCTAGTTTTGGCTGGCTGAAGAAAGTTCTTCCCAGAGGACCTCAGTGTGCGGGGCGGATTGTATGGGAGAAGGCAATCCTGCAGGTAGCCTGGACTCAAACCATAGCCTGGCTGCCATATTTTGAACTAGTTGAAGTTTCCGGACTAGGCACACAGGTAGCCCTATGTAGAGCGCATTGCAGAAGTCGAGCCTCAAAGTTACCAGCACGTGCACTACCGTCTTTAGGTCTTCCGACTCCAGGAAGGGGTGCAGCTGGCGTATCAGCCGAAGCATTCATTCACACACTATCCTTAGCTGACGCTGTTGTCGAAGGCATAGAGAAATATATTTGGGTGTCATCAGCATACTGATAGCACCCCACCCCATGCCTCCGGATGATCTCTCCCAGCGGTTTCATGCAAATATTAAATAGCATTGGGAATAGGATGGCACCTTGTGGTACGCAGGACCCATCAGCAATGCAGAATGCATCAGCAATGCATCAGAAGCTTGCATTTCCAAGCGCAACCTCAGAAATAAGGAAAAACATTACTTTTTGGAATGGGCAGGTCAGTGGAGCTCCCTTCTGCAGGATACTGCCCATAGTTTATTAAGATGGCTTGTTTCAACTCACCATAATTAAGGAAGGATCTACACTACTGCTTTATAATGGTATTGAAGTTCACTGACAACTGTTGAGGCCCATGACACATGTCGTATACTGCTTTCATACCACTTTCATAGTGTTATATCCTGTTTAGTGTAGATTAACCAGTTTAAGGTTTGGAAATCACACTAAATACAGGTTAATCTAAAATGAAAGGGGACTCTTCTGATCTCCTTGCAGTCTTGCCAGAAGAAAGGCAATTTGCTGCCACTATTAAATCTTCAATTTGCCGCCCAACGGAGCTTTTTAGAGTTGTCCGGGGGCTATTACATGCTGGTCCCAAGGACATGGTAGAATCATCTGAGGCCCGCTGTAATGAATTTGCCAGGCAGTTCCAGAATAAAATCTTTTGCATCCGCCAGGACTTAGACTCCAGTGTTATAGCAGGTGAATCTGGTGAGGTGTCCAGAGTACAGTCTTGTCCTGTAATCTTGGATGAGTTTCAGTTGGTACAGCTCGAGGATGTTGACAAGGTGCTTGGACAGGTCCGCGCAACCACCTCTGCTCTGGATCCTTGCCCCTCTTGGCTAATAAAAGCTAGTAGGGATGGAACAGCCGGCTGGGCCAAGGACGTGATTAATGCCTCTCTACGAGAGGGAGTGGTCCCAGACCGTCTGAAAGAGGCGGTAGTGAGACCACTCCTGAAGAAAACTTCCTTGGACCCGGAAAATCTTAGTAACTACAGGCCGGTAGCAAATGTTCCATTCCTGGGCAAGGTCCTTGAGCGGGTGGTGGCGGGCCAGCTCCAGACACTCTTGGATGAGACTGATTATCTGGATCCATTTCAGTCGGGTTTCAGGCCTGGCTTTGGCACGGAAACAGCCTTGGTCGCCCTGTATGATGACCTATGTCGGGAGAAAGACAGGGGGAGTGTGACTCTGTTGATTCTTCTTGATCTCTCAGCAGCTTTCGATACCATCGACCATGGTATCCTTCTGGAACGTCTGGCTGAGCTGGGAGTGGGGGGCACTGCATTGCAGTGGTTCCGCTCCTACTTAGCAGGACGGCTCCAGAAGGTGGTGCTTGGGGGACATTGCTCGGCCCCGTGGACTCTTCGGTATGGGGTTCCACAGGGGTCGGTCTTGTCCCCCATGCTGTTTAACATGTACATGAAACCGTTGGGTGCGGTCATCCGGAGTTTTGGAGTGCGCTGTCATCAGTACGCTGATGACACGCAGCTCTACTGCTTCTTTTCATCCTCATCAGGTGTGGCTGTGGATGTGCTGAACCGGTGCTTGGCTGCGACAATGGACTGGATGAAGGCTAATAAACTGAAACTCAATCCAGACAAGACTGAGATGCTGCTGGTGGGTGGTTCCTCTGATCGGATGGGGGGTGTTCAACCGGTTCTGGATGGGGTTGCACTCCCCCTGAAGGAGCAGGTTCGTAGCTTGGGGGTTCTCCTAGAACCATCTTTGTCACTTGAGGCTCAGGTGGCCTTGGTGGCACAGAGTGCTTTCTACCAACTTCGGTTGGTGGCCCAGCTACGCCCCTATCTGGACAGAGATAACCTAGCTTCAGTTGTCCATACTTTGGTAATTTCCAAATTAGATTACTGCAATGCCCTCTACGTGGGGCAGCCTTTGAAGATGGTCCGGAAGCTGCAGCTTGTGCAAAATGCGACGGCCAGATTGATAGCTGGAACAGGGAGGTTTGAGCATATAACACCAATTCTGGCCCGCTTGCATTGGCTGCCTATATGTTTCCGAGCCCAATTCAAGGTGCTGATCTTAACCTATAAAGCCCTACATGGCTTGGGACCGCAATACCTGATGGAACCCCTCTCCCGACATGAACCGACCCGTACACTGCGCTCAACATCTAAGGTCCTCCGAGTGCCTACTCCGAGGGAAGCTCGGAGGATGGCAACAAGGGAGAGGGCCTTCTCAGTAGTTGCCCCCCGACTGTGGAATGATCTTCCAGATGAGGCTCGCCTGGCGCCAACGTTGTTATCTTTTCGGCGCCAGGTCAAGACTTTTCTCGTCTCCCAGGCATTTTAACAGCATTTAACAATGTTAAGTTTGTTTTTAATGGACCCCAGAATTGTTGTTTTTTAAATGGATACTGATGTTTTTATACTGTTTTTTATGTTTTTAAATTTTTTGTATACTTTTAATGTTTACTATTTTTAATTGTAAACCGCCCAGAGAGCTTTGGCTGTGGGGCAGTATATAAATGTAATTAAATAAATAAGTAAATAAATAAATAAATAAATAAAGGAGGGTTGAGGGGGAACATGCCAGCTTGAGTTTTGTTCCTGTAACACTAAAGTGTTATATAATGCTAAAGCTTCGTAACAATTAGTGTTATGGCAGAGCACAAGCTCTGCATATATGTGAACATTGGTTGTATTGTATCTCAGCAGAATTCACACTGAATTTACTATATATTCTCCTGGAATGTCAGGAACTACTGTTAGAATGCCTACCATTAATCAATGGTGGCCAGTGGCCAATCTGACTGGTGGGGCAGGTAGAAGCAGAGACAAGGGTGTCACCAGAGATGGGGCCAAGGGCATTACCAGGGGCAGAGCAGTCTTCCGAATCTCTAGCACCATAAAACAGAAAGGGGAAACTGAGCTGCATAAACATTCAAATCATGAATACAAGGGGGTGTCCACACAAAAACTCTCCTTTGGACCCACGTTCTCCTGTTTCAACAATAACTCCCGTTACACAGACAATTAAGAGACTTAAACACACACACACACACACACACACAGAGGCATTCTCAATCTCTTTAAGAAAAAAAAAACACCAAACATGTTTTGTTTTGTTTGGATTATTAGGTATCTTTTACAGCTCTGATAGGGACTTCTCACAAATATCAATAGACAAGCCACATAATTTTGAACTACTGTTTTGTTCAGGAGCAGACAGAAAGAGTACCTCAAAGCTTCAAAGTATTTTATAAAGAAACAGCATTGTATGTTAGAGAATTTCTAGATCAATTTCCTGTAATTTGTAAGATTCAAAAATCAAAATACAATGGGAAATGTTCAAAGTGGACAATTGAAAAGAAATGCTAACGTTTTCCCCCAAAACAAGCCTTCTTGCATTTTAATGTGAAATCCTCACTAAAAACAAACAAAATATTCATCTTATTTCACCATTTATTTATTTATAACACTTGTAAAAAAATCACAGCATTAGCTGGTGAGATGGGTTTGCTGGTTGGAACTGCCTACTGCTGCTGCAGTTAAGCAACAGAAGAGTGGAACTCCCACCCTGTCTGAAGGCACCATTGTAGGCAGGGGATGTCTCACTAAGTGAATGGTTGATGACCTAATGGCTCAGTTTGGACAACACAAAAACCACCAGTTGTGCGACTAGTCAACTCAAGTGGGCTGGATGGAACAACTATTAGGTGGATTCACAGTTGGCTACAGAATCGGACTCAAAGAGTACTTATCAATGGAACCTTCTCAAACTGGGGAGAGGCAATGAGTGGGGTACCGCAGGGCTCAGTCCTGGGCCCAGTGCTCTTCAACATTTTTATTAATGATTTGGACGAGGAGGTGCATGGAACGCTTATCAGATTTGCAGATGACACAAAATTGGGTGGGATAGCTAATACCCTGGAAGACAGAAACAAACTTCAAAGTGATCTTGATAGGCTGGAGTGCTGGGCTGAAAACAACAGGTTGAAATTTAATAGGGATAAATGCCAAGTTCTACATTTAGGAAATAGAAACCAAAGGCACAGTTACAAGATGGGGGATACTTGGCTCAGCAATACTACAAACGAGAAGGATCTTGGAATTGTTGTAGACGGCAAGCTGAATATGAGCCAACAGTGTGATATGGCTGCAAGAAAGGCAAATGCTATTTTGGGCTGCATTAATAGAAGTATAGCTTCCAAATCACGTGAGGTACTGGTTCCTCTCTATTCGGCCCTGGTTAGGCCTCATCTAGAGTATTGCGTCCAGTTCTGGGCTCCACGATTCAAGAAGGACACAGACAAGCTGGAGCGTGTTCAGAGGAGGGCGACCAGGATGATCAGGGGTCTGGAAACAAAGCCCTATGAAGACTGAAAGAACTGGGCATGTTTAGCCTGGAGAAGAGAAGACTGAGGGGAGACATGATAGCACTCTTCAAATATTTAAAAGGTTGTCACACAGAGGAGGGCCAGGATCTCTTCTCGATCCTCCCAGAGTGCAGGACACGGAATAACGGGCTCAAGTTAAAGGAAGCCAGATTCCAGCTGGACATCAGTAAAAACTTCCTGACTGTTAGAGCAGTACGACAATGGAATCAGTTACCTAGGGAGGTTGTGGGCTCTCCCACACTAGAGGCATTCAAGAGGCAGCTGGACAAGCATCTGTCAGGGATGCTTTAGGGTGGATTCCTGCATTGAGCAGGGGGTTGGACTCGATGGCCTTGTAGGCCCCTTCCAACTCTGCTATTCTATGATTCTTTTGACGAAAAAGTCAACCATGGGGTCGTTTTTGCCCGACAGACAACACAAATACCAACCTTTGACTGCTTAACTCATGGTTGTCGACTAAACCCACCAGTGGTTATTGTGTTGTCCGAACTGAGCCAATGTAGGGTCTGCCCTTTTCCTTGTGTGATTTGTTTACATTTTAGGAGAAGTAAAACGTTCAGGAGAGAGAATCGAAGGGTGGCTGAGGACAAGAAAGAGAAAAAGATAACAAAATATAGATAACGTGGTGAAGAAATAAAAGTGGTCTTATTGTTGCAGGTTGGGTTTTAACATGGATTTATAAAAGCTGAAGACTACTGTGATGCAAGTCACAAAAGTACAGCACTCTGAACTAAGTTCCCCTGCATATAGAAGAGTAGTTTTTGATCATAGAGTTTCCCAGGGGCCATCGCCAACAAGCATGTTGTTTGTGAAAGGACAATTAGTCTTGGCTGCTTTTCCGAGAGTTTTTTTTCTCTCTGAACTTCTGGTGTATTTTCTGATGTTTCAGGGAATGTTTGTGTTAATTTTAAAGTAGATTGATAAATAGTAACAGTATGAAATATGTAGCTAATAGGTTCAGTTCACATATTGATTTCAGTCAGAAGATGGAAGTCTGTCAGCCTTTAAGAAGATTGGCAGAACAAAGCCCTGAAATTAAAACATTTGCGGAAAACATTTAATATTATTAAAAGGTGTCTTCTGACAAGAGGGCCTTTTCTATTGTGGCACTCCACTTGTGGAATGCCCTCTCCAGAGAGGTTCATCTAGCACCTACATAGTGGTCTTTTCAGTGCCAGGTGGAAGGCCTCATGTTCCCAGACCACAAGGTAGATGCCAGGCAAGCCCCCATGGGAAGCCATGCCACAACTGGCATGCTGTATCTTCTGATACAACAACCTGGTTGCTTTTTATTTTGGTTTTATATTGTAGTTTTAAACTTTTAAAGTTTTATATTAAGTTTTGTGTTGTATTTTATAGTTTTAATTATTTTGAACTGCCTAGAGAGCTCCGGCTATTGGGTGATATAGAAATTTAATTAATTAATTAATAAAATAAGTAAAATAAATATTTCTAACTGTGGCCACAAGATAGAGAAGCTTATGAAGAGATTCACAGGCCTACTGCCCCTTTTTCTCTGTGTATTTCAGTCAGCCCTCTCCTCTTCCCCCTCCGCCCCGCAAAATGTAAGCCCCTCCCAAGAGGCTGCAGTTCAGGAATGACAGTAAAATGATGCAAAATGCTATTTCTGGATTGGGGCCTCTGGCAAAATTGGAGATGATGTTTTGTCTAAATTCAAATTGTTCTTGAATAATAATTTAGTACATCTCTACTATAATCTATTCCCAAATCCAAATCTCCCTCCCAGTGAAACCAACAAGACTTCTGCTGTTGACTTCATAAAGATGACAACTTGTCTGTAATGTTATTCCACCGTAATTTACCTGAGCAGGTTTTAGGAGATGCGAACAAGATCCCATTTAACACTTACGTTTGAATATTTAAGGGCATCAGTGAACTTCAGGGCCTTCTTTAAAGTCCGCTGTGAGGATGTTTTTATCTGCCTTCAAAACTCCAGCACCACTAAGCAAACAAGAGCACTTAGGGGGCCTCCTGCAACAAAAGCTGTTTTACTTGGAGCTTAAACTGATTTTTCACATTCTGGCATGTGAAGCCTCCACAGGGTGCCTTGCGTCCATTCCCTGGGGAGTGTAGCACAGCACCAGCAGAGGAGGAGGAAAGATGACAGCTTTGAAGCTTTAGAAGTGGTAATAAGAGAAGCATGAGAAGACTCTTGTAAGGCACTTCTCCCTCACCGTATTATGAAACCAACTAATTCCCACATGCAGCATGCTCAGGAGGCCATCTGCCACTTCCTCTGCTTGGATCCATGGAGAAGCTCTCACTCAACACGGAGACAAACACAGTTTCCTCCCATATGTTGGATTTTGTTCTGTAGACAGAACAGTTGACATACCTGCATTTCCTCAAGGCTCAGGATGCATTGGCTGAATGTGTAAGCATCAAGACACACACACACACACATACACACACCTACCTGACAAAGACACACAGCTGACAGAGATCCTTGGTATATTCTTTATCATCATTTTTGATTGGTGTCATTAATAGAAATTGAACTTTTCTCATGGTTTTGAACAAGAATGCATAACCACTGCCCATGACATCACTTTTATTTGTAATTTCATTTGGCTAGATAATTAGGGATATAAACTCTCACTAGTGAAGATAAATGTAGTACCTGAGATTTCCCTCAGGGATATTTCTCTCATTTGTTCTTCCTCTTCCTGCCTTTTATAACATACATGCATAGTACATGCAAGCACATGAAATACAGACATTTGATTCATGGCTTTTATTAGCGTATTTGCCATTGATTGATTAGTGCTTGGTATTAGTACTTCTTCTATTGATTGATTGCAGATGAAGTGACTATTTGACCTTTAATTATAAGCTTGGCTATTGAAAATGACATTGAGCTATGGGTTCACATAATCCATCTGGAAAGCCCGACATGATGTCATTCCCTGGAGTTAATTCTGCAAGAGAAAGGAGGCCTAGAGGAAGTGCCACACAGCTATCAGGATGGTTCATCTAAAACAATACTGCAGGGTTTGTTGCCTGCACTTGTGTACAGCCCTGGCCCATTGGAGCAGTTAATTTGTATGTATTATAGAGAAGAAATTTGCCTGCTACAGGTTGACAATTCACATATATACTTGATGTAAGCACTTGTTCACATAGGTACTATTATATTTATTTATTATTTCATGTCTATATCATCCCTTAGCCGAAGTAATGGAAATTAATGAGACTTGAAAGTGCTTAACTTTGGCTAGATTGCACCCAAACTTATTTCTTGTTTTTAATGTCTGCGTTTTCTGATTACACAGCTTAATGTGGAATCAGAATTACAGCAGCTTAATGTGTTTCAAGATCTTCTCTATTATGTCTCTTACCACAGATTAAATGTAATATATTTTTACAATATCTTAAACCCTTGCAAGTTTATCTTCTGTGCACCATGACCTAATAGGTTAGGTATGGGGAATAAATCTGTTATTTTACAGAAACTTAAAGTGGTAGCAAGGTTGTTTGATTTCCCTATCTCTTAAAGTGTGAAATCACTTTTGTTCCAACTTGTCAGCTTCTTCTGTTCCATGGTTATGCAAGCAACAGTCAAGACCACACATCTTTTTATTACTATTTTGTCTTTCCTTATTCCTTGCCTAATAAAAATAGGGAAAGTGAGTTAGCTCTCATCCCAGAAATATGTTTATGTTCAGGCTGATCTAAGTGCATGATCAATCCAAGCCGTTGTTTTGTCAGAAGTCTTTTTAGGAATGTCAGTGATGTATCATATGAGAGGAATACCCCCAGATCCTTTGCAATCACCCAGGGGTTGATTGAGGTGTAGTTTTCAGACTGCATGCAGTTGCTTATTGTCTGAAAGGGTTGCTCCTAGCTGCATATAGTCTGAGAGGCTAGCTTGTAGTTGCTTACAGTCTGAAATACGTGCTTGTAGTTGCTTGAAATCAACCAGCTTCACTCAAGGAATAGCAGTCCCACTGTGCTTTACAACTGAGTGTTCTTACCCTGATGGATTAATCAGTATTCTAGCTATCTCAACAGTGCGTAGCTACAGCCTGTGAATAAATTGGGAAACAGTTTCAAAGTAAAGAAAAATAGTTATATGGGCGATTGAATATTTATTAGATTAAGCAGAATGCAGTGGTGGTCACATTAATTATTTGACCTGAAACATGGGCTCCCTGAATTAAACGTGGACAGGAAAACCAGCATCAGAGTTTTTCCTTGAAACTCTCACTTCATCTCCACAGTCTGCTTGTAGTAGATTTTGAATTAATATTTAGAAAACTTGCCTGCAGCAGTACTAAAATGTGCATCAGAGAACAACAGTTGTTTACTGTGTTTGAACTGAAGAATCTCACCCAGGAGATCATATTCACTTGAAGTTTACATCTCTCAATCTCAACTTGCAGAAAGGGATCGATGAATAACAATTGTCATTTCAGAGTTGCATCTCTCCAATTATTTATTTGGTTGTGTGTCTTCCCAGATGTACGCTTAATTGGATCAGACACTAAAAACCAGATTACAGGTTTTCAAAGACAGCAGCAAGTTCATACCTCTTTATAAATCTCTCTCACACACTTTTTAAAATCCCATATCCAGATGTAAAATGATAACAAACACAAGAGACCTTCCTGCCCCTCTCTCCCACCAGTAGCACAGTTAAAGTTACTTTATTTTTTAAAATTACGTTCTACCTAGTAGATTGTTGGCAGGTCATCCGTGGAGAATTCCCAGTTTGTTCATGACTCAAGATTCTTTTATTAGAAGCTGGTGTAGGCTAGAGATGTCCATGTATACAATTCGGAGAGAATTGAGGATTATGTTTGAGAACATCATATCTACATAGTGTTCATAGTGTGGTCAGATGAAGTGGGAGGCCATCCAACTTCTTTTCAGGTGATTTAAAACCATCCCACTCTTTTTCAATGGACATAACTGATTCTAGCCGAATTTGAAACCATTTCCCTTTTTTGCCCACTTTGAGCCTTGTATCTGTGCGAGTTGTTCTGCATATATTCCTGAGTAGAGTTGCCACAAAACATTCCAGTTTGTTCTGCAATGAGGACACCATTTGAAGAGGTGAACCTTCTTTTTTTTTAGTGACCCCATTAAAGGGCCATTGCATAAAGCATTAAGGCAGTGCACGTGGCACTACAGCCATCCTAATTACTAAAATGAAGTTTTGACTCACTTACATTCCCCAGTCACAAACAACAGCTGGTTCCTCCAGATGGAGATACTCATCCCCATCAAAGAAGGTTCAAGCCTAGATGAGCATTGCAATGCAGATGTGGATGCAAAATAAGATGTCTATTTGTATCCACATTGTCTGCATGCATGGAAGTCTCCCTTCATTAGTGAATCTCCAATGCAGAATTTAAGTGATTAAATTTTATAGGTGTATGTCTACAATTTTTGACATATACCCCAGAAATGTAGTGGGAATGTAACAAGCTCATGTCTGTAAGTACTTCTGTCATAACAAATGTCAAGAAGCTTGGATTGGCTGCTGCTCTCATTAAGTGTACAGTCAGGGCCAAACCTATGCTATCGCCCAACAATATGTGAAATAGCCCTTCCATAGCCATTCATAAGACACATTCTGAAATCTCACTCATGTCCACAGAATTACTGCAGAGCTACTCTGCAGCAAGTGGTGTCTGTTCTGGATTGCACCAGCTTTCTTTTATTGCTTAAAAAACTGTTGCCCAGTGAATTAAATGTGAATGGATCTTTTCCTGATGTTTCAGATCACATATGCTATAAGCATTGAAGTCCAACACTTACTCATAAAAGAAGATAATACTCCAATATATTCAGGTTTTTGTGCTTATGTTTAAACTTACATTGGCATTCTAAGCATTCAGAATGAACAGCAAGATAAAACCTATTTGGAACATTTAGCATATTTAGTCAGTTGATTAGCAGATGGAAGGAATTTTTGTTTGCTGAATATATGGTGTAAGAGTTTAGTTCTTATGATGTTTATTCTCTGAGCTGCCTTGGATTGTAGATACAACATTTTAAGCCTATCTACAACTTATAGATCAATCACTTATTAAATGATATTTTAACCAAAAGAGGAGTATGCATATTCTAATGTAAGTTTTGCTGAGATGTCAACTGTATCCAATGAAAAAGAAAATTGACGAGGTTTTATGTTGCCTGTCTCTAAGGTAGATATTGTCATCTATTGCTATAGTATTTGAGTTCCTAGTTTATTCTGTATTTACTATGTGGGTTTCTCTGCAGTCCTTAACTTAATAGAGTAGAATCTTCATTGCTTAGCCAGAAGCCTTTACCAGCCAGTCATTCAGTAGTACCATAAATAGGTGGGATTTGCCACTCATTATATAATTAAAAACATTATCTAATAGCATAGTCCATTATTATATCTAATATATATCCTATATCTTTTACAACAATCAAAATATGACATTTCCAAAATGGCTAAAACCAAATCTTAGCCATTTATAACAAACGTTTCCTTACTATCTAACATTCCTCATCCTCCTTCATTGTTCTGAATTGTATTGGAAGTCAATCACGTAAGATTCAGGTCATTCCAGTTTAATAGACAAAACTGCAACTACAGTTGACCACAGCAGCTTTCCTCCAAAGGAATCTTTCTGAACTATTGTAACATAGCTGCAGAGGAAATACTATTCAAATTTGCCAAGGAGATTACTCTTCGGAACTTTTGATATGTAACTTTTCTTATATATGATAGAACGGAGCTCCTAACATCCAGTTTCAGATAGAAAGAGACATTCTTTGGTATTAATGACTACCAACTCATGAAAATTTAAATCCAAAATATGTTATCTTACCAAATCTAAACCCTCCCCCCCGCAAATTAACAACAAAACAGACAAAAATCTTATTATAGCTATTAGTTAAGTGACTGATTTAACGCTGTCACTCTCCAAGATACGAATCAATGCTAACTTATTGATAGCTTAATCTAACACACAATCATCCAGTAGGATGCCAACTGGTAAATTAGCTTCGGTTCATAACAGAGAGGATAATATGCCTCAAGGTAGCAGAAATATCATCCCCAAATATTGATTTTGAATAGATTCAATCCTTTGGAAATCCAAATTATCCCAAAGCTGTGCTCTAAAGAGTAACTCTCCCAGTGCTTTTGCCTAAAAAAAACTTTTTAAGGACAGATGTAATGAATCAACCTCCTTTGCCAAAGTAAAGTTGCTGGACCAACATTTTCTGTAGCTAATTACACTTATGTTTTAAAGGATCCTGAACTAGTCATAGTAATCAGTATATCGGCCTTCCCCAACCTGGTGCCTTCCAGTGTGTTGGACTACAACTGCCAGCATCCCCTAGCCAGCCATGCACCAAAGAGCAGGAAATGAACCAATAATGCCGGAATGTGGGAAAGAATCCAGAACACATTTCAGCTGCACCAAACAGTAAAAAAAAGGGGGGCAGGCAGGGGAGAAAGTGGCAGCCACAATGTTGCAATTGGGTTGTGGATCATGATACAAAACTAAACTGTGATCAAAGGCTAGTGGATAACAAGTGAGCAGAGTGTCAGGAAGGGGGTGTGGTGACCCACAGGAAGCAGTGCGGGCCAGATTGGGACCCCTGGCAGGCCGAGAGTTCTGCACCTCTACCTTAACTTAATGCTGATAGCTTTGTTATTAAAGATGAAGTGAGAGTCATGCTTGAGTAACTGAGGCCACTGTGTACAGTCACTTAATATTCAGTAAGGCAGTCACAGACTAAGTAGTACTAAACCTATAATCACCTACCACTCATAGTACATGTACTGTGAGTCCCATTTTAGGGCCTACATGGTTTTTAAATTCAATCACATTGTGACGTGATTCATTTTTTAATTCTCTGTTAACTAATTGCTATACAACACAGTCAGACAGGTGTAGGTGTTTTTGAATCTGAGGCAAGCGTCTTCAGATGTTGGCATTAAATGTTTCATAGTTAGCATCTGGAGAGAATGCTCAGGCTATCCATTAAACATCATTTCCAGGCTGTACAAGCCCATTGAAAAAAGAGGAATAGATCAAACCCTTCCGACTTTTCCATATTTCTGTTTACTTAAGAAAAAAAAGGTGGGGAGAAAAACAGCACCAAGAGGTTGTGTGGGAGGTTTTGTGGTAATGTTAACTTTGTAAATCAGTGGCCTGAGGATTGACAGTCTTTGTTAATCAAAACCGGAGGGCTTAGGACAGTGTCTCTTGCCCTTGTTTCCCCCAAGTGTTCTGGTGGCCTTGCAGTTAATCTGGGATTCATAGTAATTACTTCATAAGAACCTCTCTAGGGGAGAGACACAATCATGATACGCAAAGTAATAATTTCGAATCCCAGATTAACTACAAGGCCTGGCCTCATTGTGATGTGTTCCTCGTTATGGTCTTTCACAGAGCCTTATCCCAGGAATGAAAGTGTACCTTATGAGAAATTCAGGGCTCCTACCATTTCCCCCCCCCCCATGTTAACTTTCCCCCTCTATAATGTTTAATAACACTTTTGTGTTGTCATCGTATTGTGCATTTACCCCTGGTTGCACTCTGCATCAGTGGCAATGGGGGAAAGTAATGGCATCAGGACAAGGGAGAAGTTTTTCCGCACATGATGGAGGGAGAAATCGAAAATGTTAACATGGTGCTCCAGATGGTATGGCCAATGGTTAGAAATGCTGGGGATTATAGTCCAAAACATCTGGAGGGCACCAGGTTAGGAAAGGTGTCTTGATTCAAGGGCAAATGTCTCTGCTTTATTATACTATTGGCAAATGAAGCCAGCTTCAAACTGGTTGGAATAGCCCTTAATTTGATACCATGACACCTTCAAGCAAAGACTCAGCTGCCAGAGTTGAACACTTTCTTCCTGCCCCGTCTTAGTGAAGACATGTCGCTAGCACTTCTACACACAACCTCTGCCATGGTGCGCCCCTGTAGCAACTTGAGAGGAGTCTGCCCACTCCATTCCCTCGAGGGGGGCTCTCCTACAGAAGGAGTGAGGGGGTAGCCATGTGACTCTGTCCCTCAAACTACTCCCCACTGACTTTATTATTTATTTATTTTTATTAGCATTTATATATACTGCCTTATCTGCTTAAAAGCCATCAAGGCAGTGTACAGTATTTGAAAGCAATAAAACCCTGTAACAGTTTTTTAAAAAACAAAAAGCCACCTAGTGACTGGCAGTGGTACTGCATGTTTCAAATACATGGACCCATTTAAAAAAAAAATAAAAAACAAACAAACCATATAACCCTTAAGGTGCACACCCCTATTGCCCCCTTAGTAAGCATGCCAAGTTACATGTGTCTCGGTTTTATGGTGATGGCACTAATAGACAGAAATCTTCCTTTATTATTATAGATGCCAAAGGTTTTTTTTGGGGGGGGGGCGGTATCCTGTATTTTGAACTATGAAATGAAATGTACTGTGGAAATACTTAACTTAGAACTCTTTACATCACATAAAGTAAAACTCATTTTGCTTAGTTCCATATATCAGTTTGCAGCCTAAATAATCCTAGCTGCCTCTGATTTTTCATAAACACTCACGTTGGTGAAACATAATCTTATGTGGCATTTTATACTGCAGTGATAGATGGTCACCTTACAATCATCAACACAGGACAAATACTCCCATTAATTGTTATAGATCTAATTAATGGGTTTTGATGCATTCACCCTTAAATGTTATCCTATTGGGTAATATTGATAGAAATACACTTCGGAGAATTTGCTATGTTGTTTACTTCTTGAGACACTCCAGACTATACTGCGATTATGAATTCTGTCTCTTGAAATGCTGTCATTTGAAGACTCCCACAGAGTTCAGGTCCTCCTTATCTCTTGTGAAACACATTTATCATCCTATCACTGGGAGAAGTCATAAGTCAAAGTAGACTCAAATGCCAGTAGCATATACAAATCATTTGTTTGATGGTATTTTCAGTGATAGGCACTTGAGCCTGTAATAAGCATGACTGGGCTGTAATGTCATACAGAAATAGCACTACGGCTGTTTATCCAGTATTTTCCCATCACACTAGCTAGTGTGGCCATCATTATGGGAGCAATGAAAGGAATCCATCAGATATCAACCAGACATGCTGTGACAGTTACTTCAATAGTTTCTAAGTCCGTTGGGCAGCTGTGCAAAGAACACTCTTGCTCAATTATGTGCTAAAGGTTCTAAATGAGAAAGCACCTTTGTCTCTTGTAAACCCCTACATAGCTTATGACCACATCTGCCGGACTCTGAAGGAAATGTTACAAGTCATCAAGGATAATGTAGATGACATACCAAAAAGAAGGGTAGCCATTTTAGCAAAGTCTTGTGCTACCTTAAAACCTATCAAACTTATTGTGGCAGAAGCTTTCATGGGTTTCATGGCTCTTTGTTTCCTCTGATAAAATGGGCTGTAGAGCCCACATAACCAAAATAAATTTGTTAAATCTTAAAGGGTGCCACAAGGCTTGTTGACGTAGTTTTAATCAAGACAGTAATTATCTGGAGCCATACAGACCTGGTATGCATGCCACAGCTAGTTCCTGAGTTGTTTAACCCAGGAATTGGCCAGGACGTGCAGGAGCAAGCAAACGGTGGTGATCATCAAACCTGCTTTAGATTCTTAGAAACATTTTACCATCCACATATAACCTAAACTGATTATTATGAGTGCTTGGTCTTCAGTTAATGCTTAATTATTGCTCAGTAAATATGGGATTTGATTTCCTTTGTGGCCAATGCTAAGTTTAGCAGGTATAATATTTATTTATTTATTTATTTATTTATTTATTTATTTTTATCCGTCTCTCCCTCTGGATCGAGGTGGGGTACAACACAAAAACAAAACACCATAAAATATATGTAATTGATTAAAAACACATAAAACTAACACATTACTAAAAGGCAACACATTATTAAAAAGTATCTTAAAATTCAACTGGGTAGGCCTGCCAGAAGAGATCGGTCTTTATGGCTTTCTTAAATTCCAGAAGACTGTTAAGTTGACGAATCTCTCCTGGCAGGCCATTCCACAGTCTGGGAGCAGCAGAAGACAAGGTCCTCTGGGTAAAGGTCGTCAGCCTAGGTTTTGCTGACTGGAGTAAATTCTTCCCAGAGGACCTGAGTGTGCAGGGCGAATCGTACGGGAGATCCTGCACCTAACTTGGACCCAAATTATGTAGGGCTTTAAAGATAATAACCAATACTTTATACTTCACCCAGAAATTGATTGGTAACCAGTGTAGTGATTTTAAAGCTGGTGTAGGCTCAGTATTGGGAAAAAGCTACAGAAGAAGAAGAAGAAGAAGAAGAAGAAGAAGAAGAAGAAGAAGTGGTGTAATGTTAAACTATGTTGTTCACTTTAACAAGTTGTAGCAATGGCCACCAATTTGGATAGTTTAAAAAAGGGATTAGACAAATTCATGGAGGAAAAGGTGATCAATGGCTATCAGATCTGTTGGCTCTATGCTACCTCCAGTACCAGAGGCAGTGCCTATGTAAATCAGTTGCTGGGGAACATACTTGTGGGTTTCCTACAAGCAGCTGGTTGGCCATTGCATGACTAGATGAACCTTTGGGGTGATCCAACATGACTCTTTTTATTTTCTTATGTGTCAAAACTGCATATTCTCTCCCACTTATTATTGTAATACATCATGTTACATAAATTATGATGACATATCTGCCTGTTTTCAAATACACACATATATGCAAACATAAAATAGCAGGCTTCTGTTTCTCCCCTGCCCCCTGCCCCCAGCCTTTCTTCTTTCTCTAATAAAAGCTGAGATTATCAAGAGACCATGCTATTTACCAAGTCTTGTGGCACAGAGAAATTATCTCCAACTTTGTCTAACATCCACCCCTAAATTAGTTCTTCAAATTCAAGAACATTGTGAGAGTGGCTTCCGAAATTGAAATTGTTCTGTCTTTCCCCCACAGTACGATGCACAAACTCCAAATGCAAATATAAATCGAGCATCTCACCACAGGGGGAAATGCAGACTTTTCACTTCAGATGTAGTTTTAAAAACAACAACAGCAACAAGTACCCCAAAACATTTGGACTTCGTTTTGTTTTCTTTTTGTAATGTCCCAAGCAACTCCCAAGTACTTAAAACTAGTAATTCTACTAAGTTTCCATGTGGCAGTGCTGCATATTTAGCAACATGTCTCTACAGACTATGAGAGGAACGTATATTAATTTAGCCTTAAAACTGGGGATTGGATGGCATGGGACAAGCTCAGCATCAGTGCAATCCCAGCACAGGGAGGATCAAGAAACAGAAACAGCCATAATTCTGTTTTGTGGCTCAAATGCACAATTTCGCTTTGCTACAGAACAAACCTTAGGAGCAGTGCAGGTTGCATGCTTTTGCTACACACTGGTGTACAGTGGATGTGAAACAAATCATTGCCAGTCAAAGGCCTGTGTCCTAATTTCTGTTTTGACTTACATTTTTCTTCCAGTTTTCTAAAAGGCTCGTGGGTCATTACAGTCATGTACAAGCCTGTATCTACGTGACACTTTTTACTGCTACACACCTTGGATTCTGTCGTCTTTGATGGTCCAATGAATGTATTTTCTAGTAAAATGTAATAGAAGAGGCAGCAGGGAAGTGACTGGAAAGGTGCTCTGCCCTGGATCACCTTTCTTTTCCTACACATTAGCGGTATTATGTTGAAGGAAGGAAAAACAATCACAGGCTATTATACAGCGAGTATATTAAGTAAAATATAGCTATGTATACATAAATGATTGGGGGTGTGATTCAATAATATAAGACTTCCTTCTGAGATATATTGTTGGGACGATATGCTTAGGGAAAATAAATTTAAAGGTTAGAGTAAGGAAAAATGACATCTAGCAATAATTTGGGGAAATTTGTTATTTACCTGACGGATAACCAATACTTTGGTAGTAACGAAGAGATGTTTCTCAAATCGTAGCAATGCAAACAGCAAGTGACAAATGCTACTCAGAGGAAAGTGTGGAAATCCAGGGAGCATAAAATAAACATATTAAAACTGGTGGAGGGTGAACGTGAGCTCAAGTTCTTACTGTTTTATCATTTCCATCATGGGTACAGGATAAAAGAAAACTCTTGGTTCCTTATTAGAAAAAGAAAAGCTCTTACTTGAAGTTCTTGCTTGGCAGATGTCAGTTGAAAGCTCAGCGATGGAATAGGCTGCAATGTCAAACTCTGTTGGGTAATTTTAGACAAATGTGTCATATGTGACATGGAAATATGGCGTGCTGTACATTAGTGATTTCCCAAGTGTTTGGATCAGGTAGTAATGTGCTGAGAAAGTGCTCTTTATCTATCCTCACTGTGTACTTCTACAGCAGAGGGGAAATGCTTTTGGTAGAAATTACTTTAGTCAGAAAAAAGAATCCATTTACAATATGTGCCTTCTAACATCTTTCAGACAATGCATTGTATTAAAGAGGCATTTTTGATTAATGTTTTATAAACATTTTTCAGCATGACAGCTTAAAGTCCCTGTAAAATTGTAAATGCGTGCAGAGTGCTCACTTTCATAAAGTCAAATGCCATCTCCTAAAGCCTGCTTGGATCCTGTCAACCATGGTGACACAGAATCGGTACCTTGGAGCATTAAAATTTATTTGCTTCATTTCTAGGGCTGCAGTGATAGCAAGATGCAAAGAGACCAAGATTTAAACCACCTTGAAAATATCTTTATAATCTTACATGGTTTTAAAAATACAGATTTTAAAACTAACTAAGTGTTGTGAAGTGCAGTGTGCTATTTCCAGGGGGCGGGGGTTACTTAAATATAAAAGGAACGATCATAAAGAGGCAAGGGAAGATATAGGGCATGTGTGAGGATACATGGGGCGCCATTATAGCGATGGATACTTGTGCTTGAGTTGACTGCTAGTTTTAAAGAGTAGCCTTCTTTGTTCTAGAGCTGGCCAAGCTATGACCTTGAAGCAGAATCAGGACACTATCTATAGGAAATTTGCTTTTTCTTAGACAAATTCAACTGGAGGAGGCTAAAGTCTATCTGCTCCATTCTCTGGCCACTAGGCGCCCAACCAACCATATGCCAGTCCCCACAGATCAGCCTATGCACCAATCACATACAGAAGGTGTTCCATGGAAGGTGCTGTGGCGTTACACCCCACAAGTCAATTCCAAATGTATGTCTGCAGTTTGTAAGTCTGTGGTTTTTAGAATGTTGGCCTGAGTGGGCGGAGTTAGAATGTCTTGGGAGGGGGGAGGAGTGATATATAAGGGAATGACTGAAGGGGTTGAGAGTTCTTGTTCTTGTTCTTTTCAGGAGTTCTTTTCAGGAAAGCTTTTCAGGGAGACTTGTTAGGTACTCTTAGAGTCTGTAGTGCTCTCTGTGTTTATGGTACTTAAATTCTGGGAAATTTGAGAGTCAGTGTAGTGAGTGGTGTCTTTAGAGTGTGGTGTGCACGTAGTGGAAGTATATTAATCAATACTGATAATAAAGAAAGTTCAAGAGTGATTGTGTGAGAAAAAGGAAAGCGCGAATGTGAGAGTGACAGGATTGTATGGAAGGTTTCAAAAAGGTTTTTAAATGTTGTTATTTGAAACAAAGCTTATGAACTTTTAAAAATAAATTTTGATTGTTTTGTTTTTAAAACTACCACAAAAATCCCACGTGTCTGTTTGGCATTTATCATCTTAAGTTTACACATTCAGCACCCACTCTGGCAATCATTCACCTAAGCAGATATAACTCACAGCGCATTATTATATATATTAAAAATCCTTCTCCATTTTAAACCCCTTTCTCCACATAGTTTGGAGGAAGGTGATTTTTATCCCTTGCCTCAGGCGTATCATGCTTGGCTTGAGCAGGGAATAGCCTCGGCCGGGTCTGGTGTTCAGAGCCTGTGTCGCCCCATAAGAATTGGTGGTAGTGGTAAGGTCTGTTGTTCAGAGCCTGTGTCGTGGCAGGTGCCTACAGAAGAAATATCTTCAGTTGATGGCAACGCTCAAATCAAGCTATGAGCATTTCTACACTGGCAGAAAATCCTGCAAATGTACCACAGCTTTCTGGCTTCCATTTTCATCCCACAATCATCGATGTTCACCCTTTACACACACTTCCCTCCCCATTTTCCCCTTTAACCAGGAGTTCTATATGTTTCATTTATACAGTCACAAGGTGGCGGTGGTCTGCCTTGTTCTCATGCTTCTTCTTATGATGGATTTCCTCTTGACATGCTGAAACGGAAAGGGGATCCATTTGTTATCACTTCTTTTCCATTATCAATTATCACCCAGAAATGATGAGACAGGTAGGACAGGATTGCTTTGTCATGAAACTAACCAGAAAATTTTCATGAGTGGCCAGTCATGAACCTGCTATAAACAGCTCATTTATAGGAGCTCTATGTGCTGCCAGGGAAAATGAGAACCAGTCATGTTTTGTAATGGTTCCCTGTTTTGGTGGTCACTCCGTTGGTACATGTGAAAGAACATAGACACTGTATAATCAGCTGTCTGCCCATTCTCACACAGTATCAACCCAATTCAAGATGATCAGATGAAGCGCAATGGAGACATATAGGAACATCAGTCTCTGAGCGGAATGCTTTGGCTTAGATTTGCTTCTGCATTTAATGGCCAAGCTGGCTGGGAATGATGGGAATGATCTGGAGGGCAGCAGGTTGGGGAAGGCTGAACTAAACTGTGGTGGGTGGTATTTTTGGAAAGTTGGTTCTTTTCATCTTCTTTTCTTCTCCATGGCTCCAATCTTGTGTCACAAAGCCTGCGCTCCGACTTTTTTAAGTGTCTCAGTCACTTGGGAGAACGTATTTTGATTGTTTATTTTCATCAGTGATCCCTGGATAGTTTGGAATAAAAAGACAACAGTCACACTTCACTTGTGTGGAAAAGGTGGCTTTCAACTGTGGTATTTCTTTGTACCCCTTGGGTGTTTAACTTGGAAGATACCTGTGCATGTTCTCTTTCCCATATCATCTGCATTACCTTCCTCCAAAGGACACATCAGTGATTTTGGAGCAAGAACTCCATTGAAGCTTTAGAACATTTAGTAACGTGGTTAGTGCTATGGTTGCCGATAAGCAAACTGAGGAACTATATATTTTTAACAAGTCTAAAGGAAAGTAGTTAACTCACAACTAAATTACTACATGAAAGATGATGGGGAAAACAGCACAATTCTAACAGAATGACTATTTGAATTAGCTACATGAGTTTATATCAGAATCAATTAAATCAGTCATATGACATCACCAAAAGGGAATTAGGTCCCTTTGGATACTTTCAAATTACTTAAACAGTCTTAACAAAGGCTGCTGCCTTGGGGCTAATTGCATACCTTGTGCATCTAGTAAACTATTTGACAGGATGTTTTTTTGTGGTGGTGGCTCTACAACCTGTTGTCACATTGATCCAGTGGATATTGTACTGAACCTGAGAAATTTGGTTTCCAATCCTTGCCCAGCTTAAATGCCCAGGTTGGCCCCTGACAGTACCTAGCTCTCAACCTTATTATAGAACAAACGTTTTAAATGGCTAGCCTCAAAGAGTGGTTGTGGCTAAGGATGGTAAAGCATGTGCATGCTGTGGCTGCAATCCTAAGCATGCTTACCAGGGAGTAAGTCCCACTGAGCTCTGAGGGACTTGCTTCTAAGTAAACATAGGATTGCATCATCCAGATGATTAAGAGAACTGTGAGCCAAATTACGCATGACGATAATCACGTGAGCTGAAGCTTGTCTTCTGTTTTACTCTAAGCTAAGTGCACATGGACCCAATTCAGATTGGGACCACCGTGTTCCAGGAGGAAAAGTTTAAGCCTTCGCCACCATTTGCTTCCCGAAATCCCCCCTGTCCACACAGGAGTGTTAATAAAAAGGGGGTGAAATCCCCATTGGCATTAATGAGATGGGGGATATGAGGAAGCAAACAGTGGTGGGGGGAGATTTAAGGCTCCATCACACATAATTCCCCCCCACACACTTTTACCTCCGATGCTCCTTCACTTGTTTGCACATCCATTCCACCCTGACCCTTCTCTTTCTCCCTCCAGTTCATTGGTTGCTCCTTCCCCCTCCCCCAGTTAATAAGACATATACAAGCAGGTCCTGTCAGATGAGTACTTCAACCAGACCACCTTTCTGCTTTGCATAAATGGAACGACCCTTTAGTCTGGCTCTTTGGGGGCATCAAGGGAGTACAATCCTGCCTCTGCAGAGTTGGGCATTGTACGATTTTCAAAAACACTTTCAAGCCTGGGATGTAAGGTTTAGTTTTTATATTGAAGCTTGGAGCCGGCTGCTCGGAGAGTTCGCTTTTCCCTGCCAGGACCTCATGCAATCCATTCAAGCCAACACCGCACAGGCCCCAAACAAAGGAAAACACACTTAGGAAAAATGATCCAGACTTTAGGCATTCTAGGAAACGACAGGGCTGGGGAAGAGGCGGAGTATCAGCAGGACAGGCACATCGTCATGTGAGTACTGGGCTGCAAATCCGCACACCAGGCATCATCATCATCATCATCATCATCATATATTTATTTGTTACCTGCCTCTCCCTCTGGATCGATGCGGGGTACAACACATATAAAAACGCCATAAAATACATACAACTAATTAAAACATTTAAAACTAATACATTATTAAAAGCAGCACTTTATTAAAAAAAAGGTGAGAGTGCACTAAATCACTGGTATGATAGAGCTCCTAATCCTCCATTCCCAGAGAGCAGTGGTCCCAGTCTGAATTGGGGGCCCGTGCACTTACACTGGAGTTAAAAAAACAAAAATAGATAAGCCTCAGCAATGTAATTTATGTAATGTAGTTTGGCTTTAATAGTGTGCTCCTAAGCATGTATATTCAGAAGTAAGTCAAAGTGTATAGGATTGCATTCTAGATGCAGAACATTTTGAAGCACACTTAAATGTAATTAACATATTTCTCCTCTACTCTCAACAAGAGCTGTTGGAGGATAAGGTTTATTTCTGCTATGTCCCAAGCAGGATTGCTATTCAGAACACACCCCTGCTATTTGCCCCTCTCTCAGACACCTGAGAGAAGATGATACCTAGTTGGGGGAGAATGAGAGTCCCTCTTCAGGTCCCTCCAGAACAAAAGCACAGTCTTGTCCCTTTCCAGACTCTCCCTACAAGAGATGTCAAGATATGCCCTAGGGAAAGGGGATTGTACCAACGTTCCCTGTGAGATCATGTGCTTTGTCTCATTTGTTTCCTTCAAGTCCATGAACAGCAGCTGAAAAATTGTTAAGCTACAGTAGAATGTCTTTTTCGTTTATTACACGTGTAGTCTGTCGAACCTTCAGACTGCACCAATTACATTGGAAATCTGGTTTGAATAATCATTCCAACTATTTTCTCTTTAAAAAGCTGAAAACAGGAAACACTGCTCAGATGCAGTAGCTAATGTAATGGAACAATGTGAACCCTTTTCTGAAGTTCTATATAAAAATGCTATTCCTAACTTAGGAGAACACTGGCTGGACTTGCTGTTTGTTTTTGTTTTCTAAAAACTAAATGCGCTGAGATACTGTGCAAATTTATACTGAACAGATTTAATGTTGATGTACCTATCACATTCCATTACATCAGAATTTATGTACTTATAAGTGATGATAGAAACTGGAGTGGACAGATCAAAATAAAGACAACCAGATCCTTTTAGCTTAGCACCTTCGTTCTTTGCTACCCATCTTAAAGATTTAAATTTATCTTCCCTGCTTTACTATTTTTGTTAGAGCGGCACCTGCGCCTGTCACTATAGTTTGAATCACCGTTTCTGTTCCAAAGTTACATTAACAAATGCTCTGGACTGAAATATCCAAGAGGAGTGTGGGATTTATGAGGGGCTTTGTTTCCTTGTTAGCATTCAAACGTTGTTCAAAGAACCCAGCATCCCCTCTCGGGTGAAAAACAGAAAACTCAAAAGAGCATGCAAATATTTGTGTTGTTTGTAAAGTAATGTCTTGTTCAAAACTGTAGGTTTTAACTTTTTGGCATTTTGGCATTTTTAGTTTATAAGCAAGTCAGTTGATGTGACTTTAAGCACATGGGGCTTGATTTCAAAGTGTTTTATCATCTTAGGTATACATATTTTTCAAATAGCTTTCTAAAATTAAGGGAGCATTTAGTGACTATAGTATATACGTCTTTCCTTGCTGCATCGAAGGATCATTCAGAAAAAGTGTCTGCTTTGTGCATTATAATTTTGGCAGGGGTGGTTGAAGACTACTTTAAGTTTTAACCTCTTAAATTGAATACCCATAAATGTAAGAATATTTTATGGCAACAACTGGAAGTAGCATAAATGTGGGGATTTTAATAGTTGAAACCAATCCTCCCTCTTGTTTCTCCAGTGGCAAACATAGGTCTATTGTATCTGTGACAACTTTATTTTTCTTGTACAACATAATCCTGTGCATGTCTACTTCAGTTCAATGGGGCAAACTCCTGGATAAATGGGAGGCAAAGAACCAGTGCGTGGGGAGAGAAAGTGATGGTATTGGTGAAACTGCCCTGTTAGATTAAAAAATAGTTTGTTCCAAGAACCATACGTGAGTTCTCAAAAATAATATTCTCTCTGATAGCCTCCCAGTAGTCCCAATCTCCAACTGACTGAGATCTGTAGTCAGTTATTCCTTTTGTGGTACCAGTTGTCTGAAATACGTTGGGGGGAAATAGGAAGCTTTCCTTTTCCATTCCAAGGTACAAGGATTCTTTTTATAGAGACTGTCACTTTCATGGCAGGCCCAGCAGTAGTATCCATGCCACGATAAGGCAAGGCTAGGCATACTTCGTTTTTTAATAGAACCCCAACTGGAGCTAGTCAGGTGCAAAATAGTGTGTTTGGGGCTAGAGGTTAGACATCCTCTTAGAACAAAGGAAGAAGGATTGAAATTTATATTCAGTATCAGAACCAAACTCACAGTCCGTTCTCAACAGAAATCCACTTGTATTTCCCACCCACAGCTTTCTTCCATCTCAGCAGCCTAATTTAGAAGGGTTTTGTTGTTGCTGCTGCTGTTAAATCATTTGAGAATCAGAAACCTTTGGTGATCTGTTGGAAAGCACCCAGAGATCTTCCCGTAAATCCCAGTCTACCTTGCTTCTGCCTCTGCTCTAAGGAATATCATGAATGAGGGAGGAGGTAAGCAATTTGGCACAGAGATAAAGCAAAGGAAGAGAAGGATTTAGGTCACCCCCAATATCTATACAATCGCCCTCTAGCAGGGTACCAATTTGCATTAAGCCTCTGGCTGAAAGAATGCAGCTTTCAGTAGATTTGTGCTAAGATTCTCCCTGGTATTCTCAGTCTTGACCTTTTTTCACCATAGAATTATTATGAACTTTTGTTCTCCACTTATAAGATACTTCTGTTCTTCAGGCTTTGTGGAGTACCGTATCTTCTTCTTTGTGGACTTCTTTTTTTTCTTTTTTTGAAATTTTAATGAAATGTTTTTTTAAAAATGCTTTCCTATGATACCTGACAGCAAAATGCATCAAAACATTTTTCAACGTAACTATCTTTCTGCCCACAGGAATACCAATGCTGAAGATAGTATTTGAAGGCTATGAGCACCTATCTTTAATTTCGGTCCCTTTACTTATCTATCACCCAGCTCAGATCCTCCTAGGCAGCGTGTTGGTACCAACAATAAAATCTTGGATGATTTCTAGACAAAAGGTAAGAATTTATGACTGTAAGCATAGTTCATAGACAGACAGACAGACAGACAGACAGATAAATAGGAATTCTATTTTAACACTAAACTGGGCATGTTCAATATCTCTGTAAAAGCAGGAATAGCATGGCCTGGGAGAATTTTTGATAACTATATTGCTACGGAATTGTTTCAGATTACACTGTCAGAACCAGCTCCATGACTATTCTAATCTGCAGGGTGGAAAATCAAGCTGGGATGAACATGTGGACTGCTCGCAGTCACATGCACTGGAAGAGCACATCAATAAAAACAGCTTGCAAATATTGCCCAGAGATGTTAACTGTGAATAGCATCATGCCATATTAGCCCCTTGTTACTCTGCACAGTTTAACATAGGCATGAATCCAGTACAATGGCCTTTGGTAAAGCTATTAACAGAATGAAGTGTATGCTTTTCCTCAGCCTGTATTTCATAAAGAATGAGGGCAGAAGAGCTTGAAATAGGAATATCTGTTCAAAATGTGAGCTGTGATGATCCGGCTATTTCTTTTGTAGGTTAGGGAATATTTTCCAAGACACAAATTTGTGACTTAAACACTGTTAGCCGGACCATCTGCCTAGTGGGAACGCTCCCCTCCCGATTTCCTTTCACCTGTCTTTCCTTTCACCCACGCATGTGTGCCCAGGAAGATCTAAAAAGCCCAGATGTGGACTGCTTTATGTTCTCCTAAGACAACAGGGGTCCTGTCTCTGGATGTGCCCATGATAGGCCTACAATTGCATCTCTGAGTTTAATCAGTCTACCTGCCTGGCAGGTTTATTTTGATCATTTGTCATTTTACCATGCAAATGTTCCTCTGGTCTCCTAGGTTATTTTTCCAAGAATATTATTCTAATTATATGACAATATTATTATTTTTGTAAATCAGGAAGGTAGTTTTTTGTTCAGTAGCAATAATTACAATAGATTTTGATGTTGTGCCTGGATAATGGTCTCTTGCTTTGAAAGTAAACATGTCATATTTACCTTGATGTTTATTTTCTATCAACGCCTTGGCTTCACTTTGGCACTTCTCTCATGGTGGAAAACTGTAATCCAGTCACTGTACTCAGCTCCACTGACATCTTTGCTTTAATTATGATACCAAGATGTGATCTCTTCATGAAATAGAATTTAAATATTTAGACTTTCCTCGAGAAGAGGGTGTTTCTACTTGGCAAGTTGTGCAATGCACCAAAGTAAAGATTTTATTTTCCCAAACAGGATCAGAAATATTTGTATTTTCAAGTACAATTAATCCTCATGCTCAAACTTAACAAAGACATGTTGCGGTTTTGACAAGAGCAATGTTGTCTATTGCTCTATCGGTTGGTTGGCTTTCAACTTTGAATCTGGCAAATAGTTTTGAAAAACAAACAATGGGCATTAAAATATAAGACGTGTTCCCACGTCTTGCTTTATAATACGTTGAGGCTTTTGATAGGGGTACAGTAAATAACAGTTTTTCATTATCAGAAAAATGTCAAGAACTTGAATGGAACAACCAATTCCCATATTTGTGTACAGAGGGAAGGATCCAGTGATGTCCAGACACTAGCACTATTGACAGAAACCAAGACATGTCCAATGTCGCACTAGCAAGCACCATTGGCATTGCAGAAGCCTCGGGTTCAGCTAGCGCAATGTCAGTAGCACTAGTGACCTGACACCATTGGATCCTTTCCACTATTGCAGTTACTTATTTGGTATTTTTGGAATACAAGAGACTAGTGTACATTGGCACTAGCCCTGAAACCAGGCCAACCAACGATGAACACTTATGGGAACATCCAGTACTATCAGAGTTACTGGTACCTAATCTCACTAGCTATAAAACAAGCAAACCAATGAGGACTTTCAACACAAGATTAATGCTATCTATGTTCACCGCTCTGGAATCTGTGTTAGAAAATTGAGTAGTATATAAATATTGTAAATAAATAAATAAGATTAATGACAGTTGTGTCCATTCAAGAAAAGTGTGTTTGAACAAAAGAGAGTTGCAACCTTCTCTGCCCAGTTCTTCTCATCTAGGGAAAATAATTATGTCACTTTAAAGTATTCTTAATGGGAAATTGTAATCTATAATTTCTTTTCCCCAGGAAAATTACAACAGGTGGATTCCAACTTTTCCTAAAAGTTACCAGCCTTTACCATCCATGTTATGTCAGATGTGTGAATTCAGTTTGGAAGTATCGTGAGTGAGAGTAGGGTATGTTGTTAGTCAGTGTCAGAGAAGCAAGGTAGTGTCATATCTCCAGGTATGGGGAAGTGAGAAAAGGAAAGAATTATACGTCGCAGCCCAGGGTGCAATGTGACGAAACAATGATTGAAACAAAGCTAAAATCTTCTTTGGCTCCTGCTAATCTCAGAGATAAATGCTTTCTTGAGGGTTATTTCAGTGGAAGGAAAACTAGCTAGAATGTAGGAAACTACTTTTGCAATTCAGCATCACAAGGTTGTCAGAGAGGGTGTGGTCAGTGCATTGGCATATATTGCTGTTGCCCTTGGAAGCCTTTAAAACATTAGTAGCATCTACATTACTGCTAGTGTGATGTAGTGGTTAGAGTGTTCAACTGGGACTCATGAGATCCAGGGCCCTTTCTACACCTAAGGATTATCCCACGCAAATGGAGGGATCGTCCTTGCCTGCTCCCAGGATCCCGTGTGTGTCATTTGGACACACAGGGATGATCCCGGGACAATCCCGGGGGGAAAGGCAGATGTAGAAATGGCCCAGGTTCAAGTCATCACTTGGCCATGAAGCTCACTGGGTAATTTTGGGCCAGTCACTGCCCTTGTTTGCACGATCACAACCCATGGTTAACAAACCATGGGTTGTTTGGGAGCACATGCAAACCTCCACTTTCGGGGGGGACAGGAACTCCCCCCCCCAATGTTTGGAAACACCTTATGATTTGTTGTTGGGTTAAACTTGGGTTGTTTAGGGTTCACATGTCACAACAAAACCCAAGGATATGGTGTTCCTAGGTTGTTTCAGAAAATGGATACTCCCATGAGGCCATGCCAATTCCTGGGTTGTTTAACTCCAGGAACTTGCATTAACTTCTAACAAGACACCGAATCTCAGCGTAACCTGTCTCACATGGTTGTTTTGTGGATAAAATGGAAAAGAGGAGAATCATGTACGCCACCTTGGACTCTTTGGAGGAAAGTCTGAATGTAAATGTAACAAATAAATAAGTATATTATGTTGTTTTTATGAATGTAACACACTGATGCTCTGTTTAATGTTTGTAGGCACTGAAATTAACAAAGCAGGCCAAGGTGCCAGTGAAAGTATAATGATGGAAGAGATCCAGTGAATGTATATATGTACTATTTTGTACATACACAGAGACAGTTCAGAAGATGGGCCTATATGAATGTTACTTCAGCACTTACTTTATTTTTATAGATACGTATATATTTACAATACCTACTGAAGTGCCTTAAAATATGTTTGAAAAAAGCATTGATTCCAAAATCAACTGGCTGGTTACTATAAGAGATTGCACACAATTTGAGGGCCATTAAATTTTTTACTTTTCTTACTGAGTGAATAGTTGTAGCGATGAAAGACTGGAGCTTCCGCCATCGCACCTTCGCAGAGCCAGTGGCTACAATATACCAAGTGTTTCTCTCACACACGTTCCCTTGAAATGAATGAAAACTGGATGGGAGCTGCGTTCAGTGACTTGTGCTAACCATTCACAAGCTTGAATGTTAATCCCTGGCTACAACAAACCGGGGGCAACTCTCTTCTGGCTGAGTGCAGGAAAGCAATTTCTGAAGTTCTAGTCAAGATTAACTTGAATTTCTGTGTGATTCCATAACCCTCCCTGCTCATGTGATTGTGACATGCCTTTTTCTTCTGAGTTTGTGTACACTCAGCATGGGGCCATCCATTGGAAAGGAACTGAGAAGCATAAATTATTTGCATTTGTTGACACAGTTGTCTAGACATTCCTTCAAAGCTAATGGTTTCTCAAGACAATTCTCTCCGTTCCATTTTTATGATTTTGTGGCATTGTATATCTTAAATGCATCGTGAGCTTCTTCAAAGAGTAGGCCTGGTGCTTAGGGTAGTATGGAAAGATCTGTGATCTGTAGGCACAGCTAGAAGGGTATTTTAATATTATTATTATTATTATTATTAATAACCCGAATTGAGCAAAAAAGATTTTACCCTCTTTCCCCCCCCAAAAGCAACACGCCATACACTACAGCGACAGAAGAATATCAGATACTAATATTGCAGCAGCCACTTTACGGCCATTTATAGATTTGACAGAGCTGTATTGTTTGCTGCCTCCTGAGCAGCACTCAAAAGCTAGTGAGGATGAAAACCAATGATTTTTGTTCCGAAAGCAAATATATTTGTATAATATAGACATTTAAGAAGCACTGGAATAGAGGGGTTATTTCTGGTTCATTTGACAATCAGATGTTGTTTGCTTGAAAATTAAAACAAATTAAACATGTATTGTTTTCTTTACATTTTAAAAAGGGGGGAATATACTAGGGTATTCATAAATACAGAGGAAATACAGGGAAAAGGCTATTAATTTAATCACGTAGTAAGCAGTGCACCTTATAATTGCCCTTAAGCTAGTCAGTGACCTGAAAAACAGATGTATAGTTACATACTCATCAGTTTGGGAGTCAGGTGACCTCATCCAGCAACTCCTTGAAGGCATGAGAGCTCACAGTGCAATCCTGTCCAGAAAGTTGTCCCCATTCAAAGCCGAATTCCGTCAAAGTGTGTGGGGAAGACTGCTTTTACAAGAGAACATGTGTGCATTTGATGACGTGGAGTTCTGGGAACAAGAGCATTGATTTTGAACAAGGTCAGTGAAAAGAAAAAATGGGGTCTTAGAGATGGGCATTCATCTTCAGTGTTATTCTTAACAGCACATGCGTTCCACTGTCATGCTTTATTGGGATTAACTTTCCTGCTCAGTTAATGTTATTTGGTGCCAAGCTAAGGTGCTTCGGGTAGCAACAATTTCTATCAAACAGTTCTTCTTTGTTGTCTCTGTACATCACACATGTGGGCTCTGCACCTGCATGGATCCCCATTCTGGAAACTTCTAAAGCTGAGGAATTTGGGGGTGGGAACCCTTCCCCGCCATCCCAGTGCTCATGTCCCTAGTGGGTTCCGAACTATTCCTTTAGTTTGCTTTCAACCACCATTATTGTAACCTCATTGGGAACTTCACTGTCATTCAGTGAGCTATTGCAAACCGCTGAGGTTTTATTCTATTGTATCTTATTCTTCTATCGTTACTCTGTCATTCCCTTTGTATTTGTTTGTTTCAGTATTCAGTCTCTGTTATCACTTCATTGCCTGAGTGTGTATGGTCCTATGGGTACCCTTTCATAAGTGTGTCCACTGTGACAAGTAAGCTCCCACCCACCAATAGGGAGCTTACTGTGTCTTTTTTGCCTTGGAGAAGAACGTAAAGTGGAGTCGTGTGCCCACTGCCAAGCATTTACAAAGCAAGTCAGGCACAACCACTCAGACAAGCTCTGGACATGACACATGTTTCAACTGGCCCCCTTGGGTTCCAAACTGAGGTTTACACACCTCTCTCATCAGCCATGAGTACCTCAGGGCATCTTGTGGTGCTAACGCAATGGTCGGTTTTGTGGCACTGTGGAAACATGCTTTGTTGCGATCGGCTGGATTGTCGCAAGAAGCCCGGACCAACACTGGAGATTGTTCCTTTGATGGTGAGGGGTTGTTTAATGTGAAGACTGACAAGGTTATGAACTCTGTCCAAAAAGCCAAGAACACAGCGTAGCATATGCAGTTGGAGCAACACTTGGCCCTGTATACACAATCTTGGCCCTCTTCATTCCAGCAATCACAGTCTCCAATCAGACAGTCATCTCTGAGCTCAGGCATCTTCAGCCTCAAAAGGGCAGTACATGTCAGCCAAGTTCCACAGCCCTCACAGGAGGGGGGATGGAAATATCAAATGCCATCTTTGACCCTCTCCGGTTTCTTCTCACCCTGTCGTCTGAATTCACTCGTCAACTTTTCTACCAGCATACACCTGTATCACCTTGGACCCTTGGGTCCTTTCCATTAACCAAAGGGGTTACAGGATTGAGTTTGATGACCTTCCTTCCCTCAGTACCATCAGGACTCTAGCTCCTTCACAGGTCCTAGAGACCCTCCTGGTGAATGTGGCCATAGAGTGTGTCCCATCCCATCAGCTTCACATCGGTTTCTACTCCTGGTACTTCACCATCCCAAAGAAGGATGGAGGGTTTCAACAAGTCCTGGATTTCAGGGATGTGATTTCTTTCATTATCCCCAAGAGATGCCGATTGGTTAAATTTATGTTGATACCCTTGCTGCTATGCGCAGTTGACTGGTTCACGTCAACTGCCATCAGTGGGAAATACCAACACTTTCTCTGGTTCACCATTGGGTCCAACGCTTACCAGTTGTGAGTATTGCCCTTTGGTTTTGCCATTGCACTGAGGATCTTCATCAAATATATGGCAGTGATGAATGCCCACCTTCATGTCCAAGGGGTGGAAGGCTATCCTTAAATCAGCGATTGGCTGCTGGTCGCCTCTTCAAGGGCAGGACTCCCAAGATTGATCTCACTGACATACCATCTCCTCCATACTTTCACTCTTTATGTGAATGTGGAATTATGGATAGACACAACAAACTTATGACCAGGAGAAGATTTGGCAACTGAACCTTCAGACAGTCTGCATGACTGCCTGGAGGATCCGATAACCCATGTGCCCAGTCCTATGCCTGAGTTGCAGTGCATAATTGATGCAGCTTGTAAACCCGCTACAAGATCTTTCTAGACCCATAAGTGGGCAGCATTTTGTGCATTTGCCATTTTTGGCGGTTTTGATCCTATTCAGTTGTATTACACTAGATTCAACTGTTTTTACTCTCTCTGTTTCACAAGGGCTTGACGCTTTCTTCTCTGAAAGTTTCTGGCAGCTGTCTTGGCCTCTCACCTCCTGGAGAATTGTATTCCTTACATCTGGACCCACCTTATCTGATATTCCATTGTGATAAAGTGATGCACCATCCAGAACTCACTTTCCTGCCCGAAGTTGTGTCTGATATCCATCTTAATCGGGACATAATCCTTCCAGCTTTCTTCTCTTCTGCTTTTCTGCTTGAGTCTTCTCTATACATTCTAGACATTTGGCAGCTCTCATCTTTTACAAGTCAAGAACCGTTTTTTGTTTTTTGTTTTCATCTGACTCCTCACTTGTTTGCTTCTTATTGGGGCAAGCACTGTCTCGTCACAAAGACTTGTGTCCTGCGTGGTCCATTCCATCAAGTTAGCATACGAGTTTGCTGGTCTCAATCTTTCCAAGTTAATCTAAGCTCACTCAACTCATGCTATGGCAACATTGGGGTGTTTGAGAAAGGATTCTCCCTTCCTGAGCTCTGCAGAGCAGCCACCTGGTTGAAACTGTCAACCTTCATCAGTCTACAGACACAATGGGCATGCCAGGGGACAGTGTTCCTTTGGCAGTGCAGTGTTGTCCACTGTCTCACTGCTACTTGCCCATATGTGTGATGTACACAAAAAAGACAAAACAGGCTGCTTACCTGAAACTAGTTCTTTGAGTGGTCATCTGTGCATTCACACAACCCATCCACCATCCCCACTTCAGTGTCGATACCGAGGCTCCATTTGGCGGTCTCAAGGAACTGAAGGAATAGGTGGGAACTGATTAGCAACATGGACAGTGAGGGAGGGTTTCCACCAAAATGTCCTCTGCTACAGATGTTTCCCAAATGAATCCCAAGCAGGGTTCTCAAGTGGATTTTTTTAAAAAAATGTTTTATATGCTAATTGCAAATTCTTCTCAATTAATTTTCATGGCTTAATATCCATCTTGACTCAGTGGTTTAAAAACATGTAATGGCAAAAAGTTAGAAAAACGGCACACAATGTACTTTTGTTTTCGTTTTCACAAATTCTTTTCTGAGCCATTGGAATACGTGTTACCTAGTCCATAAGCCTTCTGGACATAGGCTGAGGAAGAAAATGAACCTCAAGGGTTTTGCATTTGACTTCCAAAACAGGTTGCAATATATTGTGAATTTCTCTTGTGTGCAAACCCCAGGGAAATGAAAAGGATTTGTACAAGAGTACAAGTTTGCTTGTACACAAATCCACTTCATTTTGTTGCTTCTTGCACATAAAACATTCCTGCAGATTGTTCCTGATTCTGTTAAGCTCACGCCCAACTCTTCTGTCCTATCATTTGCGTCATGTCTGATCTTGAACAGTCACAACACTGCTACTTTTCCAACAGATCTACCTCGAATTACTACAGCAGCATCAGTTCATGACTTTTAAATATGGAAATTTGTCACGGCAATTTCATTGATATTTTATTGTATTTAAGACTGTTCCAGAGAGAGGCACTTTTAATTGTTTATGGCTTGGAACAGCCTAAATGGTGTTATGTTTCTTCCTCTTTTTACATAAGTGAATGTTGGATAGAATGTTCTGAAAGGGGCATAAAGCAAAACTGAAGTACATCTTTTAAGTCCATACTTAGTAGAACTTAATTATTCATATCCAAAATGTTACATTATGTTTAAAGACTGTTAAGATGTGCATTCCATGCCTTCAGCTACAAAAGGAGCTCATTGGGTGTTAGTTTGGAAAGAGACAAAGGGATCGGTCTGCAGTTTATTTTTATAACTTGTGTCCTTTTCCCCCCCTGGGTAAAGCTTTCTTCTTGTTGTTTTTCTTGTTTTTTAAAGCCTATATTAAAAAAAAATTAAAAAATGACTGATTCAAAATAGTTGCTCTGGTTTTTTGTTGATGTTACTGATATCAAAGTCAATCAAACATGATACACAGTATTAACTTTGATTTCAGTTTGAAATTTGCTGGAGCGTAGCGTACAGATCTCACAACAGGATGCCACTGGAAATCCTGCCCACCACTCCTGGGATGCCAGATTTTTCTCACTTGTTGATTTCTCCCATTCTGTACTTCTAGAGCATAGCACAACTGAATTCAGCATGGTTGCCTCCTACTGTTACATTGTTTTTAAACATTTGAACAAGAAGAAAGAGATTATAGTCGCCTAAATGCTCTGCCCAAGTCACAAAGGGAAGCCATGGATGCCAGCTTGCACAGTGGCCCCACATCTCTGCCGTCATGTGTTTGGTGTCAGTGTTCGGGGGCTTTTCCCTCTGCCATGTCAATACTCCTTAAGGCACAATCCTGTGCCGATGCCCGTAAACCTCTGAAGTCGGAGGCTTATAGGCATCCTATGCAGAGCAGGAGGAGCGGCAGAGGTGTTTCTCATCTACTCCCACTCTGCATTTTGGCTAGACAGACCTTTTTGTCTGTCTACCTGGGCTGCATTGAAACAGGAAGGAAGGACGCTGGGGAGGCGTCATATCCTGGCACCTTCTCCCCGCCCACCAGCGTGCTACCTGTACCTCGTGCCTCTGAGGTCACCTTTGCTACCTCGGAGAGGCAGCCGGCACAGTTCTATCCATGCCAGTTGTAAGGGAGAGGAAGCAGGGAGCGCAAATCCCTGGTTCTGCAGCCGGAACACTGTCTCCGACGTCAGGTCCAGGAATCCAAATTATCCTACGGCCCCCCAGATTCATAGGATTTCTCCCTAACTCACTTTCAGACATTTTATCAGGATTTGCTGTACCCTCAACTTCTTACTGGGTTTTCCTTTCCTAGGTGTACAAACCCTAAGAATGGCTTTGTGACTCTGAAATAATCATTACAATTCCTGCTTTTTTAAACCTGTGAAATGGAATATTTCAACTCTGTGGTTTTTTTAATTGCTTGGAATAGATTCAGCGTAGACACAAGAAATATTTTTCACATAGTGAATTGTGTGAAGGGAAGGGAAGACGCATCAAAGAAACTTCATTTTCACTGAGTCAGTTCCACATTTAAGGAATTCACTGCCACAAGACGTGATGATGGGCACTAGCTTAGATTACTTTAAAACGGATGAGACCAATTCATGGAGAGCAGCTAGGTAAATGGAATCCCCAGCTACAGAGGCATTATGTCTCCCAATATGAGTCAGCTGGGAAGGGCTCTGCTCTTTGTACCCTCCTAGTGGGCCACAGACATCTGGACCATTTATCCAGGGGGTTGGACTCGATGGCCTTATAGGACCCATCCAACTCTACTATTCTATGATTCTGTGATCATTATTGGAGATGTGGCACTGTCTGCAATATCCCTAGGTCTCTTAATTCTTGATTGGGCAATTTTAATTAGGCCCCCTCCACTACACCTTTTAATTAAGATAATAATTTCTCTGGGGCAGAGGCTTTAACTCTCGTTGCTTTCTTGTAAAGTATCTGGTGCACTGGGCCTCCTTCTGAAAACAGATGCTGATACCATGGCTCTATGCTGCAGGGTTGCTGCTCCAACGTCTGAAATTGGATCTGCCCACCACAGCCAGTAGTCTTCCTCCAAGGGGTGCCTTTCTCTCGCTACCCACCTTGGCTTCTTTATTGGGGGAAATAGAGCAACTGATGTTTCGAAGGGGAATTCCGTGTTTGGCAACAACTCTTGCTTGCAGGATGTCTTTGTCAACTGCAGCTTAAGTATGTTTCCCTCTCATTTCTCTTTGTTCTGGCAGTGGCAAGCACAGTTCTGTTCAGATCAGAGTGCTGTGTCTAACTAGAACATGTGCCTACACAGACTGTGCTAAGCCAATCGAGTCCTTGCCATGAAATGAGGAAGACCATGCTGATTGCGGTGGCCCTTTCCCACTGAAGGAGCTGTGCATGCATTGTTGCTGAACATCAGTCATTGCAAAGGAATTCCCTTCTGGCCAGCAAGAAGCACCTCTGACTCACCATCGTCGTCTTTATTTTCCTGCATCAGACATTGCCAACTATGATGCTTTTCATGGTCTCATCCCTTGTCCCAACTCTTGCAAGAATTCAGCCCTACATTTGTCTCATTATGGCTGGGATCCCCCAAGAATCAGAGTCTGCAAGGACCTGGCATCACCTCCAAAGGCTGCCACAACCCTCCCCCCCCCCATTCCTCATGGCAAATGCCACCATTCAAGTGGGGGAAGGGGTTGGTCTATTTCCCTGTGGGCTGCTTCAGATACTGCCATTTTCCTGTTTCTTTTTCACTTGAGTACACATAGTGGAGAGCTGTAGCCAATCCTAGCTTCACAGCACACATATACACAGTTAAAAGGTATAGAGATAAATATAATCACACATGACAATCTTTGCATGGTTTTCACATTGGATAGTGCTGTTGACATATGTTGAGAGCTACTTCCCCCATTCCAATCCTGTCACACAAATCCAGCATGCAGTCCAGTTTCTGTAGATTAAGATACTCAGCCAGGGAATTCACGTATACATCACACCATTGTATGCACAGATCCAGGAAGGGCATCTCCACGTGGGTCTCCCTTGTTCAAGCAGGCCGATAACATGTAAACGGCAATTTCTGATAGTATACTACTTGTAGTATACTACATGACAATGACAATGCCATGTAGTGGCTTCATGGCTGTACTATCATAGCTTGACACCATCAACAGTTCCATAGAGTATTTAGGCTTTCCTGGCCCCAGTCTTTGTGTATGCATGTGTGCGTACATGTGCCCAAGCTAATACATGCATGTACCAAGAGAGGGTGAACCAGATTGTGAATTTTCACTAAGATTTCCAGTAACCTGTATGTTTCCCATTTTCCAGTCCTATATCGGTTCAAGCAAATTATTTTTTGCAATAATTATGGAAACCCAGTTTCAATCAAAACCTTGACTAATATTATCTGTGGTATTTGACATAGTTATTATAGCTCAGTGCTTTGTGACAGGGATGCTTACATTTAATTGTGTTTACTCTTGAAAGGCAGCCCCCCCCGCCCCCCCATGTCATATCACAGACTACTATAAAATCCCACAATTCTTTAAAAAATATGACATTTGCCAGGAACTATAGGGTTGCCATTCAAGAACACAGGTAGAAATCTTCCTTGAATGTACAGAACTAGTAGTACAGTCCTTTTTATCAAGTCCGTCCACACATTCAAGCACACATGAGGTTTTTGATAGGAATGAATTCATGAACCCGGCAGTGTTTCCTGTTCCACCTAAAAGAGAAGCCACATAAGTTGGATCCAGATTTAGCCATACTTCGAGGAGAACTACTGAAACCAATCAGACTCCATTATGATTAACTTAAGTCCTGTTGATTTCAGTGGGTCTGTTCCAAGAATGATCAACTTACTCTTAATAACAACTCTTGTTGAAATTGCCTGTACCATGCTAGAGAAGTTGTCTTTGGTTTATCTCTAGTTTCCCAATAAATAATACAATAGGACCCAACAGAAAAACACTGGATGTGCAATATGATTCCCAGCAGGCAATGTTGCTTTTCTCAAGGGGTGCTAACTTGAGACTAGTGCTTGTCTTTGGCTCAGCAATAACATTGCTTAACATTTAGGAACATTAATTGGTGATGTTTCAAAATTTTAAGGCTTCTCTAAAAGAAATTTATAGCATGCTCATGACTGGCCATGCACGGAAGTTTGTGGGTCGATTGCATGATGTCATGAACAGCCGGGACATCTCCCTTGGTTTCCCCCAGTAATCCCATGTTTTAAAAATACAGAGATAATGCAGTAGCTAATTTATGATGGGATTATGCTATGATGCTATTAGATGCTATGATGCTATTAGATGATGCTATTTTATTTAAAAGAATAGGCTGCAATAGCAGTCCCTTTTCACTTCAAAATCATGTGGTCACTGTTGATCGCTGTCTGAAGGAGCCCTGGAAAAATGCAGGTTTTTTTTATTATTAATGTAGAGATGCTCTTAAACTCCCATGTCCACATTAACACCACTACAAGCAATTAGGGATCATGGGCTTCTTAGTTTGTCTCTCTCTTCTTGGCCTTTCCAGTCAGGGCCAGCACCAGACTATATTGCGCCCTGGGAAGGCGCGTTCTGAAGCCTCCGCCCCCCCGCCCCCCCTTGTGTGTGCGTGCGCACGCCCGCTCGCAGCTTTGAAGCCAGGATGCTGGGGTTGGGGGGTGGGGCAGAGGCTTCGAAGCGGCACGCCCAGAAGTGGCTTCCTGGCGCACCATTCTGAAGCCTCTGCCTTCAACCCAAGCGTCCTGGCTTTGAAGCCAGGAGGAGCTTCCAGCCGGGCACTGACTTCGAAGCAAGGACGCTGGGGTTGGGGGGCGGCCAGGGCGGTGGCTTTGAACAGCATGCCCGGAAGCCAATCTAGGGGAGCAGCTTCCGGGTGCGCCATTCAGCGCCCTTGTTTGCTTGGTGCTCTAGGCCGCCGCCTGAGTTGCCTCTATGGCAGCAGCGGCCCTGTTTCCAGTTGTACACCAGCCAAACTGAGACGCACCAAGTGATTGTGATTCAGAGATCTTTGTTACTGACATCAGCAGGCTTTGAGTGAATATTGGGGTTTTATACTGAAGATTTTAGATCTTTTTCAAGGCCACACATTATACAGGTAGATCACCCAGCATTAAATTTAGAAAATAATCTAAGAGCCTAGTGTTTCAAAAAGTGAGATTCGGGTGCCAGCTAATATATATATATATATATATATATATATATATATATATATATATATATATTCTGTCACACGCACACTTTATTAAAATCATGAGGTTTCCATCTAAATATACCTTACCATGTGGCAAAATTAGTGATTTATTGAATTGGTAAGGCTTCATTTTCACAAGGAGCAATAAGAAGGCATTAAAAACTGGGTGACCCTATGGAAAGGAGGGCACTGCTCCTGCATCTTTAACAGTTTTATTGAAAAAGGAATTTCAGCAGGTATCATTTGTAGGCATGCAGCACCTGGTGAAATTCCCTCTTCATCACAACAGTTAAATCTGCAGGAGCCCTACCCTAGTATAGCTAGAGTGACCAGATACAAAAGAACTTTAACTGCTGTGATGAACTGTCCTCCTTTCCACATTGTCACCCTAATTAAAATATAAAGCAAGTATAGGGCAACTTGTTTTGCCCAGCAGCAGAATTCCAATTTGGGAAGGATTCTATGCAGTGTATTTAAAATTTAATTGCCTTTAAAGACCCTCTTATCTCCAGTCACTTACTGAAGATAGCAGAAGACGCCAAAAGTTCCCCATCCCTGATGAAAAGCCATAAAATCTAGTAAACAACTAACGCCACATATCAGGCTACAGGTTCATTTGTCCTTATATAATTGGCAAATTGATTTTTTTAACGTGTGTATTAAATGCACAATTTATGTAGCATTTAAAAAAAAAAAGAATACAAGAGATTGAGATTTATCCCAGGTCTTTCATTGTGTTGGCTAGCTCAGCTATCTTGTTTTTAGATTTATTTATTTTTTAAAGATGTTAAAATCCTCTTTTAGAAAACTCAGAATAACCAGAGATGCACTTGTATTTGAATAGCATCATCACATAAAATATCCAGGACACTGCAGGAGGTGGGGGGGGACCCAAAAAACAAACAAACACTTTGATATCCCGTGGGTTGCTGCTGCTGGGACCTGAGGACAAGTCTTGCTAATTCTTAGCTTCAGGGGGTTATTGTCTCATGTACAAAGTGTTTTCTCAGAACTTGGAAAGTGCCATTTTACACCCTGAAGGTAAACAAGATTTTATAATTGACAATAATTCGTTTGGAAGTCAAGATGATCAGAAACAAACAAAAAGATTCCTTTGTAAAACTGGAAATTAGTTCGTTCATTTGGGAAGACTTAAAAGAAACACAAATGCTCAGTGAGAGTAAACAGACCAACATCTGACTCTGTTCCATCAAGGCTATTCCCCTGTCAAACACAACAACTTTTTAACAGGTCGGATTTTGGTGCACTAGTGAATAGGCAGCTTTTGAGGCTGTCAGCTATTATTTTTAAGTTTCTAGTCCTTATGGCTGCAAATCAAGGCTTTAAACTGGATAACTCACATCCAGTGAATCTCAGAAGCTTGAGGAGTGGCTGTGAGAGATTGAAAAATTCCTTCCTGAGTCTCCCTTGATTTTAGCAGTTAAGGGATACTGAGCATAATTGTACATGATGGGCCTAATCCAACACTACCAACCTCTGATTAACATATTGACTGGGTTCAGACAACACAATAACCAATGGTGGTTTAAACAGTCGACGGTTGGTTATTTAATCCACCAAGGGTTATCATGTTGTGTGGAGGGAGTTTTTTAACCAATGGTTATTTGGCCAAAATAACCAACACAAATAACCAACACTGCAGAATTAGCTATTTGAACCACCATTGGTTATTGTGTTGTGTGGAGGGCACTATTGGTTATTTCCTTGGTCACCATTGGTTATTTTGTCAGCCACAGAGTCACAAGGCAAGCATGGTCAAAGTGGTGGCTGCCACTCTAATTCTGCTGGCAGGATAGATTTTTGGCAGCAATGGTTCATGGGATACTAGTGGGAGGACTGAGAGGGGAGAGAGGGCAGGGATTGAGTGAGTCAACTCAGCAACAACTAATAGTCAACTCAGTGCTGTTCCTAATCCACACCATGGTTGATTATTATCATATTGTGTGGGGAGTAACCCCTAGATAAAACAACTGTCAAGTTGATAATTACCCCACCATTGACTGTTGTTTTGTCTGAACTGCATGCAACTTCCCTGCACCTAATCCTGAAAACTCATGGATAAGAAATCCTTTTGAATGTGGTGATGTGCAACTAACAACTCTCTGTGGAAGAACAAGGTGCACTTATTGACGTGACTTGTGATGGTTCATTGAAATCATTTTTCAAAGATTATAGATTGGCCAATTCTGGGTGAAGTTTTTTTCCTGATTATAAGAAGTTAGGTGAAAAAGCTTTGAAACATCTAGTTCCCTTTTGTTCCACATATCTTTGTGAACAAATATTTTTGATATTTTCTTATATGAAGAACAAGCATAGAAATCGGCTCGATGTTGATCCAGATTTGAGATTAAAAGTAGGAAATATTGAACTGGATGTGGAAGGGATTGTTCGGGACAAAAGGAGGCATGATTTCTCCCATCACATTTATTTATTTATTTATTTATTTATTACATTTCTATACCGCCCAATAGCCGGAGCTCTCTGGGCGGTTCACAAAAATTAAAGCCATTCATAATATAAAACAACAGTATAAAACCATAATATAAAATACAATATAAAAGCTCAACCAGATAAAAACAGCAGCAATGCAAAATTACAAATTTAAAACACCATGTTAAAATGTATTTATAGGTTGTTAAAATGTTGGGAGAATAAAAAGCTCTAAAAGCATATAATGTAGGTGCCAAGTGAACCTCTCTGGGGAGCTCATTCCACAGCTGGGGTGCCACAGCAGAGAAGGCCCTCCTCCTGGTAGCCACCTGCCTCATTTAGGTTTAGTAGCTGCTAGACATATCATAATTTGTTCAATTGTAAACTAGATGTTAGTAAAATTAAATTTGTCTTTATATTCCTAACTAAATCATTGTTATTTTTGCGTGGTAATATCACAAATTTTATGGTCTGTTTTTTAGTTATACCTAAAATCCTTTGCTTATTAGATGCTACCCCTTATTTTCTCCGAAAAATTGCTTCGCACAGGTAACTACCATAGAGATAACATTTTTTTTCAAAAGTAGGGGGTCCATGGCTTGGCATTTGAAAAACAAGGGGTCCACAATACTTAGCTAATTTGGAACCACTATCCTAGAGGACAGTCCTCTATTTGAAGGCCGGGCCTGTCCCATTCCAGTTTAAAGAGAAAGCACTGCAAAAAGCGAGAGTTGCAGGGACCTCCAAGTCACCCATCCACAGTGAGCTTCTAGACCACAGGCTGAGCAGGAGATCAGCCAGTCTTACTCTTTCCCACTATGTATGGCTTGTAATCCTATTTAACTTACAATAATTATTCCTTCTTTTGCATCGATACATATAACTGCAGAGCCAAATCTTTTATCCTTTTGGGGTGATGAATTTCCTCCTTGGGGGTGATGGGTAAATGCCCCCCCCCCCAGTGTGTGGCCCTGAGGCTATGGCTTTGCCCTGCTCTGACTCTTTCCAAAGGAGTGAATCAATGCCCGCCTTTTATGTAAGGAGATGGAGACCATCAATAAAGGAGAGAGGAGCAGGAGGGGAGAAGGCAATCATGGAGCATTTCATGGTTTTTAGCGAAGGGTCTCCCATGCTCTACAAGAGACTTTGAATAATTAACTCTAGCTGCAAACAACATAAATAATCAGATCGATAAAAATGGCAGCTTCGTGTGAATCAACAGATTAATTATTTTGATCATTCTTTTAAATCGTTCTTTGTCACTTGTGCCCACTGTGGACAAAGAAGGCATGTACAGGCCCATTAAATTAATTCAAATGTGATTCATTTTGTATAAAAGATTCAAACTGCAGAAATGCTCACATGGTAGTGATGGAAACAGAATAATGATTTAATCTTGCCATGTACTGTAGATAGATAAGATGAGTAAAATTCCAGACTTAAGCATCTTTTTACAACTTCTAGATGAAACCCTTAAAGTACATAATTTTGTCATATGTAAACCACTATAAATGATATTCCATATAAATATAATAAAATTAAAGAATGGGGTATTTGTTGGTGTTAGTGGGTGACAAGTAGCTCAGCTGCCTCTGGTATGATATTCTGTGATTAAAAAGCAGATAGAAAGTGAGAGTGTTCTTTTATATACTTTAATGCATAGAAATAAAGCTGGATTTTTGAAAGGGGAAGAGTATGCATTAAACTAAAACTACATTTTTCGGGGGAAATTGCCCGAATCAGATAATAAATTTAGCAATGGTGCCCTCTAGTGGAAAGTTATGGCCAGTAGCAAAATAAGCAGAATGCACTGAAGGCAGCAGCAAACTATGCGCCTGATCCCCAATCACAAATCCTCTATTTCAAAGGCAATGGGAGCTTAATCCTGCCAAGGATGATCTCCTCTTGCTACTATTCGATTTCTGTTTGTGCCTGTTTACCCTACCCTGTGCCTGTTTGCTTTCTCTTCCCCTCCTTATTGTTTTATCATGGTTTTATTAGAATGTAAGCCTATGCGGCAGGGTCTCGCTATTTACTGTTTTACTCTGTACAGCACCATGTACATTGATGGTGCTATATAAATAAATTAATAATAATAATAATAATAATAATAATAATAATAATAATGGCAAGTGTGGCAGGGCTTTTCTCTTCCTCAGCAGGAGGGTAGCCACTCCCCCCCCCCTTTACAAACAACAGGTTCTGTGCCAGGCAGGCAAACATTCATCAGATGCATCTTCTCCAAACATCACAATATGTCGGTAGAAAAGGCTACATCTGTTGAGTTTCACACCAACCATACATCTGTGGAGGATGGGGCATGCACACATATCCACGAGCATGTGCGCATGAGAGGGAGAGACTGCACATGTAGACCTGCACGCCCCGTTTATGATAGCGATTCCTCCTCAAAAATGGTGGCAGATAAGGACCTATGAGTCAGGCCGGTGGAATCCTATGAGTGCAATACCTGCGACACATATGCACTTATATGCATCGAGGGGTGTGCCTGCTCCTCCCCTGCTTGTATAGGATCACCACCACCCCAGCCAGTGAGTGTGTCTCATGCCTGAAAGCCAAGGTGATATAGGAGATGGGCCAGGGAGGCCTGGGCTCAGATTCCCATACTGGTATGAAATTCACCAAATGACCTTGATCTATCCAGTCTCAACCTAATCTAGCTCATGAAGTTGTTGTGAGTACAAGGAGCACAGGGGAAGACCATGGACTGGCCCTCTCTCAGGAAAAACAGGCCATGGGTCTCCCACTTCCCAAGATATGGACAGTTGTGCAAGAGCTCAAGCTTTCTTCTAGGGCAGCATTCCCAACCTGGTGCCCTCCAGATGTTTTGGACTTGAACTCTCATCAGCTCCAGCCAGCATAGCAAATGATCAGGAACATTGGGAGTCATAGTGCAGAACACATAGAGGGTACCATGTTGGCAAAGGCTGGTCTAGTGGGAGCAAGTCACTCAGTCTTAGAACAGACCAAACAGAACTCATCTTATATAAGAATACGGTAGTGTAGGGCAGAATTTTTTTGGAAGTTTGAAAAAGTTCAAAGCTCGAGCTTTAACAGCAATTCTTTTCTTCCGCGCCAAACAGGCAGGGCAGCCCCTCCGCCAGTCGTGGCTGATTGAATCCTCGTTTCACCAAGGCATTATCCTACAGGCATCTCCCCTGGGCACCTTTCTTGCCACCTGCCAAGGTGCCCTAGCCCTCCCAGCAGATGGCATTGCTGTGCATTAGCTTTCTGTGGGTGCTGGGGAAACAGTGACTCCAAAGGAGTTGTTTGGAGTGTTGGGCCTCAGTCCCCACTTCTGCCCTGTACTCAATTTCTTGGGCAGGTTACTTGTCCTTTACTATGCCTCTCATGACAGCCATTTTGTGATGGTGTCCCAGACAAATGTTCAAATTATCAAATGTGCCAATAGCCCAACATTAGCTTGGCTGGATAGGTCTCTGTCTTAAAAGGGGGGCACATTTTTCCAGTGCTGCCTCAGCTCCAGAGTTTCAACATTCTCCAGTATCCTGCCTACAGAACCGTGTCAGTCAGATCCAAGGAAAGGGATGCATCTCTTCGACGTCATTCAACCAATGGCTTCTCCGCCCCCTCTATCCCCACCTTTGGTGTAAGAAGGTGGGTGTTTGAGTCCTTTGAGTTGGTCAGAGTCCCAGCCACTTTGTGCAGCCTGGCCTGGTCTTTCCAATTTGCAACAAATGAAACCACAAGCTTGATAAACTGCATGAACTTCTGTGGGGCCAAGGAGGGTCCGTGAAACACAGAACCAGTGAGCAGCAATATTCCGACTGGGTCCATGGTTGAGATCCTTTACAGAAAGAGGTAAAAAGGAGACCCAAAGGGAGCAGTCGTGACAGAGGTCTTCATAGTTAAGAAGAAACTAGAGATGTCTCCTGTATGGTGAGTGAATGCCAGATGTAGCCAGATGACAACCCCGCCCCCTTAGGATAGCTTTCCCTCAAACCTACCCCTCCCACCCCATACCTCAACACTCAAATCAACTCTTCTCCAACCTGGTATACTCCAGATATCTTAGACTACAATTCCCATAGCTGGCTGGGGTTTCTGGGAGTTGAAGCCCAACACATCTGGAGGCCACCTGGTTGGAGAATGCTGCTCTACGCTTTTTCTTTTCTTATTACCATGAGGGTTAGGAACTTCACTCTACCTAATCCCCTCCTTCTTCAAGTCCTCTCAGCCCAGCATTCTCTTCCCATTGCAAATCAAACAATCCATGCATGTCTGCAACCTCATTTTGGGCTCCAAAACCAACCTCTCTGAAAACATTCCCAATTCCCCCAAGTTTAAAAGTTCTTTAGGCATCAGCCACGTCATTGATTTGTTTGTCTGTAAATGTTTACAATTGCTCTATTAAGTTAATTTCCCCAAACTTCAACTTGGGCATTTCAAATTATTGTTGTAATCAGTAAATGTGCCAAGTGGCTTTCTCTCAAGTGTGTGTATTCTTTGCTGAAATCTCCTCATAGCCATAAAGACTCTATGACCAATGTCTAAAGATTCCTTGGTTTAGCAAATTCATGTCTTCATGGGTAAGTTTGTTCATGTGGCTATAAGGACAGCATGTGGCTATAAGGACAGCATGTGTCTATAGGACAGAATCTCAGGCTGAGCCTATAAACCTGCTTCTGGACAGAAGTAAAAATGTACTTACTTACACTGAATTCAATGTGGCTTGTTTCAGAATAGACCTGTTTAGGATTACACTGTACATCTCTTTTCTCCTTCATGAGCTTCATGCCTGCACAATCAATGCCAGCATGTCACATCTACATTTCTCTCTACGTTGGCAATCGAATGGCCTCATCATGTATACACCAGTACCTAATGTACATCAACACAAATTAATAAACACTGATTCTGATCTTTGACTTGCAACTCTTTGTAAAGAATCCATTATGCTTTGACATTAGAAGGAGCAGAGATGTAATGGATAGTGCAGTTCCAAGTGTCAAAGAGGCCATCTGGGATCTTTGACCTTAACCTGAGGAGTGGAAGTCCTTTCCCTTCTACCGTACTAGTTGTTAGTAGATCATCACCTTGGGAGCCCATTTTCTGAGTGGAGTGGTTAAGCCCCACTGCAAAATAGTAATTATCATAATTAAGTGCCATTCAAAAAGGCAGTTGGAGAGGATAGGAGGGAACTGAAGTGGTGGTATGCATTTCCTTTCTGTGGAACTCAGGCAAGTGCAATGATAAAGTAGAAAAATCAGCTAGCAGTGCAGGCAGCTGTCCAGATGAGCATAGCAAGAAGCTTGAGTGTCCTAATGGCAAGGTATTCTTTTTCTGAGCTGCCACAAATCAAATTATCCTGAATTTAGATTTCTCAATAGCCTGTTAGTTGGTAGGACTTTGCCACACAGGCAGCTGGCCTATCATGTGACGCATCCAGACCATCAGCTGATCAACATAAGTCTCAACACAAGTCAGTTGACCTACAGAAGAGTCATGAGGTTGGGCTTTTTGATGGCTGGGATATAGAAAAGAGACATTCCTGCGTGAGAATTGCCTTTGGTCATGGAGCCATTCCAACCCTGACTGTTGGCCTTACACCAGGCCAGGAGATAGAGGCCAGAATGGGAATAAACCCTTCCTGAGGCCCTTTAAAACATAACCCCCAAATAAGGGCATAGGTTTGGCTATAATCATCCAGTGATAGAGTTCTCCTGGGCAATTATCATTACTGGTAAGGCTGACTGTGCATTAGATGCAATTTTACGTAGAATTCAACAGGATGACCAAAGAAAGACAAACACTTCATGGTGGCAAAACAACACAGTTCTACAAATTTGTCCTTTCATTTAAAAATAATTCATTCTCTCTCTCTCTCTCTCTCTCTCTCTCTCTCTCTCTCTCTCATGTTGCAATATGTAGATTTGTTTTTTAAAACTTTCTGCTCTTTCCTGTCTTCTACAAGACTGTTTCAGGTCTGAATGTGTCTCTACCATTTCCCACTCATTCATTTGCTTTATGTCATTGTATCTAGTCCTTTCTTGCTTTTCTTCCTTCAGATTTCCATGTTAATGATATCTTTGACTAGTCCAAATGTGCTCTGTCACACATCTCCTTCACAAATGTCATCAGTCCTCCTTCCTCTCCACTCCTGTCCAAAGTTTCACCTCTCAGTTTCTATCCACCTCACTTAACACATTCCTCTCCAACACTACATTTTAAATGCCTCACATTTCACCAATCATCCATGGTTCACATCTATATTTACGTTCTTTTTCAGAAGTAAACTAATTCCTTCTGCCAGCAGGTGTCTCCTCTTATTAAACGTGTGATTTTGTTTCTCCATACCGATTCAACTTTAATTTCTGTGCTAGATTTTCCATCCTATGTTTTGTTTTTCAGACAATTCAATTATTATACTTGTTTAATTTGTGATCTCTCTCACACACACTCTGCTTGTGTTTCTTAAGATTGGGTCATATTTTTGTGGACTAACATATTAGGTGTGAAAAGGGGAGTTTGAGGTGGCCTAAAATATTCTAAAAGACCTTTCCTTTTCTGTGACATTTCATTCCCTTTCCCTACACCTCTTAGATTAGACGTTGACTTGGTGCATGGTGCAACTAGAAGAGGGGGAGAGTTCCTCTTCTTCTGGCTATGTGATCCAACCAATCAGGGATCATGTAGCTAGCATGATGACAGTCAATCAGATTCAGCTGTGTCACAACACACTGAAGCCAAATTGGAGGACAACAACTCTTCCTGTCTTCCCTCTGAATGTACAGACGGTGCCCCCTGTGCCATATTGCTGAAAAGAGGGTTATGTTTCACAGGTGCAATTTTGTATGTGAAATATCACCCATCCCATTTTGGCTCAGCCCTCATGTGTGTGTGAGAGAATGAGAATTGGGCCCAATTCAAAGTGCTGGTATTAACATTCAAAGCCCTAAACGGTTTGGGGCCAGGTTATTTGAAGGAACACTTCCTCCCATATGTGCCTGCCCAGACCTTAAGATCATCCACAGGGGTCCTTCTCCGTGAGCCCCTGCCGAAGGAAGTGAGGCAGGTGGCTACTAGGAGGACTTTCTCTGCTGTGGCACCCCGGCTGTGGAACGAGCTCCCCAAAGAGGTTCGCTTGGTGCCTACATTGTTTTCCTTTCGTCGCCAGCTGAAGACCTTTTTATTTTCTCAGTATTTTAACACCTAATTTAACTTAAATTTAAACTCTGCTGTTTTAATTTCATATTTTAACCTATATCAATTTTTGCTGTGTGGTTTTATCCTGGTCGTGCTTTTTATATTGTATTTTGTATTTGTGTTTTTAAATTGTTGGTTGTTTTATTATGTTCTTCATGGTTTTAATTTTTGTGAACTGCCCAGAGAGCTTCGGCTATTGGGCGGTATAGAAATGAAATGAAATGAAATGAAATAAATAAATAAATAAATAAATAAATAAATAAATGATACAACAGTGTTGTTCATGCTTTACATATCACTAATATCTTTATTTTATTCCCATTTATTTTTTAGATAGTAGGCATTGCATTAACTAGGTTCTGTAATTATCCTTATGTGTCTGCCAATGTCGCTATATCCTCAGCAAAACGTAGCCAATTTATTGCCTTCAAATTTCTAGAAGAGCTACATCAGAGGGCACACAGAAGGCTGTGATGATCCAAAACAAAGTTTCACCTAAAGAAAAATCCCTAACTTATCCTTACCAAAAGACATTTTGCGATAAACAGAACATAACCAAATAGGATGGGTCACAATGAAACTAAACGAGCCCAATCCTGCGAGTTTTCCAGCCTCTGCTTCTTGAAACTGAAATCTTCCACAATTGAGGTTTGAATGCCACGAGAACCCGTCATTAGAAGGACAAATTACTTGTTACTGAGTGGCTGCCAAAAATAACACCCACATCATCCTCTGACTTGAGCACTGGGATCCTGCCCTGTCAAAACCAGCTCAGTCCATGAAGTCGAGCTTTTGCGTGATGCACTTCATCCAGCATGTTAAAATTAATCATTCATGCAAATGACAGGAAAGGTCATATTTGTGACAATTTGATTTGGTACTAAAACTGTAGTGTGTGCTTTAATTAGCTAATACAGTGCTGATAGTAAGTTGCTTCCAATTAACATATTTCATCAGTATGGTTAATAATTATTATTTTTCCCTTCAAAAAGCTGTAGAGGAAAGAAAGCCCACTCTTTTGGCTACATGTTTCAGTACTGCTTCCAGTTAGCCTGACTGGCTTCATTAATGGATTGAAATTAATTACAAATGAAATGCTCAATGCCACTATGATGTCCAGGGGTGGATCTAGACAGCGTCCTGAAGGCGCTTGCGGGAGCCTCCAGTGCGCCCCGAAACTGATTGTGTAGATCTTGCCCTACCTGGCCAGAAGAGACGGAGGAGGAGGCAGCGGCGGCAGCCCCGCATCGCCCCTCGCGGGGACGGGGTGAAAAGTTTCCGGCCTTGGCGGCTTCGCTGGAGAATCCGGCCACCGCCGCCGCCACCCACCTCCCCACCAGCCTCCTGCTGCCGGTGAAAGAGCCACCAGGGTTGGATAGCTCGGCGGAAGAAGGCGGTGTGGTGGCTTCTTCCGCCGAGCTCTCCAACCCGGGTGGCTCTTTCGCCAGCAGCAGGAGGCTGGTGGGGAGGTGGGCGGCAGCGGCCGGATTTCCCAGCGAAGCCGCCGAGGCCGGAAACTTTTCGCCCTGTCCCCGCGAGGGGCGATGCGGGGCCGCTGCCTCCTCCTCCGTCTCTTCTGGCCAGGTAGGGCAAGATCTACACAATCAGTTTCGGGGCGCACTGGAGGCGCCCGCAAGTACCTTCAGGACGCTGTCTAGATCTGCCCCAGGTGTGGGTTGAGAGAAGTGCACGCCAATTCTAGGGACCCCTTGACTGTGTAATATATCCCTGTGTGTTCTGTACATAGAGACGCTTTATTTATTTATTATTTACAATATTTATACACTGCTCCCCATTCAAAGTTTTGGAGCAGGGATAAAATAGAATAAAAACAGAATAAAAACACATTAAAAGTACATTTTAAAAGAAGCAAAATGCAAAATAAACCATGGCTGGAAGGCTTCCTGGAACAATTGTTATGGAAAAATAACTGATTTCCCACTACTCCCTTCGCCCATTTCTTCTCTCCCCTCCTTCTTCCAAGATCCCTCATTTCCCTTTCCCCAAATGCCATCCTTGGGTGACTTCCAAGTAATTTAGATGAGTAGAATAGACCCTCTACTCCCAGGTAGGAGAGAAAAGTCCTATTTATCTATTTGGGTAAGGTTGCTTACTCAGGTGTAAAGGACGAGCCCTAGCCGCTGGTTAAATTGCCAGGCGCTTGCTTGCGCAGCTGGCATACACACACACCCCTCTTATTTCCTTTCCCCACAGCTCAGCGGGAAACCAGGGAGAGAAATAAGAGGTGGGAAGCTCGCCCATCGGAAGGAATGACAGGCGCCATCTTTGACGGCTTCTTCTTCACCTTCCTTTCCACACGCTCCGGCGGGAATTTGGGAAGGGAAGGTGAAGCGGGAAGTTTTCTGCCACGTAGGCAAGGTGGGACAGGAATGTCCCAGGGGACATTGCAAAGGGGGGGGAACCAGGGAGGGAGTGGTGGACAGGGATTAGTTAAAGACAATGGAATACGTGACAGGAAGGTCCCAGGAGTCATTACTTTTTTTTTTTTTTTTAATAATTTTTATTCATTTTCAACACTATATAAACATAAATGAACATTTCCAAAATATAATTGAAACAAACACAATAAGAAAAAGAAATACATCAAATATCTGCTTCATACATATTGAATAATTGTTGAGTACAAATATCAAAAACTATTACATATGCCTTATCACACTACAACATTTTCATTCTTAACATAAAAGTGCACCCCCCACCTCGGGATCATTCTTGAGTCCAAAATCTAATCGTTTCTTCTGATGGTGGTTTCCCATTTCCCTTAGTAAACACGAACACTAGGAACTGTTTCCAAATTCCTTCGAACTCATTTATTTTAGTTACGCCTTTTCTCCACTTAATATTACATGTCAGTTTATCATTAATGGCTATGTCCCATACTACTTTATACCACTCCTCAATAGAATATTCCCCTTGGATCTTCCAGTTCCTAGCTATCATCAATCGTGCTGCAACCAACAAACTCGATATCAGCTCTATAATTCCTTTTCCACACTTTATATCTTCAAATAGTGACAGCAATGCTATTTTTGGTGTTTGTTCTATTTTCATTCCCACTATTTCTTCAATTTCTGAGAACACCATCTTCCATAATCTTTGTACATATTTGCATTGCCACCACATATGTAAATACGTTCCTTTTTCCCCACATCCTCTCCAACAATTTGCTGAATGTTGATCACTTATCTTGTTCAATCTAACCGGGGTTAGGTACCACCTCCATAAAATTTTAAAATAATTCTCCTTTATTCTTACTGATAAACTTCTCAACACTCTTTGTTTCCATAGTCCCTCCCAGCTCTGTCGCCCTATTTGTATCTTCAAATCTGATTCCCAAATCACTTTCTCTGTATTCTCTCTAAACTCCTTCTCTAACAATATTTTATATATTTCACTCATTAATCCTTTTGAAACTATACTACCTCCTTTTCCTTTCTCCTTACTTACTACTAATTCTTCAAACCTCGTCATCTTTCTGCACATTCTATTATCTTTAATCCACTTTTTATTCCATTGTTCTAATTGACCATATTCTAGCCAAGATAGTTTCTTCTCCTTTAACAAATTTTCCATATCTTCTCTTGTTTTAATATCTCTTACCCAATCCTTTAATTTTATTTTATTTTTCTCTTTTAATATTTTACATAATCTACCCTTTAGATCCTCTGGGAAATTCTTTAACATTATTATCGGTGCTAAGGGAGAGTTGCTCGGAAGCAGCTTCCCTTTAAATTTGCTCCAAATTTCCCATTGAGTCCTCAGGAGTGGATTATCTATACTTCCAACCCATTTTCTTCCTCCATCTTTAAAAAAAACATTCTCCAGATTCATCTCTACCTTACTTATGATTTTTTCTTCCATCCAGTATAAATCTCCTACTCCCATAATTGCTTCTACAACATGTCTTAATCTATTTGCTACGTAGTATAATTTTATGTTTGGGAGACCCATTCCCCCCTTTTTTTGGCTTAGGTACCAATTATTTTTATTCACTCTTGCTCTCTTTTCTCCATTACAATATTTATTAATAATATTTTGCCAACTTTTTATCTCGGTTTCTGATATTTTTATAGGTAGCATCCTAAATACAAAATTAATTTTAGCTAATATCTTCATTTTTATCAAAGCTATTCTCCCAAACCAAGATAAATTTAATCTTTTATATTTCTCCAATTTCTCTAGTACCTCCTTCTTTAACCTCGTTAAATTTTCCCTTTCTAAATTCTCTAGATTTTTTGTAATTTTAATTCCCAAGTATTTAATCTCATTCTTAACTTTCAATTCCATCCCCTTAAATTCCCAATCCTTTTCTTCCTTCTTAGTATAGTTAAACAACATCATCTCTGATTTAGACCAATTTATTTTTAACCCTGTAATTTCCTCAAATTCCCTCAACTGATATTTAATTCTTTCTAATTTTCTTAATGGATTCTTAATGGTCAATAAAGTATCATCCGCAAACATGTTTAGCTTTATCTCCCTTACCTCTCCAATTCCTTCTAATTCTTTATCCTCCCTTAGTGCCTTCGCCAAAACTTCCATAACCATTACAAAAAGGACCGGCGAGAGCGGACATCCTTGTCTTGTTCCTCTGGCTAGTCGTATCTTTTCAGTAAGTCCGTCATTTACCACCACTACCGCCGTATTTTGGGAATATAACTGTTCTATTACATTTTTAAATTTATTTCCAAATCCCAATTTATCTATAATACTCTTTAGTGCCTGCCCGCTCACACAATCAAAAGCTTTAAAAATATCTAATGCCATAATGCCTGCCTTAATATTTGCTTTTTTTATTACATTTATTACATTTAAAACTCTACCCACTAAATTATGCATATGTCTTCCTACCACAAACCCACATTGATCTGCTCCTATATATTCTGCCAAAAATTTATTTAATCGTTTGGCCATAATAGATGTAAAAATTTTAGCATCCTGATTTATTAAAGAAATAGGTCTATAAGAATCAGGATTAGTCAAATCTTTATCTGGTTTTGGGATCAGAATTATCACTGAATGTTCCCATGATTCAGGTATCTTCTCTCCTGATAATATCCTATTATAAAGTTCCATTAATTTTGGAACTAAACAATCTTTGAAGACCTTATAATATTCTGGACCCAAACCATCTGCTCCTGGTGATTTACCCACTTTTAACTTATCAATAACTTCTTCAACTTCTCTTTGAGTTATTACTGACTCCATTAACTCCTTATATTCTGATTTTATTTCCTTCTTTATAAACCTTCCAATATACTCCTCCACCTTTTCTTGTTGAATTTCTTTACCCTTGTACAATTCCTGATAAAATTCCTGAAAAATTTTTATTTTAGCTTTCATTGCATGACAATAATTCCCTCGACTATCTTTCAACGTTTCTATCCCATTCCTCCCTTTTTCTTTTTGTGTGAGCTTGGCAAGCAACCTCGAGTTCTTATCACTGTTTTCAAAATATTCCCTTTTCATATACATTAAATTCTTTTGAATCTCTTCTATATTTAAGTTTTCTAATTGTTTCTTCTTAGCTTGTATTTCCACTAATTTATATTTATCTTTACTTCGCCAATATCTTTCCTCCAAGTTTTTAATTTCTATCTCTAACTTTTCCTGTTCTGCACGTTGTTGTCTTTTTAAACTACATGTTTCTCTAATACAGATTCCTCTTGCTACAGCCTTCATGGTGTCCCAAATGACTGACCCAGCTGTTCCTCCTTTTTCATTAATTTCCCATGCCTCCGACAGTTCCTTCCGAATTTTATCTACTATTTTATTGTATTTCAATATCTTTGTGTTCAACTTCCATCTATATGCCTCTTTATAATCTTTCTTAACTGTAAATTCTAAACTTAACAAGGCATGATCAGTTACTTTTATTACCCCCATTTCCATTTTACAAATCCTCGTTGCAAAGTCTTTTGAAACAAATATATAATCTATCCTGGAGTATGTATGATGAACTGGGGAAAAGTATGAAAATCCAGGCCTATTCCCGTAAAGTAAGCGCCACGAATCTAAATAATCATTTTCTTTTACTAATTTATTCAATATAGTCATATTGTTCCTCTTTTCAGCATTAGTGGGATTTGACCTGTCCCTTTTATTATCCATAACCATATTAAAATCCCCAGCTAATAATGCACACCCCTCCTTAAATTCTTCTATTTCTTTGAACAGCTTTATAAAAAATTCTCTATGCTTCTCATTTGGGGCATAAACATTAATCAAAGTATAAACCTTTCCCTCAATTTTACCTTTTAACATAAGATATCTACCCTTATCATCCTTTTTTACCTCTTCTAATATAAACCCACTTTTTTTTGAAATCAAAGTGGCCACTCCATTTTTTTTTGATGTCCCTAATGATTTTTCATAATAGGCTAACCACTTTAATTTTATCATATTCGAATTCTCGGAGCCTTGGTGTGTCTCTTGGATCATTATAATATCTGATCCCTCTTTATTTAGCATTTGTTCTATTCTCTTCCTTTTCACGACTGCCCCTAAACCTTTAACATTGAGTGTTGATACCTTTATCTTTTTATCCATAATCACCCTTTTGAAATCTCTTCCGATCCCTTGTGCTCAGCAATTCAAACTTGCTTACATAAAAACACAAACTCCATACATAAAACCCACACCCTCCTACCCCGATCCCTCCTCCCCTACCTTCCCCCCCTCCCCACCCCCCCCACTCTAATCCCCCCCCCATATCCCCGTGAGTCTAATACTCCAGCCATCTACTTTAAAGGGGGAGGGGGGAGGCAGTGCTGTGCCTGGCCGGCAGGTCTCTATATTAGCATTTTTATTTGCAATTATCTCCAACATAATTAACAATTCTCTTACTCTCCAGATGTCCCAGCCTCATTCCCTCCCCCACCCACTCCAGCCCCATCTGCTTCCCCATCCAGACCCAGCCTCTTCAGCAAATCTTTACCTTGATCCAATGAGGTTACTCTGTATTCCCTCCTCCCATATGTAAATCTTAAGAAAACCGGGTAACCCCATGCATAAGGAATTTTATTCTTCATTAATGTTTCCGTTATTGGTTTAAGACTACGTCTCCAATTTAGTGTGCGTTGAGAAAGATCATTGTAAATTTGCACTGGTTTGCCTTTACACTGTATCTGAACCTTAGATCTCAATTCTTTCATAATTTGCTCTTTTTTGTAATAGTTGCCAAATTTCACCAATATGTCTCTAGTCCCTTTGTAGTTTTTCCCCCCAGGAGTCATTACTAAGGGAATCATGTGATAATGGAGTTTTGCAAGGTCAACGGGGACTCTCCCCATCTGGGCATGTCAGAAAATCAGGGAGGAGGATCAGCTGTGACGATTTGAGCTAGCAACTAATTATTTGTGTACAGTGTTTCCCTCTGTATAAAATAAAACGTAAACTTCTGTTCCGAGCCCTTTTCCTTTACATTGGCAAGGGAAAGGGACCTTTGTGCAAGGAGATTTTTGGTACCTGAGGTGGAAAATAAACTTTCCTTTTAAAATTGCACCCGGATGCCTTTTTATTTGATTTAATTGGGTTGTAATCCACAATTTTTCTAACACAATGACGTTTTCAGGAGGCACTGGAAGGAATGCAAAGTTGGTGTATGCCTGACCACCAGAGGCAGGGAATTCCACAGCAGGGGGGCCACCACACTGAAGGCTCTTCCCCTGATGAACTCCAATCAGAGGGTGGGTCTATGTGGAACCACCAGGAGCATGCTTTCGGATGACCTCAGTGACCGGGCAGGTTGGTAGGAGAGAAGGCGTTCTCTCAGGTATCCTGATCCCAAGTTGTTTAGGGCTTTGTACACTAGTACAAGAACCCTAAACCTGGCCTAGCAGTGAGTAGGCAACCAGTGCAGTGCCCTCAGCAAAGGAATCACATGCTGGAAAGGGGCAAATCTGGACAACGCTCGAGCTGCAGCATTCTGCACTAGCTCCAGCCTCCAGAGCAGCTGTAAAGGCAGCCCCACATAGATTGCATTGCAGTAATCTAATCTTGAGGTTACCAATGCCAGTACCACTGTGCCAAGCTATCCCTGTCAAGGAGAGGCCGTAGCTGGCAAACCAGGCAAAGCTGGTAAAAGGCATTTGAGCCTCCACTGACAGAGATGGATCTTATGTGCCCATAATCCTCTATGGTATACCTCTCAAGGCGGGCCAGGCCACGCACTGTCCAAGGTGGAAGATCCACTTTGCCCCTCACCAACATTATCCACAAGTGACAGGACTCAAACAGTTGCTCACAATCTGCCCAGGGCTCACGCTCCATCAGGGGGCCACTGACAAGAGCCCTCCCCCCCCCCCGGAATTGTTTCTCCTCTTTACCACTGCAACCTGTTTGTTACCTACCTCTTGCTCTGGCCCAGACAATGAAGGAGGGGCAGAGGATGCCACACTCCACAGCCTACTTGCTCATTAGGCTGCCAGGCACGCAAATGGTAGCAATGCCAAGGAAGAGGAGGAGGAGGAGCAGCAGGAGGAGCTGGTGACAATGGCAGTGAGGAGGTAGACTCACTGTGGGAAGGGACCCGTTGAGGCTATCGTGTCCAAGGGCCCTCAAAAACGTGGAGCTGACCCTGCTCAAAACGTTAAACACCCACACCCCACTCATCAGTTCAGTGTAAAGGCCTTCCTTTTTGTGAAGGCCTTCAGTTAATTATTTTAGTCTACAATCATATACACACTTACCTGGGAGTAAGTTCCAAGTAGGCATGTATAGGCTTGCACTCTAAGTGAACTTTGGTTGATAGATGCGTATGTTTTTATTGCTGTTCTTATGGTTTTATCTTTTTGGTTTTTGCTGCTCCGCTTATTCTTTCAAGTAACTGTGTTTATTTATTTATTTATTTATTTATTTGCTAATATTATCTATATACCGCTTAGTACAATCTCATTCGTTTACATTTAAAAATACATTTAAAATACCCACTGTTAAAATATATAGATATTATGTTTATTTCATATATTTTAAATTATTTGTAGGCTGCCTTTCAGGGTGGGATCCTCTGGAGGTTTTCAACCGTGGTGGTTTCCCCTTAATTGTCCCTTCCATTAAAACCAATTTGACGAGATTTACCTCAGCCTCTGAACCTAAGTCTGCTTCTGATTTGGTAAACATAATGTAGAATCCAGTAGAGTCGTGGGAAATTGGCAGCCATGGGAGCTCATCTCTGTCCAACTTCCCAGCTAATTACAGGCAAAAGGTGCGGTAGAATTTGAAAGAGTGAAATGTCTTATCAATCAAATGCAGCTTCAAGATGTGGCTTTGAGCCAGGTTCTGATTTATTACCTGAGAAATCTTTCATAGGAACCAAGTAGACAGGGGGAGGGTTGCTTAGGGGTGTATCCCTTGCTTTTGGCATGAGCCCAAGAGGGCAGAGCAGAAATGCCCTGGTTTGACATATTGATTGTTTACGGACAGATTCAGTTGTCGAAACACAGTAATTATTATGAGCATAGACACCACTCCCCTGTTTATAAGCTGATACACAGGCAAAGAAGCCTCAAGGCTGGTCCTAAGCCATGGTGTTATGGCCTAGAACTCTTGCCTTCAATTGTGTTTGCTGGCTAAACTGCTATTGGCTTAGTCTGTTCATGTTCCTAGTAGCCTGTTTAAAACTTGCATCATGAAAACCCTGAACTGAAAGCTATTGCTAAACAACGACTCTGTTTCGCTCCCTGCCATGGGGGCTGCTGCCTCATCTGTTACCTTGGACCATATTAACTCTGGATGTACCCTAATCCAAGGGGCTGCTATACAGCGGCAGGTTGCCATTGCGATAAGCAAAACCCTATGCTTCTGCTGCGTTGCGGTGGCACTAGCTACTCCCAACACACATCGAAAGCGTGGGTTTCCAGCAGCTGGGCCCACCCCCTACCGTCTGCCCAGGCGGACAACAACCAATCAGGGGTCGCCATCTGCCCCGCCCTGCTTCCACATCAAGGATGGAGCAAGGATGGATGCTCCCCTTCCTAACCCCTTTCAGTCGATCTTCAGCAGGGGTTAGGAAAGTGGGAGCTGGTGACTCTGATATCTGTGGGGTGGTGAAGCTACTCAGGGTTATATTGGGAACCCGTCAGAACTCTAAAGAAGCTACCCAAGGAGTTATCCAAAGAGCTATCCAAGGATGCAATGCCACACTGACATCAGAGTTACCAGCCTCCACTGGGTTAGAATGGCTCTGCAAATTTATTTAATTACTTCTATATCTCACCCTTTTCCCTCTGTGAGCTCTTGGAGGTGTGCAAAGCATCCCCAAGCATTGACCCATAGCCTCTTAGCTTCAGCAAGGTTGTTGCATCGTGTGTGCGCCTCCAGACGGTGTCCTGAACCAAGCTAGGGTTTGAGCCTGTGCCTTTTGGCCCAACACTCCACCACAAATTTCACGGCACCGAGTTGGCACCACCTCCTTCCAAAACCCACAGTTTTTCTCTCCCAGAGTGGCATTGGTTAATCCTGACGCTGAGGAGAGAGCATGGGATTTCCAGCTGCCATCCAGGTACCAGAACTGCCCCCCACCCTCTTCCTGGTAGAAGGTGACCAATCCACCAGGAAATGCCCTCCAGATTTCAGATGACAGAAGAGCTGCACTGATGTCATCCCGTTGACAAAGTCAGGGTAAGTCCCCAACTTTTTCAATGCGCAGTTTCGCAGGAAAGCCCCGCAGTGGCTGTGAAGCTGCAGTTGCATCACATAACTGACACAGCAAAGATCCACAGCTACTGTGGACTTTCCCTGCGTATTTACAGCCCCCAAGTCTGTTTAACCACACAAGAGTTCTGTTAATTCACAAAACAGGGGAACAAGAAGATGCTCGGCTGATGAATGAATGGTTATGTTCACTGCACCAAAATTGGGAGCATATTGTACCACCTATGCAGACCCCAGTTGCCATCTTGTCCCAGCTTTACTAAACTTAAGTCTCACGAAATGGTGCTGGGAGGTGCCTGGTTTAACTCAATATTGCTGTTACATGACAGGCAGGGGAAATACTTAGGTAAAATCAGCTTGGTTCAGTCTATCCACACTTCAGGTCGCAATGCTTAACTTCTCTACTCAAGTTGGGAACCAGCAAAGGTGATTGCATTAAAAACAACAATCATGCATCCCAAGATATGCTAATCTGGTATTATTAAACACAGATAGACAAAGAAATAGTGCAGGAGGACATAAAAATTTGTAATTTATTCATAAACTGCTAAGCCATCATAGCAAACTTTTTAAATGAAATGTGATAGTTGTTTAAATATTTACCAGCTTGTTGACCTATTTTCTCAGTTAATTAGGGATTGCATTAACAATGTATTGAATATAGGCAGCTTTTAAAATTAAGCAGCCCAACTATTGTGGGTTACACAAAGTTTTTATTTTGTTCAATGAAGCTAGTCAAGGAGAGCTTAGCTGAAAAAACTTCCCACCCTCCTTAAGAACTGCACTGCATAGATATAAGACTCAATTCATCATTTTTCTCATGAATCAAGAGTCAGATCCAAATCATCTCATTAAACTAATATAACTAATGTAAGAAGAACATTCATTTTGAAATCCTTTCTATTTTTGTAAGCTTTTTAATGACTTCTACTGTACAATGGCCCAAATTATTTTCCAGTGAAAGATTTTGTAACCTTTTGCTTCTAATGAAAACAAATGTGTAATGTATTATACTTTATATCAAGTTTTGTTGCTGCACCTTTTTATTTCCATCTTTCAGCTGAATCTCTTACCATGACCAAAACCTCTACTTCCACTGCTAAAAATAACTTGGGAAAAGATGCCGTCTCACAAACTGTATGGCCTGTCTTAAAGAAAGGCTGTTAGATGTTTATGGCATCCATTTCTTGACCTCCCCCCACCCTTATTTTGCCCTCACATATATTTTAGTCTTATGCGCTGCTGCTTTGTGCTTAAAATATTGTATATAAATTTACTTGATTTTAGGGGGTTTTGTTTTTATCTTTTTTGTGAGCTTCCTTGAGTACTGCATATTGAAGCCAAAATGTAGTATTGAATGTTTTTGTTCAATAAACCCTGTCGGAGTAAAAAGAGGCATGCACAGTGGACAGTCCTCTATTTGATTGAAAGAACTGGGCATGTTTAGCCTTGAGAAGAGAAGACTGAGAGAAGACATGATAGCACTCTTCAAATACTTGAAAGGTTGTCACACAGAGGAGGGCCAGGATCTCTTCTCGATCATACCAAAATGCAGGACACGGAATAATGGGCTCAATTTACAAGAAGGCAGATTCTGGCTGAGCTTCAGAAAAAACCTCCTGACTCTTAGAGCAGTACAACAATGGAACCAATTACCTAGGGAAGTAGTGGGCTCTCCCACACTACAGGTCCTCAAGATGCAGTTGAACAGCCATCTGTCAGGAATGCTTCAAGGTGGATTCCTGCACTGAGCAGGGGGTTGGACCCAGTGGCCTTCCAACTCTACTATTCTATGATTCTATGAAGGCATCCTCTGTTTGAAGGGCTGCCCAGCCCAAGTCTTGTTTAAAGCTGGAACACCATAAGCAGGGAGAGCAGCAGGAGCCTTGAACTGCCTAGCCATAGCTAGCACCTGGATAACAGACTAAGCAGGCACATGGTTACCTGGTCTCTCTCTTCTTCACTGTGGTGAGATATACTGTATCTTCCTATTTACAGTCATTATTTCTAAATATGCCTCTATCCCAATAAATCACCATATGCCAATCTGTGCCCTCTTTCCAACTTTTTTGGTGATGCATGAGTGGCCCCACCTTATCTGTATTGCAAGACTGCTGCAGTCTGATCCACAGTGGAAATCAAAAAACATAAGAAGTACCATGCTGGATCAGACCAAGGATCCATCTAATCCATGACTCCCTTCACACGGTGGCCAACTAGCGGTCGACCAGGGACCCAAAAGCAGGACATGGGTACAACAGCAACCATGTTGCCCAGTAACTGGTGCACACAGGCTTAGTGCCTCTGATACTGAAGGTTGCACATAGCCATCAGGACTAGCAGCCATTGATAACCGTCTCCTCCAGTTCTGTACTCCAGCCCGCGATGCCCTTTTCCACGATGCTCCATAAATTCCTCTCCCTGATTTCTACCCACCCCCTCCAGCAGTCAGCCAGTATTGCATGCTCAGTTCTCATTGGGCTGTTTGGGGATTCTTCCCACCCCCTTTAGTGTTGTTTTGTTTTGTTTCATTTTACCCCTTAAGAGTTTTTTTCTGCAAATCCCAAGCCTGCGGATCTCTCCCTCTTGCACATGGAAGATGCTCTTTTTGCTACATAAGAACTGGTGCTTGGAGAACTGTGTTCACTCTTAGAATATATGACACTTATACCGAGCTTAAAGATAAATGACTTGCCACGATTAAATCTGAATCTTTGGTGTCAGGCGGAGGCAATGCCACTGAAACAGCATCCTTTGCCATGGCACAATCTGAGTCAGAAGAAAGTTTCTTCCTGAATTTCAGAGTGCTAAAAGGCTGCAGAAGTTGTGATTGGGCTATTGTTAGGGTTTCCTGAGATGACCTGATGTCTCTCCCATCTTCAATAAGCCCTTGTCCCAATAGCTGTATCGAACTGACCTGAAGCAGGAAACAAAGCAAATGCCAGCTGTGAGGACTAAACACAACGCCTTGTCAAGGTGCAAATGGCCCGGAGAAGCTTTCTCTCCATTTACACCTGATGAGGAGTCATGTTCCTCTCCGAAAAGGTGGCATTAACGGTGTCTTTGTTTCCTTCTCAGAGATCAATTCACCATACAGGCAGCCTGCCTTTGCATCCCATGGATCAATTTTTTAAACTGCCAAAGTTGCTCTGTTTTGTTCTTCTAAACAGGAAAGTCTGCTCAAGTGGCAAACATTTGACCGATTTGAGAAATATCACTCACCAACCCAATGGCATCGCAACCTAAGTGAGAAGAGGGGCGAGGGCTTCTGTTTGCTTGAAAAGAAGGACAGCGAGAGCAGAAACTTTTTTTTCCAGAGTCTAAATAGGAGGCGACACTCAGTTGCAGAAGGAGGATTTCTATTTCTGATGGTACCACAAGGCAACAAAGGAAACGTAATGGCTACGACAGCCCATTTTAATAAGCAGGTATGCAATATTAATTGCATTAAGTGAAATGTCTATTCATATTTTCATGATATTCGAAACCAAGAACATCTACATTTCATAACATCTGTAAAGTAGTTAAGATGCATCTGTACTGTAACTAAAACGTGCCGATATCGGATATATTTGCTTAGATGGTTATATGCAATTGTTCTGTTTCCTGTGCTTTTATTCATTCTTACCATAAGCACACAGACACAGATGAAGCTATGTGACCTAGAAAAGGGGGGATGGGACCCATCATGAGCTGTCTAAATAACAGCTTTCTTCCCACTGCCTGATGGGCTGATCCAGTTATATTCTGCCTGCACCAGGACAAAGCTGTTTTCCCGTATCTTTCTGAAATGCATCATCTCCCCATTCTCTTGGAGTGCGATGACATTGTTGTCTGGCTCGCTAAAGGACACTTCAGTTCGCTTGTGACAATACTGGGAATGGATGCAGCGTAGACCAATAGCCAACACCATGCCAAGCACCGCGGAGCAGCCAAGAAGAACACCAAGTTGAGCTGCTACAAGCTGTGAACCTTTGTGTGGCTTTCCCCTTTCTTCCCTGGAAACAGCCACTTTGGGTATTGCCCTTGTCACCTTCAGGAGTGTGTTCCCAGACGTATCTTTTTTGCCCTTTTCCTTCTGCCCAGGCACTGTGAGTTCTGCCTGGGGCAGGAAATTTGCTGGAGCTTTCCGACTCACTGGCTGTTTCTCCACCATCTGCCTTGAAGCTGCTGCTAAGATTTGGTAGACATCTATGTCTTCTTCACCATCTAAATGTTCTGGTGGTGTTGTTCCCATGCCTGAAAGCAGTGAAGGGTCTCCATACTGGACCAACATTGAAGCTGTGATGGGTGGTGAAGACTTGCTGATGCCTGGGTTAGATGTTGTAGAAATCCCCTTAAACACAGAGATGCAATGCACACTGAACACAACAGCCATATCTTGCCTGCGATTTACAATTTAATTGCATGTCACTGGATCAAAGCTATTCCTAACAGAGGGTATTGAACTCATTATCACCAAAGGAGGATAATCATTAGCCTACTAGAATTGTCGCGATCGCTAACAGGTAAATGCCTTCATTACAACTGGATACTACTAAAAACGAACATACAGGCCAATACGAAATGATACAAATGATAAAGCATTGGAAGAGAACTTATTTTCTAGGGTCACCACCGATTGGCACTCAGAATTCTTATTTTAGAAGGACGACTTAGCTCACTGAAGTAATGGCACCATATTTCTGGCATTCATAGCAAAGGATGGAGCTTTTCTTATGGTAACACCATTACTTTAAACCAGGGGTGGCCAACATGCAGTCCATGGGCCTCGTGGGCCCCCACAGAAGGGCTTTTGCAGCCCCCACCAGGTTCTCTGTCTCTGTGGTGCAGCCATGTGGGTGCATTCCCAGCAATTCTGGTAGGAAACAAGGTGCACAGAGAGCACTTGCCTTGTTTCCCAGCAGAATTGCCAGTTCTGCAGATAAACAGGGGCACATGGATTGCACATCTTGGTTGTCTCCAGGATCGCACTCCCCAGCCCACCAAACTGATGCTCCTTTTATGACTTGTTTACCAGTGGAATGGCTGAGAATGCAGCCACACGGCCACTTCCAGTTGTGGTGGTGATTGTGGTGGGGGAGGACTGCAGCCCCTGGAGGGTTCTGAGGGGTCTAATGCAGCCCCCACCCTCTGAGGTTGTCCATCCCTGCCTTAGAAATTGGCTCAGAGTCCATAGGAAGGGGTGTTACACAATAATTCTTTTACCTCACTTGGCTACACATTCTCAATAAACATCTAAAAGGTGTTATAAAGATATGAACACATAGTGGCTGGGTTCACCCACATTCAGTGATTGAGTGTGGGCTGTTGTTGAGCTGTGGGTTGCTGCTGAGCCATGGGTTATCATGTATGAATGCAGTGCGTTTCTGCAGGGTGGCTTGCTAACCACCTTGAACAACTTAACAATAAACTATGGGTTCTGAAAGTGGCTTGTTTGAGAAAAATATTATTATTATTATTATTATTTATTTATATAGCACCATCAAGCCACTCTGTGGAAAACGCACTGCATTCAGACAACATGACAACCCACATGGGTGAGCTGGAATAGCTAAAGCTGCTAAGACTATTTTCATACATGACATTGAAAAGCCTATTTGAGTCTCTTGCACAATGTTTTTGCAACACAATATTCTTGTTAATGTGGGGTTATAAGCAGATGAGGGGTAAATTAAATATGCATTCTGACCAATACAAGTTGTACTTCCATATTATATATTGATGTAAGCACCAACTGATTTTAACCTCATGTGTTGTGACGATGGGGCATTCAGCAGATGATCCTCTAAACTGAGGACAGGACATGGCAGCTTATCCAGGCAGTCCGTGAATGTCCCAACGTAACTGAGTGTTGCGAGAGGTACCTACTCAATGAAGTGAACTATCCAATCTGTGGAGGACAGTAGTTATACTGTTGTTCATCCCCAATGCAGATATATGAGCTCCCATACTTTAGAGAGCTCAAAATTTTCATAGAACTAAATAAAATAAAATGTTTGATTCATATATTAGTTATGAGCAAGCCCCAAGCTAGAAAGGGTGGGCAGGTGTCCCACTGTACAGAGGACAGTCTTCTATTTTGAAGGGCTGGTAGAGGACAGTCCTCTTATTTGAATGGGTCCTCTATGTGATGGGCTGCCCGGTCCAAGTCTGGTTTAAAGTCAGAGGAGGAGAAGGAAGGAGAAGAGTCGGTGCCTTGAAGTTGCCCATCCAGAGTGAATACCTGGACAGCAGACTGAACAACAGGTACACAGGTCAGCTGGCCAGTCTTTTCCACTGTGATGAGATGTCTTATATTTCTATTTAAATTATAGTTATTATTTCTAAATGCATATGCAAATTATTTCTATACATGCATATGCAAATGCTATGCAAATTGGTATCATCTTTTGTCCTCTTTTTTGGCAATGTGTTAGCAGCCACGCAGCTCACTGCCAACATGTGTCCCCTGACAGATTACCCATGTGAAAATGTGGCCTTTGACAGTGAAAAGGTTGTGCACCCATGCACGCTTCAAAGTTCACAGGATCCAGGGAGGCGTCACCCAGCCTAATCTAACCCTTCCTTCTGTTCTTAGTGCTGCTAAGCAGGGTGGCCACTTATGACTCGCCAAAACAAGAGGATGAAAGAAGATACAGATTTGCATAAAATGTACAGCAACTCGTGGAAGTCAGGCTGTTTATGAAGAGTATAAACAGTGAAGCAAACAATTCTCTGTACACTGTAACTGCCTTGAGAGATAGACCTGGTGCAGAGCACAGAGCAAACATGATCAAAAGGAAGAGGCTGTGGCAACTTGCTCCTCATAAAGTGTCTCAATTTAGGGTAAAAAACAAAACATCCAGCTGCCTCCTCTCTATACAATAACCCTAGAATATCAAATGCCTATTTAGAATGCAATATGCTTTGAATGATTGTGTAAGAACCCAGTGCAGCGCTGTTCAGAGAGTGGAGTGTAATTTCGGTAGGATCCCAGAGAGTCTACTGCCCTCTAACTGCAATAAGTCAGAACAGCATTCATGCCTCGAAATAGAGATAGAAATGATCTGTGTCAAGATGCACTAACTTGAAAATCAGCCTCCTTTACAAGCCCTGCCATCAAGAATACTGCAGCCCTTTGGTAATGCTCACTTAGGACTCCTCTGCATATTTAGACAGAAAAGTCCTACAACTCCCAGCATGTTGTAGGAATGCTGGGAGTTGTGGGGCTTTTTTCTGTCTAAACGTGCATAGGGTTGCACCCTTAGTCTTTCCGAATGCCTGGGAGGGAGGGGCAGTTAAGAGATCATGTGAGTGATCATGTGAGTTACACTACCTTCAGATCCTTTAGGAGGAGCAAGCCACCATGGGCACGTCCTTCTGGCCGTGTTTGCTCTGAGGCCTGCACCGTATCTCTGTGTGAAGGCCATTATGGTGTGGAGAGAATGATTTGATCCAAAGCCAGACAAATCTTAAAGCTAATAAGTTAAGCACATCAGTTCTGGCAATACATGATTATCAGGAAACATTATATTTACCTCAGGTACAGTCTGCGCTAAAACAATATGTGCTAAAACAATGGCTAAAATCCAACATGTCAAAGTAGAACCATTGAAATAAGTGGGATGTAACTTAGTCATGACTTGCATAAAGCCCATTCACTTCAGTGGTTCTACTCTAGGTAGGATATGTTAGATTTGACCCAGGTGGGATCTACACTACTGCTTTCAAACGGTACTGAAGTGCACTGTCAACTGATGGGGCCCAGGACACATTCTATATACCGTTTTCAAACCACTTTCATAGTGTTATATCCTGCTTGGCATAGATCTGGCCCCAATGTCTTTTATTGTATTATTTGTATTGTTAGGCTAAGGGGCAAGCTTTCAAGTAGCAAAGATATGTTCAGTCAAGTATAAACAGGAGTTCTATGCAGTGCAAAAGCCTTTTATCCTGGGACCCATAGGCCATTATTCCTTTAACCAAATATTCCACAACAACAATCTTATTCCCTGCAGGGTCTGTGCAGGGTCTCTGAAATATGGTGCTCAGTCTGTGTCTCCCTCACCCACCCACCCACGCACACACACCAGACAAGACAAAACTGTGGCCAAGATTCCTATGAGTTCAAGGACAAGTCATTCACCAGACACATGCTGGAAAGAGAATATGCTGATAGATTGTTTTCAAGCCCACATCATTGCACTGTTACAATTTCAATACAGATTAAATCATGATATAAGTCACCATTGAGTTCAGTGACATTAGTATTAAAATGTCATACTTGTGATTCTTTTTGACTGAAGTCATTACTCTCATGATAAAGCAGCAGCAGTAAAACAGTGTGTAAAGCATTTGAATTTGTGGTTGAAGACAGATAGTAATTCTATCCATTGGGTATTATAGGGGGGGGGAGGGTAGCAATGTGTTGGTTGATTGCAACTGTTCTTAGTACATTTTAAAATACTACAAATTTCTGTATTTGTAGTACAGCTAAGATCAAAATACCAGTTTAAACAGATATTTCTAACATTATAAGATTAGGTTTCTACCATGATGCAGAATTCATGATACTGTTGCAGAAATGTTACCATGCACTGCCAAAGATCGTTCGCTAAAACAAATCAAACGCTGACACCCCCCACACCTGTCCTTACCTCCATGCCTTTCTTACAAGTCAAGGCCAACTGTGATATGGGAATACTTGAAGGATTTTCTGTCCTAAAATGTTGTGAAGGAAAGCATACAATCATTATTTGTTATATTTTTGTGAACCGCCCAGAGAGCTTCGGCTATTGGGCAGTATAAAAATGTAATAAATAAATAAATAAATATTAATAAATTCAATTTGGATTCTCCATGCACATTCCTGGCTGCACTGGAAATTCCTCCAAGGCTTATTCAAGTTATCTGGAGAAGATGGTTTTCACAGCTCCACAATCCTTTCTGTGTGGAGTGCTGCCTTCTATTATGAAGTCAAATTCATTAACTGGGTTGAGACAATTAGATGTAAGTATGACCCCTTTACCAGCCTTTCCTAATTTTCTTGAGCTATGCGAATACAGATGTTCGACTGTCTGAGTTTCTATGCAATAGTCATTGGTTCTGCAGCACATGAGCTACCCCATCCACAATCTCAATAAAGTCTTCACAACTACCCTCCTGCTCCACATGAGATAGCCACCACGTGAACTCTGAGGCCAGAAACCATTGCCAGGAATGTTATGCAGTGACATGGAGACAAACTACATGGCAGTGGCCGACCCATTCAGCAACCTGCATGAACATCTTATTGTGCTGCCAGACGGATGCCATTTCAGGTAGCTTTCAAGTGACACCCGTTTTGTGTTAAGCAAGTCTTAGTCCTACGCTTGTGAGTGTTTGAAAGTTCTATGCTGCAGTTAATCTAAAATTAACAGGGCAAACCTATGTATGTCTACTCAGAAGTAAGCCCCCACTGAGTTCAATGGGACTAATTCCCAGGTGAGTATGTATAGGATTGCTGCCCAAGTGATGTATTTACACACTTCAAGTGAAATATAAACTTGAGAGAGGGGGAGATTCAAGAAGCAGCACACACAATCTCTTAGGATTGTGTCATGTTTGGCAAATCCAAGTTTCCTAAGCCTTAGTGAAAGAACTGAATGTATAACATGATCTTTAATGCCCACACTGTACCCATTGTATGTGATGTGGCTGGAGGAATAATCTTGTGCTATGAGGCTGAGGTCCTGGAACTGAAGTGATGACTCCAGTGTGAGATCACCGTCTGTGCCACTTCCATTAGCTTGTCTTTCTCCACTGTGACTGATGACATGTGAAGTGACCAAGTCTGCAAGGGATTCAGACAGAAACTTTCCATTGTCGGTGGGCTCAGAGACATGTCGTCTGCTGTAAGCTGGTTCCAAAATCAGTGTTGCTGAAATCCATGTCAGGCTGGTAGGTGTAAAGTTTGCAGACTGAGTTAAGCTGGTGTCAGGGATAGAACGTTCTTGGTGGAAGGGAAGACAAACCAAAACATTAAAAATAAAATATGGAGGAAACATTTTGAAAATATTGAACATGCAATTTACATAAATTGCTTATATCCCAAACCATTATCATGTTCGTTAGGAGAACATTGGCTTACTGGATCAGAGAAAATACATCTAATCCAAATGCCACTCTAGAAGTTCACAAGTAGGGCACGTACTACGTTACATCTTATGAACATAACAAGTTGTCTTGTACTGTGAGATCACTGGTCCATCTAAAACAGTACTGTCTACCTTCAGCTTTTCTTAACTTGGTACCCTCCAGATTTTTTATTTTATTATTGCATTTATATCCCGCCTTTTTTCCTGCAAGGAACCAAAGGCGGCATACATAATCCTCCTCCTCCTCTCCACTTTATCCTCACAACAACAACCTTGTGAGGTAGGCTGGGCTGCAGAACCACGTGCTTCTATCAGATAAGAGTGTTGATCAATTAATGTAACTCATGAGTAGAAGACATCATCTGGACACACACATACTCATGAACGTTTACAAGTGAGGCACAGCAAAGGTGACATAAAAGTCTCATCTGGAAGCACCCCTGGTCATTGGGGGTGGGTGTCATTAAAATCAATGGGATTTACTTCCAAGTCAATGAGCTTAGAATCAATCCTAGCATGAAAGCCTGGTGGCGAATTTAAGCCATATGATAGATAATAGACATGTAGAGACCTATAGACAAACCCTACTGGAGGAAGGGGGGAATAGGAAATAGAGGAAGGCATACCTTTGCCTGCAGGAAATGCTCCTTTGAGATCACTGGGCTCCTGAAGAGGTGTTGGCTTTATAGCCCTGGAGGCTACCCTACTTTCAGAAGTACTTCTGTTTTGTGTTTGTTGAGACACAGTGGAAGATTCAATCCTTGCCCAGTAAACAAAGTACGACTGGACGACTGAAAAACTGTTTTTTAAAAGTATTAGAAGCAAGGCTTTAGTCATTCTGTACAATTAATAAATCATCAGAACATTTGGAAAATCAAAGGGAATTTTTAAAAATCTACAAACAGAATTAGTGCAAAGGACATTAAAGGATTAGCTCATAACACTTTTTTTAATTTTGAAATGATAACAAATAAACAACCAAAAGGGAAGTAGGTAAAGTCACTTACAGTTAGAGCTAATCAAAACACAAATGTGTGGGGTGGGAGGTGAGAGATACTCTCTTAATTTAACCAGCTTTTTTTAAAAAAAAATTTTTGACAAAAATAGTTCTGTTTGAATTTTTTTGGTAAAGGCTACAAGCTATAGTCAAGAAGGCTAAGACATTTTTTAGCTAATTTTTAATTGAGACCAAGGATGTACACTTGTACTTAATGTAAATCATCTGAGTATTTTTACGACCACAGCCCGTTACAATTGTCTATTGTGTTAGACATATCTTCTTTCAGAAAGCAGATCTCATTTTATCTGACTATAGAAAGAAAGTAAGTAAAGGTAAGTGAAACATCATCCTAGAGCCTTAAAGATATCAGAATGGGCAGTATCCAATTTGGTTCTCACGCTAACAAAAATTACATTGTACTGGCTTAAGTGACCTCCAGCACAATGCCAATAGAGGAAAACCCATTGCTCCAGCAAATGCTATTGGCGTTGCAACTAGAGATGTATGGATCTTGTAAAATCAATTCCATCTACATTTTGCAGATTCCCACGTGCCTTGCTGCTGGCTTTTCATCTAGCATTATAAGACTGGTACGTTGAATGTTTCACTTGTTCTTTATTTCAGTGATTTTAATATTAACATCTGATGTAGAATGCTTTTGTCTTAATTGTAAGGTGTAGAATTAGACATGTGACCAAAGCCATGCCGGACATGTCAAGTTGGCCCCGCCTTGGGAGTGGGCATGTTGCAGTGGCCACGCCTCCTTGAGGGCAGCCATATTGTCCTCCTGTTTGGTTTCCAAAATACAGTTAGCCTAGAACAAGTAGCTGAACTGCAATTCCCAACAGCCCTAGCCAGCAGAGCCAAAGGTGAGGAACAATGGGAGTTGAGGTACAACAAAATCTGGAGGAGCACAAGTTGCTTACCACCTGCCCTAGGAAGTATGTTTAAGATCATAGCCTTAAGAGTACATTTATACAACCAAAATCCATCTGATCAATCTTGCCATGCGGTGGTATATTTAGTACCTTGTGCTCCACTCCTACTCAGTTTTTGAGGTTTCAAGTTACCAGATATGTTTACCAGAGCAAAACTAATCTATACCAGAGTCCATGTTCTTCCCAATTTGTATTTTCCAAATCCACACATAATTTAAAGATATAAAAGAAAACATTAAAATTATGTTTTTCCATGCTGACTTTTTAAAAAGTCTAGTCTGTAGAAGAGGGGGAGCGGGGAACAGGAAAATATTAAAATCCTGGGATTGGTATTTGAAACAGGACACTGGGAGCAGGGAATGGTTCCTGGAAACAGTAATTTCCATCAGCACATTCAACCTCCTCCTCCTCCTCCTCCTCCTTCCACATTTTCTTTAACTGCTGACACCTGGGATTTTAATTGCTTTAAAAATATTTTTTCCCACTATGGTGAAATCCCTATATGTTTCCATTTTTCCTTTCTTTCTACAATTGTGCTTCCCTAAGATGTGTTTGTATCATCATTAAATTATTTTCTATAGGAAAATGGGTCAGGTTTTTAATTTATTAATGACTACTAATTAATTAATAATTATGAGGGCACACAAACATAATCGGTTATAGTTCTGACGCCAGGAATTCATATGGGAAGACAAGCGGAATGGAAGCTAAGGGCTATCAAAATGGTGGAACAATAATGGAGCGGAACGGGGGGAACCTGCTCATCTTTATCACCCACCTCCAGCTAATTAGGAACTAATTTCAGACATGTGAAAGTTCCTTTATAGATCATCATGTTCAAGTCAATGTCCAGTATGACCAAAGAAATGCTTTCTGGTGTCAAGAATCCATACTACATTCCTATCCTATGCCTAGTGAATACTCCAAAGCTAACCAGCTTCCAGAAGAAAGAAGAGACTTCCTCAGAAAGAGATCAGTCATGGTTAGCAATGAAAAAATTCTTACAAAAACCTGATGTCTCCAATGGGCTGATCTGGTGCCTTCCACACAAAAGACAGATTTCTCTTCAGTGACTTGTCCGAATGGGTGACAGTGTCGCCATCTTCAAAACAAGTCAGCAGTTTGGAGCCAGGAGGAATGTAAACAAAAGTGCCAGCAATTTGATCGTTTGATATCCTGCGAGCTTGAAGCATAAAGCCCATAAAATCACGTGTGCTCCTGACTGTGACTGGAGACAAAGAGGAAGTTACATAAGCCTTTGAAGAGACATTTTAATATTTGCATTATGGAATTCTGCGTCTACATTCTATTATGGGGAAAGGGTTTGTATTATATCTTTCATATATATAATCTTGTCTTTGTTAATTTATCAACCAGAGTCAGGGTTAGGATGAGAGTGGAACAGTACACCTAGAAAGTTCTTAAATCCTTCTATTTTAGAGCCCTTTGATTACTACTCTCTCTCTCTGAGTTCATTACCATCACCAAGCCCAAATCTTACACACTGTGTCACAGGTTTCTGATCACCCTATGAGAACACAGTTTCCAATCCCTTACATTTTTCACTACTACTCCCCCACCCCATCCACCCTTCAGCACATGCTATGGGCCCACTACTCCTTTCTAAGCCATGGTCCATGCTTACTTAGCTTATTCAGTGCCAAGCTGAAGCACCATGTCCCCAATTCTGGATGAATGTAACGGGGGTGGGGGTGGAAGTTGGGAGTAGAAAATAACATTTCATGCTTCTACCTATGGAACATCAGAACATCAGGACACTGTGAAAGTGGTGTATGGAATGTGGATTGTGCCCCAACAGTTATCACTGCACTTCAATACCACTGTAAAGCAGTAATGTAGATCAAGCCTAGCATTCTCATCAGCATCAGGTTTAATTAGATGGCTCTTAATCTTCAAACCACACATATGTCAAAGTCATCATGGCTTGGTTTAAGAATTTAAATGATGAGTCCAGGGCAGAATCTACACTACTGCTTATAACAATTTATAATGGTTATGACAACTGTTCAGGCCCAGGACACATTACATATAACGTTTTCATACCGTTTTTAAAGTGTTATATCCTGCTTGGTGTAGATTGGGCCCTGGTCCATTTAACCTCTGACAGGATATTCAGTTCAATTACTTCTTAAGAACTCATGTAGTACAAAATTCCTTCATTCAGGAGTGGAATTTTAACTCAAAAAGAAGGAAAGCCCCAACAAGATGACACTACTGTAACAGTCCAGACTAGAACAATGGATTAGAAGCACAAAATAAAAACTAGAAACTCAAGCACATAAACTCATCCACAAACTATACATTAAGGGCACAAATCCTATGCATGTTTAGGCAAAAAGACACTCAACTTTCCCAGAATGCCCTAGTCAGCATTTTTTTCTGTCTAAACATGCAAAGGATTGTGCTCTAAGTCACAAAACATATAATGCCCACATATGTAACATTATCAAGAAATTAAGCATTTATAAAATGGCCAAATTTTTCAAGCCTGTCTTTTTAGAAGAGAAGCTTTTATAGATGGGGTACAATACAGTAATGAAATGTTTCCTTCTAAATATTTCTAGTGCTTTCTTTTAACCTAACACATTAATACTACTCCAAGATGGTAACAGCCAGGTAGGCTGGGCCTGTCTGTCCCCCACTGCCAAAATCCCCCTCCCCAACACTTTAATAGAATGCAGGCAATTTATCTGTTTCAAGGGTAGCACAAAGAATGTGCAACATTGTGGTGGTGACAATTAAAAATAATGTCAACACTTAGCTTTCATATTGCATATTACAGAGCATTTAAGATCCTATCACAGACATTATCTCAGCAATTCCTACAACTGCCCTGTAAACAATTTTGTTATTCCCATATTGCACACGTGGAGCTGAGGCTGAAAGGGCATAGCTAGTCTTAGCACATCTACTAAGTTTATGGCAGACACAATAGGTGATCCATAGAATCCTGGTCCACATCTCAAATGTCTTAGCCACTATATGCCGCAGTAGCTCTCATGTTAATTACAGATGTCTAGATTGTTAACAAGGACTCCACAAATATGTTGCCAGGATAGCCAGCATCAAATATAAATGTAATTCTGGTGACTAGCAGAAAAATCCTCTCGTATACTTTACCATAGAATTAACACCTTAAACCTAATCAGAGGCAACTCAAGAGTGCCTCTTCAGAACAATGCCTGGCTGCATCAGGATAGCATCATGGGTTGCAGGTAAGGGTTGCCGAACACACATTTGTAGCTCCTCCCTTGTAAAAACCCCTCACCAGGTAATGGGTTATAAAAGGGGCACACTTTAGGGCTGAACTGTTGTTCCACCTTCACATATATCATGAACGGGTAGAGCTGGAAGTCCCATTTTCCCTTCCACATGATCAATGTACACATGGAAAAGGAATGCATGACCACCAGTCTTTTTGCTTTCGTTGAGAAGGAAATAAAAGCAGCAAGCTTCACTGGCTGTTAGACAAAACAGTTGGCTACTGAAGCCTCATTAAAACTTGTGGGCCCTGTCAAATAATCCAAGCAATGGCTTCTCTTTCTAACTTTTAATCACTGGTTGCAAAGAAAAGTATATTGGTATCTTCCAACCGTTATTTACCCTGGGGACAAGCCATTCAATTAAGCCGACAGCATGAAACACGTATTATAATGATGATGAGCAACAATGTGGGATGTTTTATTAATGCTGTTTTATGGAATTTTGTGACTGTCATTTTTGGGAGCTGTTGTGACCTGTGCTTTTGACAATAAATTTGACGTAAGCATGTAGCAAGAAGCATAGCACGCTTCTGGCCCAATAGTGTGCAGTGATACTGGTACAGAAAGGACCCTGCTTTCTCATTCTAGAGACCTGTAGCAAGCAGAACCCCTACGATCCTTTTGCTGCTGTGAAAGTAAGACTCCTTTTACTATAGTGCTGCAGCTTCCATAGCAGGAAGCTAAGTCATGTCCTTTAGCAAGCACCAAAAGGAAATAGTCTGTAACTTGGCAATGATCCATGAATTGCATGTGAAAAATACTGGAGTTTTATTCCAAGCAATGCCACATACAGTCTGCTCCTCTTGTAATATATGTAAGCATGACTGCATTACAATTTTTTACATGGCTTTCACTTTGTATAAACTTGCATTCTTCAAACCTAGTGCAGTTTAACTACCGCATACATTTTATGTGCAAAGGTTTCCTCTTCAGTAGTGTTTCTTCACAATGTACTCCTTGGGTGCTCATCACTGCAAGGTATATCTCACCCAAGTATTTTTATAAAGTTATAATCTACTGTTGCTAGATATAATCTTGCTCCACTTACCATTTTCAATTAATTCTTCTGTTCATTCAATTAATTCTGTCCTCCTACATTTAGAAAGCAAGAGGGACTTTAACAAATGCAAGCTGTCCTCCACAGAAAAACAACTGAGAAATGTGTTTCTCAGTATAAAGTAGGCAGAAATAATTGAGAAGCATTAAATGCATTGTCGATGACCTCAAGGTAATAGACCTCTAGGTAATAGACATATGCTTCCCTTTCCTGAAAAAAACTGTAATTAGCTGCTACTCCTTACCTGGAACTTTGTCACCTAGAAAAAAGGACATATTGGTGTGGATGGTAATATAGTTATTTTGTGGATTCTGAAGATGAGCTCTGATATGTTTGGGCCTCATATCAGTACATGCTGAAAGGCTGGCACCATGGGAGAAGGCTGCAGTGTACGAAACCAAGCATAGGGTTGTAAATGCCCACACAAGAAGAAGTGCCTGGACTTTCATCTCATCCTCTACCTGTCAGGGAAAAAAGACATTAGACTGGAAGCACAGTAATAACATCTCTCTCTATAAAAAGACGCAGCATGTATGAAATTATACCAGTGACACCTTTGAATTTCAGATTTAGTTGAAACTGGGATTTTCAAACACTTTGAACGTCAAGAAAGGAGGATTTAATCATCCATGGAGCTCTGCCCTGGTTAGTCCACAAAATAAAACATTTTGAGAACAAAGCAGGCTTTGACATATTCTGGAAGTGTAAAAAAAGAAAAAAGCCATTCTGGCAGGGTTGTAACCTAAAATGCTGTGCCAGTATACTTCTGGCTCATGGCAATCAGGCAGTTCATGTACTCCCTGACACAGTAGCTGTGCTGAAAGCTGTGAGCTGGCAGCGGGCAACACAAGGAACATCCGGGGACCTTTTCCAGACATTGTTTAGCCCATAGGGGATGGACATCAGCTACTTGGTTTCTGTGCAGTTCAGGGAACATTGCCCCAGCTAACGTCCCCATTGCAAGGAAGCCATATTTTCCCAGCATTCAACCCTCTCCTTGTGCCGCCGCATCTTTCCATTTATAATTGTGGCTGCCTGTCAGGAAAGGCAGTTCTCCATGAAAGCTAGCTGTGTCTGTGGATTTTTATAGCTATCTCTATCTTATGTCCCTAGGCAAACTCAAGCCATTTGGCATGAGAATTAAACCAGCTTAGAACTCCTCAAGTTCCTACACAAGAATGTGGCTATGGGCCCAACAGAGTTCCCTACTGCCTCTAAATGTGCCTGATCAGATGCCATTAAATGTTGAACTGTTTCTTGTCAACCTAACAGAGAGGAGTAGGATGGACAAAAGCTGATGTTCAGTTCAGTCCTATTCCTCCAAAATGATTTCTGCACCCATTTACCTGTTGATGAGAATGTACAGCCACTTAAGGATTCCGTTTTAAAACAAAGAAAACACACCCCGATTAGCAGAGGGTTTGAACAATGGAGTAGCCCTCTTGCCTACCGTCCAATATTATGCCTGTTAGAATTGTTTTCCCCCAAGAAGTGAAATATGCACAAACACCAAATTACTTCAGCTGGCTAGTATAATAGGTTATATCCCCCAATTTTATTTTGCCTTATAAAATCTCCTTTTAGTATCCGATACCTCAGTTGCATTAACATTGCTAGTTAACTTACCTTGGGACACATGTTCCTTCAGACGCTCAGCAGTTTTCTCCTTCAGCCTGTCAAGCAAACATCCTTCAAGGAAAAAAATGTTCTTTACTTTTTCCACTAATGGGAAGTGCAACAGCTGTTACTGCTAATACCTAATACCTACAGGAACTCTGTCAGTGCTTAAATCCAGTTTTAATCATGTTAGTTTTCTTCACACTCTATTCATCCACTTAAGGGGGAGGGGAACCACAACAGTACCAAGATTGTGTTATAAAAGCAAAACATAGTCTATAACATAGGGACGTAAGAGAAATTTATTTGAGTTTGTTTTTGATCAGGATTTACCAAATTCACACCTTCTGGACCGAACACAGACTTGGATGCAATCTGCATTCTTTCAGGATTTACACAAATATATTTCATCACTGGCAGAAGAATGCCAACATACTAAAGATGCACACAATTAATATGTACATTTGGAAAAATACTCGTGAAAATACACACAGATTTTTAGGGGTGTGCACGGACCCCCTGCTCCGCCCCGCGGGCCGATCCGAAAATTTCGGATCGGCCCGCTCCGCCCATACTCCGCTCCTCTTCGCCGCGGAGCTCCGGCTCCGAATCGGAGCTCCGCAGTGGAGGGGAGTGGTGCCAGGTAAGGCCGGGAGAGGAGGGGGGGTTACCGGGCCCTGCCGCCGTCACCGCCCATGCGGCGATGGCGGCAGAGCCCGGTAAGGGACCAAGGGGGAGGGGGGCCTTACCTGCCTCCGTCCGCGGTCCGTCGGCTTCTTCAATTGAGCCCACGGTTCAGCCAGGAAGTCTGGGCCGCAAGTGCGCACTTGCGGCCCAGACTTCCTGGCTGAACCGTGGGCTCAATTGAAGAAGCCGACGGACCGCGGACGGAGGCAGGTAAGGGAGAGGGGGGGTTACCGGGCCCTGCCGCTGTCGCCGCATGGCAACAGCGACAGTGGCAGGGCCCGGTAAACCCCGCTTACCTTTCCGGCGGAGCTCCGGATCGAGGCGAAGGATCCGCCTTCACCTCGATCCTCTTTGCCACGCTCCGCCGGCCCCCCAATCCTCTTCGCCTCCGCCTTAAGGGGAGGCGAAGCACCCCGCTCCGCTTCTAATTCGCCGGTCCAATTAGAAGCAGAGCACATCCCTACAGATTTTTATGCAAAAAGGGGGGGAAACAAGGCTCACAATCTGATACAGACTCAAGTAGGAACAAGCTTCGAGATGGAATTTGGAAGTTTTACAAATTTGCACATGCCTAACTGCTAGACACATTTATTTTGGAGTAAACCCTCAATGGAATTTATTCATAAGTGAACACAGGAATAGAGCCATAAAATGACTATAGTGGAAGTATCCAGGGTTTCAGTTAGTAATCCTCAGAGAGAAGAAATCTTTGTCATCCTCCCCACAGCCACACCACCACAAACATTTGTAGAAAAAGAACAGCTTTCTTTTGCACACCGGGGAATACATCCTGAATAATTCGTTTCTCCGGTTTTTATGGAACAATGGGAAAGCCAAAGTAGTAATCTGTTTAGGGAGGGGGAGGGAAATCTAGACACAAGTCTGCTTCACGCGAAGTTAAAATAGGCAGAAATATTTGACTTCAACAACATATCGAGATCCAGTAAGTCAAAGGAGAAAGGCTGCTGCCATCCAATCCTTAAATCTCCCTGTTCTCTAGCCTCTTTTCAGCGATCCTTTAAGAATATAGGTCATAGCCATAAAATCCCATTCTTTGTATGAAGGAAGGCTGCAAGTATTAACTGAAGTGCACTGGAGTATGAGTAGTATAAGTGTCATTTATCCCATATATTCATTGACTACAGCCTTACTGAAGCAAAATCAACACAAACAAAATGTAATAAATAAATAAATAAGAACAAAGTCTGAAAAGAATCTCACCCCGGCTAAGATATATGTCTGTGAGGTAATCATCTTAAAGCAGTAGGCCAGCGCTGGGCCTGTGAGTTAACTTTTAATTGAATAATAGTCATTTCTTTTTTTCTTCTCTCACGATAACGACAACCCTGCAAGGTAGGCCAATGCGAGGCCTGCGAGGTAACTTTAAAATGAATTGTATTTGTTTCTTTTCCCTCTCATTCCCTCACCCCCAACACTGGCCAGGGCTGCCATGAATCCACCACCATGATTTTCCTTGACCCAACAGAAAATGAAAACTACAACTCCCAGCATACCTTTCACTGTGGTGCTCAACTTGCCGAATGGGAATCCTGCCGCTGAGACTCACAGGAAATGAAGTCTGGCCAATCCAGTCCACATTGCACTGTGCAATTGGTATCTGTACGTAGGCTGTGACGGAGCCAGCCAGCTGGCTGACTGATGTTTAGCTCGGTTATTGCCATTGGCAACAGGTCCAGAGCTGCACCCTCCTTCCCTCCAGCTCCTGATGGTACCTAGCGACTGAGGTAGCCAGCCCCAGGTGCTCTCTCTTCAGGCCCAGGATGGCGACCCACTTCCAGTTGATAGCTGCCAATGCCCGATAAGTCTTCCCCACCTACCCAACATATGCTGGGAGTTGTAGGCATAGCCCTAGGTCCCTGAATAACGTGTTAATCTTTTAACACCATCTGAGGTATGGTGGGAGACAACTGGAGAGCGGGCCTTGTTAGTTGTGGCACCCTGCTTATGGGTGGTGGTGTACTTGGAACACTATACTAATACACTGCTGTTGTTTGCACTTAATGCTAACTCATTGTTTATTTAACCCATGATTAGTTGCCCTGCCCAGGGCATGTCTGGCAGACAATGAAACAACTGTTATTTATTTACTTAATCCCTGCATAGTTTGTTTCCCTCCTTCTTCACCCTTTCCCTCCCAGTATCCCAAATCCCTTGCGATACTGCAGTACTGGCATATAGAGCGGCTGGTTTTGTGTGTGTTTTTACCAATCTTGCCTGCCACCTCTGTAGCCTGGTGAAACAACACATGGTTCTGAGTTCAAAGTTAATGACAATCCATGATTTTAAAAAATCCAGCAACTGGGTTGTTTATGGTTAACAAGCCATGGCTTGTTAGCACAGCTGCGTTTGCATATCACAACATCCCAGAATTCAACAACCCATGAATTAGTGTTATGTGTGAACCAGATCACTGTTATAGATGTTTGGAAATAAAATAGATTAGCTACTTTCAGGAACAATTTTAGGAGATGAAGGGATGCAGTAACCTGGCCAGCCATAGGTCTTTTCCAAAACAAGTTAAAAATTACACAGTAAACTTGAAGGAACATCATTTTATTTTTTTAAAAAAAGAAGCCATTGATAGAAGACAAAACTTGTGATTCGTATTTATATGGCAGACCTTTCTCAAGCTCTGGTCAAGTCATAAATTATTGAAACATACTATAAAACAGTGTTCGCTTTGTATGCCATGTGAAATACTTAACACAAACAATTATTAATTACCACTTCCCAATACTGTTGTTCCCTCCATGTATTAAAAGCCTTTTGGTATTTGAGGAGATGAGGCAATGTCGTTTTCACACAATTGTGAATGCTCATTCATGCACATCTCAAAGGTGTGTGTAGTTCCAAAAAGCAGCATTAACTTGTTCAGGGAACAGAATGGGCAAAAATACCCCATGCTGAGGTTGTTGTTTTTCGTGTGTGTGTGTTTTTGGAACATTATATGAAAACATTTAAAATTCTGTATTATAGTATTCTTCTACTTTAGTTTCACTTCTCTAATCCTATACATGTCTACTTACAATTAAGTCTCAATGAGTTCAAAGGGACTTACTCCTAGGCAAGTTAGTACAGGATTGCAGCTTAACAATATTTTAAGGGAGAGAACGATGCCCTTGCAAACACATCAATGGCATTAGGTTTTTATTTTCCCTCCACTTTTTAAAATATTACTTTCAGATTACAAAAAAAGAATTGTAATAGTTGAAGTTTGCAGTCCTCATCAAGTTGTAACTTACATTAGTAAACACAAAGCAGTTCCCTCAGCTCTTTGATTTGCTCAACTTAAAAAGCTAGTTGAATGTTCCTTGCCACAAATGTTTAAAAGATGGGAAAGAGATGTGTGGCCTAAAGAACGGCTAACAGCTATGCAAGATGAAATCCTGTCCATTGAAACGTATTTGTGTTATAGTAAAAACTACTAATTTATTTTTTTTGTCCTGAAATATGACAGGTAGGAAACTGACTTTGGGGTTTGTTTGTTTAAAAATGTCATGGGATGAAGCTGCAAGATTTTATATTAGATACCACATCATGCAGCCTGCAGTATAAGCGCAGCATGAAAAGTTGCTAGGACTTGAAGTACTGACACCCAAACAGCAAAGCTTCTCACTTGTGCTTACTTCTAGTTGGCACAGTGCTAACCTCTGGATTTTCCTTCCAGTCTGTTTCTATTGTTGAATTGTCACTGCTACACCCCCACTGAAGATTTTTGTTGGCTAACTTCAGTCAGCAACTGAAAGTTTTACCCTTTTATTAGAGAGCTGAAGAAACTAGCGTGTGTGTTTTTAAAATGGGACATGCAGTTTTGCTTACCTTACCAGTCATCCAAAAACTTGGAAGACAGACTTTCACACCTTGGCAGCCCAAGAAAGGTTCCAGTGTGGTGTTATTCTTCAACTTGGAACTGTTCATGTAAGTACCAGATGTTGTTTAAAATTAGGTTTACAGCATAAACTGATCATATTATTTTCCATTTTTATTTCATTCCAAATTATAACAAAAACTGAGAAAATGTTCCACTTTTTTTTACATATTAAAACATATCCAACCTTTCATACAGGCCAAGTAACTTTTCATTGAAAAATTACCAGCAACAAACAAAATGCTAAGAAACAAAAATTGCAGTACAAAATATTCCATCCTCAGGCATGCTCACATTCTTCTCTTCTGTGTACTTATATACAGAACTGTTTAAAGGAAGCCAGGAAGGGGGGGGGGAGAGAGAGAGAGAGAGAGAGAGAGAGAGAAAGAAAAGAGACAATTAGAACGCTTTATAGAAATATAGTATATATTTGATGTAAGATAGATACCTGCTGTGGTCCACAACTGGTTTACAGCCAGAACTATTTGTTGGATCCAAAGCTCTTTTCAGTTCCTAGAAAGGCTATTTTACACTTTGCACTAGAACACCATGTGAGAAAAGTTAAACTAAGTCCAAGGGCATGTCTAGACGAGGCGGGTGGAGGGGTATGATCTTGCAATTTTATGACCGCAAGATCTTCCCCCTCGTCTATACAAGCACACGATGTCCTGGGAGGAAGAGGATGTCACATCTGCCATTTTGTTGGGGGGGGGGGAATCAAAAATGAACGCAGGAGCGCTCACACGCAAAAAGGTGTTTGTTTTTAAAAAAACTCCCGCTCCCCCCACCCCCAATAGGCACAGAGCTCCTGAGGAGCTCTGTACCCTGTGCCCTCGCAGTTACTCACGAGGAGTCAGGATGAAAACACACATCCCGCAGTCTCCGGACGAGCCCGAGACTTGGGAAGAAATGGAATTAAACTGTAGAGCCATATCCCAGGGCACAGGAGGGATCATCCCTCCCTGCCCCCGGGATCCCCTGTGTGTCATGCAGTGGCAATCCCCGGGATATCGCCCCATCTAGACATGCCCCAACTGTGATGATCTACTAGCCCAAACACTTACATAAGAGCAGTTACAGAATCTATTTTATTATTATTATTTAGTATTTGTACAACAGCACTACTGACTCTTTTCCTTTACTTTGCAGTTTTAAGATATTTTTGTTTGTAGGTTTATGAAAATGGAAAATCTTAGGACAAACTCAATCCTGTTATACCTAAAATGTATGATCCAACAAAAAGTTAAGCATTGTTAGTCCACAGATTACAATGCACAGTTTTAAGCATGTACTTCTCTCCCACTGAAATCAACTGCTTAACTTTGGCTGGATCATTTCTGCAGTGCTTTGTTTCGCTCTCATTAAACATGTGATGGTAGACTTCAGAAATTAATCTCAATAACATCTATCATGCCAGCTGAAACCCCTCCCATCCTGCTGCTTCCAACTATAGCTTCTGAGACCATCAAAGGGAGAAGAAGAAGCCCTTCCACTGTCCCCATGACCTGCTGAACTTTGCAACTAAGAATCTAGTGCTTGAGTTTGCTGTTTTCCTTCTCCCTCAAGGTCCCCTTTCCTTTTGTGTCATATCTTTCAGACTGTAAGCCTGAAGGCAGGGACCATCTTACTTCTTGTCTTTGTAAGCCGCCTTGAGAGCCTTTTTGGCTAAAGGATGGGCTGCTATAAATAAATTAATGCTGGAGAAGCTCCTTTCTGCTAGACTTCTCCAGTAGTTGCAAGTGTTCGTGAACTGTAAGTTTTTAATTTATTTGTCTAAAATATTTCTATACATATACATATGGATGTTCCCACAAGCACACTCCTTCTACCTCCTACCATCCTGCTAAAATAAGTGGAAGTTACACTATGCAAAGATTAGGAAGACAGCCTAGCCTTTCTACTGACCTGCAGTTTTCTAACTTTGAAAAATCTGGTACAAACTCTAAGAACACTCCTTTCAAAACTAATGGAAAATGTAGCTGATGGAGAGGGGAGGAGGGAGAAGTGGAGCTTCACTCTACTTTCCAATACTAGGAACAAGTCGTGAAATGTAAAGTAAAAACAAGACAAAGTAACACTGCCTATGTGCAGAGTGTTTCCCTCACCAGAGTGAAAGAAGTAGGTCAGCTGTCTGCCATGAATTCCAGGCAGGCTTAAGCCCCTGCTTCTTGACTTTTCCATGGGAGGGCGACTGTCATTACTTCTTCCCTTATTACAAACCCTTGCAGGAGTTGAAATAAGACCCTAGCCCTCTCTGAAATCCTCTGTGCGTACCTAAAGATTGAGGAGGGGGCAGAGGGGAAAGGGTTAAGTCTAATGTCATTGTACATTGGGCTTTCCCAGAAGCCAGACATTTGTGGGTGCCTGCTTACTACATCTATCACACCAGCAAAAGTATGAGCGAGAAAAGGCCTAATTTTATTCTTCACATGTCTTTTCTTCAAAACATTCTGAATAAATATGGCAATATCCAATCTCTTCTCGTTAAGCATAGTTACCATTGTTTCCTCTGATGAAAGCATCCCCATATTTATTCTTCAGCTGTCCATTTACATACTCCTCTGTCTGTTCCAGAGCTATATTCATGTACCCATCCAAACAAGCCAGCACACCTAGAATAACACAGGACCACTCAGATGTCAAAAATATATTATCTTAACCAAATATTGTATTAAAAATTGCATAGATGTACACCTTCACACACAAAAAAGACTAGAGAAAATAGTTAATTTAATTTAATTTTCATTAAATACAGTTAATGATAATGCAATTTGGTTATAGTACAGCAATTGCACCACACCTCCCTCTATCCAATAAAGTGATTAAAGTCAAGATCCTATGCATGTTTAGACAGGAAAAAAAGTCTTACAGTCATAGCACTTTTTTTTTTTTTGTCTAAACATGCATAGGATCATACCTTAAGTCTCTATCTGTCATTTGGCATATTGAATATAAAATCGCTGTAGCAGAACTCCTTGTCACAAGATCAATAGCTTCATCTTTGAAAGTTGGAAATGCTATTCTTTCATTTATTGATTATGTTGAGACTACTATATCTTAACATTCTGCAATAAACGGCCATGAATTCGAATGGACATAGGGACACCATGGTTAACTGAATAATAGAAGAAGGCAACAGAGTCTTTTGTGTCAATTATAACAGAAATGGTACCGCGACATTCACACTCTAACACAGATCCCGGCAAAAGTTGATCTAAATTATGAAGTTATCTAAAAAGTCAATTAGCAAACAGCCAACTTTTGTGCCCAAAAAGTGCATAGCATGAAAGACAGCTACATGACTTAAATTTAAGAATGCAAGTGTGGTAGGATTACTATTAAGAGAAAGGGTTTGGGGGGATGGGGACGACTGGCAATCTATTCTAATACAAAGTAGTATAAATACAATGTTTTTATATAATGATTTTATTAATGTTGTCTAAGGTGATTAACAGATGTAGACACCCATAAAATATTTTAAAAGCCATGTCTTGCTAATTGATTTAATTTTTTCTTACACCATGATCCCAGGCATTTTTCTAAGTCCTACTGATCTCAAAGGGTCTTGCTTCCAAGAAAATATGATGAGGAACAGGATATGCAGGCTGGATCCAGATTTAACTATATTTAGAGTAGAACCATTTAAATCAATGGGATTAAGTCTGGATCCAACCCATAGTGTTTAAAGCTAGAAAACCAATGTTAAAAGCTTTAGTCTTAAAAACTACAGTTAATGCAAGTTTGACAATTGCTAAAGTAACAGTAAAGTGCTTTTGCTCCCAACAGCTGTACCACCTTATGACTGACATCATATCATACTAGCAGTTAAAGTCCCTTTATGATGGCATCACAAACACTGAAGGGCCACCTAACCCCATATGAATGTGCCCAGGCACTAAGATCTCATGGCCTCATATTTATGGACCTCCCTGCCTTTAGACATACACTTGGCTCCCTCCCTCTTTTATTTAAATACTTTATTACCATTTCAATACAACTTTAGTTAAAGAAGATGCTCTTGTGTTAAATTGTCTTAAAAGTTTGTTGTTGGGATTGCTCATTTGAAGTGTTTTATATTGCTCTGTTAGTTTTAACATTTTAGAGATTCATGTTACTTTAAGGATGCAATCCTATGAACGTTTAAATGGAAAAAAGTCCTACCAGCCAGAATACTGGGAGCTGTGGGACTTTTTTCAGTCTAATACTTTTATAATGTCCATATGCTTTCACATATCTTGGGAAAACTATGTTTCAAGGCAGCATAGAAATCCTTGCAATCTAAGCCACCCTAGAGGTTAAGCAACTGTAGACTGGTTGTTCGCTCGCCAATCCATGTTACTCCCGACAAACAACTGGGTGAGTGGTGCAGCTTCTTTGCCCCTCAGTCCTCTGGCCCACTACCTGCACATATGTCCTTTACGGCACAACCCATCTCGCCTCCTCATCCCAGCCCCCTCCCCACTTTGATCTCTATCCCTTTTCAGAGCACTTACTTCATTCACCAGCTTAAAAAAAAAAACAGTACCTCAAGAATTGTGCAAATTATAGGTCTTGAATGGACACTGCAGTTGCAGTTACTTTGCTTCAGCAGGTTTGCATAACTCTCCCTGACAGGTTTTTAAAAACAAAAACAAAACAAAACAAAACAAAACAAAACCTTAGAAGGCAACTACATGGGATGGAGTGAATGGGGCCTCACTGGAGGAGGGAGATAAGTACTGCTGTTGTAGGCAACCCATTTGCTTTGTCCCATTTTGTCATCGTCTAAGGTTTTTGTTTGCTTGTTTTGAAATGATACTTGTCAGTGTCTTGCTTCCATTCAATTTATACCTAAATCCCAGCAACTCGAGAAATGGAGGATTTACATTACACCACCATCCCCTTTCACCACTTCCATTCAGAGTAGTTACTGCCGCAGTTAACTGTGAGAAAAGAACGGCAGCCCCATTTGCGCAAGTTTCTGGTGGTGGCAAACAAGTGACAGCTCTTCCGAAGTGCTGTTTGGGCATCATTGGATGGGCAGTCACGGGCAAAGGAGGCTTGAGGCAGCAAAGGCAGCTGCAATTGGGGAAAGTGGCAGGGATTTTTGTGGGTTGAACAATTTCAAGAACAAGCCATAGGTTTTTCAGTGTGGCTTGCTGCCCCCAAATGAGCCACTCTGCACGAAGAAGTCATTGTATCTAGAGGCCCAAGGATAAATAGATATTTCAATGATCACCATACAACAATAGGCCTCTGTACAACAGTAACAAGCCTGTGAGATGCAGGACCTACCAGCCACCTGTTGGCGCTCTTTGTTTTGACTGAATCAAATGACAGACTTAAGATTTGGAAAAAAAGATTATTAGACTTGTTCTGACAAGGAGTAGGGAATAGGAATAAAGAGAAGCCCAATTTGTAGTTTTGGCTTAGCAGCTTCCTGAGTAGCTGAACTACACTTCCTGCTTCTCTTGTCAGATTTCCACTGCACAGTTTACAATACCTTCTCAAGAACACCATTGTGCATGAATTAATTTGTAACATGTTTAACTTATCCTTGAATCATAAGAAAGTGTTTATTACTACAAAGAATGTTAACGGACTACAGTAGAATCCAAAACAAGTTTGTAATCAGGATTAGAGAGAAGCAATCATACAACTCACTTTGATTTACTTCTCTATCCTTCAATCATTCCTTGGAATAGAGAAACAAATCCAACCCATTTAGACTATTACAGGATAACATTATTCAAAACATTTTGAATAAATCCTACCTGTGTGCCTATATACTATACAAGCACACAGCTTGGATTTGTTGATAATGTTTACTTAGAACTGAGTTCTAAGTGGGTTTTACTCCCAGAAAAGTATGCATACGAATGGACTCGAAGCTACTTTTGGCCTGTTTTCTTTTACTGAACAATTAGATGAGACTGGCACATTCAGACAGATCATAATTCTGTATTTCTATATAGTACACAAGGAGTAAGACTCACTGAACATAGTGAGACTCATTTCTAAGAAAACACACATAACACAGCAGAGACTATGTAGCAAGAATGTAAATCACGAAGTAACTAATAATCTTCATAATCTTCCTTTCAAAAATTGAAAAAAAATTGCAGCCAAGATAACATTGGCTAGGTATTGGAGATCTAGACAAATCCCAGGACTATTAAAATATTCCAGACCTTAGTCAGCTATGATCATAAACAAATGAATGTATTATGTTCATATCTGTCAAGGCAAAAGCATAAATCTGCCCTTATAGGAAATTTTTCAATCTTTTTGTATTTTTTGGAACAGATAAAGAAAAGATACAATTATTCATGACAAGTTTTATTTTTGGAAGCTTTTTATTCTGTAACTGTATAAATGAAGTGTTGCGTTCCCCCCTACCTTTCTCTGAAATAGAAAAAGAAGAAACCCCATAAACACTTGCCCTTTGATCTGTGTTTGTCAAATATTAAATGGTCTTCTTCCTAAAACAACCTCTGGTACGGCAGTGGTTGTTCTTTGACATGCAAGAAAGACCTCTTTCTGGAATTTTAAGTACCCTGTTAGCTCTAAAATCCAATTCAAAGGAGTGAGCTTCTGCAGGAAATTAATTGCATCTAATCCTTGGGAAATGTAAATATTTAATTTATACTAGACAATTTCAGAAAGAGTTCTGAGACTGGTTAGCAATGGTATCTTCAAACCCTCACCTGTGTCATTCCAATATATAAAAAAGGACCCAAAGATGACCCATCCAACTATCGGCCTATTAGCCTCTTATCTGTAGTTGGTAAGGTCTATGCCATTTTCTTGGCCTTGAAACTAAAAACATGGATCCTTGATAACAATATCTTGGGAGAAGAACAGATTGGCTTTAAAGCAGGCTGCTCTACTCTTGACCATTGCCTGGTACTGGCTCACCTGGTTCATAAATATTCTACACCCAGTGGAGGCAAATTATTCACCGCTTTTATTGATCTCAAATCTGCCTTCGATTCAATATGCCGAGCCCATCTTTGGAGCAAACTGGAACAGCTTTCTATCGAAAGCTGTTTTCTGTTCCTGATTCAATCTCTGTATCATAAAACATCTGCCCAGGTTCGTTGCAGTAGACAAGGACATCTCACAAATGAGATTGTCACTTCACTTGGTGTCAGACAAGGATGTGTTCTCGCCCCCATCTTGTTCAACCTTTATCTGGCAGATCTCCCTGTCTGGTTGGCGTCATTACCATCGCATGCACCCAAGATTGGTTCAACAAAATTTTTCGTTCTTATCTATGCTGACGATGCCGTTTTGATCTCCCAGACTCGACTGGGCCTCAAGAGACTACTAAATGGTTTTGCCAAATACTGTGAGAAAAATCTGCTGACAATTAACTATTCAAAAACCAAAGTGGTAGTTTTTGCCAGGAGGAAGGTAAGATTCCCCTGGTCCATGGGGGGAAACAGAATCAACCAAATTGACGCATACAAATACCTGGGCATATGGTTTCATGAAGCTCAAAACTGGAGGGCACATGGCAAACACCCCAAGAGCAAAGCTGAACAAACTATTGGTGCGTTATCCCGATTCTTCTTTGCGAAAGGTGGGAAATATCTACCGGCAGCCATCCGGGTTTACAAAGCGAAAATAGTGTCTCAGACTCGGTTTGGAGCTCCAATATGGTTTCCACACTTCAAAAGTTCTCTTGAAGGAGTGCAACATCTCTACCTCAGGCTTATATTCGGAGTCCCTAGATGTGTTTCTGGTGCTGCCCTCAACTTGGAGGCTGGACTAAGTACACTAAAATGCCAAGCTTGGATATTCACCATACATTACTGGCTCTGCTGTCACCTAACGCTCACTTCCAACTCCTTGGTTACCAAAGTCCTGTTAGAACCCTCCGAATCTCACTGGTCTAAGGCAGTGGTGCAAAAAGTAACCTCAATAGGGCTATCCCCTTTTTTCCTGCTATCTCTGGACTTGGACAGCGCTAAACAGATCACCAAACAGAGACTACTGGATACAGACCACCAAGAGCTCCGGGGAACTGCCTGGGGACCATGTTCCCCCCAATCATTGGGTCTCCTAGTCCCTTCTTGCAAAGACGGAATGCCATACCTGGGTTGGTTAACCATTCCCAAATACAGGAAAGCATTCACCCTAGCAAGATTTAACGTCCTCCCCTCCAAGTTGCTGGAGGGCAGATATAAGAAAATTCCATCCAAAAACAGATACTGCCCATGTAATAACATCGAGGTGGAATCCATTCTGCATGTGCTCTTCCAATGCAATTTTTACCAACAGGCAAGAAAAGACCTATTATGTCCTATTAGGCTACGTCTCCCTGGACGATCCCCTGAGTCACTCCTGATTAGTCTACTTCAGGGCTCCGGTAAATCTACCACGGAGCAGGTGGCCAAATTCCTGAATTTGGCCATCTGCACCAGATCGCTTATGGATGTTGACTGCGCTTAAATCCACAGATTAGCAATTTTATTATCTATATATCCCTCCCTTTTTCACTATGCTAGGCCCCAATAACCCAATTCTGTTCCCTTTTCAGAAACCAACAAATAACAATCTAGTATCTTTAGTGATTTTGTAACACTCCTTCTTTTTTATCCCTACTCTGTATTGTTTTATATAATGGTGTATCTTCTTGTTTTATATTGGTCTGTTGACTGTAAATAAAGAAATACAATACATGTGTCTTTAAACATTTCTGTCCTCTAAACTTCTGGTTTAGAGAACAGAAATATTTAATCGTACTATTAAGTACATTTATAGAATTTAAGGAAGTCCTAAATTTAATCATATCAGGCTTACAGTTCAAATGGGAAAATATCCCTCAATCCAGGAAGCTTGGCTGAGTTGGCAAAAGGTTCCCAGATTTAAGGACCACGTTAATTTCATATTTACTGCTCCTACCCTTGTTTACGCAACCCATGTTCCAGAGTTTGAGTGTGACAAAGAACCCTCCAAGAACAGGCCTGTCCACATCACATGAATTATAGAAGTTTCTTTCTCTCTAATTAACAGATCACACAATATATCAAGGTGACTGAAGGATGAAGTGGGAAGAACTTGAGAAAGGTTTTACTCATAAAAGGCAGCCTAAAAATAATTTTAAATAAATAAACATACCTCGATAATCAACTCCAGAATTTAACTTTACAACAACTGGTCTTCCTATGATTTGTTTCAAGAAATCACTTGGGGTTTGTTTCCGTAGGCTCATTCTGAAAAAATGTTGGATGCTAAAAGCAAAAACATAAATAAGAAAACAGCTTAAATACACAATTCAAAAACTGATCACAAACTAATGCTCAACAGAAACAGCGTGGTGGCTCTCAAAAGTGTTCACTAGAAGAATAAATATCAAAGAAGAGGATAAAACAAGAAAACTTTTTTGAGGAGGGACTTTAAAACAGTATTTCTTCAATCAGCACATAAAACTCCCCTCAACTATGTACACTTTGATATACTTAATAAGAAACTTTGTACATGATTATCTAAGATCTGTTCACCACACACAACTTGAAAACAATCAATGCAGTCAGGCAGGCATGGCTTTTGTTTTCTATATGTAATGCTGCAGAAGAATTTCAAAGTATTGTGGAATCCAGATCGTTTTTAACAAGCTGGATTTGAATTTAAATGTAAGCAACGCACAAGCACTCATCCTATGCCACCAACTATTCTGAACTTTCATTATTTTAAGGCAACAGCAGAGTGATAGGCTGTCCATCACTCCCCAAATACTTGAAGCTACATTGGCATGCCTAATTTATTAGATGGGTTTTTAATAAAACACAGTAGATAATTCATTGGATTTCTCCTGTATTTAGTTAGAACATTGTAAATAATTCATAGAACCATAGAATAGTAGAGTTATAAGGCCATCGAGTCCAACCCCCTGCTCATTGCAGGAACCTATCTTCGGGCATCCCTGACAGATACTTGTCCAGCTGCCTCTTCAATGCCTCTAGTGCAGGAGAGCCCTTGACCTCCCTAGGCAATTGGTTCCATTGTCATACTGCTCGAACAGTCAGGAAGTTCCTGAAACTTCAAGCCCATTCAAAGATTTACCTCTTTTGCCATTGTTTAGATCAGGGGCAGGTAATTTCTGAGGGGCCAAGGGCCAATTTGCCACCCCCAGAACCCACCATGGGCTGAAACCCCTCTCCCACTGCCAAATTCAGTAGTGGCGAAAATAGCACATTCTCACTTTAAAACAAGGAATGTGGGGAGTATGCATCTTGTTTAATGCATAAATGCATGGAAGGCCTGGGGGAACATATATTTGCATTAAAACAATTGAAGGTGCATTATGTTCCCCACTACACCATAAAAATTCAGCGGCAGCAGCTGGAGGAGGGGTGCAGAAAAGTTTTGGGGCACATGCCCACGCCTGGTTTAGATAGCAGCATTGTAGAAGCATGACTTGTTCTTGCTTTGCTTTCTCAAATATCACAGTAAATATAACCCATTCTAGTCTTGCTTAAATTTAAAGTCTCTTAACACTACAATCCTATGCACACTTACTTGGGAGTAAGCCTCATTTATTTCTGAGTAAACCTGTGTAGGTGTACACTGTAAATCTATTTTAAATATCCACCCTAACTCTGTGCTTTTAACCAAATTAAGATTGCTAACATTATGTCCATTTCACATCTTCCAGGGCCAGGTTGCAATCCTATATATATTCACTCAGAAGTAAGCCCCACTGAGTTCAGGAGGACTTAATCCCAGGGAAGTGCATTTAGGATGGCAGCCTCAATATCTTATAAGCTTGCCCGAAACAACTTACTTTACTTACTGGGACTTGTCCTGTAGTAAATCTGTTTAGGGTTGCAGCCTAATGGCATGTCAACGTAAGGTGAGTTATAAACATCTTCTCCATTTAAATAAAAGATAGGATAAACTGCCTCTAACAAGGTGTTTTTAAAAAATTAAGTAGCGGTATTATCTACTACTATTCTTATTTTCCTCTTCATCATCCTTGCTCATATGCTTCCCCTTGGATTTTTTTCCTTTTATCCTGCAAGTTCTCTTTTTCATAGCACTTAACTCCTGGTCTAATCTGATCTTTTACTGCACTATTTTCTTGTCCATTGTCTTAATTTTGTAAACCACCCAAAGAGCTTTGGCTATTGGGCGGTATAGAAATGCAATAAATAAGTAAAATAAATAAATTTCTCTACTTTCCGGTCCTGACATAAGCAACAAGATAGTGACTAGGCCACAGATGACTGAATAAAGTACAAGTGGATACATCTGAGCCAGAACCGGATTTACACATGCACACAAGACACAGGTCAGCCCCATTAAGTGAAATAGGTTTCAAAGGTCCCAGTTATTTCCAGAACAGCCAGAAGCAATATTATTGCGATAGTAAGAAAGCAGGAAGTCAGCAATAATATTTATTTGTTATATTTATATACTGCGCCATAGCTGAAGCTCTCTGGGCAGTTTACAAAAGTTAAACACAGTAAACATTAAAAGTATACAAAATTTAAAAACATAAAAACCACAGTATCCATTTAAAAACAACAGTTCTGGGGGTCCATTAAAAAACAAACTTAGCGTTGTTAAATGGTGTTAAATGCCTGGGAGAAAAGTCTTGACCTGGTGCCTAAAAGATAACAGTGTTGGTGCCAGGCAAGCCTCATCAGGGAGATCATTCCACAGTTGGGGGGCCACCACCGAAAAGGCCCTCTCCCTTGTTGCCATCCTCCGAGCTTCCCTCGGAGTAGGCACTCAGAGGAGGACCTTAGATGTTGAACGTGGTAGGTTCATGTCGGGAGAGGCATTTCATCAGGTATTGTGGTCCCAAGCCATGTAGAGCTTTATAGGTTAAAACCAGCACCATGAATTGGGCTCGGAAACATATAGGCAGCCAATGCAAGCCGGCCAGAATTGGTGTTATATGTTCGAACCTCCTTGTTCCAGTTATCAATCTGGCCACTGCATTTTGTACAAGCTGCAGGTTCCAAACGGTCTTCAAAGGCTGTCCTATGTATTATTTTTATTTATTTATTTTATTTATTTATTTAGAGTATTTTTATCCCGCACCTCAGCCAAAAGGCTCTCGGAGCGGCTTACAATGTATCAATAAAGAAGACAGTCCCTACCCTCAGGCTTACATTCTAAAAAAAGACATGACACACAAGGAAAAGTGGATGGGGAGGGAAGAGGGAGAAAATAAAAAGAAATTAAGGAGACTGTTTAGGCTGGTGGGAAGGCCCTGCTCCGTCCTCTCATCTCCCAATGGAGGGGCAAACCAACAGCTCCTTCTTCCCCACAAGGTGAAGATGTTAGCCCTGGGGGGGGGGGGGTTTCCAACTGAAGCAGGCTCTGATGGTCTCTGCCTGCTCCAGTCTCCCTCGATGTAGAGGGCATTGCAGTCATCTAATTTGGAGGTTACCAGAGTATGGACAACTGAAGCTAGATTATCCCTGTCCAGATAGGGGCGTAGTTGGGCCACCAACCGGAGTTGGTAGAAAGCACTCCGTGCCACTGAGGTCACCTGAACCTCAAGTGACAGAGAAGAAGTACAGAGTAGAGCAGCCTTCCCCAACCTGATGCCCTCCAGATGTGTTGGAGTACACATGCTAGCTGGGGGATTCTGGGAGTTGTACTCGAACACATCTGGAGGGGACCAGGTTGGAGAAAGATGGTGTAGAAGTATCCTAACAAGCTGGGCACCCTCTGTGTCCCCAAGGTAGAATCCTCCACAGAAATATTGGGAATAGATCCACTGACAACACTAAAGATTCTAAAGACCACAAGTAGAGACCAGAAAGGATAACTAAAATAAAAAGGCAAAACCATTCCAGCTTAACATTGACCCTGTTCAAAAGACACCTTAAACCAAGGCTTTAACCACAATGAATAAAGCAAAAAGTCTTATTCACCCTGGTTAAAGCTCTGGTTTAAGGGTCTTCTGAACAGCCGCAACTGACTTTCTACATAACATTTCCTGAAAGCAAACCAGCCTGTATTAGGCTGCAATTTAAACACTTAGCAAGGAGCATGAGAAGACATGTTTAGAACGCTCTTCCAGAACACTTGAGAACTACTAACTCAATCACAGCTTTTAAAACTCAGCTAAAAACTTTTCTTTTCCCTATAGCTTTTAAATATTGAGTTTGTTCTGACTCTATACTGTTAGCTTCACCCCACCCGGTGCCTGTTTACACTTCCCTGTGCCTGTCTGCATTCTCTTTCCCTCCTTATTGTTTACTACAACTTTATTAGATTGTAAGCCTATGCGGCAGGGTCTTGCTATTTACTGTGTAATCTGTACAGCACCATGTACATTGATGGTGCTATATAAATAAATAAATAATAATAATAATAATAATAATAATAATAATAATAATAATAATAATACATTTGGCCAGCCATTTCTAATGGATATTTCTGTTTATGTGTACTTGTGTCTTTATAGATGAACAGTATACACATACACCTTATTTTGTATACTTCATTCTCAGTATGTTCATTCACCTGCACTAACATTTCAAAAGCCATACATGATTCCCTCAAGCCTGTGGAGACCAGGGACAGTACCCAATGGCAGTCCTATATAAACCAGGTTCATTCACTTTAACAGGTCTACTCTGTGTAGGAGTACCATTGGCTACTGCCCCAGGCTTCAATTTCTCACTCAGCTATGAAGTTCTCTTGATGACTTTAGCCTGGTCACTATTTCACAGGTATGTGTGTATAAACCGGGAAGAAAATGAGATGGACTAGAACTGCATATGCGACCCTCAGCACCTCAGGAGGAAGTGCTGGATAAAAATGAAATGAAATTAATAAGGCATGCTCCTATCAAGTATTTCAGTACTGACAATACTGGTCCAGATAGGCCAATGGTCTTACTCACGATAAGGCAACTTCCTATGTTCCTTATTTCTTACCTATGTACATTGGGTTAGGTCACTGAAAGTATATGAACTAATCTCTCACATTGTTTTAATAATTTCACGTATACTGCCTTGGAATCCTTGATGAAGGAGCGGTTTATTCATCCTTTAAAATACATAAATAAACCCTATCCATTATCACTAATCAACCTGAATTGTTTTTGTGGGCCGCAAACCATTAAGGGGTGGGGTGGGGCATTTTCAGCTCAGGCTCGAATAGCCGGGACTGAGCGAGCGAGGGACGGAAGCAGGGTTAGGGTTATGTGGAGCTCCCTCTGTCCAGAACGGGCGAAAGGGGCCACCGGCCGCCACACTGGAATAGGCGGGGAAAGCGGCGGCCGCTTGTCTCGTGAGCTTCGACGTGTGTGAAGCGAAGGAAGACAGGCGGAGGGGGAAAGCGGCCCTTTCCAAACCCTTGGCCCGGGAAGGGCTCGCCGGGAGGGAAGGAGGCCACCGCCTAGAACGTTCTGCAAAATCAGCGCGCGCGCCCCCACCAACCGCCGCTGCCCTCGAGTCCTAAGCTTGCCCGCCCTCAGACACTCACCCGCGCCTCTCCGCCTTAGTTCGCTAGCTCAGGCGGTCCGCCGAACGAAGGGTGATGGGCTGCTCGCCTCGCCAATCAGCGCTTTTCGGCTTTACGTCGTAACTACGGTGGCCGGGCGTGGCCATAATAATGCGCCTCTAATTGGTGGAAGAAGGGTGGAGTTTTCTCCCCTTGAATCTGCCTTCTCGGAAATCCCCCCTTACTACGGAGTAAGTCCCGTTGAACTCAGTGGCGCTTGCTTCCGAGTTAACTGGCCTGCAGAGAATCGGGCTGCACGAATCTCTTTGCGAAAGTCCCGCGCTAGCCACGCAAAAGAAGGAAACAAGAAGTTAATAAGCAGTTGGTTGGTTTTTAGTAAAATGAATTAAGGGCTCAATCCTATGCATGTTCAGACAGAAAAAAATGCCTACATCTCCCAGCATTCCCCAATCAGCATGGCTGGTTGGGGAATGCTGGGAGCTGGGGTGGGTGGGTTTCCGTCTAAACATACATAGGGTTGCGCCTTTAATTACTTACGTGAATTAAAAGAAACCAAAAGTAGTGAGCTGTGCCTTTGTTTTAAATCCAGAACGTTGCTGTTGTCAAGTTAGAACGTTTCCCAGTATGACTGTGAAATAACTGAAACGACAAATACTTGAAATGACACAATATACTAGAATAAAACGGATTCTGTTTCTGAGATGTCAGGATGCATGTTGTAGTTAGGGCAGCGGGATGAGCTGGTACTTACATTGGCCGAATTCTTTACTCAAAGCATGTATATCTATGTATTTGATTTATATCCTGCCTCTCCATCAAAAACTGGTACTCGGGGTGGCTGACAATAATAGACAAAGATTAAAACAAAATCTTAATTAAAATAATCAAAAACAAAACGATAAAGGAATGAAACTATATCAACCAATTTAAAAAACATTTAGCAAAATGTCTACTTATATTCTGAATAAAAACTACTTTACCTGCCCACAAGAGAAAGGGGGGTAACCTAGCTTCCATCTATAATCATCTTTTTAGAAATCCCATTTAACAGCTTGTCCCTAAACATCTCAGAAATGTTCCACGGATTCCTGCATCATTTCTTCATTAGTGAATGAGCAACGCATTAGAGGATTACAACACAATCTTATAGTATAGACAGGGGTGTAGTGGAGTCAGGTCTCACAGGAAAACTACACCTGCACCTCTTTATTAACAGGGATGCTGACAGTAATTGGTTACCCCTTCAGTATTCCTTGGCCCTTCTGAGCTTATTTGTAATTGTCACAACCTGGGAGGAAATGAATTTTCCCAACAATAATATATTGGCTGCCTCTTGAATGGATTAGTAAGACCCATTAGTTTTACAATAGTTTTGCTACTGGTGGAGATAAAACTGCCAGAACTGGTTTGTTGATATGAATCAACACAGCTACTTGCAATTTTGGACTCATTTGAGCCGTGACTACGGGGACCCTCAGGATGAGCACCTGCACTTCAGAATTTACCAGTACACGTTTATTCAGAAGGAGAGTCGGCTTTACCTGTAGGTAGAGTGAGTCGGTTGCCTTAGGTTTGGGGTGTCATGAAGGGCAGCAATATTTTATTTATTTGTTGTTGCATTTTTACCATGGGGTGGTAGAGCTGATTATGAGATGTTTTGCCTCAGGTGCCAAAATAACAGCTGGCCTTGGGTATTCTCCCCCTTAAAGGGGGAGGGGTGTGCCATGGCTGCTTTGCCCCAGGTTGCAAAATGTCTCAGAAGTCAACCCCGCTTAGTAAGTCTGCTTTAGATTGTAGCCTTTCTGCTCAAGAACCATTGTACCAAAGTGAATAACTTGCAGATTGCAGCAACTAGGATTGTGAAATTCTGAAATAAAACATTCTAGTACTGGGCAGAGCCTACGGGCGGAGCCCAGAGAGTGTCCGAGGGTAGAACCAAAGGCAGAACCTAGTAGCTTTTCACAGGCCCATGAATGCAAGCCACTGCACACCTTTTGGGATGAGGGAATGCTAAAGGTAGGCTTAGGAAAATGAGTCCTTACCTTCTCCTGGCTGTTAGCCCTCTTCATGTGTTAGAGGAGCAGGTGCAGATAAAGTGTGATGTGTGCAACTTGAAGGGTTTTGCACATAGGGCCAACACATGCAATGTTTCCTCCTCAAAAATAACTCCCCATTGGCATCTGGTTGGCCACTGTGGGAACAGAATATTAGTCTACATATTTCTTTGGGTTGATGCAACAGAGCTCTTCTTATGTTCTTAGATTTTCCATAGTGTTTCCTTCAACCTGGATGAAGTTGTGAAATCATGGATTGGTTATTCCAAGTTGAGGGCAGGGGATGAGCTAAAATCCCCTTTGGCGTGCTTTTCAAGTCCAATGTTGTGAAGTAATCAGATAGCTTCTCGGAACCCATAAATTGCAAGGGTTTATGTGACATAATATATTTCAGATTGGGTCATAGTGTGACACTGTCAATTCCTGCAATGTCCAGACCAATCTTGGTCACTTGCCAACTCATCAGAGCTCATATTTTATCAGGATACTCAAAGGTATTTTCTCACATGGATTTCTTGGGATTGGCAGCTTGTACTTAATTGTCACTAATCTGCATATACTTTGTCCTCCATTACATAACAGTCTATCTCCTGTTGTATAGTCTCAACGTATTTATTTTTTAGTAAGCCATTTCCATTAAAAAAAATTAGTTCCCTTGCCAAGCAAAGCAGGAAGTACACCCCTGAGTGCTGGGGTTGCTATAGCTATGCTCTCCTATGATGTCAAGGAGAGACAAAAGTAAATACTCTAAAGAGACAAGCAGTTTCATGTCTGGCCAGAAGAGGAAGCAAAGACAATGCCTTTGGTATTGTTTAAATGGCTTTTAAAATGTATCTTCAAACAGAAGGCAGAAACAACTGGAAAGATCTCCCATGTAAGTCCCATTAAAATGCCTTTACATCACTTTCATCCATTTTAATGAAGTTTGTGCAGAAGGATGATGTGGACTAAGAATGACTAAGGGCTTGTCTACTTAGGGGATTGTAGCACACCCAGTCCCTACCAGCCAAACATGCGAGCCTGCATCAATCCTCTGGTGCAAACGGACAAGTGTGCAAACCCATTGCAATATGGCACCTTCTTTTTGCAGGTACTGCTCACTACATTTCTGGCTTGCACTAAATCTTCCATGGAGATGTGCCCAAGAATTGTCAGCTCCTTACCCAGAGAAGACTCCAGTGTTCTTAATAGCCCTGCAGCAGTGGTACAGCAGTGGCAGAAAAACTAACATCTTCTTGTTGGATCAGTGTTTAGAAACCCTAATTGATGACTAGGGGGGAATCCGCACGTCGTTCTGAGATTGCTTCTAAGCAACCCCAGTGCGGCGTGAAAGCGATCGTGTACCTGGCCCTTGGAAGAGCCAACGAAGAGACGTCCTTCCCGCCGCCGCCACCCGCAGACCTCCTCGCCGACCGGCGAGGAGAGCTTGGTTGAAGAAGGCGGGGTTGAGAGCGGAAGAAGCTCTCCACCCCGCCTTCTTCCCCCGATCTCTCCGTCCCAGCCGGCGAGGAGGTCGGCGGCGGCGGTGGCGGGAAGGACGTCTCTTCGTCGGCTCTTCCAAAGGCCAGGTACACGATCGCTTTCACGCCGCACTGGGGTCGCTTAGAAGCGATCTCAGAATGACGTGCGGATTCCCCCTAGGTCAAAACCTCAGTTCAACTCAATACAGGAAGGTGTGAGAGCTCTACGTAACTGCCATGATCCAATTAACAGTGCTACACTTTTAAAAAAATGTTTTGGGAGTGTAATTTAATTATTCCTGTGCAATTTTGTTCAGCCCACTTCATTGTTTCATATTATTCTGTAATTCACCAGTGAAATTAAATTACATTGACAACGTTCTTTTGCCACACTGTGGAGGGGATGTCAAGTTAGATGCTTCTTATTCTACATGTGATGGATGTGTGAATATGTTCAAATATTCTGCACATCTGTTTTCAACTATATATCACAGATAAACAGTACATAGCTCTCCATTGTTGGCCCTTTATCTATTTTTTATGACACACAGAAACAGTTATTACATAAAGGACTATTTTTTTATTATTATTTTTGCTCTTAGCTGCAGCAAGGATGGAAATAGCTCGGTATTAGAAAACAAGTTGAAGATATAGTGTGTGGATGGTTTCCCAAAATTTGGACAGTAGCTTTAGCTGAACAGCTAATTCAGCATAATAGATTAATCAGAGTAACACTGAGAAAGGACAGGTTCATGGAAATGTGGCTTCTCTTTATTATGTTTGTTAATACAGTCTCCACAGGCCAGCATCCACCAAATAGTCATATTTCTAGAAGGGAATAATAGCTAGGAAGACTGGACATTGAAATAGAAACACTACTGGCAGCAATAGAAGGTGAAACTTGTTTTACAATCATATCTCATCTCAAAATCTCCCATATCTACTAGCACATCTGACAAACAATGTAAGACAAACTGCATGTATTGTTTACTGTTTATGTTTTGGTTATATGTTAAAATTGTTATGAACCTTAGAACAAAAATGAAATAAAAACATATGGGAAATATTTCTTGGGTCCTATCATTATCTCCAAAATATCTCTCTGAAAAAGTGAATGGTAAATACTTTCAGATATACATATTAATTTGTTTTGATTTACTGACGGAGGCAGGAACTGCTAGAATGTCAAAGGAAAGTAGGTGGCACAAGATGGGTTTCAATACGTTCCAGTACAGTCATAGCAAAGTTCACCTTCCTGTGTAAGGCCAATAAAATCTCTTCAGCATGCTCTCTTACACGCAATATACTTTCTTGCCAGTGGATAATACTTAAAATGAATTTTAGATACCACCAGCCCTATATTGTTAGATTCTGATAAGGACTATGATGCAAATAAAAATAATGTCTTTGTCAGTAGAAGATATTCACAAAAAAAGCAGAGTAACAATGCATTCTTCTCCATAATGCCTCAAACTTGTATGGAGAGACTGTAATCTTCTATATTCATTCAGAGTTTCATTTAGAAAGCGAGAGGCACTTTTTTTTTTTTTAATAAACACTGTTTGGCAATATTTGTGATAGTCTTTTTATTGCTGACATTTGTAAATAACAGATCCCTTCATAATGCTTTGCTGAGGTTGAATGTTTGGCACTGGGAAGGGCAGTGAAATATCACATTCTGAGCTGTATCTTCACTCAGCTAGCTTCCTCCCAACAACTACATCAAAACTGCTTGGTTGAAATCCCAGATTGCTCAAGTCAGTGGGAAACATTTCATAAATGCCTGTATAGTGAACCACACCTCATTGCGGTATATAAATCTACGTAATAATCTAAGAAATAAGTGTGCACAGTAAAGTAAATGGATCCATCCAGTATCATTTGAGGCAAAATTATGACACTGAAATTTGAAAGGGAATCGTAAGAATCGTCCACCCCAAATACTCAGTTCTTCTTTAAGTCATTTAAAAACATTTTTCCTTATCTTTTCCACTATAGCTGTCATTTTTAGAGAAAAGTTTTATATACCAAATCTACAAGGGAGGGCAAAAAGAAAGAAAAAACTATACTGACATGTTTTTCTTACTGAAAGGCAACAAGTGAGAAACAATCCAGAACTGCAGAAAATTCAGGGGGAAAGTGGTTATTAGAAGTAATGTTCATGAAATTTGCGGCCCATCTACGTGGAACATTTACTCCGGTCCTACTGCACCCCCAAGATGATTGTAGCACATGATACACGCCCCTCTCTGTAGAAAGTGCATTTTTTCATGCTGTAAAATCCTTTCTTTTCTTTTTTTCTTATCTGGTTTTCTGAATTGTGGCAAGGTTTAGGAATCTGTGGGACTACCTGAACTACCTTCGGTATGGCCTGGGAGAAGCAGCGCTAATTGGCAGAAGGGAAACTGGCATCATGGAAGGGTTGTCTCCTTCAAGCATAGCTAGGAAGGAGAGTTACACTATTAACAGCCAATTTCCCTCAAAGGAGGTTTCTTCCTCCAGCCGAGCAAGGGTGGACACAAGGGAGACTGTTTGCTGAATATATCTACTCAGGCTAGATTTACACCAAGCAGGATACGACACTTTGAAAATGGTTTGAAAACTGTAGATGTAGTGTGTCCTGGGCCTCAACAGTTGTCACTACTGTTATAAACCGTTTTAAAGCAGTAGTGTAGATCCTCTCAGAAGTAACTCCTCCAATTCACTTCATTGAGTACACGAGTAAAGAGAGGGGTGGAGAGCCTGTTGTTCCAAAGCTCTGCTCTTACGAACGAGAGAGCGTAGCTATGGAGGAGAGTAACAGTATTAACAGCCAAATGCCCCCAAAGGAGGCTTCTAGGAAGCAGCTTGGGAAGTAATGCAGCACCTGGCTGGGAAGGGGCACAGTCTTTCACTGAGCATAGGAGTGAGGAGAACAGCAGCAAGCAGGCATGTGGTTTTGAATTTACGCTCATACAAAGGAATGCACATCTGCAGATCATTGATTCAAAAAGCTGATCACCCCAAATGACTCTGACTTTCCCCAAGTCAGGCTGGACATGGGGGAGAGGGACAATGTGCCTACTTGTAAGTAACTCATTCTCGTCCAGTGCATGAAAAGGAGGAAAGAAGCATGCGAACCGGGGCCGGGGGGGGGGGGAGAGAAGTCACTCCTACGAATGAGCATAGCTACAAAGGACTGTGACAATTTTAACAGCTCATTGCCTCCAAAGAAGCGTTCCTCCTGCCAAGAAACGGTGGACGTAAGAGGGGTGCTAGCTGAACATGTCTGCTAGTGGAAGTAACTCCTTCTCCTTTCACTTTATTGAGCCTGCAAGCAAGGAGAGGGGCAGGGAGCAAGCCTGTCATCAGTTGACGACATTCAGTTCTATTCCTGGGACTCTGCATTCCCAAGCCCCAACTAATGCAGTTTCAGGTGCCGTTTACCCTGTGAAAGCCTTTTTTTTAAAAAATGTGTACACTGCTTTACTGGCTATGTTTGCCCCAGGAGAAGTGCATCCAATTTCATGAAAATAGAGATTCAAATGGAATTGCCTCCATGTAGATGACCCCTTGTTCATAAATGGCCTGGGGTTAGAGATAAGCAGTGAGCTTGCCACACTTGTTGATGGCACTTATTTATTTAGGGTGGTTGAAACAAAAAGGGGCAGCAAAGAACTCCCAAAGGATCTCTCCAAACTGGGAGAATGAGCATTACAATTTTTGTGAACTGCCCAGAGAGCTTTGGCTACTGAATACGGAAATGGATGATGATGATGATGATCAATGTAAGCGAGTGCAAATGCCCACTAAGTTCACATATTCGCTGATGGGATCTAAGCTGGTGATAACTGACTGAGAAAGGGATCCTGGGGTTGTGGTGGACAGGTCAATGAAAATGTTAACCCAATGTGTATTTGCTGGGGATAAGGGAAATTTCATGTAGGAGATCATTAGGGAAATGAAAATAAAATAGCCAAAATCATAATGCCTTTATGGTGGAACTACACCTGTGTAATGTTCCACCACTGTGTAATGTTCAGGTCATCACATCTCAAAAATATATTGTAGTACTGGAAAAGATGCTGAAAGGGCAGCCAAAATTATCACAGTGCTGGATCAGCTCATCTATGAGGCATGGTGACAAAGTATGGGGCTTTTTAGGTTAGAAAAAAAGTTAAGTGGTGACATGATGGAGGTGTATAAAATTATGCATGATGGAGAGAAAGTGGGTGGGAAGGAAAAACTTCTCCCTCTCTCATAATACTGGAGCACAAGGAAGCTGAATGACAGGATATTCAGGCCAGATAAAAAGAAGTACTTCTTCACACAGTGCCTAGTTAAACAATGGGATTGGCAACCACAAAATGTAGTGATGGCTGCCAACTTGGATGGCTTGAAGAGATTAGAGCAAGGTGAGCAATTTGTAGTCCTCTAGTCAGCATAGCCAGTTGAAGGATCATCAGACATTTAGGGTTAGGACACCAAAACATCTGAAGGGCCAAGTGTTCCACATCCCTGGATTGGCAAATTCATGGAGCATAAGACAATCAATGGCTACTAGTTATAATGGTAATGTCTTATCTCCAGTATTGGAGGCAGTATACCTCTAACTGCCAATTGCTGAACAGAAGCAGGAGAGGGCTACTGCATTCGTATCGTACTTGTGGGCTTTCCATAGGAATCTGGTCGGCCCCTGTGGGAATGGAATGCTGGACTAGATAGGCCTTCAGTCTGAACTAGCATGGCTCTTCTTATGTTGCTAAATTGTTTGGTTCAGGTCACTAGGGCTCTACAAACATCCATGTACTCTACATCCATAGAATTTGATAAAATCTCCAGTTGTTGCCCTATTCTTTACAGAATCTTCTAATATTTGCTTTTGGACTGGAAGGTGCTTTATTTTCAAATAAGTTGACTTCCATTCAAAAAGGCTGAAATGTTTACTCAGAAGTAAACCCCATTGAGTTCAGTAGGACCTACTTCTGTGTAAGTGTGCATAGGATTGCAGCCTAAGGTTGCAATCCTATGGATGTTTAGACAGGGAAAAAAGTCGTACTGGCTGAGGAATGCCAGGAGTTGTGGGACTTTTTTCTGTCTAAACATGCGTAGGATTGCATCCTAACACACTTAACTGCATTTCTGAGAATATATCCGGGGGGCGGGGGAGGTGAAATTATCCTGTTTAAGCAGTGGCCCTTTGATGAAAAGGAAGAAAAGTTTAGAAGTTAACTAACAATGTGATCGTAAGCATGTTTATTTCAATATAAATTCTACTGAGTTTAATGGGGCTTACTTTCAAGTAAGGTTGTATAGCATTATACAGAAAATATGTAGTGTGTGTCACAAAAAGGTATATATCATCTCATTTATCTCAATGGTTAGGAGACATCCAAAGCATTCAGATAATACTCAAATGATGCTCTCTGAGATGCACCATGTAAGTTTAGACATTCAGAATTTTTAATAGCTGAAGGTTCAGTAATCAGGGTTCCACTGTATTTGTTCAAACACTGGATAAACTAGATTATTTGCAGTTCTATCAAATACTACAACTACAGTGCATTAAAATGACTAATCTGAACCATCTTGGAAAACATTGGGTCAACAGGCAAACTGGTGTATGCCTTATCTCCCTTGCCAATCAAGAGGAGTGGATATTAATTATTAACAAATGGAGGATGAAAACAGCAGATGAAAATGAAAACCCCTAAAATGGTTGGATTCTATCTTAATATATCCACAAAGATCATGTAATCACATCTGTTAATGGGCAACCTAAGAATGCTACATTTCCGGAGTGACAACATCTAAACGACCTCAAAGATACAGTCTTCAAAGAGCTGACGTAATCCATAATTAATGGACTAGTTTAAACAGTTCAAAACTCCAGAGGTGAAAATAAAGCCAACCTATGTTGGGTTACACAAGTATGACCAGAGCTCTAAAATGACTTAGTCACAAATAGCCTTATATACATTGGTCAGCAAACGTTTCAAAGATTGTGGCTGGGTCTCCTTTTTGTGTGTTTAAGCCATGCAGATGAAAGAAGGATTTTAAACCAGATCAGGTAGATTCCCTTTAACACTGTATCCGTCACTTCATTTCTTCTTCACAGTATATGATAGTGAAACATTGCTAGTCTTATTATTCATTGGAATCACACAGAAGCTGCCCTTGTCTTTTAATCAAGATGAACTTGAAAGGTGAACATTGTAAGTGGCAGAAATTATTTATAATTTGGTAATAAAAGTTTATGTCCAACATTCCAAATTTCATACATCTGCTCTGGTGCTGGCCTTGAGATATAAAACTATGGAAGTTTTCCTTTAGATTGGGCATTAGTTGAAAGGTAATAAATCATCATGATAGAGTTCGGAGTCATTCCTAGCTCACAAAATTTCCATATTAACATCTTCACCTCAAACATAAATGGTTGCAAAGTTACAATGAGAAGAGTTGCGTTGGCCTTTGTCAATTGAACTTAATGATGGAAATCAAGACGATGGAACATTTACCTACTGTGGAGTGTTAAAGCGGCAACAATTTCACAATCCTTGTTCAGAGGACCCAATTAAACATTTATGGCCAACTGTAAAATAGAAAGCGATATTTGACAGTCTTTTTCTTGTTCTCCTTTTAGTGAAGTACAAAACAAGTTCTCATACCCCCAGCTACTTATAATGAAGCCTTTCAACAGACCAAAAGACCTGTACAGAAGATGAAAAGAAATGTGACTGGGGGATTTCATTTATTTTATTTTATTTATAGCTCATTGTATGGCGAAGGCTTGGATAAAGAAAACAGCAGCGTAAAAACATAACATTGTTGCAATGAATGGGTCTGTGACCATATTCAAAATGTTGATTGATTCATCGATAACATTGTTACAAATGTTAAAACTTGACCGTACCCATTATTAATTTCAATTGGACCGTCAATTGAAATTAAAAGCCTTGCGTCACTTTTGAAAGACACTTGGTCCTCAGAAGTCTTTGAGGGACCAGGAATATCCACCAAGAATACCTTTCTGTATGCTATTGCAATCTTAACTTGACACATTGATGGTAACCTTGCTCTCTCTCGCTCTCTTACAGGTGATGGAGGGAAATAAGATAAGGTAGTCTTTGCAGCCCAAAATAAATGCATCTCCCTCCAGGTTTTCCACACAGATCCCCCCCCTCCCCTGTCCTCTTCTAGGGACACATCAATTCAGGCCTTCAGGCAGACTCTAAAGCCTTCTTTATTTACCTTGCTTGGTATAATTGAATCAAGATGCAGTTTTGTATACAGTGTTATCTAGTTTTAATGGTTAATTTTGATGTTATTGTTTGTAACATTGTTTTGTGGTTTTAAACCTTGTATGTTACATTGGTTTAATATATTACATATTAAAATTTAATATACTTTAAAGAAAACAGTGAGGTTGGAAAGTGGTTTACATGCCAGGAATGAAGAAATAGGCAGTTTTCTGATTGTCACAAGATCCAACCAATCAGCACTCTTGATATATATTTAAAAACAACAACAACAACACCCACCTTTCCAAATCCAATGGCCAAAGTGTGTAACAATAGTGGGCCTGTTCAGACAACACACTAAGCCATGGTTAGACCAGTAACCCTTTTGTAGCAAATGGTTAGTGTGTTTAAAATGTGGTTCTGTAACCACTGTGGTTAGGAATGGTTCACACAACATGTTAAGCCATAACATTTAGCTAAAAACACTTAACTACCATGGCTTAGCATGTCATCTTAACAGGGTCAATAAATCACAAAAATTACCCTAAAAACACAATAACATCACAAGTATCAGATCATAATCAAAATTAATGCATAGCCAGCCTCTCCTTGAAACAGGAGGAACCGGTTGCTTTCAAGGTCAATTGACTTTGAAAGTTTATTTGTCAAGGTATATATGTCTCTTTCTGGCCCAATCTAGAACCACACTTCCTATTCTCATTGTTATGGATTTGGGGATGGTCTGAATGAGCTTTCAGAGTTGCTTACAGCCCAGTGTCTATGATTGCAAAGAGAGTCTGGAGCCCTCCCAAGTCTGCTATCCTGTAGAGCTATCAGTGGAGGTACCCAGAGGCAATTGGTTTTTATTAAAAGACTAGTAAATTTCTAGTAATGTGTTTCAGTGGGAGATAGGATGTTCCAAGGGGCAGAGTTAATAGGTGGAAATTACTCATCTTCCTTCTCTCCACTAGACAGCAGGAGCAGATGAGCCTAGGTGTGTATAGCAAGAAGTCATTCTGTGTTGGAATTGTGTTTGAAAAGGAGGCAGAAAGTTGGTTTTGCTCAACAAATCCTATGGCACTAGGAGTTCCCCTAGAAATCTGATGGGGAACAGCTGAGCTACTGATGCTGTGAACCCTCATTTTATGCTCATCATGTATATATGTGTAAATAAACATTATATCACAGAAATGCCATACATTTCCAGTGACCTACATGTGAGGAATATGAACCCTGGGTAAACGCTGGAACCCATTAATATTTTTACTATTCAGAAGTGGGGTGCATGCACGTAACATCATAAATAAGAAGAAAACATGAAGCTACTGCACAAGGATATTTCCTATTGTTTATGCCTGCAGAGTGTTTCTTCTCATGAGCAAACATGGGAAGCCTCTGCACATAAGGGGCTCTGTGTCATGCTAACTTTTTAGGAGAAGGAGAACATTTAGGTATTTCCATCTGAGACGTTTTACTCTTTCTTGCCAATGTTGTGACGTAAGTATTTGCAATGTTTTATCATTTATTGCTGTTTAAGATGTAAGTGCTGTGGACATTGGATGGTGAGTAGAATGTGTGAGGTGAATGCTGATTGGCTGGTGGTACAAAGTTGTGTATTGGCAGTTAGCCGCTAGAGGGAGGAGTTACGGAAGGAAGCTGTTGGGATTTGTGTGTGGAGAGTTAGTTAGAGTCTGGGGTTTGTCTGTGTAGGGTTTAGAGCAAGTGTGGGAACATGTTTTATTATTTGGGGAAAGAATGAGAGGGAGGAGAGAGTGTAGTCTAGGGGGTAGAGTAGCCAGGGTTGCACTTGAAACTGTATTGAAACAAACAAGTATTGAACCTGATGAAGCCATAAGTTTGTACACTACATAACCTTACTTATTGTTTAATAAAAGTTATTGTTTTATAAACTGGAATTGGATTCTTGGGGAACCTGACGTAGGGTTCAGTGTTAAATGGTGGCAGCAGTGAAGGATAAGATTGAATAGAAGGTGCTGGCCTGGTTGCTGTGGGTCCAAATAGAGTTGGTGAGTCACAGAATCAGTGAGCAGCATTCTGAAGAGGCACCCATTGTTTGGGATCCTTTGATTTATAGAGGAAATAAAGGAAATATCAAAAGGGGGTCATCACACCATCCTAAAGAAAATAACAAAAAATGTCCTAAGCTGCACATCAAAATGACTGGGGGAGGGGGAGGAAGGATGCACATGCAAATATGGCCCCGATAGTGACCCTGCTCTGCCATTACAAAAGGGAAAGAGAATTGTGCTAAACACTTTGTGTACCACTGGTATAACCGATTCAGTAAGCCTTTCCATCTATTGACCAGCTTTTAGAGCATGCCCTCTTCTGTTGGCAGCAATTCACACAACTTTTAACTAGCAGATCTTACTAATTAATGATTGCCCGTGACTAGAGAAGATAAGTGAAAACAAATAAAGCCTTAAGAAACAAAGAAAAAAGCATGCCCATGCATGAAGTCTATAGGGCCAAGCATGTACTTTGGCAAAACCCCAAGCAGTCAAATCTGACAAGGATATGCTGGTGGCAAGATGTGTCTAGACTCCACATGAGTAGCTGGCTGAAATGTCATGGGTGTGTTGCTGTTGCTGTTCCCACCATCTTGGTGCTCTAATAGTATGTGGGCATTCACATCCCAAAAAGTTTTAAATGGCCACCATTTGTAAACAAGCACAGTGGCCCTCTCTTGTGGATTAACTGCAGTCTGGAGCCTCAGAGGCTCATCAGATGAGTGTTTTATTGCACTCACGCTACTGCCCACTCATGTTTTGTTGCACGTCCTTTAGACAAAGCCGTGCGCCTCCCACTCCTTCTTGCTTTCTCCTTGTGACAAAATAGACACATACCCCCAAAATCTGATTTTTTAAAAACAACATGCCACCATTTCCTGCTGTGTTCAGGAAAAGCAGTGCAATAAAAATGCCCCCTGAATGGGCCATGTGGTCTTTGTTTACTTCCTCTTCTCTGGGAAGAAAGAGGAAGTATATTGGGACAGGAGTGGGGCACAGAAGCAACAGTAGGGAACCGTGATACCCGCTGTCTGATGGAGGTCTCAGTAAAAGACATCTCAGCCCAGAGATTTTGGAACATGGCAGAAGGTTGCTTGCTTACTGCTACTCCTGAGGATCACCCCCAAGGAAGTATGGAACAGATTGTCAGTTCTAATCACATGTCAGGGGGAATAGGAAAGCAAGCATTGGACTCACTCCAGTCCCCAATCCCTTTTCTCTTTTCCCCACAATAGATTATTAGTGCTGTCAGAGCTGACAGTGTTTATCATTTAGTTGGCAGTATCTGTACAATACAGAAATACCATGTGTGTGGACACACAGGTGCTGGATGCACAGTTCTTACTCCTCTCTATTTAGTATTCGTAGTAGGGGATATCCAAGAGGAAAAATCTGTTTGTTTATATGTCATACTTGTTGAACTATGGTGAATGTATTGATACATCCTCTACACTCCAGTTATGCACTCTCTGCGCCCAATTGCAGTGCATGTATTGTTTACATCCTCTGCACCCCATTTCTCCCAAGTGATGAGAACTCCAGAGGTGCTAGTGTTATCTAGAGTTCTGTTTCCTTGGAAAGAGGTCACTGGAGACTTACAGCTTGTCATAATATATGATTTACACATGTAATGCCTGTCTATGAGGGTCTTGGAATGTTGGCTGAGTGAAGTGGGAGGAGCAGGGGACGGAGTGAGGGGAGAGCAAAATGTTGGTTGAAGAGGGGAGTTGAGCTGGAGGAGGAAGAAGAGGAGGCAGAAGGAGAGTGAGTTGAAGGAGAAAAGGGAAGAAAGGAAAGAGAAACCAGCAGCGCCATGAGAAGGCGAAGGAGACAGTCTGCAGTTTCATGAAGAGTGCACCTCCACACACAGAGACAGGCAACCAAAGACTAAAGAAAAGGGATAAAGAACTCTTGTTGGTCCAGGGTTAAAAAGGGAGTTGAATATATATAGTCGTGTTAATTGTTTTCTTCATATTATTATTCCCTAAACCTTCTTAAGTAAAGTAAATTCTGTTAAACTTAAATATACATTTTGTTTGTCTCTGGAGCGATTGTAATCTGCCCTTCCTCATCCTAGTTATAGAAACCTGAAACATTACACACACACTGATAGACATTTAGAGCTAACACTCCAACAGATAGCCTCCCCCCCCCTCCATCTGACTTCTAGGGGGCTGCCCAGCTGCTTCATTGCTCCCAAAAAATAAAAATCCCCAGCTCTGACCTTTCCTCAGTCTGTCTCAGTTGTGCAATTGTCTCTTAAACTTGCAGCTTCTTCACAGAAGCCTTGATGACATCATCTCCCATGGGGTGGGAGGGGAAAGGAGCTAAGCCCTGCTTGTCCAACAACTCTCTCCTTAACAAAGGCAGGGTAAATGACCACTTACCATGAGCCATGAAGGTTATGTCCAGCACTCCATTAACCCTCTCCTGAGCAAAATCAAGCATCACAGGACTGAAAGAGGTCCCCCTAAAAGATCGTTTACAGTAACTCCAAATCTCATTGCTGCATATGTAGCCATTACATTTCATGTTAGCATTTTAAAAATGTAATAAAATCACTTGACAACTTTCCAGTTTTATAATAAATTTTAAATGATATGGGTCAATTTCAGGATGTGTCAGTTTCAGGATCCTGAAGCAATTTCATTGTCAGGCAACCAGAAACGGTTATTGTCCAGCCATGTTTCCAATCCTGGATCTAATATATTATTAAATTAGTCTTCATTAAAAAACAACAACAACATTGATTCTCTGCACAAATATCCACCTAGATTATCTTGCAACTCTATGTTATTTCCCCTCTGTTTTTAATTTCTTCAAAATAGAATTCATTTTGTCATGTGGGAGAGCTAACTCTAGCAACGTACTTGACTTTTGAAACAGAGTGCATAGTAGTTTTTCTTCCCATTGTTGCAAATTTTTATTTTCATTCTTTGCTTTAGTTTAGACTTGGCTTTTGAAAAATGTAATATTACAGTTGGTCATATTATTCCTTAATGTAGATAGTTTTGTCTACAATTATCGCATTTATGCATAGGCCATGCAAAATAAGATCTAGTATTATGCTGAAAATATTTTGGACAAAATTGCTGCCCTGGAATGAAGTTTACAGTGTGACCTTGGGAAACTCACTGATTCTCAGCCTAATCCACCTAACAAGTTTTGTTTTGAGAATAAAATGAGGTAAAGGTGTTCTTAGGATAGGGCAAGAAATGTAATCTGCTCTAATCTACATAAATATATTTGGCTCAACAACATGATTTCCTTTGGAGCGATTTCAATGGACACATGGATCTCTGCAATGGTTGCCTTTTCGCTTCAGACCCAAAGCACACATTATTTCTCCTTTACACTAGAGTAAGTGCAGGACTCCCTGCCCCCCATCAGGACCCTTGCTGGGGGGCGTGGCGTTAGAGAGCCTTTAAGACTTCTCTTCTATTGTGATCCTGATCCAGATCAGAGGATCCATGCCTGCAATTTATATTGCCTAATAGTGATCCATTAAAGCATATTAGTGGAGGGGTTTGCTCCATGCACTAAAATGAATACAAAAACCTTTTTTCAGAGCACGCACAGGACTGTGGATTAGGATAACGGAATTATTTGCTAACTGCTTTTCTATAAATATGGATTGCATTTGAAGTTGCATGACAGTTTCATGGCAGGCCTCTTTTACTAATTGAGCCTGTGTAATTTCAGTTTTGGCTTTTGGTCAGGAAGACTAAGGTTAAAATTTCTGTGACAGCAGGCCCAGTGGTGTCAGAAGCAGAAGATGTGGACTAAGAAAGACTGGTGTTCTGGTTCTGAGGAGAGGAGTCCATTGAGCACCTTCTCTCACAGATGAGTTGCTGAGACTGAAGAATCAATCCTGGTGCCTTGGATACCTCATTCAGAGTTCGGACTGGTTCTGACTGAAACCCAGAGTGGATTCATCATGATATGACATCAGAGCCAGCAGCCTCCACTGATCCTGACCTCTTTGGAAGAAAAGCAGGATAAACATGTAATACTTTTCCACGTAAAATGCTTAAGGCTTTACAATAAATAACATTAATACTCTTGTGTCCTTTTGGTTGAGCTAATAAAGGTATTGAGTCAAAACACCTGCTGGAAGATCCAGCTCGCCTCGCAATATCTCAGGCATTGGACAATCTCAGGCCCAGAGACAGATAATAGCTGCAGGGCAATGTGGCACCACCGGCGGGCTGCCCCAGCAGGGGTTTCCCCAAAGGGGGTGACACCAAAGGGTGTGGCTCCCCTTTGGTTTGCCCCTTTGGGATGCCGCGAGGGCGCCTCCCATTTTTGTCTTCTTCATCTGCTCTTTTCCTCCCTGTTTGTTTGTCTCTGTGTTCGGACTGCTTCTTCTGCTCAGGGTGAGAGCCTGTGGTGGTTTGAAGTGGGTTACCCTCTGGGTGAGAGACAGAGGGGAGGAATGCATGTGCGATTCCATGTGAGAAATGGAGTGTGTATGAATCTAGCCACAATAGTTCTGAATTACTGGGAGATACTTTACTTTTATATTGCTAGTGGATTAGCTCGCCTGATGTCCTTTTTGTGACCCATGGCTGGCTATTACCACAAACTATCACCTATGATTGTGCTAGTTGGATGTGTATGATTGATTGGTTGAACAGAGTATGTATGTAATTATCGTCTAGTTGGCTCTACAACTTCACCTTAGTGTGAGTAAGGTTATGCTGGATTAGCCAATTTATCAGATTAGCCAAATTATCACTTTTACAAGACTAGTTAGGAACCAAAATTCTTCACTGTTTGGTGATTGTCAAATTGAGCTAATTAATTATTAAATTTCACTGTTAATTGTATATTCTTATATTTTGTAAATTTGCTATTTGAGTATTGGTTTAGTTGGGGTATTGTCGATCATAATATATAAAGGAAAGGAGGCGACAATATGAGTTGTGCAGGGCAGAGGGAGATAAGGTGATGGCAGGGTGAAGTACCATTACAGGGGAAGGAGAGATGGATATTTAACTCCTATCTTACCTTCCGTTTGCCCTGCCACCCTGGGGAACTTGGAGAACGAACCAGGCCACCCACACAACCTCTCCTTCCTCCTATGCAATGCCAGGTGGGTTAAAAACAAAATAAATATCATCTATGATCTTCTCACAGATGAGGAGGCCGACCTGGCATGCCTCACAGAGACCTGGTTGGGAGATGACAGTGGCCCAACATGGCTCAAGGCCCTCCCAGTTGGGTACTGTGTTAGCGAGCAGGTGAGGAAAAGTGGACGGGTGGGGTGGAGTAGCTGTGGTCTACAAAAACAATCTTAACCGGCCACCCTGCTGCCTGTCAGACTCCCTAGCCAAGCATCAGCTAAGGATAGTCTCCTCTGAATGAATGCTTGGAGGAGGTAATGCGCTGGATGAGGAAAAACAATCTGAAGCTGACGGAGATGCTTGCTGTCAAGAACCCCAACCTGGGTTTGGAGGTGTGTCAACCAGTTCTGGATGGGACTACACTCCCCCTAATAGTTTCCGGGCAAAGTACAAAGTGTTGGCCATTATCTTTAAAGCCCTACATGGTTTGGGTCCAGGTTACCTGCGGGATCGCCTTCTCCCATACAATCCGCCCTGCACACTCAGGTCCTCTGCGGAGAACTTACTTCAGTCAGCCAAAGCTAGGCTGACAACCGTTATCCAGAGGACCTTTTCTTCTGTCACCCCCAGATTGTGGAATGGCCTGCCGGAGGAGATTCGTCAACTTAACTCTCTCTGAATTTAAGACAGTTTTAAAGACTAGCCTTTTCCGCCAGTTCTACCCAGATGAATTTGAAACCTAAGAATTTTTAAGGATGTGTTGATTGTTATTTTGTATTGGTTTTATATGCCCTTTTAATTAATTTTATGTATTTGATTTATATTGCATTGATGTACTAATATAGTTCCCCGCTTCGATCCAAAGGGAGAGGTGGGAATTAAATTTATTGCTGTTGTTGTTGTTATTATTATTATTTGGATTTTGGAGTAGTTCTAATGGCCAATGTGGCTATCTTTGCTTTTTAATAATATATAGTTAATAGCAAATACAAAGGCTAAAGCAGCACATAAAACATGTTGAGACTAAAATGCCAGGGAAATTAAAAGCATAAGAGATTGGCAAGTCAAACGCCTGCTGAAAATGAAAGGTCATTACATTGCAGTAGAAGGTCATCATGGCAACAAAAGGGGCAAGACAGGCCTTCTTTGGAAGGGAGTTTAGAGCTTAGGCCTGGGCACAGAGAAGGTCCTCTCCTGCATCCCAACCATGCCCTACTCTGATGGTGATGGGAAGCAAAAGCAAAGCTCTTCAGAAGATCTTAATACCGTAGCAAATAGGTTCATATGGAGAAGATGGTACTTTAGGTATCCTGGTCTTGAGCCATGCATGGCTTTAGAGGTCATAATCCTTACTTTGAATTAGGTATGCCTTCTTTAGCTTTTAGCTGACATTAGTTATTCTTTAATGAACTTTATTAAACCTTCTGTTTAGGAAAGATTATGTCCCTAATCTTTATGTCCCTCAGAATTTTTATGTCCCTCAGAAACATATTTGTAGGGTTTCTTCAGAGGTCTCACACTTTTTAACAATGTAGAGATGTGTGACATAGGGCCAAAACAGACATTACTTTAAAACTCTCTAGAAGCTACACCTTTTTCATTTTTATTCTAGAGTATTGTAATGATCCAAGGCGTGGGCGGCCGGACTCGAGGGCTGGGCCGCTGGGACCTGGGAAAGCTAAAGCGTAACAGAGGCCCACACAAGACAGGTAGTCTGAGAAGGCCTTCCTTTAATAATACTAGCCAGGGGTGGCAGGGCCAGAGGTGAGAGCAAAGTCCCGGAATGAGCAAGGCTCAGAGTCCTGGAGCACGCAAAGTCCAAGCAGGGCCAGAGGCAAAGGCAGAGTCCAGGAATAGCGGGGTTCAAAGGCAAACCTGAGTTCGAGCAGCAGCAGAAGCCAGAGACGTGGTCCAGGGGCAAGCAGGGGTCCAAGTCCAAGAGCAGCAGGGCAAGAGATGTGGTCACGACAAAACAGAGGTTCAGGCACGGCAAGGTCCAGAGTCGCAAGGAGTAGGAACGGGCTACAGCAGATCCAAGAGACACGTTGCTGAGGCAAAGGATGGAATGGGAATGCTGGTCTTATATAGCCCTTTCCCCAGCCACTCCCAGCTGTCTACATCAGCCCATCCAGGAGGGCTGCTGGCAGTGGGTCTGAGTCCCACAAATACTCCACAGCAGGCCAGCTCCCACCACTGGGCCCAGGTCCTGCAAGTCCTCTGCAGCAGGGCAGATCCTGACAAGTATGTACACAGCCCCCAATCTAGACCTTAAAAGCCCCTGCCCCCGCCCCCCAACACCCATGCTAGGGTCCCAATCTAGATCCGGGGCATTGCATCTACTGTAGAGTAAAAAATACGGGGAAATTTAGTGCTAGACACAAATTTAAAGTAATGTCTGTTTAGAACTCAATTATCTTATTTTGGCCTCCATTCATCCTTTTTTGTTTCCTTTCATTGGTAGAAAGGTATATAGGTGTATGCCCTAACTCTGTACACCTTACAATGCTAGAGGGCAAGGTTACAGTCCAGCAATGTAAAGTTAAGCCATTTAAAGTCACATTGATTTTCATAGGATTAATAGGATTAAGCTTCTTGGATCAAAATCAATGTGACATTCAAATGCTCGTCTGGATCACGTCCTACATTCTTATTCAAGGTTATATTAATAATTTTTCTTATTTTCCCCCCAGGTACAAATTGTTTTACAGTCATTTCCCTTCGCATCAATCTTAGAAAGTCAATCACTTTTATTCCCATTTTACAGGTGGGGAACTGAGCCTGAGAGAACTGAATTGCTAAAAGGTGAGTCAATATAGCTCAGGCAGGGCTTTGAATCTTTTATGTTTCATTTTGCTTTTGTAAAGTCATTTCCAATCAATTTATTGAAAGCATGAAAGCAGGTGAGCTTTACTAGAAACCTGACAATGTCATGAGATAGAAACTGATACATTATTTATATTTTTATTACTGCTCAAGAAGGAATTTTGCTACCCGATTCCTTAATAGCATGTATAATAGTTGAATATTTTTATAGCTATTTCCTAGAGGCCACACCATTTTTTTGTTTTGTTTTGTTTTATATGTGATTTAAAGATGAGGAAAAATTGGTTAAATTATTGTATGTCATTTCTTCTGAGGCTGGAGGCCTAAAGTCAATGGGAAAGGCTAATGATTTACCGCATGAACAAGTTGAAAATGTATGCACTAGTACATTTTACTGCCCTGTATATTCATGCTTTATTTCTCTGGCTTTTAAACCTATATATATATATATATATATATATATATATTAAATTCAGAGATATCTTATGAAAAATGGCCCTAACAGATAATAGCAGAGTTAAGAAAACACACACACACACCGAGTTTTAAAGTAACCTCATTGCAGCTGTGCATCTTTCCCCTTGTAACACAGAGGCTGAATTCTTATCTTCATATTTTCATAATGAAAGCTCCCCAAGCACAGGCTACTGTGACAGATTTACAGCCTTTGAGCAAGAGAACTGACAGGCATTTTAATATGAAAGGAGATATGATGTCTTTAATGTACAGTGATGTCACTTCTAACAAGGTAGAAAGTGGGAGGGGGGTTGCTGGGGCTTTTGGTTTGTATGTTCCTTCTTTGTGCTGCAGTCACCAAAGCAAGTAAACCTGGCCGCTACATCAATGACCTTTTTTAACCAGGGAGAGGTCACAAATAATTGATAAAATAAGGGAGAACAGCTTCTGCTTATTCAGGTGGAAGGCACACTCTGAGGTTAAAGGAACAAGCCTACCATGGGAAGCTAAAGCCAAGACCAGTCTAGACAGAACTAACTTTGGGGGCATAAAAAAGGCAAGATATGATACTGAACCGATAATGAATGTCCTCAAAGGAGTGTTAAAATGAAAACTTGATTGTCTGTTCGCCATCTTTTCTTCTTTTTCTCTTCAACATCCTTGAAAGGACCTAAGAAGTTGGTGCATAGAGTGCCTGTTATTACTCTTTTTCTGAGAGAGACAGCAATAACAGTCCATAAGAGAATCTTACCCAGGCCAATCCAGTGCATATTTATTCAGAAGGAAATACCATTGAATTCTGTGGAGCTTCCTCTCAAGTAAGTGTGGTGGAAGCAAGGGGATTGTCTTCACGGTGCTGGGTTGGTGCCGCCTCCCTCTCAAACCCCGCGCTTTCCCTCTCCCGAGGAGGGAGCATGGGGTTTCTGGTACTGGAGTCGCCCCCGCCCTCTTCCTGGTGGAAAGTGACCAATCGCTGGTTGCCTTCCAACATGCACCGCCCCCGAGTTGACCCTGGATTGGCCTCGGAGTGACGTCAGACGCGGAAGTGTCATATTGACATTGCTCCGTTTGAAAAAGTCAGGGTAAAATTGCAATGCTGTAATTTTTCAAATTACAACATTGCGGGGAAGCCCCGCAGTGGCTGCAAAACTGCACTTACGTTATCTAACCGACGCAGCACAGATCTACAGCCACCGCGGGGCTTTCCCCATGTATAGACAGCCCCAAGGATTACAGCTATGTAGTTTGGTGGGAAAACATTTCACAATTGATATTTAGGGATGACAGGAAGACAACCATTATCATGGGATGAAATCCAATGGTATCTGCCAGCAGAATAGACAATGTGGGCAGATGGCTAACCCTGTCCACTCTGCAGTCTACCATATGCCCCCCAAATCTGACATGTAGAGTTCAGAGACGCTGTAAAGCAGATTTGGAGGGGGGATATAGGGGAGAAGGAGAGGGAGGAGAAATCTGCTTGTGCGATGTTGGATGGCACTCATTGTGACCTTAGATTAGTCAGCACTTGATATTTAAGTGTGAGCTCAGGACACTGGAAAATTGTTGGTGACTCACCTAGACCTACAATGTCAAGAAGAAGAGCAAGCTTGAACCTGACATGCTGACATTTTTGGCATGGGGAGTTTTAAAAATACATATATCTGGGTGAAGCATTCAAACATGCACTAACGCGCCTATATTTTGAGTTTACTTATAAAGGGGCTGATGCCATGTGATTCTTCTGAATGTGTAGACTGGCTATTAGGGTGCAGTCCTATGACTTCCACCCTCAGAGCTCAAGCATTCAGTGCAAAGTGGAAGGAGTGGCAGAGGCAATGTTCACCTCTGCTGCTGCTCCCGCTCTGCAATTTGCTAGTTGGGCTTTTACGCCTGTCTAGCTGGGATATTATGGAGGGGGAGAGAAGGAGGCCGGAGAAGCCTCAAGATAGCTCATATCCTGACCTCTCCAGTCTCCTCTCCACCCACCAGAACACCCCTTTTACCCCCTCTCTGAGGACAGGTTCCCAACCCCAGAGAGGCAGCAGGTGAGGCAGGATCCAACCTTGGATCCAGGAATCCAACATATCCTATTCTCCCCACCCCACCCGAAGCTGTCTAGGGGCCATAGGATTGCTCCTTCATGAAACATCTTGAGATCTCAAGTCATCCTTATCCCTTTCCATAACTATTTTTTAGATCTCATGCCCACTTTTGAATGTTTAAGTAACACTTCTTAATGTTATAATTATCAATATCTCACCTTGGAGGTGGTACTATGTAAATGGCTTTGGATCTGTGATCATTCAGTCTCTCTCCAACCTATCCTCTTCTGGCAAAATATAATGAGTGAGAGGCCATTTGGCAGCTTGAGGGACATTTGGTCGCATTGCTGTCACCTTTCTGGCCTCATGCCGGTATGGATTTAATTTACGGTATGACCTCCACCCCCGAAAATGCATTTGTGATGGCCTTGGTTGACCAACAGGCAACATTCCATTCCATTGACCTTCTTAGATCTTTTTATGTCCTTGGATACATATTAATCATGAGATGTTAAGGTCACAATAGTGGGATCTGATTGATAGGCATTTGTATCTCAGCAGGGCCAGCCCTACTAATAGGCAGAGTGAGGCAACTGCCTCAGGCAGCAGCAGCTGGGGGACAGCAGCAACTGGGGGACAGCAGAAGCATCCATAGCTATTCCTTCCGAGCCCCCATTCCCACCTGTTGGAGGGCAGAACTGCATATGCTACGTCGCTTGTTCTGATGACCCTAAACTAGCTGCCTTAGCTGTGGTGGAGGATGCTATCTTGTTAACTACCAGTTGAGATGGCTTCTGTAGGAGGAATGGGGATGGGCATCATCTTGACCTTCATCTTAGCCAGCAAAATGTCTTGTTCCAGCCATTCCATATGTCCTTGGAAGGGAAATTTCAAAAGGTAACAGCGAGTATTTGTGTAACACTTCTTGGACACCTTTCCTATGAAATGATTCATAAGATGTTTCCTTTTTTTTCACTCTCACCTTGTCAAATAAGTTTTTCAAGATAAACAGTGCAATCCTAGGCACACTTACTGGCTTGATAGTAAAACTAGGTCAATACAATGGGACTTACCTTGGAAGAATCAAGCATAGAATTGTGCTTTTCGTTACTTGTCTCACTGGAGCGCCATCTTGTTTCATTTGCTTGGTTACAGCTACCAGAGAAGGAATGAAAAGAGCCTTAGTTTGATTTTAAGTGGTTGATTATGATGGAACATTTGCAGTTTTAGCAGAGTGATGGGTCAATTAAGCCTTCATTCCAGCATACCATTAACCTCTGATTTTGTAGACTGTTGTGATATAATCTAGCAGCTTAGATATCGCATGAATTGGGTGGGGTGGATTTGGGTCGACAATTTCAGCATGAAAAAAAAATAGATTCAAATTTCCTGTACTATAATGCAAAGTTGCTATGATTCTTCAGAGAGAGAGAGAGAGAGAGAGAGAGAGAGAGAGAGAATGAGAGAAACACAAGGTTTGAAGACAGATTGTTTTCTATGATAATCATTTCTATGTATGAGAGTCTGGCACTTATTAATAAGAAGCTCTGGTCTACCTTATTTTTTAAAGCCAAGTCCTTGAAATGTGTTTGTTCATTTGACTGAGAAGTAACCAAGCAATATAACTTTGAGAGAACCATTAATTATGGAAAATTTCAAGAAGTGGGTTACCTCAAATAAGAAAAAGTACAGATAGAGTAATATTTATTTATTTATTTATTTATCACATGAATTATATGGTCACCTTTTTCCCAAAAAGATTATGGTGGTGTGCATGGTCCTCACCCCAGTTTATTCTCACAACAACCCTATGAGGTAGGTTAGGCTAAGAGACAGTAACAAGCTCAAGATTTTTTTATTTATTGCATTTATATCCCACCTTTTTTCCTCCTTAAGGAACCCAAGGCAGCATACATAATCCTCCTCCTCTCCATTTTATCCTCACAACAACAACCCGGTGAGGTAGGTTGGGCTGTGAGTCTGTGACTGGCCCAAAGTCACCCAGTGGGTTTCCATGGCCAAGTGGGGACTAGAACCCGGATCTCCTGACTTCCAGTCCAACACCTTAGCCACTACACCACACTGGCTCACAATAAACTTCCTGGCTAAGTGGAGATTTCAATATGAGCTTCCCCAGTCTTTATCTTGATACTCTAACCACTACATCACACTGGTCCTTATCCATTTGCTACTAATAGTGGGTTTGATCCAAATTTAATCACAGTTAGAGTACATCCATTGAAACGAATGGGATTTTAGATGATTAACTTGTCCCACAAATTTCAGGGCATCTGCTCTAGGTATGACTAGATCTGGATCTAACCCAATATTAATAAATATCTGTATTAGATGTAACTGTACTGTTATTAAATAGGTGTCTCCATTCAATTGGTTTTATCTTAGCTTAATAAATGTAAATTTTGATTTTATATAGTTCCCTGCCATAATAATTTCCACCATATTTGTTGATGGCCATATGTCTATAATATTTCTTTATTTCATTTACAATATTTATATACTGCTCCACATATAAACAGATTTCAATGAACAGTAAAAGATAAAAGGAATAGATATTAACAGTTATTTTAAAAACAGAGCACCATTAAAAATCGTGGCTGGTGAATTGGGGAAAGATTGTTGAAATAAAATGTCTCCAGCAAGTGCCAGAAACTAAACAATGTTGGTGCCTGCCTGACATCCAGAGGCACGGCGTTCTACAGAAAGGGAGCCACCACACTGAAGGCTCTGCTCTGGGTGGATTCCAACTGGGCTGTAGGGCCATGCGGAATGACCAGGAGCATCTAATTACCTTAGTGACTAAGCAGGTTGATAAGGGGGAAGGTGCTTTCTTGCCTGGAAAGTAACACAGGTTTCAGGTAAAATATCCACCTTCAAGACCATAGGCTACAGTAACTGCCCCAGATTATGGAATGTAATCAAGGGTGGGTGGGAAAGGCAATATTGGGTGTTTTCATAAATTAGTCTACAGTCTTATGCCCCCTTGAATAAATGGGACTTCCTTTGGAGTAGACTAGACATGCATAGGATTGTACTGTTAAATGATTTTTGCTTATATTGTTTTCAAATATGACGACATTGGCCAAAATGTACATCTATTCAAATAAAAATGGTTCCTTTTCTTTTTCTACCCCACATTGACAATAGCTAGCCCGAGAGATGCTTACAGGCACATCTCTCTCAACGTAATGTATACAAATGTTCAATGGGACCACAAGAGCATTGTACCCATGGCACACTGCAGATGGAATGCATTTCCGAAACTGTAGCTCAGTGTACTGAATCTGTTTAGCAATTAGAATGCCTCTGTTGACAAGAAAAATTCAGAGGAAGATAGTAATGAGAGACCATAGTCATGGCTCCAGTAGAACATATTATTAGCATTAACCTTAGCACTAGGTCATGCACTGTCCCTTCTAATGAGTGATGTTAGGGCTTCTCCGACAGGCTTATTCCAAGTAGCAGGGTAACATAACCTTTACTATCTGATTATGCCAGAAGGCATATATGAACTGCAATATGCTAGACAAGCCTAGCCCTTTATTATAAAGAAATAATTTGATTTCCATCCTATTCCTTTCCCTGGCTTTTTATTTTCCATCCAGCAAAAAAGAGTCAGCAGTGCCATCCTAAGCACCTTTAGTTGACTGTTAAGTCTCTTCAATTTCTATGAGACAGTGCAATCTAAGCATGTTTACTATGAAGTAATTTCCACTATACTCAATTGGACTTACTCCAAGGTACGTTTGTGCATCGCAATGGAGCCTAAATCTAAAGGAAGTATACCTATGACTACAGGCCAAAAGACCCAGGGGACATGTGGAAGATCACTGAATGTGAACTAAAGAAAACAATAATGTTTTGGCAACTTTATTTATTGCAGTGTGAATTTCAGTAATCAAGAGTTCCTTACTTATCAGATATATCATGTGTAGATGATGTAAGTGTTAAATGAATAGGCTGAGAAATACACACACACACACACACACACTTATACACATACCCTGTATAGGGAAAGAAGTACATGCAAGAAAGGTTGAAGGATTTATTATTATTATTATTATTATTTATTTATATAGCACCATCGATGTACATGGTGCTGTACAGATAACACAGTAAATAGCAAGACCCTGCCGCATAGGCTTACAATCTAATAAAGTTGTGGTAAACAATAAGGAGGGAAAGAGAATGCAAACAGGCACAGGGAAGTGTAAACAGGCACCGGGAAGGGTGAAGCTAACAGTATAGAGTCAGAACAAACTCAAAGTTTAAAAGCTATAGGGAAAAGAAAAGTTTTTAGCTGTGTTTTAAAAGCTGTGATTGAGTTGGTAGTTCTCAGGTGTTCTGGAAGAGCATTCCAGGCATGAGGGGCAGCAGAGGAAAATGGGCGAAGCCGAGCAAGGGAAGTAGAGACCCTTGGGCAGGCAAGAAGCATGGCATCAGAGGAGCGAAGAGCACGAGCGGGGATGGCACACAACTCAGAATCAATTTGTACAACATCAGGGACTTTTTTTTTTAAGTAATCGTATTTGCCTATCCAACGAACAAAAATAGTTCTGTCCTAAACTGTACAGACAAAATAGATGTACTTAAGTGTCAAATACCGAATGCAACCAATAATTCCTAAATATAAACTTAAAGCCATATCCCTTCTATGAATCCATAAAATATTTAAAACAATCACAAACATCAAGAAAAGTAATATTTTAAAATGTTAAGCACCATTAGAAAACACAACATATGCATTCTATTAGCCAACTAACAACTTCAGCGAAGCAAAGGGATCAAATTTGCAAGGGTTAGGTGTGTCTATAGATCCCATTGATATTAGTGTGCAGTTAGAGACTGGATCTTGATGGTATTGTAGCATGTAACATGTATTGCATTCTTGCTGTCAGGATGTGTATCTAGACCACTATCTTAATACAATAATATGAAGTGTTGCACTAGTTTAACTTCCTTTGCACTTTATTGTTTTGATTGACCATACCCTTTCAGTAAATACATCTTGCACTTTGATAATGAAATGAAACCACAGGACCACAATCTGCAAACATCTGCATAACTCCATTCTGATTACAGCAGCAACAGAAGAAAAAACTCATCAGTGCTAAAACAGTGGCCCTGTGCATCCCTATTAGTCCCATGAATTCTTTAAAAATGGGGTCATTGTGTGAGATCAAGCACTAACAAAGAATTCTGAAAGTATATCTGCTAATATCCTGTAGCAGTAGCCTTAATTCAGTGTTCAGTAATAAGTAACAGCAGTGGATATCCTACTCAGACAATATGCTGGAGAATCATGTTATAGTTTTACACAGCAACAGGAATTGATTTTGTACGTTAGTGGTGGGACAGGCAAAAGAATACTTTTTTCATAGTTGTGATGACACTCATGTATATTCCCAAAATGATGTATAGCTATGGCATTGTAGAATCATAAAATAGTAGAGTTGGAAGGAGCCTATAAGGCCATCAAGTCCAACCCCCTGCTCAATGTAGGAATCAATTTTGTGAAACAGCTAAAGTGAAGAAAAAGTAACAGGGACTGGCCGGCGAGACCACATTACGCCAGTCCTTTTACAACATCATTGGCTGCCAGTCCAGTCCAGGCCCGATTCAAAGTGCTGATATTAACATTCAAAGCCCTAAATGGTTTGGGGCCAGGTTATTTGAAGTAACGCCTCCTCCTATATGTACCTGCCTGGACCTTAAGATCATCCACAGGGGCCCTTCTCCGTGAGCCCCTGCCAAAGGAAGTGAGGCAGGTGGCTACTAGGAGGAGGGCTTTCTCCGCTGTGGCACCCCAGCTGCGGAATGAGCTCCCCAGAGAGGTCCGCCTGGTGCCTACACTGTATTCCTTTCGTCGCCAGCTGAAGACCTTTTTATTCTCTCAGTATTTTAACAACTAATTTTAACTTACATTTAAATTTTACTGTTTTAATTCTGTATTTTAATCTTACATCAACTTCTGCTGCGTGGTTTTATCCTGGTTGTGCTTTTTATACTGTATTTTGTATTTGTGTTTTTAGGTTGTTGGTTGTTTTATTAGGTTCTTCATAGTTTTAAATTTTGTGAACCGCCCAGAGAGCTTCGGCTATTGGGCAGTATAAAAATGAAATAAATAAATAAATAAATAAAATAATACCTCTAGATTGCACAATCTTTACTTGGCCCTCCTACCCACTAGCATAACATCTATAGCATGTGTTTTGCGTCAGGATGCTGATAACCAAAGTGAGATCAGTAACTCGTCTGTCATTATCCCTTTCCTGTCTTCAGAAATTGATTTAAGTTGTTGAAACAGTGCTAGGACTTAGTTCTGTAGTTATGGGACTGCTTCCGGTATAGAAGTGTGCTGCATTACAAATCATTACATAGAAACCCCTCAGCACTGTCCAGGGAGTGATGGCTATATTACAGAAGTCCTCCTTAAATAATCAGTGGGGGAGTGCTTTCGAACTGCCTGTAAGGGACAGTGTGATTCGCCTAAAATATATGCAGGCATAAGCCTGTCTTCTGTTAAAGCTGTGTTGTGTTCAGCAAGAAATCCACTCTGATCAATGTCACCCAAGCACAACTATCAATAATCAGAGGAATGTATGACAGAAAAGAACCACTGTTTTATATTACAAAGTACGCCTTGTTAGCACAAACACTAAGTTTTTGGATGCTGGGCAAAAAGGCTGATGAATAAAGTGACAATTTTTTTAATGCTTGCTTTTAATGTAATTGCTTAGTATATTAAACCCTGTTTACTGTATATTTGGTTAATTTAAAATATCGACGTGTTTGCTTGTATAACTCTGTTCTGTAATGCAGAAGACTATACATTTAAACTGTCTTTTTTGCCTTAGATCTTCTTTCAGGAGACCCTCTGAGAGATGAGCTTTGTACTGTTCTACATCAATACCCAATTTCCAGCTGCATGCATGATGGCAATAATACATTGTTTCCTTTATAGAAGGCAATAAACTACTTTGATCATGTAATATTTATTTAAGAGGCAGCATGGCTCATTATACTAGGAATAGGGCTAAGATCAAGAAACATCCTCAAATGTAGACCTGCCTGCCTGCCTGTACTATTCAGTGCCTGACTCAACGTTTATAGTATGCCTTAAATTCATAGAAACCTAACCATAGAAATCTGTTACCTTTTACAACTTTAAAGATCAAGACTTTGAAAGATTAATTGTAAGTGACCAGTTACAACTTCAGACTTGCTGAGCATCCACAATATTAATTTTCAAACCAAACACATTGTGAATTATCCATAATCTAGCTTGGGAATTATTCAAACGTATTTGACTACTATGCAGAAGTCTGGAATAAGTCTATGCAGAAGTCAGAAAGTGTTACATTGGTATAGAGGCCACATATGAGAAAGAAGATGTGATCATCAAGTTTTGTAAAATAGTGAATCTAGTATTTAAAGGACCTGGGTGTCTTGAATAAGGTCATTCAAAAACAAAGAAAGAAAAGGATTATTTTTTGTTGCTTCCAGCTTAACCACTGCAAGATAGAATTGTGTGTGTGTGTGTACAGTATATATACGCATACATATATTACTACATTTTGCAGATGGTGAAACTGGAAAGTGAAAAGTTATGACTTTTCCCCCATATCTGATCTTCAGCCATTTCTTTGCTGAAAATGTTATCCACTTACTGAAAGGGGAACATACAAATTCATGGAGGATAAGGCTATCAATGGAAACTGATCATGGAATGGAAACAGTCTCCACCCACACATTTGTCACTCATTACTTCCTATTTTTGAAAGAGGAAGTAAACAAGTTGCATGTGGCCCATTCAGTGGCCCATTTTGATAGCGCTGCTTCTCCTGCACTCAGCAAGAGATGACAGCAACTTCCATCTTTAAAAATAAGTCGGACTTACTAGGGTGTTTTTTTGTCATGCAAAGAAGTCTAGAAGGAGCGGGAGACAGACGTCAGAGGGACCTGCGAAAATCCATAAGTGCCCAGTAACAAGCGTGCTATAAAGCGCTCATCTGATGGACCTCTGAATGTTGCAACCGTGTTAAGCAACTGGAGTTGATCCCATAAAGTATGAATTGCCATGACTCAAAGTCCTGTGAGGCTATGTGCACATGCAAAGCTATTCTATATTGTATACACATCCCCCAAGTTGTTGTGTGTACATTTTGGAGGTCTCACACACTCACTGTTGTTGTTCCAGTTCCTTTGACTGTTTCTAAGGCATTAATTCTAAGTTTCTGGCCATGTTTGTGAGTTTTTAATGATAAGCTAGTAGACTATCAAAATAGTGCAATTTGGAGACACAGGTATAACCTCAAACTGACCTGGGGATAACTGGCAGTTGTAGATTAAGCCTAGGTAGGCTTGGCCTGTCCTGAATTTCACCACTGCAGTCATCAGAGGAAACTAACAAACTACTCACACATCATTAACAGCATCAACAGTATGACTTTAAGATGTTCAAAGCATTTCGCATACATTATCTCAGTTAAAATTTTCTGCCTCTGGATGCTGCAATAATTTCCAGAGCAGGATTTTGTTTTCCTTTGCAATAACAAAATTAAATTAAATGTCAGGCACACTTTAAAAATAAAATTAAGAGCCAATGTCTCTGGTCTTCTTCAGCAAGAAGCTCCTTATGCCTCTACTCAGCAATTTCCTCAATCTAGGCTGAGAGAGAGAGAAAGAGAGAGAGAGAGAGAGAGAGAGAGAGAGAGAGAGAGAGAGAGAGAGAGAGAGAGAGAGCACTGCATCAGGTTCAGCAACCAGCTCTGGGAGGAGGGAAGCTTAGAGCCAGTAATGCAGACTCTGCAACTCACAGAAAAAGGGATGGGGGTTTGTCATTAAGTTAAACCAGAAGCATTGTGTATAATACAAATAGCTTAGGAGGAACAAGGACTTAAATCACACCCATCAAGTGTTCTTCAGTAAGAGGATATTTAACAAATCCCTGCCTCCTTGGCCATAGTGTGAAGATGTAGCGCAGGGGTGTGCAACCTGAAGCCCACCAGATGTTTTGGCCCTCAACTCCCATAATCTCTCACCATTGGCTATGCTAGCCAAGGCTGATGGGAGTCCAAATCATGATGGGAAGGCCAAAATATCCAGGGGGGCACAAGTTGCCCAGCCCTGATATAGGGGCTTTGAGAGAGATGATGAGCAAAGGAACCAGTAAGGAAAGGTGGGAGTGGGACTGATTTACAATTAAAAATGTGCAGGACAATATCAAAGGATGACTGTGGCTTCCTAGTACAACGTATGCTTTACATGTGAATGGTCTCCTATTCAATCCCAGATAGAGCTGGGAAAGGCCTCTGTCTGAAACCCTGAAGAGTTGCTGCTGCTCAGTGTAGAAAAAAATAAGATGAAAGTTGTATAAGGCAGCTTCCTGTGTTCTGCATGTTCTATGTTCATTTCATCCTCTTACGAAGCAGGACCCAGAATATGTCTGGACCAGTTTCAAGGAGAAGTAGGAAATTTAAATCCCACAAAAATTGGGTGCTTGTTGAGCACCGCATATAGCCTCTTCTAGCATTCTCCAGCAGGGATAGGTAATCTCTGGCTCTTGAGATATTGACTACAACCCCAACATTCCCAGTCATGGGCCTGATGGAAATTGGAACAGCAACCTCTGAGGGGCCAGAGGTTGCCCATCCCTGCAAAAAGTTCAGGTTCTCCGCTTGGGAGCAAAGTTAGAGCCAGCCATCACTTTAGATGCCCAGCTGCAGCACAAAATGCATTTCACCAGTTTAGGTGGATGCATCAGATATGACCCTTGCTGGGCAGAGATGGCCTGGCCACTGCTATCAATGTCTTGATAACAAATTAGCCAACTACAATGGTTTGCTTATTTACTTATTCCGGGGATTCATTCCTCATTATTCAATGAATTCCCAGGCTTCATTGAAAAAGAATGAAAACAAAACACCATTTTAAAGGACATAGTGTAAAAGAGCACCCTAACAGCAATCTGCAGTGATAAAATAGAAACAGCAATCTGAAGAGATAAACAAGTCAAATTAAATAGCTTGGGAAAATAAATAGGACTTGGCCTAGTGGTGAAGTGACTTCAAAGTATATGCAAGATTGATCCCCCCCAGGGGGACTAATCAGGAAGCCACCATCGGGAAGGCCCTTTCCCCCACTGAGGGCACCTGATGATGATAATATCTGAAGAAGGGTCTCTGTTGAAGATTTTAGGAGAGTTTGGGCTGAAACATGGGAAGACAAGCACTCCTTTCATTACCCTGGTCCCAAGTCATGAAAGGCTTTAAAAGTCAAACACAATACTCTGAGTTGAGCTTGGAAATGAACTAGTTCAACAAGTACAGTCAGCAAAGCACTGACAAACTATGATCATAACAGCCTTGAAGCTGTATTATGGCATGGTTCTACCGAACCATTTTCAAAGGCAGCCCCACATATAATGCATTACAGTAGTTCAACCTGGAGATTAGCAAAGCATGAAGAACTGAAGCAAACAATCTTAGTCTAGGTAGGGTTACAGGTGATGATCCAGCCTAAGTTGTTAAAGGCACTCTGTGGTATGAAAACCTCTACCTTCAATGGCAAGCAGGGTTAGTCCAGAACATTTTTGCTGCCTGAGGTGAGGAACAAAAAACTCCCCGCCTCAAATCAAGGTGCATTATAGTATTTAAGGCCAAGGAGGCTGTTTTTGTACCCGAGGCAAAACATTATGCAAGCACCTCTCCCCTTCCCTGGCAGTAAAAATATAGAAACCATAAATTAAATAGCAGTCAGTTTCCTGCCCTTTCATGATACCCCAAATTAGCTGCCAAGAGGGCCACCCACTCCGGTAGTGCTGGCCTGTTAACAAGGATGGATCAAGAAGTACTCCCAGACCACAAATGTTCTCCTATGGATCATGGAAATGAGGGCAGGAAAATCATAATCAACATTAGCCAAGAGTATCTTCATCTGTTGTCTCCATCAGAGACCAGTCCTGGATACTTCAAAATAAGCATGAAAAACCATACATTTGTGTTTGTGCCAATCAAAAAATTAGTTTAGGAGTACCTTCGTAGATGGTCGCATCATGCTCACACCTTGGCTAATATATTCTAGAAAGAACTATATTTTAATTAGTTATATTATTCATTTTTCAAATTGGAAACGCAAGGTGACAATTGTTACTATTAGTTTCCTTTCGAGTACTTTAAAATGGTTTTTTGAATGTAGGTCAAGTATTACATTTCCCTGGCACGCATTAGTTATCACTGCTATATTCCCTGCCTTGTCAAGTAGGCAACAAAATCCATGGTTGGTTAATTTGGAGATTTAATAGTCTTTGTGTGTAATCATATATAGTCAGAAATTTGTTGGTCATCCCTAACAAGAATCAGTCAGAGGGAAGGTAGTCAAAGATTCTTATGAAAAATACTTCATTGGAAAGTTCTTGACATGCAGATTTCAAGAATAACAACAGTTTCCGCTGTTATTCAATGTTGGGAGCTTATTTATGTCCATTAAACTTTTTTTCTTTTCTTTAAGAATTAGGTGATCTTCTATAACAATTTATAATAAAGTTTTAATATAAAAATGTCAAGTATAATTAAACAAACATAATTAATTGCAAATTGAAGTATAAACACAAAAAGTCTCTGTACGCATTTATAAATACAGGTGCAGGTCAATGAATAATGATATGCCAGTAATTTACAGCCTGTAAACAAATCATGAAGAGATGAAGACACCTACAGTTAAAATAATCCAGTCAATGTTTAGTTATTGCTCATAGAGGAAATCTCTAGCTGTTAAATTTAACAAAGTAACATTTAAAATTCTCTGTATACTTTTAGTTAAGTTAATCTTTTGTTAGATTTTATTTTTCTCTTCAAACTGTATTTGCAGGAAACCAACTGGTTCCTCTTAATTTCAGGGTTCCTGTCTACAACAGGTTTATTTTGAAGTCCCTGTGTGTGTGCAGTTCCTCCAGAAGAAGTACATTGAACCCACCCTCTTCCATAACCTCAATAATTACCAGAGTCCACCAGTAAGCGCAGGCAGCTTTTATTTGTAAGTCTTCGCCTCCACTAACAGCACTAAGGCAAAGCAAACATATAGACTCCCAGCTCAGGGCAAAGAATTACACCTTCTTCCCCCGCTTTAAATTACAAAAATGTCCATCTCTACCCTTTTGAAGAACTGGCCTTTCAGTTGGCAATCCTTCACAGGAGGTTGTCCATCCCTAGAAAAGTAGCTCTCCAGACCAAGCAGTGGATTGGACTTTTCAGGTGCCTCAGAGAAAGTTGCTTAGCCCATGCAAGGATATGCCTGAGGTCTTCCTGAAGCTGCCAACTGGGAATTTCCAAGTCTCCCAGCAAAAGAAACCCAGCCCGGGGGGGGGGGGGGGGAGAGAGCTTCAGGTAAGGCACTCCTCCAGCATCTACCTTGGCAGAGAGCGGCCTCTCTGTCTGTTCTCTTGCAAGCCACTCTCACCAGCCTGCCTACCTACCTTTCTTTTACTCTGCCCACCCACCTCTTCCTGCTACTTCCCAGAGCTTCATAACAGCATCTTGATGAGGCCCAGCTGTTTCTGCTGAGTCCCTCCCACTGCTGGGTTGGGATACCCTTACAGAGCTCGAGCCATTCCCAGACAGTGCTCCCTGATTTTCTGCCTGGGAGTTTTCAGCAAGAGAAGGAAGATGACTTGGTCCAGTGAGTTCTGGTGGGCTGTTACACCCTGAAATATCTTAGGACCTTTCAAGAACTCAGAAATTGTCTGATGTATTTAAACTACTCCTCTCTGTGCTGGAAATACTGGCTTTAATATATTTTTGCTGTATGAAAAATTATCATTTTCAACAACTGAATTATGTTATGATGAAAAAGGATCTCATTCCGTTAATCTGTCTGCTAGAATTTTAACATGGCTTTCAGGATTCGTTAGGAATTAGCACAATGGACTTGGTCTTTATTGGGGTGGGGTAGGGAGTCACACGATGCCTTAATGTTTTTGACGGCAATATTCTGTGTAACATATATTTTAGTACTCATATCTAAATTTATGTTGTGCTGTGGTCTTGACCTGCCTATCTAGATAAGGTAACTTCACATTTAAGGGGGCGGGGGAGAGAGAGAGAGATAATTTATTATCAATACATTAAATAGCCTCTTCAGTTTATTAATAGCTATATCCATTACAGAAAAAAAATCCTAAGTCTTTCCTGCGATATTGGCATTATTGCTAGCTAAAGAGCAGTCTAGAAAGTATGGCAGTTTTTCCTGCTATCATTAATCTAGTGAGCTCACCTTTAAAATGTCTGTCCTTTTGGCTTTATTCTCCCCTTTGGGCATTCTTCCAGGAACTTTTTGCTCTTTTTATCCTTTTTTTAAAAGCTAGCTAAGTGGATGAAGCACAACATGCACTACTCCTCAGATTCACATTTAGCGATTTTCACGAAGTAGAAAAATATGAAAGTATTATTAATAATAATTTTTTAAAACCCCACACTCCCAATAATTCACAATAATTTATATCCCACTGAAATCAATAGGATTTACCTTCTTTAAAACATGTTTTGGATTTGGAGCATGAAAGTGTTACATATATTAATATCCATGCATGATTTTTTCATGAACTGATGAAGACTTTCATTACAGTTCAATAGCAGCCAAAAGATATGGCCAAACAAAATACATGTACTGAGTTCAGAAACTTTTGCATGCCTAATTTGTATTACTCACAGCCTAAATGGGAGCTGTTCAAAAACTAAAAACATGATGGATAATTTTGTAAGATTTTTTTTTAAGCAAATGCTTTCTGACTTTAAGCTGGAATTATTATTTTAGTCTAAAAACGGTTTAAGCCTTTATTTATTTATTTTATTATAGTTTTAATCCACCCATTAACCAATGTTCTCTGGGCAGTTTACAAACACTTAAAAGACTAAAATGCCACACAAAGTGTAAAAAGATAAATCAAAATACAATACAAAACAACTCAACCAACAGCACAGGAATCAATAAAAGAGTCATGACATTCTAGAACCAGGTCTCTAAAGTGCCTGGGAGAGATGGGAAAAAAGGGTGTTTGCCTGGTGCCAAAAAGATAACACCATAGGTACCAGATAAACCTCTTTGAGGTGGGCATTCTATAAATGGGTTGCCATAGCACCTCTCTTGTAGCCGCCTTCCTAGTTTCCTTCAATGGTGGCACCCAGAGGAGGGGCTCCCTCCAAAGATGACTTAAGGGTCCAACTACAGACATATGGGAGGAGACGTTCCATTAGATACTCTGGTCCCAAGCCATTTAAAGATCGACACTAAGACTTTGAATTGGCCTTGGAAACAGACCCGTAGCCAGGGCAGCTGGCAGGGTAGCCTATGGTGATGCCACAGAGCTTGGCTAATGGGCAGGGCAGAAATGTAATAAATAAAAATAAAGCTCATTTATTTATTTATTTATTTTAAAAAAACCTTTCATTTTACAAAGCCAGAGTTCTACTTAGATAGGAAGGAGCCATGAAGGAGTCAAGCTTCTGCTTAGACTGAGGAGGAGCTCCAGATGAGTCTTTTATTGTGCAATTTCCTTGCCTTGTTCATTGGAAATGAATGGAAATGCAGACTTTGTTGTCTTCTATTTGGAACCCGCCAATGATTTCCCACCACTTCTTCTGACTTCTTTTCTTTCCACGCAATATGTGTCGAGGAGGAAAAGAGAGAATAGTTTTAATTTAATTGAGAGCCAGTATGTGGTGTAGTGCTGGAGTGGGACTTGAGAGCTCTGGGTTCTAGTCCCCACTCAATCATGAATTTCACTGAGTAACTTTGGGCCAGTCATTGACTCTCAGCTCAATGTATCCTCAGCTCAACAGGGTTGTTGTGAGGATAAAATGGAGAGTGATACAATCATGTATGCCACTTTGAGCTCCTGAGAGGAAAAGCAGGATATAAATAATAATAATAATAATAATAATAATAATAATAATAATAATAATAATAATGAACAACAATAACAGCAAATAAATAATAGTGCAAGGAGTCCTCCACCTGGAATCACACTAGGATTGTTTTGAGAGTGGGCTGAGCATGGGTGCCTTTAAGGAGCAGATACCCAACAGCAACCTTGTCCAACCTGGTTGGGAGAGGTTGACCTAAAGGAAGCTCCTGGTGGTCACTGAAAGTAGACCTCACTAAGCACCACTGCTGAACATCATCCTTCCACTTTAGTGAGATTTGTGTGGGACCCCCATTGCTACTCAAAAGCTTTTCCTGTACAATTAGAATTACATACGCGTTAAACAGCATTCGTTCATAGTAGGACTTCCTGACCTATATCAACATTAAAGACATTATTACAGAAATAGCCATCTTTTTCTTTATGCCTGTAGCCAGGCTCATATATTGCCAATTTCTAACGAGCCTATATAAATATATAAAAGCATTAGAGAGCTGCTCTGGCTGCAGATATAACAGATTTATTTAAGTAGCCCATCAGTGTGACGGGTTTTATTTATTTTCATTCCTTTTGTAATGATAAAAAAGATCAGCAGCAACCCTGAGCAACCAGTATCGCCAGGGTGGTGGTAGTGGTGGTGGAGGAGTAGGAAGAGAGGAGGAAGGCAAGCAAGTGCTGAGGACAGTCCAGTGTAAGCAACCTCTCCTAGTGGTTGCAGCAATCACAGTAACAGGTCACGAACAACAACAGCTGGTTTAATAGGGAAGAGAAAACAGGGAAGGTTGCAGTCACCTACGGTGAAGCACATCATAACTGGATTCAAAATGTAACTAGCACAGCTGATAAAGTGGAAAGTATGTGGCATTGTGTCCAAATAACTAGCTCAAGTGATAAATGGGGGCATAGAATTGAGAACATTTTGCTTTTTAGAAAAATTGGGAATTGAAGCTGGATGTGCTTTCTAAGGCTGAAAGACATTTCCTCAATGATGCTGCAATTCTATATTCAATCCTTACCTAGAAGCAAGTCCCATTGAATCTATGAGTAGACACATATAGGGGTATTTCTAAATGGAGGGATCCTAGTGCTAACAATCGAAAGGCACTGTGCAGTGCTTTTTATGTTCTTAAACATTAAGAACATTAGAAGTTCCATGCTGAATCAGACCAAAGGTCCTTCTAGTCCAGCACTCTGTTCACCCAGTGGCCAACAAGCTGTCAATCAGGGACCAACAAAGCAAGACATGGTGCAACAGCACCCTCTCACCCATGTTCCCCAGCAACTGGTGCACAGAGGCTTACTGCCTCGGATACTGGAGGTAGCACATAACCATCAGGGCTTGTAGCCGTTGATAGCCTCCTCTTCCAGGAATTTATCCAACTCCCTTTTAAAGCCATCCAGATTGGTGGCCATCACTACATCTTGTGGTAGTGAATTCCATAAATTAACTATGCACTGTGTGAAGAAGTACTTCTTTTTATTTGTCCTGGATCTCCCCACAATCAGCTTCATGGGATGACCCCAGATTCTAATATTTTGAGAGAGGGAGAAAAATGTCTCCCTATCCACATTCTCCACACCATGCATAATTTTGCACACCTCTATCATGTCTCCCCTTAGCCTCCTTTTTTCCGAGCTAAACAATCCCAGCTGTTGTAACCTTCCCTCATAGGGATGATTCCTTAGCCCTTTAATCATTTTAGCTGCCCTTTTCTGCACTTTTTCCATCTCTATAATCTGTTTTTTTAGGTGTGGTGACCAGAACTGTACACAGAATTCTAAGTGTGCTTTGTATAAAGGCAGTATGATACTGGCAGTTTTATTCTCAATTCCTTTTCTTATAATGCCTAACATGGGGTTTGCCATCTTTACAGCTGCCTCACACTTGGTTGATATTTCCATCGAGCTGTCTACCGCAACCTCAAGATTTTTCTTGTAGTCACTGCCAGCTCAGATCCCATCAGGTTATACTGGAAGTTGGGGTTGTTTTGCCCCAGTGTGCATCACCTTACACTTGCTTATATTGAACCACATCTGCAAACACTGGAAACATGGGAGGGTTACAAGTGGAAGATGATATCATCTGGACACCCTGTAAAATTCCATGGATGAGGCAGAGCAATGGTGCAATAAAAGCCTCATCTGGAAGCAGCCAAGGAGAAATAAAGGAGCTTTAAATATAAGACAATTCACTTTTGTTAATTGATTTGTTTGCTTGCATTCCCTTTATGATACGTTTAAAACACAACACCCACATCCCAAAACAATATAGCAATACTCCATTTGTTTTGAATTCAGTGGCAAAATTACAATGATTCTAAAGTGAAGGGGATGCCAATTTAGTCATTAATTTCTAAGCCATTTTTTATCACTTTAAACTGTACTAGGCAAATGGCTAATACAGAGATCTCATCTAGTTCATTTTAGGCCACACATTTCACCTTAGGTTCCAACCATGCATCACTTAAAGACAATCTGAAAAGAATTTTAAATCAACAAATAAAAATGCAAAAAAAATATTTTTTGCAATTGGTTGAGTGATTTTCACATCTGCAGTACCCACCAAGAATAATGATTGAATCAGCCTTTGGTATGCATATTATGTCCCTTTCTTATTCTTCTTGATACCTACACTTTTGTAGATTTGAACTTTCATATCCTTTCTGTATTATGCAATAGACCAGAGGTCACAGATGTTTCTCTGCTTTGAATAATACATCTCTATGAAGTCTTGGTATATTAACTGTTGGAAAATTTGTTTCTGTCATTTTAATATTTTATCATTTTTTGTCCTAAGTAGATGACCTTAACTGGTTGCAGTTCATTTCATTTCTTTTCTGCTTAAATATTTTAAAGGTTCCAAAGTACAAATATCAATCACATCATGTTTAAGAAAAATGCCAAACTTGAGCGTTGGGTTATTTAATTGCGATTGTCAAGCTGTATTTAAATTATTTCTTTTCTTTTTCTTTCCTCTCTGACCAGTTTTTATTCTTTCACCATATACTTTTCAGCCTTACCGCTCTTTTTCTAGAATCTCTGGGAAGTTATGTATCCCAACCAACTGGGGAAACAGTCTGCATTCTATTGCATTCTCTATGGTTCTGGCATCTGGTAGGATGAGAAATCACAGGAAAGTATAGATGGGGTGGGGAGGAAAAATGGCCAATCAGGAAGCTTGATTACTTGTTTGTTAGCACCATCAGCGTGCATGGCACTTGACATAGGGTGACCATATGAAAAGGAGCACAGGGCTCCTGTAACTTTAACAGTTGTATTGAAAAAGGAATTTCAGCAGGTGTCATTTGTATATATGAAGAACCTGGTGAAATTTCCTCTTCATCACTGTTACTTTCTACTGTTAGTTTTACCCTACCCTGTGCCTGCTTACCCTACCCTATACCTGTTTGCATTCTCTTCCCCTTATTGTTTTACTATGATTTTATTAGATTGTAAGCCTATGCGGCAGGGTCTTGCTATTTACTGTTTTACTCTGTACAGCACCATGTACACTGATGGTGCTATATAAATAAATAATAATAATAATAACAGTTAAAGCTGCGGGTGCCCTGCCTTCTTTTAAATCTGCTCACGCTAGTATAGCTCTTGCAGCTTTAACTGTTGTGATGAAGAGGGAATTTCACCAGGTTCTCCATATATACAAATGACACCTGCTGAAATTCCCTTGTCTATACAACAGTTAAAGATACAGGAGCCCTGTCCTCCTTTTCATATGGTCACCCTACTTGACAGGTCCCTGCCTCAAGGAGTTTACAATCTAGAACAGGACCCCTGAGGATGACCTTAAGGGCCAAAGGCAAAAGAGATGGAGCAAAATTACCAAAATTAGCAGCATAGTTTAGCTATAAACTCTTACTACCAGTAACTAAGCCTTAGGAGAGGCAGTTGAACCTTTTAGAGTGGGGAGAAAAACCTGCTTGGGACTGGGGCTTTGGGGGAACCCCAGAGGGCAGTATTGGAATCCCAGGACGTCTGGATTTGCTCCCTGGACATGAGGTGACCAAATCTGCATCCCTGTTCTAGATTGGGAATTTGGCCCAAGACAGACATTACTTTGATTCTTTCTACACTAGGCATTTATTGTGTGCTTGTGATTCCTCATTCACTGTAGTTTGCACTTCTATCTGGTTTCGCCAAGCACTCATTGGACCGCTGCTGTCCATGCTCAATCCCCATACCACACGAGCTGCTGGAAGGCTGGGCGAGTGCATGGGGAGTGCTGTAGGGCCACCAGTCCCCTTAGTGAGCTGCTGTTTTGCATTAAAATGGCAGCACATATAATGTTGTGTTAATGGCCCTTTATGGCCAACATTAGATTTCCAGAAATCCTTGAGCCACTATTTTTACGCAAAATGGCAGCTTGTTAAGGGGATGCGTGGTCATCAGGTGTTCACAGACCGCATGAGCACTCAGCAAATAGGTCCAATAGGTGCCAGAAGCTCAGCGAGTGGGGTCCAGGTAGTCAAGTGGGGGCAGTCCATCCCACCTCACCCCCGCAATATCCCCAGCAGGTGCTTTACACAACATTGTCATCCTCCAGGGCCTTTCTTATCTTTTGCACCCATTATAGTAGGGTTTTGCCCTAACAAGTAAAGTCTGGTATTTTTGTAAATGGTGGCATGAAACCCTGGTGTATTTGTGTAATTCTACTGTACAACAGTGCCACCTAGTGCTTGTGTAATGGAACATATTGAAAAGCATAAAAAGAAAACTCCTGGGGGAAAGGCATGTGTAAAGTAGCTGATCTTAATCCCACAACGAATCTGACAGCAGAAGCTTCAGTAAGGTGGTGGGTTAAAAGCCTCATGTAGGAAAGCCCCTTAACTCTGTGTCTAAGTTATATATTTTGTTGATGTTTATTTAGAGCAGGTGCAGGAGCTACATTCGGGATTTTGAAAGCTCTATCCCCATGCTAGGGTCCCTATCCATATTGGGGGTTCTGCACCTAGTCTAGAGTAAAAAGGAAAAGGAAAAAATTACATCTTTGCTAGATGCAGATTTAAAGCAATGTAATTTTTGGGGGGCCCTTAGAGTGCAGAGCTGCTTGGGTCCCCTTCTATTGGCCATGCTGGTTGAGGAAGATGGGAATTGTAGTCCAACACATGTGGAAGGCACCAGGTTGGAGAAGTCTTGGCTAAAGTGTCAGGAAGAAATGCAAGGCTGATGGCCACTTTGTAGCAGTAGGCATCTTTGCTTCATTAATGCTGGGCACTACTTACTCCCCATGAGGAATATGGAAAGCATGGAGGGAAAGCATTGGCGAACACTCGGGACCACATGCTACAGTGGTGCCACAAAAGCAGGAAGCATGGTACTTAACTCTGTAAAAATTCCCCAGCCATAGAGAGCCTCATGGAAGAGTTCTATGCTACTTCTCCAAAAAGCTTTTCCAGCTACTAATACTGGATGGGCTCTGGTGTTATTTAAGGATGCTTCTGCTCTTGTTGCACTGTTTTATAAGTTCACTAATGTAACTTGGTTAAAAAGGGGAACACAAACAAAACAGGTTCATTAAAACTGGATTAATTGATTGCATTTGGGGACTAACGAATATGCTGATAGTGCAAATTCATATGGCTTGTTTTCTGTGCTGTAATTTGTTCAGTATATTGTATGAACCTCAGAATATCTTGGAACTGTGAAGTATATAAGGAATGGAATGTGCTGCCTGATCATTTGATGGTTTTGCCTGAATTTATGCAGTGGGATAGCATAACCTGTTCTTTCTCTATGCAAAGTCAGCATAAGCAGCACTATTTCTTAAACCAGTATTTCTATTCTGTCCTCCCTTATTCTTCTACTTTCCAAAGTAAATAATTCCATAATCACTTCAATCTCAGAATAAATATTTGTGCTATCAGTGTTTTCAAATAGGTCTTAAATAATCCTTTTGGTGTTTGCATACTACTGAGAAATGGGATTCAACATACCTGGTAATATCTTGTATGTTTGGGGAATACAGACCACCTTGCTCTGGTGGCTCTCTTCATTTATTGATTTCATTTTACAGGTTTTCTTCTCTCTAATGCATGGTGCATGTAACAATGGTTGCAGTCATACATCACTTTAAGGCAAAATGTTTGGGAATCTCAAATAGATGTCCCATTCCTTTTGGTGTGTAGCACTAGGAACCCACCCTCTGGAGACACCCTAAGGAGTCTTGTGTCTCCTTAAACACTGATAAATTTATGATGGCATATTTCAAAGACTAGAGTCCACTTCATCAGATAGATGCATGCAGTGTTGTCCTCAGTTGCGGATATATATACACATGCTAGAGAGGGGGACTTGTAATCAATCAGGTCAGAGGGAAACTAAATGCAAAAAGTACAGGCAGTGATAGGTGGGAACTCAATCAACTTCTCCAACTGCCATCATAAGGGCTTCTGGGGAAATTATGTGCACTGAGGGGATGGGAGAAGCAGCGGATGAAACCTGATGAACAGCCACCAACTATCACCCAGTGATGCCCCTCTCCCCCACCTCCACCAGAAGGCCATCTGAGGAAACATCTTGCTCTGAGAGGATGCAACTAAAACCCATTAAGCCAATTCAAAGGGAGAATACAAATGACAGAAGCGAAGAAAGAAAAGATAGAATTGAACCTGTTGATGAATTCTAACTCAACTGTCTCTCACTTTAATCTCCCTCTGAAGTTTTCTTTGCTCCACAATGGCCACTTTAAGAACAGAGACAGGGATGTACTGGGAGGCTGTTCTCCCACTGGTTTTTTGAATACCGTAATTTCTGATGTCAGATTTGTGTCACTTTATTTTCCCCCCTAGAGACTGGCCAGCTCTTCCTATGTTAGAAGGACATTACTGACACACTGGAAGATGAGCAAGTAAATGAAAGCCTGATGTTGTGGACGACATTATTATGTCCTATAATAATAAGAGCTGCCAGAATCGATGGAGGACAGAGCTGTTATCTGAGTTTAATGCAGGTTACTGTGTTTGTATCCTTGTTAGGTGGCTTGTTGTTGCTGGTGAACAGCTGTTTTAGGTTGGGATTGTCTATAAACCAAGGCCTATGAGAGCTGAGTGTCATTGTCCAAGATGGGCTGTGAATCATTGATGAAATATCTGAGTAGTTTTAGCCTGGAACAGTAGATGAAAAGTGGTGTTCTGTTGTTTTCTCTTTGGGGTTCTCCCTGTAGTAGATTGTTCCAGCCTTGCCTTGTCAATCTTTTTCACATACTGGGTAGGTCTTGTGGTCTGAAGGTGAGTCTTCTGGAGTGAGTCTTGTAGTGTGAAGAATGCCTGATTTAAGTACTTAAGTTGTGATTCTCTGCCCAACAAATCTATTAATCAAAGTCAATTCATTATACAAGTTTTAATTAATAAATTATTCAATTTAATCTGCATATGAATAAAACCATTCTGTGCAAGGGAGCAGAAATACTTCTATGATTGCACTTGGCTTCCACTTTTTGAAAGCATTAAAAACAAAACTATTTGCTCCATGATTAATTAGGGGCATCTTTTTAATAGATCAAAAGTTTTTTTAATTGGATAATCTAATCAATTAATCAACAAATTGTTACAACTCTAGTGAGAACCTAGCCTAATGTGCCGTAAATACTTGGAATGTGCTGTATGAATGCTAGGTATTATTATTAGCAAAAGAGAATTGGAAGTTGATACTGAGGAGATGCAAGTGTCCCTTTCAGAGTGCCTAGCCAATCAAAAAAACAGGTGCAAAGTACTTTTGCTGGGTCTGGTGTCTGTTATTTTTCAGATGTCTGCCCCACCCTTGACCTTAAATTGTTTCTGGATTTATCTTTCTGTAGCCTGTTGCATGTAATCATGATTGCTCTAGACACCTGCTAGTCATTGATTAATGGGGCTGGGAAAGAATTTTATTCAGGCAGGCCTGAAATGACTTTTGGACTTCAGAGGTGAAGGAGCGTTGCCTTCTCAGAGAAGCCCATCTAGGGACCTTTGGGGTTTTGCCAATAGCAAGTAGCACTCTTTTAATACTGCATGTTTTGATGTCTGTTGGCACTTATATCCACATAGTAGAAAGTAGAAGAGGGCACAACAGGTCCCAGATTGCTTTCTATAAGATTCATGCTATATCAACAAACCTGTGAAGGTTCTCACCCTGGTAGACCAATAGGAAGTGATAGAGCACTTTCTATTTAGCCACTGATAGAGCTACATGCTTGAAGGCATATTAGGTGCATAAAATGATATTTATTTCTTGATTAAATATAAAGTCCACATACTGGAATTTTGAAAAATATAGGTAACTGATGTCTCTCAGTGTCCTTTGATACTCGAGGTGGACAAAGATAGCTGCTAGTTATGATTTCAAATCCCAGTATTCAGCTGAAGGTCCATGTATACAGTTGACTGGTAACAATGGCATCTGTGTATACACAGCCACGGATCATTAAAGTAGGACAAGTCAATTAGCCTTTTGTGTCACTCCATCATGTGCCTGTAAAGTAATTTTTGAATACTTTAGGGACTATTGTCAAAAGGACAGCACAAGGAGGGCAACAGCAGCAAAAATAACCAATTTATAAACACTTCAGTGGTCAGATATTTTAATCTTCTAAATCTATTTGATGCCTTATTGAGGGGGTGGGAGAGGGTTTTTACAAGAAGTATAACAATTAACCTTTACTTATTACATACCATGAAAAAGCAATAGAAAGTATTCCAAGTCTACATGTCTCATTTGGTTTGTCCACTGATGCCTGCAATAGGACATATTATGTACAAGCATCAAGGCCGCTGGGAAAAGCCATAGTACTGAAAAGGCCTTGATCTTTCTAAAGCATGACAAATAAGTTGGTTTGATTTAGTATATGATGCATTACAATTAGTCAGATAATAAAAACACACATATCACCCTTTAATCCCACAGTGGCCTTATTTTTACTTACTTGTTGTATTAGCAAATCAACTCTGTGTGTGTGTGGTATGATTTTGATCTCCCTGTATTTTCCCTGTTGTGGGGCCAACTGTTGCTTGGGGTCAATTTGGACTGAGAAAATGGCACAGAAGAAACCTTTAAAAATACAATAATTTGCATAACATAAAGGCTGTTTACATATAAACAGACATCAAACACACATCTAAACAATTTTAACAATCAACTATAAGAAATCCAGAACACAAATTAAAAACTTCATCATATGCTGCCAAATGCCTGGGAGTAGAGGAAGGTCTTAACCTGGTACTGAAAAGATTACAATGTTGGCACCAGATGGGCCTCTCTGGGAAACGCGTTCCATAATCAGGGGGCTACCAATGAGAAGGCATTCTCCTTTATTGCCACCTTCCAAGCCTCCCTTAGAGGCAGCACCTGGAGGAGGGTCTTAGATAATGAGATGTCAGGATGAGGCTTGTTCTCCCTGGTGTGGATTCTGAATCAGACCCAGAGGCTGAAAAAGGAGAAAACCAACTGAGACAAGCAGGGGAGGAAATTCTCCAAGGCTCTTTTCCTAGGAGCTTATGGACCAGGAGGCCCAGGCTCAGAGATTATCTTCCCCCTTCCACACACACACACTGTGAACTCAGTCTTTGTTGAGGGGGGGAGAGCATCGGAACTGACACATCCCAGAATCCATCACAGAGTCAAGTGGCCGAAATTGAGAGGAGGTGGGAGGCAGTCCACCAGACTAGCCACACAGCAGAGGTTATACTTTGAAGACCCTCCCTGATGTAGGGGTCTGGTAAAAGCCTATTGGGCAAGGCGGGAAACTATTTAGTTCATAGGTAACTGCCTTGCTTTGCTAAGCTAATTAAGCTTAGAGAATAGCTTCTAGCATACACATTCCCTTCAGGTGTGAAAAGGTGTCTATTTACTGGATAAAGTTTTTGTCTCACATCTCAGTGGGAGGGCTTGGAATCACAACATGAGCACAATATATGGATACGTTCATGCCAGGAAAGGTGCTCCATCAAGTAATGCTGTGCTAAGCCATGTACATAAGACTTTATATTATAAGTAAAAAACAGCACCTTTTATCAGGCTCAGAAACATACAGGCAGCGAATGCAAGGGCCAGAATCAGTGTTATATATTTAGACCTTCTTGTCCCTGTTAGCAACATGACTGCCACATTTTGCACAAGCTGCAGCTTCTGAACCATCTTCAAAGACAGCCCCACACAGAGTGCATTGCAGTAATATAATTTGGAGGTTACCACACTATAGACAACTGAAGCCAGGTTGTTTCTGTCCAGATAGGGGTGTAGTTGAGCCATTGGCCAAAGTGGGTATAAGGCAATCCATGCTACTGAAGCCATCTGGTGCCAAAGGTGGCTCCAGGAGCACTCCCAGGCTATGAACCAGCTCTTTCAGGAATAGCGAAACCCATCAAGAATAGGTTGAACATCCTCCATCCAATCAGAAGAACTACCCACTAAAAGCATCTCGGTCTTGAATATTCACTCTCCTCCTGTTTTTTCTGTTATGGACTTCAGTTTCTTGGGCTTCTTTCAATGCTACTGTTTTTATGCACTTATATGTACATAACTTCATCCATTTGCTAGCTATGTTGGAATATTGAGACTAAACTCAATGTGAGGGAAATGAGTAAGAATTTCAGGCAGACGATGAAAAAGAGCTGAAATCCAGTAAAGTCATGATGAACTGCTCAGTGGGCTATGATGCCACTGAATCTGGCTCAATTAAACATGCAGTCATGGCCACTGAACTATAGAACAACAATCTGACAAGGGAGATATTGAATCACAATCTTGAGGTTAAAGGCTTGAAACACTGCCTAACTATCAATGATGGCTCTCAAATAATTATATTGAACCCAGACACAGCAGGGTAATGGGGATTCCTCCCCCCCCCCACATGCTTTTGAGGTCCTGCTCTACAGTAATGATTTTATGATTACATTTTAGAAGCTGTGGAGTTGTTGTGACCTGCAAGTTAATCGAGCAACTGTGACAGAGGGCACCTGAACATTTGCTTTACATATTGTGCATTTTAAAATTCTTCAAGTATACATTTACATGGGCTTTGCCCTCTAATGTAAACTTTGGTCAAGAGAGAACCTGTTTGGCTAATGGCTGCTGAAAAACCCTAGCAGAAAATAAATCAATGTTTGAAAGGACTGCCTCTTAACAGGCAGATGGATCCATATAAAACTGTTCATAGAAAGGTGGCCAGGCGTGACCTGTCTGGGCCAATCTGAGGTGGCTTTCCACAGTGGACAACAGTACCATTCCAAGCTTATTTCCCCCTCCTCCTACATACTTAAAAAGGAATGGTCATTAAAACTAAAATTTATATTTACATTGTACGTCATAAGAACAGGCAACCTAATTTAGAGTGGAAAAATTCCATTTGTACTGGATTTTAGAAATAAGGCTAGAAGTTCCTGAATATTATCTTAGAGTATCTCTACATCAAGTGGAAATCGCGTTGCTTACCCAAGGCTGTGTGCTTCCTACTTCTTTGGCATGATTGCCATGGGCTGCATTACACAGAAGGAGAGGGGCAAATTTTGGCAAATGGTACTCAAAGAGATAAATGATATAAAGGGATGGAAGGTTAAGTTAGGGCCAAGGACAGCACTGTTATCAATACATGAAGGGGCTAAATGTACACGAAATAGTAAAGAATTAATAAACAATTTATTAACTGCAGCTAGATTAATAGTTGCCAGGAATTGGAAGGAACAAAGGGATTATCAAATAGAAGAATGGTACAAAGAAGTCTGGGATATAGCTACTAATGACAAACTTACAAGTAGTATTAAAGTTAAGAGAGGATTATTGAAACGAAACTACTTTGATGAGGTTTGGAGTCCATTTGTTAAATTTGTACTAGAGAAAGGGAGTAAATCATCACAGGATACATTACAATTTTGGAAAGGAGAATAAGGGTCCCGTGAGTGGGTGTGTGTGTGTGTGTGCATGAGACAGTTTTATATTATTTTAATTAGTTTCTTAATTTTATTATTGTGGTATATTAAGTTGATGTAACGTGATTATTGTATGTGTAATAAAATTCAAATACAAATTATTTAAAAAAGAAGAAGGGGAGGGGCAACCATATGGTTTGAATTGAATACCTCATTGACTTCCATTGAGACATCGCCATCTAGTGGTGAAAGAGCCCACTTTTTCCAGATATTACCACATTAAAAGTGATCCTTTTAATAGTGGGATTTCCAGGGTATAGTGTGGGAGACATCCTGGTCATTGACAACCCACAAACATCCATAAGGGCCAGTCATGAAAGTGCAATAAATCACTCATTTATAAGGGCCCTTAAGGTATGACTGCACCAACTTTCTTGCATATTTGTCCTGCTCCCCCACCCTTGCTGTTCTGTACATGTTTCCCCTCCCAGGATTGTATGCCTGGGTTTTTCTTTTAATAAATTAAGAATTTTCACAATTGCACCTATGTAGTCATGCACTTATACACTTTCAGTAGTTTTTTGTTTTTGTTTTTTGCGGAGTGCTGAAAGAAGGGGATAGGGAGGAACTTGGGACAGTATTCTGAAGCAGCTTGATTTCCAGGATGATGGAATAGCCAGGTTCTGAATCATGACTATCCAGGGTTGTAATTTCTGCTAGCAGGCAAAAGATGTTCTAATAGTGAAGGAGAAGAAAGGGGTGGGATAGAGGCTTGGAATGAAGTACATCATGTAGCATTGCAGGAGCACAGTGACAGTTCACAGATTATAAAAGCCTTTCTTCACCTGGTGCCTCCAGATATTTTGAACTAAAACTCCCATCATCCCAAACTTTTTACCATGCTAGCTGGGGTGGAAGGAAGTTGTAGCACAAAATAACTGGATAGTACCAGATTGGGAAAGGCAGGATTACAGCATGGAGAGTGGATAGCATGAAGAGCTGTTGACACACTCATGAGTGCATGCACACACACACACACACACACACACACACACACACACACAAATCCAATTCCACAGAGAAAAGTGAGTTCCTCTACAACCAAAAACACTATCAGATTGGCCCATTAAATAGATTACATGATGCTGGTATTTGATCCCCTTATAGCATGTTTTTACAGTGTGTACACTGTAATTATAAAACAAGCAGCTCCTCCTGTATATTATTTTCTCCCACTGGGTGGAGTTTGAACTAAATATTATCTGCCTCTTGAAGTTGAATGATTCTGTTAAATAAAAGAGAATGCAATGAATAATAAAAATATTCAGAACTTGTAAAATGCTCATTATACAATTCAAGATTACATTTATCACTATAATGACTGACTACTGATTAGAACCCAAATATGGGAAATGCCAACATTAGGCACATCACTCCATGATTTCTCTTTTCAATCATATATATATATATATATATATATATATATATATATATATATATGTGTGTGTGTCCACTTTACATTAGGTGTTTTTTAAAAAACAAAACAAAAACACATACAAAAAAATGAAGTCCCTGTAATCAGAAATCTCAAGGGAGATGACAACTCAATCTGAGACCTTAAATCTCCTTATGGTCCATTTACTTGCAGTGCACTTACTTTATTAAATATTTAAGGAATCTTGGTTGAAAAGAGCAACACCAAACTTTGCACATATAATATTGTCCATACCAGTGGCATTTTCTTGTACCACAAGGACTTAAACATATCTGGAAGCAGAGAAAGAAACTTTTGTGTCCTCATTTCTGCCAAGGGAGATTTGTATGGTTTGCTTTGTCCATTAATTGAATGTAGCCTTACACACACATATACTCTTATATGCATGATTAATTAGTTACGGAAATACTTTAAGTCATGTAGTTATATTAGGCTACAGTGCTCAGCTGTTGTTCCCTCTACATTACAAAATAATACATTTGAAGCATGGTCAGATTGTATGGCCTCTAGAGTCCAAAACCAAATGGGAATTCAAACTAGAACTGTGCCAAACCATGATATCTTTGCTGCTTGGCATCAGGACACTTTTTGACATATTGAACTAGATCTTCTCCAGGACCTGCCCTCCTTTAGATGGTGCCATATTTTGAGAGATTCGTCATCTTCCAAGTGCTCTGTTCCAGTAATGGCGAACATGACACGAATACATCGGTAGCTATAATAATACACTGGTGTAATCTATTATCAGAGTGAGACATATGAATGATATATTACTCAAGAGGTGGTACCATTCTGAAAGGAAAGTCTCTCTTGAAAGATTCCATTCAGCTATTTAGAGAAAGCCAAGAAAAGCATACTTTAAGCTGCTTTCTTCAGAATTACAGAGTTACACTAGACTAGACTGTTTAGTACCATAGCTCTACACTAGTCTGTTTAGTACCATAGCTCTATACTTGAAAGTCTCTAGTTCATATGTCTCTTTTAAACCTCTATAAACATACTAAAAGCAACTACCATTAACCTTAAGGTCACTATGAAACTGAATGTATACTGTTGTATTATTTCTACTTTATAGCGGTACAATTCTTACTTACTTGTAACTATTTGGAACCAAGTAACATTGACCTCTAGATGGTCTGAAGAGCACACTGTATCTCATTATAATAATCTCAGCTCTATTCTTTACTCAACATTAATTATTTTCCATTCTAAAACATTTTGTGTTGCATGACAGCAGAACTTTAGCCTATCATTATCCATGGGTCACTTTACCCCTAACCTCTTCTTAGCCATTACAAAATATTTCTTACCACTGAGAACAAAGTCAGTCTAGATTACATTTTCCTCTCTGAAAGTATGCTAATTAAATGTTTCTAAACACCTTCAAAGCATCGTCATCACATAGGAAGATGGCATATGTTTTTCTTCTCTTGATTCCATGCAAGCATAGCAATTTAAAGGCCCTTTATGAAAGTTCTGAGTTCAAGTCCACACCTGCCTTTTCTCTGTCCCAACTAAAGTTACAACAAAAGTTCACCTAAGTTCACACTTGGAGGGACCTTGCCGACAAACCATCTCTCTAGAGGTTTCAAGGGAAGTTAGGAGAATTTTGATAAGATAGGACAAGGCAATCTCATTCTTGTTACAAGTGTTCTAGTACTGAGGTGGGAACTAGGGATGTGCTCCGCTTCTAATCGGACCGGCGAATTAGAAGCGGAGCAGGGTGCTTCGCCTCCCCTTAAGGCGGAGGCGAAGAGGATTGGGGGGCCGGCGGAGCGTGGCGAAGAGGATCGAAGTGAAGGCGGATCCTTTGCCTCGATCCGGAGCTCCGCCGGAAAGGTAAGTGGGGTTTACCGGGCCCTGCCGCTGTCGCCCATGCGGTGACAGCGGCAGGGCCCGGTAAACCCGCCCTCCTCTCCCTTACCTGCCTCCGTCCGCGGTCCCTCGGCTTCTTCACTTGCGGCCCAGACTTCCTGGCTAAACCGCGGGCTCAATTGAAAAAGCCGACGGACCGCGGATGGAGGCAGGTAAGGCCCCCCTCCCCCTTGGTCCCTTACTGGGCTCTGCCACCGTCACCGCACGGGCGGCGACGGCGGCAGGGCCTGGTAACCCCCCGCCCTCCTCTCCCTTACCTGCCTCCGTCCACGGTCCGTCGGCTTCTTCAACTGAGCCCGCAGTTCAACCAGGAAGTCTGGGGCAGGTAAGGCCCCCCTCCCCCTTGGTCCCTTACCAGGCTCTGCCGACGTCACCGCACGAGCGGCGACAGTGGCAGGGCCCGGTAACCCCCCCCCCCGCCCTCCTCTCCTGGCCTTACCTGGCACCACTCCCCTCCACTGCGGAGCTCCGATTCGGAGCCAGAGCTCTGCGGCGAAGAGGAGCGGAGTATGGGCGGAGCAGAGCGGGCCGATCTGAAATTTTTGGATCGGCCCATGGGGCGGAGCGGGGGTCTGTGCACACCCCTAGTGGGAACCTTTCCTCTGTCTGCAGTCTGGGGCTGCCACTGTCAGGGGCCACATGCTGGCAGTAGGCAGGGTTGAAGGCAGTGGTGGGTGCAGTCAGAACCAAAGTGTGCAGGGCAATTTTTTTGTCTGTCTCTGTTTCTGCCATCTCCTTTTCTCTCTCCCCTGCCCTGCCCAAAAGGGTGCCAGAAAAAGAACAGACGTCTGAACTGTTACTGAGGGCCGCAGGTTGTCCACTTCTATTTTACTACGTTCTCTAAGTGAACAGCTGTAGCTGCTGTCATTGGAACAAACCAGTGCAAAATGGAAGCAAGAGGCCTCACAAAGTGTGCTTCCAGGCAGACAGGTCCTAGGACTAGGGATTTATGGATTATATTAAATCCATTCTGTCTGTATTTCATGGATTCTCAGGCATCTTTCATTCTGTCATTCGTTCATTGACAGATTTGGATTCCCCCCACCCTTTGGAAAAGTGCCAAAAAGTCTGCCACAATTTACAGAACTTTCAGTGGCACATAATATTTTGTGTATTTTTCTTAGCTCAGTGTACAAGCACTGAGCAGAGCACACCCCAGAGGCTAAAGAGAGATAAGAGATGCTGGGGTTTTATTTGGTTTTTTAAAAGGCTTATATATTTGTGTATTTTCCAGCAACTTTGTTTTTTGTATGACTGAATTTGCATACAGTTCTGGAAAGTAAAAAACACACCAGTCTGCAAGTCCGTGTGACTCAGAAGAAGGCAGTCCACTTTGGAATCCATGGATCAGGTTCATAAAAATCCAAACTCATTTGAATCCATTGCAGATTTCTCCAACATCCCTACCTAGGACCAACTATCCAAAGGCATGGTGCAGCAGTTCCATCTTTTCTTACTTTACGGATTTTCTGCAGTAAGAAAAAAGATGGAAGAAGTGATGGGAAAACCCAGGAGGTTTATGAGTGGAAAATGTCATCATCTGAACCCCCTGTAAAGTGCTGTGAATGAGGCAGGGTAATGGCATAATAAAAGCCTTGTCTGGAAGCACTCAAAATAAAAGAAATCTTAACTGCTCTTCTAAAAGGGTCAATAACATGGATTGGCTTCCCTCACAAAAGGAGCTCTACAGAAGCAGTAGGGCCAGACCTCATAGCCAAGGTCCCTCAAATGACAACCTAGAGAGTGGCTGCACAGGAGAGTATCAATCAGGATCAGCATCCTGGGGCATATGGGAATTGAAGCTGCTTGCTGCACCATCCATATCTATATCTATATCTATATCTATATCTATATCTATATCCATGTGGCAAGCAGCTGGGCAGAGATATTTTATATAATTTTATTAATTTTACTTTAAAAGTATATTATGATTTTCTACAACAAGGAAGATGCTTATTCCCAAGTAAGTGTTTTAACATCAGAACAGCAAAAGCAAACTCCATCATACTCCTATATTCATGATGGTGCTATGTTAACAATATTCTGAAAATGCACATGCTCAGAACATTTCTTCCTTATCAGGGTTGTCAAATTCTTGTTTGTTTGTAGTTCTAACGTATCATGAATGTAAAAGCAATTATAAAATATGGAATGGCCATCTAAAGACACCCCCCACTGCACCACACCCCAGAAAGACCATTAAAGGTATAATTCTATGCATGTTTAGACAGAAAAAAGTCCTACAACTCCCAGCATTCCCCAGCCAGCAGTGCATAGGATTGCACCCTAAATCTAAGATCTAAAATTACCCAGCTGCACCACTGCACGGAAGAGGGGCCTGACAGATAAGGCACTTTTTCAAGTAGATAATTTCTAATGGTGGTGGCAAGTGGTTGGGTTTCCATTAACTACAGTTTAATTCTTACAAGGAGGGGATTATATAGAAAAGGGGTTCCTTCAGATACCCCAGACTCAAGCCATTGGCCATCAAATAGGTTCAGGCCTTCCTGACTTACATGAAGTCAGTGCCTGCAACAGTCATCTGTGATTAAGCAAGTACTGGCAGAACTGGCAGAGATCCTTTGGCAACTTACTATATGTTTACTGCAAAAGACTGAGGAGGTTTGTTCAATGTAGCTATTTCCTCTGCTTTTGCAGGAAAGTGTTTCCTTTTGCACAGAAGAGAATGGAGTGATTCTTATGTCTTTTAGACTCACAACAAAGAGAAATTTCATCCAGGAAATTAATATTACCATTACTATTACCACTATTACAATGGCAATTATGAATACCACACGGCATGTTTTAAATTTGTTGGTTGTTTTTATGCTCTTCATGGTTTTAATTTTTGTGAACCGCCCAGAGAGCTTCGGCTATTGGGTGGTATAAAAATGTAATAAATAAATAATTAGGGTGACCATATTTTGGAAACAAAAAAGGAGGACAACATGGACGGCCCCCAAGGGGGCGTGTCCAGCACCACCCGACCATAGCCTTGGTCACATGTCTGATTTTACAGCACACATTTAAGACAAATCTGTTCTACATAGCATGTTAATGTTAAAATCACTGAAATAAAGAACAAGTGAGAGATTCAATGTATCTGAAATTAACTTCACTTTTGTAGGTTTTGCTATGCTTTGTGTGATACAGTCTCCCCTTCCCTCAAATATCTTTTCTGACTGTATCTTCACTCATTGCAAGCTGCTGTTGTTGTTAACAGGGTTTGCTACTGGCCGGCCAGATGGCTGGCTTTTTTTAATTTCAATTTTTTTTAAAAAAAGCTTGTGTATAATTCTAACATTACTCTACTCTACTCTAACATTAGGGTGGGTGTTGTGCCAGTTTACCTAAAGACTGGAGATCCCCTTAATGCCAAGGGCTGAAACTGCTCAATATGCAAACCCCCAAAGAGGAGGTTTGACAACCTGAGTTTGAAGGATATGGCTCCAGCAGTTTTAAAACACAATAATTTTAAAACTTTGAACTTTTAAAAAAAATCCTTAAAAAACAATGGCTGAAGAGATCTGATTCAAACCTGACATGGCTAAATCTCTCCTTAAGAGCTATCATGGTGCCAACTTTCAGCCCTTTATCTTTTAAAAATGTCATTTAAAAAAAATAATTTTAAAACCTCAAACTTAAAAAAAAATCCTAAAACTCAACGGATGGACAGATCTGTTTCAAACTTGGCATAGCTAAAGTCCTTGTTAAGAGCAATCATGGTGCCAAGTTTCATCTCTTTATCTTTAAAAATTATATATATATATATATATATATATATATATATAAATTAAATCCTCAAATTTTAAAAAAATCCTAAAAATCAATGGATGAACAGATCTGTTTCAAATTTGGTATGACTAAATCTCTACCTAAAAGCTATCATGGTGCCAACTTTCAGCTCTTTATCTTTAAAAATGATGGTTTAAAAATAATAATTTAAAAATCTCAATTTTAAAAAAATCCCTAAAAAATCAATAGATGAACAGATCTGTTTCAAATTTGGTGTGGCTAAAGCTCTACCTAAATCCTATCATGGTGCAAAGTTTCATCTCTTTATCTTTAAAAATGACGATTTTAAAAATAATAATTTTAAAACCTCAATTTTTAAAAAAAATCCTAAAAAATCAATGGATGAACGGATCTGTTTCAAATTTGGTATGACTAAAGCCCTTCCTAAGAGCTACCATCGTGCCAAGTTTCATGTCTTTATCTTAAAAAATGACGGAGTTATAAGCATTTTTGTTAATTCCCATTAGAGCTGCCCTTTGGGGGAGGAAATCCGGATTCCCCCTCCCCCCGGATTTGTCATCAAAACCTCGGACAAATCCAGGCAAATCCGGTCATATGGTCACCCTAAAATAACTGCTTCATTCTCCTAACAAAAGACAATTTATTTTTATACTGTTCAGGGCTTAAGCTGAACTAACCAAGGCTCAGAGATGGAACCTGTTTTTAATGCCAGCACTTGTCCCTGGAACATGTGAAACAATAACAAACAATTGTGCCATTAGAATGTGTGGAACATTTCCCCTTATCACAGAGGAGTAACTACAGTAGACTATATATCTAGAATTACATACTAGGCAGCAGGTTCATGTCCTGGCTCCTCCCTATTTAGAAATTAGGAACATAGTAAGGTGCCTTACACAGAACCAGATCATTGGTCCATCTAGCTCAGTACTGTTGACACAAAGTGGCTCTACAGAGTTTCAGGCAGGTTTCTTTCCTAGCCATACCTGGAGATGCTGGTAATTTACCAGATGCTGGTAATTGAAGCATCTGTAAGTGAAGCATCTGCTCTGCCATTGAGCTACGGTCCTCTCACCAACACCAAACACTGATTTAAACATTAAATTGTGACAGTAAACTGTGGACATTTCTAATTGTGAGTTACCGGTTTAAACAAATTTAAACATACCCCTCTCATAAATAATAGTGCTGCGGTCATTAGAAAAGAATCAGGAGAGAATTTTTCTCTTGAGACGATCCCGTTATGCACACAGTGCAGGAAAATGCGTGAGCTGCTTCATCCTGGCTGCCTTGCCAAGGCCTGAATTGGGAGCCATGCATTTTTCCACACAGCTGAGACTCAGACTCAGCAGTTTAGTAAGATGACTCTCTGGACTAAAGACATAAACCAATGCAAGAAGGCACCCTCCACCCCCTCAGAGCCAACCGCAGACCATTCTAAACTTGATACACTGTCTTGAAGAGACACGCCAAGGAGAGAATGGTGACACAGACACACGGCCGGGATTGTCAGAGGAACACTGCCAACACCCCCTCAGCTGACCACTCTTAAAGGGAAAACACATGCGTCTTGCTTATGCCTGCCAGCACTCTGCTAACAGTCATTTATGGGCTTTGGCTCCTGATGGGAGCAAGGCTGAAAGAATCTTACCTAACAAGCAAGCTAGAAGGCAGGCAGTACTTTACAAGAAGCAGCAGCAGAAGACGCTCCTTTCTCTACAAATAATGCACAGGGAAATTGCCTTTCAGAACTACATTTACAATCCCCACAAAGTACTCTGTATATTCAAGCACAATTAATTTCAGTCTGTGGAAAATCATATCCTGGCAGGGCAGGGCAAAATGCAATTACTGTATTCTTATTTTGCTAAGCCACATATGAATGTCTCTAAGCCCCGTGCAATTTTAAAAGATATAGGATGCTGTAGTACTAAGTAATAGCCGTATATTTTCCAAATTAATTTCAAGCTTTAGTAATATAACAACCACTATGCTTTTTCTCGCCTCAGGTTTGCCTTACAATGCATACTTACATGGAAATTAGCCCCACTGAATAAAATAGGACTTACTTCTGAGTAAAAATGCATAGGAGCAGGCTGTTACTGTCCTTTGCTAGCTAGCCTGTAAACAGCAAAAATATTACACTGACGACATTTGCAGTCCTTCCTCTCCACCGATTTCTGCCATAGCCCTGCCCTCTCCCACTCAGAAAATATATATATCGGGAAAGTGGTGGTGTATTTTGGAGGGAAAGTTTGCCTCAGCCAGGCGGCTTAATTGGCTCCAGGTGGCCACTGAGCTAAACCAGGGAGGCTTAGGCAGCTGGGCAAGAATGCAGCACAAATAAGAACTGGCTGTAGCGGCAGAGCAAGAGGGAACTGAAATCTAGTTCTAGTATTTTCTAGGAGAAAGGTGGGCTTGGAAGAATAACGACAGTATATATTTTCTTATTGAAAAATAGTATGTGATATAGTTCACATATGTGGGGGTTGCTAGCTTTATGACAGGCTATTGTAGCTATGCACTTCGTTGCGCAGACATCGACAGTGGGTAATACTCAGGGGTCCCAAGCCTTTTTGGGACTGTGGGCACATTTGGAATTTTGAGATAGTGTTGAGGGTGTTCTCACAAAATGGCTGTCATAGTGGGGGCTTGCTTAGGGTGACCAACTGTCAGGATTTCCCTGGATTTGTCCTGGTTTTTGTTCTTTCCGTGGTGTCAGGGGGGATTTTCTATAATTTTCAATAATGTCCTGGAATGACACACCTTCCTCTTTAAGGCTGCCATTAGCATGGCAGGAGGGAATGACATGCTTTCTTGAGGCACATCATTCCCCCACCCCGAGCTCCAATTGAGGTCTTAAAGGGGAAAGTGGGTCATTTGTGGACATTATAGAAAAGGCCCCAATTGGAGTGGATGGTGCAGAATGAAATCCTTTCCCCTCATCCACTCCAATCGGGTTCTTTAAGGTGGTGGGGGAATAACGTACTTTCTGCAGGACTCAGAAAGCTGCTTCCCCACACACACATTAGGTGTCCTCTTTTTTGGTTTCCCAAATATGGTCACCCTAGGCTTGCTCATTCATAAAATGGCTGCCATGGTGGGCATGGCTGGTCACAAAATGCCCATGACCCAGAAAGCAAATCGATGAGACTAAAAGAAAAGTAATTTGCCCAAGAACCTACATGTAAAGCAAAGGTGGAGGTTGAAGTACCATACCAAAACACAACGTCACTCTTTTGAAAACAAGATGGTGCTGGAAAAAGACACTTTGCTTTGCAGCCTGTTAACCTAGAAGTTAAAAAATGAAAAATCTTAAGAAATAAAAGATTATGAAGGTTAGGGAGCTTGGTGTGTGACAAGAGAGGTGTCTATGGGCACACTTTGTCTATTCACTGTGAAATTATGCTGTTAATAAAGCTGCTGTTAAAACAGGGCTGAACAACTTGTGGGCCTCTGGATGTTTTGGCCTACAGCTCCCACCATCCCTTACCTTTCGCTGTACTGGTCGGAGTTGTATGCCAAAACCCTTGTGTTAAAGACACAAAAGCAGACCAGGTTGAGGGGAGGGAGGATGGGTTCTGGTTAGTTGACAATCCTAAATACTTATTTGACCAGGGCCAGCCTTAAGGGTGCGTAAGCTGGGTGGCCACATGGGGTGCTGAGCTGAGGGGGATGCCAGGAAGAGCTGTAAGGGGACCCTAACATCACACCTGCACCAGGCCCTATCAACCCTCTGGTTGGCCCTGCAAAAGTGACTGCAGGGAGTCCACCAAAGGCACTTCTCACCCAGGGTATTATTTATCCTAAAGCTGGCGCTGTATTTGACCTTTGAGTTTTTATGACTAGGGCTGCCCACTACTCAGGGGGGAAGGGCTTGATCTTAGGGGCTGCATTTCCTGCCTGCAGGGTTGCGCTGGGTAATCCCCATGCCAAGGAGGGAGTGTGGGGTTTCTGGCAATCATCAGGATACTGGAGCCGCCCCCTCCTGCTCTCTTCCTGGCTTCCGGCAACCAATCGCTGATTGCCATCTGCCAGGACCTCCCCTCCCCAATCAGCCATGGAGCAAGGTCATGGCGGACGAGCCAGGATGACCTCGCTCCCAATAAAAAAGTTGGGGTAAGCCCCCAACTTTTTAACTGCACAGCTTCACAGAAAAGCCCTAAGGTGGCTGTGAATCTGTGACTGCATCGTATAACTTGCAGCCACCACAGGGCTTTGAACAGCCCTTTGCTCTTGTGCTTTTAATAGTGCTTTGATATGCAGAAAGCAGCAGCCAAAGCGTTGTATGGCTTGGAAATTAACATTATCACCAATTAATTGCTTCAGACCACGCTATTGTTACCTGGCACAGCTCCAGGGGTTGGTTCAAAAACTGGTAACAATAGAACGCTGGTTGTATTTGTGCTACCCTTAATTGAGAGTCATATCTGAAGCTTACTACTGGAAGTGCATGCTCCAACCATGTTAGCCTAGGTCAGTTAATTTGCCTGCAGCTGCATATTGCTGATCTTATCCATTTCTTCTTCTCTTATAGCCTACTCCTAAGCATGTTTACTTAAAAACAAATCCTACTGAATTACTTCCTGGTATGTATATTTAGGTTATCATACTTGGAAGTAAGTCCTAGTGAAACAAATATGAAATAAGATTTACTTCTAAGTAAAACTATTTAGGAATAAGCATTGGGGTATAATCAAGCAAGCATAAGGCCTGCTGGTTTCAATAGGTCTCTAATGGTGCTTCATTACATAGTGCCTTTCAATTGCAACAAAATGGCTGTATAAACACTTCCTTGGTAGAGAATTACTACTTTCACATTCCTGGACAGAAATGGCTCGTTAAACGCCATTCATTTTAGTTCCACACTCAAGTTAGATTGGCTGTGGCTGCTTGTTGTTGAATATACACTTGGTGGTAAACCTGGGTTTCTTTTTGTTTTATTTTTAATCCCACTTTTATTGTTGTTTTAGTTTGTTGTGTTAGTTTGCATGCTTTATTTTATTATTTTTCTTTCATTTCTTCTTTAATTGATTTTTTGTTGTTTCTTTCTACTTCGTTTGCTGCCCTGGGAACATATATTTATATTGAAGCTGTGAATATAATTTATGTTGAAGCTGTGAATATAAATTACGTAAATAAATAAAATTCAGGAGTATGTCATAAAAGAAGCTTTTGATGGTCTTGATGCCAGTCCACCTCCAAGCAGTAAGGTGTATGTATGTTTCCCTACATGTTACAACACAGGAAAAAAGGATCAAAGTCAGCCACCATACTGCAATGCTAATGGTGGCTGCTAAGCTAGTACTAGGAATGGTATGGCATTCAAGGAGGGAACAACACATCAATTTACCAATTTTTCAACCAGTCCATGAAGCAGTAGTTCTAACATTAGCTTGACAGGGAACAGTTATCATGAGATAATGTTTGTCTCCATGCTAGGAAACATTACTGTCTAACTGCTGCATATCAAGCTGCTGGTAAAAACATAGCTGCAAAAGGCTGGTTGAAAATATGGTAACTCTGGGAACTTTTCTATAGCATTTGTTGTGCATTAGTCATTCCTTACTCAAGCTGTTTACGGGTTCTTTAGATGATGCTGTGATCCCCCAGTTTCACTTCTGTCTGTAAACAGAACTTTCTGCAAATTTTTAAGAGCACGGAAAATAGGGTATTTTTTTTCTGATAGCAAAAGAAAGTGTGACTTCCTCTTATGCATTTGCTCTATTCTGCTGTACCACAGTGCCACCTATAGGTTATGCATTAGAAAAGCAGGAAACACTTCTTGTGAAGAGCTGGGATCCCAATTCTGCAACGAAACCAAACATAGATGCAATGGATTAACAGCCTTGTGCATAAAAGGTTACAAAAGAATCAAAACGGGCACAAGCATCCCATTGGATTCCACCCATAATCTCAGAACTGAGGCCTAAATGAAGCATCCAGAGTTCTCAAATGGCCATGCCCTTTTCCCCAGCCTCACCCCTTTCCCCCGATCACTAATTGTTTGTGGTTTCCTATTTTTTGTGCAGTCCTCCTGACCCCATTCTAAAAGGTTGAAGTGTCTCCCCTAAGAAGTTTTAAACTAAAATATGTAAGCATGTTTAGTATTTTTTGCCTTCAGCCCTACCTATCTTTGAAGTGCAGTCCCAAGACCTTCTCTGAAACAGAATTTAGGCTCAGGCTGAAACAGGTTCAATGCCCCTGCTCTAAGGGCCTCTCATCCTATATTTCTAGTGAACCATTACTTTTAATCTAAGGAGCTTGGCTGAACTGAGCAGTATCAGAGCTCCATCAGATGAGCGTTTTATTGCACGCTTGTTGCTAGGCACTCACGGATTTTCGCAGGTCCCTCTCACGACGTCATCTGCCCCCTGTCCCTTCTAGCCTTCTTCGTGCGACAAAAAAACACCCCAGTAAGTCTGACATTTTTAAAGATGGAAGTTGCTGCTGTCTCCTGCTGTGTGTAGGAGAAGCAGCGGGATCAAAACAGCCCACTGAATGGGCCACGTGCACGTTGTTTACTTCCTCTTTCAAAAGAAGAAGTAATGAGGGACAAACATGCGGGCAGAGAAGCAACGGTAAGTAAACGTGATTTTCCCCTGTGTGATAATGCTGTCAGTCATTCACACGTCTATAAAATAGGTATCTTGCTGTTTGTTTTTTTACTAACACAGAGAAACCCGAGATTCCCATGATTTAAGAAGCTGGGGCTTTATCATGGAACATGAGACATATAAATCATAACAGGCAACTTTTCAACTGTTGGTCTTACACAGAAGTTCTGTCAGCCTATTTCCAAAAGAATAAAACTTGGCTTTTTCTTCCTTTTTTCTTTAAAAAAACAAAACAAAAACTTTCCTGCCTTTTAACCAGTTTCTGGTCCACAACAACACTGCTTAGGTTTTTTTTACTAGTCTCTTGTGAGGAACTTGTCATAGGCTTTCTGGAAGTCCAAATAAATTATGTTGTTCACTTTTCCTTCTATTGAACACTTTGGTCATATTTTAAAGTTATAACAGATGAATTAATCTCCCTTTGCAGAAGTTTTCCCAGTTTTCTGACATCTCTTCCTGGACATGGTTGTACCTTATTTTCTTCTCTTCTCTTCTGGGCATCTATTGTGTAAAATAAAATGGCCACACAAAGGTCCCATATTTAACTAGGGAGAACTAGTCCCTGCTCTGAGGGTTATGTGAAAGGTTGGTGGGGAGGAGAGGGACAATTAATAATTGCAAAGGAAGCCATGATGGTCCATAAAAAATAAATAAAAAAAATCCACCATCAGGCAACACATTTATTGAGACCAACCAAAATGTTATAAATAGTGAGCAAACTTTTGAGTTCTGCAGAACTCTTCAACAGGGTAGATCTTTTGCAAAGTGAAGGATGTAGTAGGGAGAGGGGGAGAGAGAAAGAGAGAGAAAGCTGGCTTGATGTAGAAGCCACAAAGCATGATTTGGTTGCAGACCCAGTTTACATGTAATGGTGACGAATCATTGGTTAATTAATATATGATTTGTTGAGCTGCATAATCAGCTTCCAATTGGCTTAATTGTAAGTTGTGTGATGTGTGAACCCGGACACTGTGGGTTGTTTGTGGGTTAAACAATCCAAAGTCAACCTACTATTAGTTCTTGGGTTAAGCTGTGAATAACCCACAGTGTCCACGTTTGCATTTCACGCAATAACATAAGATCAGGCTGATTGGAAGTAGAATCTGTAAAGCAGAAGTGGCTTATCGTTATGTGTAAATAGGGGTATGGGCAGCAATTTGTGGGGATGTTGTGTGCAATCAAACCACTTCCAGTTTCCCGGCAGGGCTACAAATTGAAAATGCCCCCTTCCCCCCGAAAAAGCTGCAAACTAGGCAGTGTAATTACACAATAATAGCCTCAACTGGAAGCACCCTTAGAGGTAACATAAAATGGTGCTGGGGTTGATGTTGACACTCTTGCTATCAGTCTAATTTATCACACAAGATTGTCATGATAAGAAAAGGTATAGTATAAAGACCACTCTCCTTTCTGTTTCTTGTAAAAAAAAAAAAGACTAGCAAGTGCTTCTCACTTCAGTTTGTTGCTTTCCTCAGGTTTCTGTCAGAGAACATAAATGCTATAGTTCCTATTAGCTAGTATTTGGATAGTTTGAATCCACAGTAGGGATGTCAGTAAACTCACAGGCCGTGACAATTGCTTTGGCCTTAGTAACACAGCACCATTCAGCCATATTAAAGTTTGAATCAAAAGGCTGATGTCTGTCTTTGAGAGTCGCTATGGTGTCGAGGTTAGACTGTCATCAGACAAAGATTGGGGAGACCCATGTTCAAATCCGTACTCAGCCATGATCTTGAGCCAGGAAGAGCCTAACCTATCTCACAGGATTGCTGTGTGTGCACATTTAATTATTTACTACATTTCTATACCACCCAATGGCCAAAGCTCTCTGGGTGGTTTCACGAGAGTTAAAAGCCAAAAAATGCAACATGATAAAATATAAAACCTTGAAAGGCTTAAAACTTTGGCATAAAACCAAAGTAAAAACCACCAGCAGTATAAAAATCTAAAAACACAATAGCACATTTAAAACTAAGTTAGAGAACTAAAAAGCCTGAGAAAATACAAAGATCTTCATCTGGCACTGAAAAAGACCATAACATAGATGAACCTCTCTGGGGAATGCATTCCACAACTGGGTGCCACCACTGAGAAGGCCCTCTCCTTAATAACTACCTGATTTGGTGTGGGCACCCAGAGAAAGCCCTCTGAAGATGCTCTTAGAGTCCAGGCAGGTATATATAGGAAGAGACTATCTTTCAGGTAGCCTGGCCCCAAACCATTTGCATGGCTTTGAACTTCTTTGAAAGAAGGCGAGTGAGCTATAAATAAATAAAATTGTAGTGTTGCATGTTCATGTTTTAATTAAGAGCAGCATATGGCTATGTTTGCAGATTAGAACTTCAGGCTTTGGAAAACTTGAGAAAATCAAAGGGCAGCATGGGTAGAGTTATATCATTTGATCCCTACAACCTCATGAGGTAGGAACAGAATACATTTTATTTGTCTATGGCACAAAGCCCATTACAACAACAACAACAACAACAACAACACAAGGTGTCTGTATGACAGCCAAAATTCTTACACACTCAGAGGGAGAGAATTGATATAAAAGAACTAAACTGAGAGAAAAGGCTGAGATTTATACTGGTGAAAAAATGATACAGACCCTAGTAGCAATGATAACAGAAAATATAGCAGGTGGTCCCCTCTGCAACCTATGCCTGATTTTTAAAGAAAATTTTGGCAGATTTTTTTAGCTACTGCAGCAAACTTTGCAACTTTGATTGTAATCGCTTTACTAAAATATCTGGAGGGCACAAGGCTGTTCTAAAGCAACAAAGAGTCTTTATATCTGCAACAATCACTAAAAAAAACCAACCCCAAAACACCTACTGTTTCCTTTTCTGTTTCCCCCTAAATTCCTGGAGTGTTTTTTTTTTTACTTTAAAACCCCCAGGTTTTCTCCATGGCTTCAAAATTTCAGAACTCTAAACTGGATTCAGCAGGGTAGGGAGATAATAACAGCCCAGACATCCATGGTCTACATCGTTTAGAGAAGGGTTTGAAGCTATGGGAGACCTGGCCAAACTGAGCGGGAATTATGCAAACATTTGGGATTGGGCAGAGTTTAGAATACTAAGAATTACATTTTTCATATTTTTATAAAAGAAAATGTCTAGCTGTGCAAAATAAGACTTGATAGTGTGTAGAAAACATCTGGTGAAATGTGCAAATTCTGAAAGTTGCAGCCTGACAAATCTGAAGGACACTAGGTTGAAGAAGGCTGCTCTCCACGCTTACCTGAAAGTCAATCCCGTTGAATTTAATGGGACTTACTCTGTAGAGGATTGCATGTAATGTGTAGGCTGCATGTCTATTCATAGCTACATGGTAGTACGCCATATTTAGCACAATAGGATTTACTTTCAAATAAGCATGTATATGATTGCACTTCATGTTAATTATTCTGTTGATAATATTAGCACATGTTTTGACATGTGCATAAACAATAGTTTGGAAGCTAGTAGCATACTTTTTTCTTTTTTTTAGAGATAATACATCTTAGATTATGCATTCTGTCCTATATGAGGGGAAAAAGGGGGAATGTGTTTCTTAAGTTGTTTCTTGTCATCTGGAGTTTACCAATAGTTGTCTTAAGTATATATTTTTGTGTATTAAAACCTTGTTGTCTCAATCTGGGTTCTTTAGTCATTTAAAAGGTTTTAATTAATTAATCTAATTGCTTAAACGTTACATAGAACATTAGACTATTTTACTATTGGTTTATTTTGAATAATTTAAACAGCATGCAGAATTTGGCTTTTCTCCAGGCAGAATTTGTCAAGCATTACCTAGATACTGAATTGTGGATTTTTATTTTTTATAGATTTAGGTTCATACATAGAAATATAACAAGTTCTGGATCCATTTCATTAAAAATGCTGTGGTATATATGTCACTTGTGCCATTCCTTCCTGGTCATTTGTAAACTGTCCAGAACAATGTTGCTTATTTGCATCAAGATTTGTAAATGGTCCTGTACATTTATGGGGTAATAACAATATATAAGTTTATATATAGTTATGTATTTAAGTAGTCTTTAAGTATTTAAGTTGTGGAAGGGCACACTTATGAAAACAGTGATTAATAATTATATGTCATGAAAATTAGAAAAGTGTCACTAGTAGGAGTGAGACGTTAGTGCCGCAGGGCCTATACCTTTAAGGCTGCAGTCTGAATCGTAGTCACCAGGAGGAAAGTCATATTGACCCTGTTCAGATGACATGCTAAACCATGGTGGTTAAGCATTTTGAGCTAAACATTATAGCTTAACATGTTGTGTGAATCATGACTTAGCATGTCATGTGAACCATTCCTAACCATAGTGGCTACAAAACCACGATTTAAACACGTTCACTAACCATTTGCTGTAAAAGGGTTAGCGGCCTAACCATGGCTTAGCATATTGTCTGAACAGGCCCATTGAAGTCCAACTACGGTCACTTTCACATAAGCAAATTTGGTTAGAATTGCACTGTAGAAGTTTCATTAAAAGGAGCATTTTGCCCTCGCAGCACTGCGTGACTGGAGAAGCAGCACTAGAACATTCCCTTCAGTGATATCTCTGGTCCAGGGGCTCTTTCAGTTTCGGTGCCTAGCAATGCTACCCCAAAACACTAAATTTCAAGGTCATGTCAACAAGCACTCACACCCCTATTTCTTGTTGGCTGAATTAGTAGTTTGGATCTGGACCCTGATCTGTAAACTGAACATCCCTACGTAGTAGGTTATAAACTTTACACTGGTTCCTTAAGTTGTTTGCTTTTTATTCTGTGACAGTGAATCTTTTCCCCCCATTTTAGTTCTTTCAGAAGACAGGATTGCTTTTGTCCGGACTAGGATAGAAGTAGTACTGTCAGCTGATTAAAGAATTTCTAGTTAATCATATGATTTTATTTGATTAATCTGCATAAATTTGTTTATGAGGAAAAACATTATTAAAAATGCATACTTCCTTTGTTTTTGACCGCATGCATGACAGCAGACATAATCGTAGAAAGGGACATCCCGTTTGCTCTCTTATAGCAGGAAAAACCTCTTTTTAGATGGTGCCTGTCAGCTGCAGTTTTAATTAATTCATTGTTATTAATTTAATAATAATAAAAATAGCATGACATATTAATTAGTATAGTGTGTGGGGGGGAGATTACTTGGGAGGATATGCAATTTTAACATTTTTTAAATCATCTTTTTGGTTGATCCAAATGTTGTCAAACTGTAATCCTATGCACATTTATCTGGGAGTAACTCCCTATATTGAGCATAGTGAGATTTATTTCTGAGTAAACAGGCATAGGATGCATGTAATAATCCGATTAATCGACTAAGCATTGCAGCACTAGTAGAAAGCAAAAAAAGTTTTGCACTTCCTATCTTTGTCTTGCTTTTTGTTTTTCTAAAATATTCTCTTCTGCTTAGGCAGACTACTTCACACAGATCTCTTGTGTACCGTACACCACTAATTTCCATCCTATTCTTCCATGGTCCTACAGTTTTCCAAAGAAGCTTTGACTCCTATGGTGCCTTTGACGGTTGTTACCACCTAAACTCCCTGAAGGAGGTTTCAAATAGTGGAGAGGAAACCAGTCTGCTGTAAATGAGTACCGACAGTGTCAGCATTAATTTATTATAGAAATCTGTGGGGAGCTGAAGAGAGAATGATGTTACAGAAAACAGAAGTTCGTATGGCCAGACTTCTCCTGAGTCAGACAGAGCCCTTTTTTTGTGGAGCCTGCCTCAGGATCTTGAAGTAACATACTGATGCCAACTCCATATAACCCTACTTGAATCCTTACTCTGAAGTTTTCTTTGTTGGAAGAAAGGTGGCAACATTTGTGCCAAATGGCAGAATAAACTCAGAAAAGTGTTGCTCAGGTGCTGTCATTTTTTTAAAAAAAGCACTTTGTGTTTGGTAATAAAACAATGTACAGACTGACTTTGGGTTTGGGGGAAGGGCTTGGCAGACAAAGTGTTCTCCAGTGGCCTTACTTGGCAGCAGGGCTATAACTCTCAGAAATCCTGACCATTAGCCTTGCTGGCTAGAGCTGATGAGAGTTGAAATCCAAAACATGTGGAGGGCATCAGGTTGGGGAAGGCTGGACAGGGGGCACATCTACACCAAGCAGGATATTCCACTATGAAAGCAGTATATAAAAGGCAGGAGCCACACCACTGCTTTATAATGGTATTGAAGTGCACTGACAACTGTTGGGGGCCATTGACACATACTATATTCAGCTTTCATACCACTATATCCTGCTTGGTGTCGCTTCTGCCTTTTATATAACACTTTCATAGTGCAATATCCTGCTTGGTGTAGATGAGCCCTAAGTGACCTAAACATGAATAATTTTCTAACTGTTGTGTATAACATTGGTAATGCTATTTGCACCACATTGTCTGAGTGGTGAGGAATTTCAGGATGCAGTGCTGAGGTCACTGGAGGTTTATTGACTTTTTGTAATATTTTTCTTTATTTACATATGTGCAGAGATGGGAAGGCAGAGCTTAATGCAGTGATCCATGCTCTAGTAAACTCCAGGCGTTATACATGGGACTGCCCTTTGGACACTTCAACTCAGAGCTTCATCCCACATACCTGTTTCCCTTGAATTATCCACTACAGTGCTAAGCTGTCACCGTTGTTGTTGTTGTTGCTACCAGGCGGCTAGATCCTTTGCACACCAGGAAATGGGTTTAAGGGGGGAAATGTAAAAAAAAATCATAAAAAATCAACGGATGACCCAATCCAATTCAAATTTGGTATGCTTAAAACTCTCCTTAATATCTATTACCGTGCCAATTTTGATGTCTTTATCTTTAAAGCTTATGCAGATGTAAGCATTTGTTTAATTTTTCTTCAAATCCTGCTCCTGCTCCCCAGTGGCCGCTCAGAAAACAACAAATGATACACTCGAAAACTGGTAGCAAAATACGGTGAGGCTTTTGCCTTTGAAGCACAATTAAAGCAGGATGCATGGGAGTACTTCACAATAATAGCAGATTATAAGATGGAAAACTTTGGAGTCCTTTGCATGCAATTCGCAGTGATTGCACAGTATAACGATGGTGTGATAAAGCTCTCATGCAGAGTTCAGCAGTTATATTTCTCATCAGTTTACCTATGTGGAGCCGTGTCACTCCAAGGGGCTGCCTATATGTGGGGAAAGACTCGCGGTGGCTGCAGATCTGCACTGCGTCAGCTATATGATGCAGGTGCAGCTTCTCAGCCAGGTCATCTTACACCAGGAAGAGGGTGGGGAACGTCTCTGGTACCTGGGTGGCCACCAGACACCCCACACTCCGTTCTCACATTAGGATTACCCAACACAGGGTTTTGGAGGGAGACAGCGCCAGACAGCTCCCAGTTCACAAGGAATCCCATTGGCTCCCTATTTTGCTACCGGGCCCAATTCAAGGCGCTGTTTTTCACCTTTAAAGCCCTAGAAGTCTTGGGCTCAAACACTTGAAAGAGCGCCTCTCTCATATTATCCTGCCTATACATTAAATTTTTCAGAGAAGACCTTCTCTAAATATCACAAATGGGAGAAATACATTATGCGTTTGCAAAAGAGGGAAACTTCTTTGTGATGTCACCCCAACTTTGGAATGCCCTTTGCCCAGGCAATTTGAATTATATATTTTTTTCTGAAATGTATTGATTTCTTTGTTTGTTCACTGTTTGAATAGCTTTCATGCCTTTTTGTCCATCATTTTATTCTTGTTGTTATATTTGTCTTTGTATTGTTACATATACACCCCTGGGATCCCATGTGTATGAAGAGCAGTGTATAATTAAATAATAATAATAATAATAATAATAATAATAATAATAATAATAAAAATAAAAATAAAAATAAAAATAGACAATAGCATCCCAACAGATTCTCCAGAGTCTGCTACTCCTACATCAGATCTTCAATGGGAACAACCTATCTGACTCAAACTGCAGTCTTGTCCTTTTTTATTTTCTATTTCATTTTCTCAGACACCTGGCTTGCCCCCTCCCTCTGATCAGCAGGAGAAATAAGGATGAATCAAGGACCCATCGCCTATGCCTCCTTGAGCCAACATAGCTCCCATTGATCCAGTTCACACGATCGTGTTATGGCTTGTGACCCCTGCCCTGTATGCTGAGCGTGTGGCAGCCAGATTTCACTGGTGCTGCTTTGCCCTGTTGTTTGGAACCCCTGTCCCCCAGTATGACTTATTTGAGGGAACAGCAATCCTCAAATTACCCATGGGCTGTTGTTTGGTTTTCGGAGGGTTACTGCCCCCTCCCCTCCGCAAGCCATGCTGCTGGAGTTCAGATGACACGGCAGGATGTTCCAGTAAGGGTAATTAGGGAAATTTGGCCCAAACTGGGCCACCTTGGCTTATTTTCCTCAATCGTGCCATCCGGCCCATTGAGACACTTCACCTGAACTAAGGGAAGCAAATGACATGCCTAGGCTTAAAGGAAGGGATGAGGCAAAGGGAAGGGATGAGTCCTTTGAACTCAAGTTGTCCCTCAAGGATCTTTTAAAGTGCAAGAGAGAATGCCCTCTCCCAATTTAAAGGCTGGCAGGGCTGTCTTTGAAGAAGCACCTCCTCATTTACACCTCCCTTGATCCCAGTTCCTCCTCTCTGGGTGACGGGTTGACCTCCCTCTGCTCCATCCAGGTGCTTCCCAGGCTGAGCAGTGGCATGTCAGCAGCAGCAGTTGTCCTCAAGAGACCTGTTGCAGGCCCTCTGCTTGAGCAGAGCATTTTCTTGGCTGGAACGGGAATGCCAAGCACCCCAATCCGACTAAGGATATTTACCTCCAGCTGCAGAAGCAGGTTTCTGCACAAACATTACTTGCTGGAACAGGGAGCCACACAGATGTGCCTCAGAGGCATCCAAGTACAGATGGACTATCTCCATTGCATTGATTTTAATGTGGCGTGCAAAAAAGAGAGAAAAGCATGTTCAAACAAAAGTACTCTGAATCAGGATAGAGCATCTGCACTTGAATGTGCATCCGATTCACACCCCTGGTTCCACCTGTGGTTCCAACAAAGTAACACCTGGAAAGCTCGATTCCTCATGTGGATGGTCTTATTTGGAAGGAGAAGAGGAAACCAGAGGAGGAGGAGGAGGAGTGAGAGGGTAAGAGGAAGAAAAAGTTTCCTCCACTTCTTTCCAACTGCCTCCAAATATTATTTCCTATATTTAGAAATGGATGCACTTATAGATTTATATATCTATATATATTTAGATGGAACAAAAATGATAATATTCCAGTAACCAGAAAGTTTTTTTTTATGTGTCCACTTTTGTATAAATAGCTATTTTATTGATTTATTAAATGTATAATTGAATTGCCCCTCCACTCGACAAGAGCTTGAGACAATTTACAATAAACCATAAAAAGAGTAGAATACAACAGTGTTGTTGTTGTTGTTTTAAAAAAAACTGAATACAACACAGATAAAAATACATACATTACAATAAAACAGGAGAGCCCTCTAAAATAAGGGTGGGGAACCAGTGGTCCTCCATGTGTTGGAGTGAAACTCTCATTATCTCTGACCATTGACCATGCTGGCTGGGGCTGGTTGGTCTCTGTGTGCATTTGCTGAAATGAGATGTACTGGGGACTAGTACATTGAATTCTTTCTAGATGAAAAGAGGTTTATAAACATTTTAATTAATTAAAGGCTGATGAAACTATTTCCGATGAATCCCTAAAGTATGCTTGCTCCTACTTAACTGAAGGTAGCTGAAACAGTGCTGATAGTAGTCTAAGAGAATTCTGCTAGCTACTTAAGAGCAGGGCCGGTGCTACCACAGAGGCCACTCAGGTGGCTACTTAGAGCGCCAAGGTAAGGGGGGCACTGAACGCCGCACCCGGAAGCTGCTCTCCCACAGCGGCTCTGAGAGGGCAGCTTCCGGGCACGTTGTTCCAAAGCCGCCCACCCGCCCCAGCATCCTGGCTTCGCGTCAGCTGGGTGCCCACCCAGCCAAAGCCATGCCCCCCTCCAGCATCCTGGCTTCTCCCAGAGCAGCTTCCAGCCGGGTGCACCATTCCGAAGCAACCCGCCCACCGGCAACCCCACCCCAGCCTCCTGGTTTCGCTTTGGCTGGGCGCCCACCCAGCTGAAGTGAAGCAATGCCCACCCACCCCATCCCATCTCACCCGCCCCCCACCCCATCTCGCCCGCCCAGCCAAAGCGAAGCCAGGACGGGGGGCAGCTTCGGAACGGCGCGCACGGAAGTCGCTCTCCCAGAGCGGCTTCTGGCTGGGCGCACCGTTCCAAAGCCGCTGCCCCCCCAGTGTCCTGGCTTCACTTTGGCTGGGCGCCCACCCAGCTGAAGTGAAGCCATGCCCACCCCCCCACCCCAGTGTCCTGGCTTCGCTTTGGCTGGGTGGGCGCCCAGCCGAAGCGAAGCCAGGAAGCTGGGGGGGGGGCAGTGGCTTTGGAACGGCGTGCCCAGCCAGAAGCCGCTCTGAGAGCGACTTCCGGGCGCGCCGTTCCGAAGCCCCCCCGCCTCACCCCGCCCCAGCGTTCTGGCTTCGCTTTGGCTGGGCGGGCGAGATGACACCCCGCACCCAGGTACGCTGGGGTGGGGTTGGGTGAAAGCAACTCACCTGCCTAGGGCGCAAAATAGTCTGGCACCGGCCCTACTTAAGAGGGACTAAGGTCAGTATCCAAGTTTCTAGCAGTGGCTAGGAACACCTTTTATCAGCTTGATTTGCCTGCTGCAACCCTATCCAGAGAAAACAGGCCTTGCCTCAAGTTATACATACCCCGGTTATTTCCAGACTAGATCATTGCAATGTACTCTACGTGGGGCTACCTTTAAAAATAGTTTGGATGCCTGTGAAGGCCTGTCAGTCAGAGAATATAACACCTATACTGTACCAGCTATATTGGCTGCATATTTGTTTCCAGCTTCCATTTAAACTGCTGGTACTGACTTTTAAACTCTAAATGCTTTGGGACAAGTTTATCTATAGGACTGGCTGCACCTGTTTGAAGCTGCACAGGCCTCAAGACCAGCCCGAGGGGGCTTGCTTCTGGTACCACCATCAAAATATATAATTTTGGTGAGCATTAGACACAGGGCCTTTTTGGTGGTGATTTCATATCTGAGGAATTTCTTGCATACAGAGGTATATAAGTTCCCCACTTTACTGGCTTTAAACAGACCTTTTCATTTATATTGATGGTGAGTATTGTTTAACTGCTATTTTTTAATGCTCAGATGTTTTAACTTTAAAAACAAAAAATAATTGTGTGTGTGTGTGTTATTGGTATATTTCTGTTGTATTGTTTTTATGTTTTATTTTGATGAGAGCTACCCTGGGAAGGTTTACCCTGAAAGGTGGTGTACAAATGCTAAAACACACACACACACACACAAACACACACACACACACATGCATACACTGGGCATGCTTGTGACTAGGGAACAGATGGGCTGATTATGGTCTTGTGTGCTAGAGGACCTATGACAGCAAAAATAATGTTGCCATTAAGATATGAAGTTGTATAAGACACAAAGTACAAATCACACCACTGAGATTCCCCCCACCCCCACCCATTGTATCAGGTAGGGGAGGAGGGCAGTAAAACTACTTTCCTCAAAGGCATCCAGTGTAAAATAGATTCTATATAAAATGGAAATTATGTGTGTGCAATGTATGTCCGGAAATGTTTACTCACTTCCAGATGAGTTAGAAACTTGAAATTTGGCATGCTGATAGGTCTGGTTGTGCAATGTACCAGAAAAATCTAAAAACATAGAATTTTGGGTTTTAAGTATTTTTAAAGAATTTAATAAAAACCAAGCCTTATGCCTACAACCCAGCATGCCTTTGGCGGATCTCCCAGCATGCCTTAAAAGATCCCTTGGCACCAGAAAGCCATTCATGCAGTCACTAGGCAAGCTTGCCTGGGAAAAAGAAATCCATAAGCAGGGTGACACAACTAAGAAGTCCTGATATTTAGTTGTCTCCCACCACATCTTAGACAGTGTTCAAAGATTAATATGTTATTCAGGGACCTAGGCTTATGCAACTCCCAGTATACTTTGGGCAGGAGGGAAGACTTATTAGGCTTTGGCGGCCGTCATTTGGAAGTGGCTTGCTATCCTGGGCCTGAAGGGAGAGTGCCTGGGCTGGCTGCCTCGGTCACTAGACACCATTGGGAGCGGAAGGAAGGAGGATGCAGCTCTGGGGATGTCGCCGACAGCAATGACCAAGCTAACCATCAGTCAGCCAGCCAGCTCCCTCAAAGCCTACATATGGGCATTGATTGCACAATGCAGTGTGGACTGGCTTGGCCAGACTTCACTCCCCATGAGCCTTGGTGGCAGGACTCCCATTGGGCAAGCCGGACACCACAGTGAAAGTCATGCCGGGAGTTGTAGTTTTTGTTTTGTGTGGGGACAAGGAAGATCATAGCGACCGCTTCAAGGTGGCCCTGGCCATGTGTTGAGAGTGAGAGAGAAAAAAATGAAACTAATTTAATTTATTTTAAAGTTACCTCACAGGCCTAGGACCGGCCTACTACTTTAAGATGATTACCTTGCAGACATATATCTTAGGGCCCCCGAGCAACAACAAGCATATTAGCTAGTTATGCCATAAGGTTGGAATCTACTATTAGATCACTGAGTGATTTGCAGTATTTATTTGTTACATTTGTATTCCATGTTTCTTCAATTGTGAAACTCAAAGTGGCTCTGTGTAGATCACCAATAATTTCTGGCTCCCAATTATTTAACAACAGCAACAACTCCCCCACCCCCCAAATTAGACCTCTGAAAAGAAAAAAAAGCTTGGCAGAAGAGGTGAACTACAAATGGAGTCTTGTGTAAAGGTCTAGGAGCTCAGTTTTGGCAGTCGGGGGGTGGGGGGATCCTGGGTTGAGGTGCACTCAGATGTGCTCTGATCTTTAATTGTGCCCATCCTTCTTATATGGTACCATCAACTTACCCTATTTCTTCGATTCTAAGACACACTTTTTTCCCATATAAACATCTCTAAAAATGGGGTGCGTCTTAGAATCGCGGGTGTGTCTTAGGGGTTTTTTTTTTTCTGTTGGTGGTACTGAAATTAGTGTGCGTCTTACAATCGAAGAAATACGGTATATGGGAGAGTATAAATGGGGTACACTTAGGGATACCATTGGGCTGGGAGCTCAAGATATTAGCTGCCTACCTCTGCTGACCCCAGCATTTGAGAACGGATTCATTTCTTATTGTTTAACCACATTTTAAAAAAAATCACACCGAAGTTTGATGCAATGTTGTTTTTTAGCTTTTGTGTCCGTATACAGTACTGCAGTTAAGTAATTTTATACCCCTAGATTCAATGGTCTTACTGGCGAGGTTGGGGAAAAGGGACACGCACACATACAACACTTTAGACAGTCATATTATTTCTGTTGTGAATATTTTAAAAAACTCTGTGCATGTGCAGTTTTGCATTTAAAACTCACTTAAATCCTAGGACCTTCATAAATACAGGAATAAAGTGGAGTTTGCTTCTGTAAGTAAGCCCATTTTGTCGTAAAAAGGATAATGTGTTTTAGAAGTGAAAATAATAAAATGAGCATCTGTAACCATGCACATGTCCAGCTGCCCACCCCAACTACAAAATGTTGGTATATAGATGTTATAACACCCATGCCTGCCCAGGTGTTGATACTGGCCCTGTTTGTTACTCCTCCATCACCTGCTGCTCTCTGAGTAGTGCTGTGAGGCCCTGGCCTTTGCCCTAATGTGCAAATGCTTTTGTGTACAGTGTAATGTTTTATGCTTCAGAAATACTTGTATCTGTTATACTTCAAAGATCATAGGCACCTGTACTTTTTCTGTTTGTACTTAATTTAAACCAAACTTATCTCTTCTACACAAAAGATGAACCTCTCACACAGATGGCATTTACGTGTAGGAATAAATAGCAGGAAACCTGTATATAGAGGGTTGTTTGATCATAGCATTCATGGGGCCTTCCAGTGAACGTACACATTTTGTATATATACAAGCACAAGACATAAGTGGAATTTTTAAAAAATCCACTTGTCCAAAGCAGTCCCAAAGAGTATAGAGATGTACCTGTCAGTCTCTTTATTGAATTAATGCCATAAATTATGGTTCTCTTTACACCTTTGTGCAATAACTAAAATGAGTGCTTTATGTTTAGCAAGAATAAATATACAGTAGTAAAATGATGAGTAAGATTGCCAAAAGCAAGAAAATAAAAAAGGGGAACACACAGCAGAATACATTACAAATATTTCTTTTAACGTGACTCATAATTCATGTTGTGTCTTCTACTACGTTCAAAGTTTTTTCTCCTTCTTGCACAAAGCAAGAGCTCTGTGAAACAACTGTGCTTCAAATCATTTCACTTCAATTGTACTAACAGGTTTTAGAGTTTAAATCGCGAACAACCTCACAGTGAACCTTTATCCAAATGACTGCAAGTCGCACACAAAAAGAGCACTTCTCTTTCACGGAGTACCTTTTGTGCTTTAGTGAGCCCCAGTCCCTTTTCCTTCTCTCCCCCACCCCTTCTTCCCTTCATGTTTGTCTTTGAAGAAAGATGTACGCTTTTGTGCAGTAATGAAAGCAGGTATCAGTTAATGACAACTGCAATCCTGGCTTCATAATGTGCAATGGAAATGCTTCCAGATAAAGCTTTCCCATACCTGCATTTATGAAGGAATAAAGTACGAATTCAGAAGTCAGCGTGACTATGAGCCCTGTAGGGGCATCATGTAGCAGTTAAAACCAACTATTAGGGGTGACCTAATCTTGCTTCTTGCCCCCTCCCCCTTCCATTCTGCACATCAAGGAGTCATGATTTCCATGCTAATTCCCCACCCAGCACCGTTTTTAGCTCCACTAAAGAGTTTCATATTTTGATACTATACTTTTGATACTATACTATTCATAATTCAACTCAGTTATCCACCATATCTTTTTTCTTAAAACAAACAAACAAAAAACCATACACTCTAGTTTAATCAGCAGAAAAGAACCACCGAAGAAAACGTTACTCTTTAAACTCCTAAATAATACACATTGTTATTTTAAGGGGCAGTTATTGGGGTCGTCTTCCCCTTAAAAAAATAAATTAATAATATCACACCGAATTGACCTTTCATTTTTTTAAGCTCCTTTTTAATTTTACAAGCAACGTGGATAGCGTAGAGAACTCCGAACTTCCTCTCCCTTTCACCAAAAAATCTTTGTTTCCCCGAAGAAAAATGGGGCTGGCGTTCTGTAGCGGCTGCCCCACCGCCGCCTTTGTACCCCCTTGAACCTTCCTACGAGGAGCGCTCGCAATTCGGTGTGTAAAGTGCAGCCTGGGAGCCTCGGGGGCACCTTCCTCTTTGCTCTGCCTTGTGTGTGTGTGTGTGTGAATGTGCGTGCGCGCGCGTGTGTGCCTCGTCTCCTCTCTCTCTCTCTCCTTCTCCCTCTCCAGCCTGTGTGTGAGCTGTGAGCACTGCCGCCGCCGCTGCCCTTTGATCCCGGCATTAGTGTTAGTTAGGGGCTTGGAGACACACAGGGAGCAGCCATAGACACCGCCGCACCAGCCCTCATTATTGACACCGCATATGAGCACACACTCTCTCCCTCGCCCATTAGATCCATTTCCATTGAAGAATATTGCGACCGGGGACAAGCCAGGTGCACGACCGGGCGTGGGGGGGAAGAGAAGAGAAAGAGAGAAAAGGTGGGGGAGGAAGGGCAAGAAAAGAGAGAGGGGGGGAAATCTCTTCTTCGCCTTGGCTCCAGGAAAAGCAGCTTCAACCCCCCCCCACCCCATTTGCCCAGGAGAAGGAACCCAGCCTCTGCTGGGCAGCCACCCTTTGCCCCCGCATTGTGCCTGCCTCCGCTGCCCCCTCTTTGGTTTTTTTTTTTTTTAGTTTTTTTATATATTTGATCTCCCATTAAACCAAGGAGAAGAATGTGAAAAGGGGGGAAAATGCCCAGGAGGAAGCAGGAGCAACCCAAGCGCCTCTCTTCACGTAAGTGCTCCTTTTTTTTTCCTCCCCCCTCTCTCCTATTCCCCCCCCTTTTTCTCGCCCCCCCTCCCGGTCTCTGCCTTCCTCCCTCCTTCTCCTCCGCAGCCTCCTCCGTTGTTTTGTGCATTAGTTTAGGGTTACAGAGGTGAAACTGACAAAGACACAGCCTGGGTTATTCCTCTTTTAGGTCTGAGCTAAGGCAGCCATGTTGGTGATGAACAGCCTTGTGCCCTTTTAATTTCCCCCCTCCTCTGTGTGTGTGTGCGTGTGTGAGTAAGAGAGAGAGAGACTGTGTGTGTGTCTCCCTCCCTCCCTTCTCTTTCTTCGCTCTTCTCGCCCTCTCTCTCTCTCCCCTCCCATTTCTTGTGATTGTGCATTTGTTGTATGTGTGTGAATGGATTTCTCTTTTAAGGCTGAGGGGGAAGAGGCTCCCTCTCTTTTTATTGGGGTGGGGGAGTTGCCATTGGAAGGGAAAGCGGTTTGCTGGCGTCTTGTGCGGAATCAATCGCGAGGTCCGTCTCCGGCTAAAGGTTGCGGCTGGGCATGTCGGCCCCAGAGCCGGGGAGGAGGAGAAGGGGAAGAGCGGCGGGGGAGGGGGAGGTAGGGAGCGGCGGCGGCGGCGGGGGAGACACACGCACACACACACACAGTCCGGGGCTGCCGCTTTGCCGCCGCCGCCGCCGCGAAGCGCGTGGGGGGGGGGGGGCGACAGGAGGGAGATCGTGGCATGCGAGGTCCCTGCAGAGCAGAGGGGGAGGCGGCGGCGGCGGAAGCGGCAGGCAAGCTCGGGGCTGCTGCTTCTCCTGGCTGCAATAAAATGAAGGGTCAGATGGAGCCAGGGCGAGTCTGAGGCTCTTCAGCGCCGCTGCCCCAAAGCAGAGCAGCAGAGCGCAGGGAGGACTAAAAGTGCATCTTGCCCTCCTCCTCCGCCTGCAGGCAATGCACACACACCACGCATTGACACAGCAACTCACCCCCATCCTCCTCTTCCTTCAACCGCCCCCCCCTTTGCCTCCTCCCCAATTCTTTGCGAAGCAGTTAACTTTTTCTTCTGCTTCCCTCTTTGGAGAAGCGAACCGGCGCTCTTTAAAGAAGAGGAAATAAACGGGGTTGGGGGTGGGGGAGAGACACAGACACACACACACACTCCCAAAAGAGAGCCATCCTCGGCCCTCGCGCTGCTCGATCTTTAAAGAAAGGAGGAAGGAAGGCGGCGAGGGGGCGGCGGCGGCTGTGGTGGATTTAGGGGTCATGTTCTTTCTCTGCCTCCGACACATATGTGCCGTGCATGCTCTCTCAGCCCCTCCCTTGCTGTGCCCGAGGGTTCACTGTCGGCGGGCTGAACTGCTTATGTGTCAAAGCCATGGTCGGTCACCTGAAGTTCACCGGGGAGGGGGAGGAAGGGAGGGCTAAGGTTGTGTGGCGGGTGTGCCTTGTGGGAGATGTGTGTGTGTGGTGTAGTAAAGTAAACCCACCCCGGGCCGTAGAGAAGAGTACGATCGATTACTTTCCCTCTCCATATGTAATTTTCAATACTTTATAGAGGGGAAGGGTCTTGAGAGGGCCTATCACCCCCTCCCACTTTTCTTCCCGCCCTTTCATCCTTTCTGTGCCTCTCTTTCTCTGTCCCCCCTCCCCAAAAATACTTATCAGTCTGGCGCACATGAACCAAAGCAGAGGTGGAGGCAGAAATGGCACTTAAGAGATCACACACACACACACCCCTTGCTCCTTTTTTCCTTGCTGCCCAAATCCAAGGCAGAAGGGCTTCCTATTTGACCCCTCCCTGTACAGTTCTAGACCTCGCGCCCTGCCATCGACCTCACGTTATTCGGTTTTTGAAGAGAGAGAGAGAGAGAGAGAGAGGCGTTCCTATATTAAAAACCTAGTTCAGGAAGCCTGCACAAGTGAGTTTCCTGATCGCGTAAAGAGCTGCGTTTGCCCCCACTGCTGCTGCTTTCCTCTAGGTCACTGTTTCTGATGTTTTTTAAAGAGGGGATGACAAGGACAGCAACCCTTGCTTTTGGTAGGGGTGGTGGTTCTTTGAGTATATTGTTGTATGAATCTGGAGGGGGGGGGAAGCCTTCCTTATTAAAACGCATCTAGCCCTAAAATAACGTGGTAATCAATATATACGCAAATGAGAATTTTAAATAGAAACATTTTGCAAGCCTGTGCGTCTGTGTGTGTGTGTTTACTTGGACTGTGTATATGTGTGTTGGAAGTCTGGATTGAGAGTTTGGAAAGCGCTTTGTGAATGCGGTTGAAGCAGCTGCAGACTGCCCTGCTCATGACCTTGACCTGGACCTGGTGCTGCTGCCCTCTCTGTCTGTTTCTCTAGGGCAGAGATGAAATTCTGTCTCCATTTTAGCTCGCTTGGGAAGGATCTCGCATACAGGCTGCTTCTGGCTATACTTGGATTTGCATGGTGATGTTTTTTAGAACACCCCCACACCCCATGATTGCACATTTTATTACCCGTTGGTGCCAGCCGCTTGTAGGGAAGTTAATGTTGATTAAACTACAAGGTGCAATGGCCTTTGGGAAAGCAGGCTGTGAAATACCCAGCATTTAAAATGTGCCCTATTTCTTGAGCGTTGGTGCTTAGTTTTTTAAATGTGTTAAAGATTTTCTGATATGTCTGTCTTGGCAGGGAAGGGGAGGTGTCCTACACCAGTGTAAATTGGTTGTGTACTTTTAACATATGTATTTTAAAAAAGAACGATAACTAAACTTGCTATTAATGTCTATCTGAAACATTAGAATAAAGTGTATGTATCTGACATCAATCAAGTGTGATGCCATTTATATTTGGTGGGAACTACTTGAATATACTGTATTACCTTCTAAGAGAACATAATCATTCCATAGTTCATGAGGAAAAGTGCAGGGTATGTGTTAGGATGATACAGTCAGTATCAACATTAACTGTAGTCGCTTCCATCTTCCATGCAGTTGTACAGGAAAATCCTTACATGTTCTCTTACTAATGATTAAGTAATGTATTATACTAACATGCAAATAGAATGTGCAGCAGTGAACACCACCAGTACATTATATCTTATAGTACTATCATTCTAGATTTGGTTTACTATGTAAACAGAATCCATTGTCTGAAAAGTACATTGTATATTTTGACACTTTTTCTTAGCAAGTGACAGGTTTACTATAATAGGAGGTGGAGCTAATATAGTAGCTTCCCAAGTTCTTAGCTTGTTCAGTCTTAAAATTGCTTACCAAAACACAAGTCCCATTGAATTTTACAGGGCTTTTTTCCACGCAAGTATGTTTAGGATTGAGCTGTAACTCCCAAATTTACACATGCAAACAGTGATTGTTTTTAAGCATCAGCCATTGGCAGACATGTCCAATGTTAAGCACTTACATATGTATATGTGTGAGCATTGTTTGACCTTACTCAAGAGCAGGTCTCTAGCATGCCCTGCTCTTATGATAATGCTAAGGACTTGGGCTTTTGTTAGCTTCCTAGATAATGGCTTTTTCTTCAAATACTGACAGAATTTAGTTTCAGTGGGCCTGCTTAGCTGTTGGGATCTTGGGATAAACATATAGGAAACTAGACACTAATTTACATGCATGCATTGAGAGAAAATATATATACAGGATAAACTTGACAATTACAATAATTAAAATAATCTAATTATAGGAGTGAAGAAGACTGCGGTGTGTTTCTAAGTTGTAAGAAAAAGCAACTACAAAAATAGCTTGAAGAATGTGATAAATACTAGGCCCAAGGCCCAAATACACACACACAGCATTTTAGGCACGTATAAACACTACCCCATGTACATCAGAGCCTTGGGCCTGTAACCAGTGGTGGAGCTAGGGCTGGACCTTTGTGCCAAAGTCCAGGGCCCTGCAATCCACACACCACCACCCCAAACCACCCAGGGAGCAGCAGCTATTCCTCTAGTCAAGATAATGCCATGATTTAAATGAGTTTTAAATGTAAAACTACACATGCTCAGAGTATTTCTTTTTTTAAAAAAAATTAGGGTTGGCAAACTATTGTTGTTCTAGCATATCAGGGATGTAAAAGCAGTTGTATGAAGTAATACACATGACCGCTTAAAAGGTTCCCCCATAAGACCACTAGGTCCAGGCAAGGTCTAAAGTTATCTATCTGCACCACTGCCTGTAACTCTCTCTTGCAGCCTAACCTACTACACAGTTGTGAGAATAAAATAGGCTGAAGGGAGAACCATGTACAGTATGTCACCACGGAGGAAAGGTGAGATATAATGTGATAAATAAACAAACAATTTTGTTCCCCCATCTGCCAGGTGTACTACTTAGGCTGCATTCCCTTTCCCAAAGTTTTGAGTTTCGGAACTAGCTTGTTAGGCAGCAACTGAAGGATGGGGAACTACTTTCAAAAGCTCCACAGTAGTTAACAGCACCCTAGAAAACACTTTGAATCCCAACCTTTGATGTACATACAAGGGTGGGAAAGTTAAGATTGTGCAAGCTGCTATGCCTGTCATTCATGAGAAGTGTTCATCGTTCAGTTCTACAAAATCAACTTACAGTGCAGTCCTATATGTGTTTACTCAGATATAAGCCCCACTGAGTTCAATGAGAGTTATTCTCAGGTGAGTATGTTTAGGATTGCAGACATCGTTGTTTAATTTTGTTGTCTGCATTTCTTTTAACAGAGATCAGACATTTCATAATGTTGAATAGTTTGGCCAGAATGTCACCAGAATACCAGAAGAATGTGCCCACAGGTACTAAAAATAAGTTAAAATCTGGCGACATAAACCTGCTGTTTATGGATCTTTCCTCTAAAAAGTATACAGAATAGAATAATAATATAATGGTTACTATTTATATAGAGTGATTCAGTAATCCTTAAAACTACCTTTTAAGGTAGATAAGTATTACTAACCCCATACTAAAGTTGGGGGGCTGAGGTTCTCATGGTTTGCCTAAGATAAGAGCATAAGAATTTGAAACGGGGACTTTCTGCCTCACAATCACAATCTTGCAAATCTTACTATAATTTTTACACACCTTATTGATAATAAGCCTATTAGGAATTGAGATTCCAGTTCCCCCCTAGCAAATTGTTTGCATAGAATTGTTAAAAAGGAACAGTGGGGTCACAGGTGTCTGACTGCTATGGACTTGGTTACCCTAGACAGGAGATGAAATGGTACAGTGTGTATAGGATCATAGAAGCTGGCATGTGAGTGATGCATGTATAGGAATTGGGCAGGAAGGGATGAAATGGTGAATACGAGGTAGGCAAGTGAATTCAATTAATATTAATAGCTTGGGGTGCTTCGAAAGTCTAATTTTAGAAGAAGGGGGCATTTTCTGAAAGGTTGAGTACCACATTCCCCAACATGTAAAGCATGAAACACTCCTTGATGAGCACTCTAAACCCTGAATTTGAAATAAGAGTTTGCATATATGAACCTTCATGACTGCCACAGACGATGGTGGGGATAGGGAGATAGACTTCATTGATCACAGCCTGCATTTTTTTCAGTGACACACAAGACACTTTTCAAGTTTCTCCAATTAAAATCAGGCAGATGCTGCTAAATCTTAGCACTCTTTTAATGAACATGTTAGGGGACAAGCCCCTGGACCTGAACTCCTGAGCAATTTGAGTACAGGATTGTTGCATCTTTAAACATATTACCTTCAGTGAGGGATAAATGTAGGACAACCCTAATATGTCAATAGTGCAATCCAGTACATGTCTACTCAGAAGCAAATCCTGTTGAGATTGATGGGACTTACTCTCATGTAAGTGGGTATAGGATTGCATCCCATGTTTGCTTAATGTCTCAGAACTTTCTGAAAAGATTGCAGTTTCATACCTTATAACTGGACTGTGTTGCTTCTCTCTCTCTCTCTCTCTCTCTCTCTCTCTCTCTCTCTCTCTCTCTCGTGGACAAAATGCCACTGAGGGAAATGCCAGTGTAAAAAGTCTCAGGAAGTTGTATATGGCTAAAAAGGAGTGCTCAAAAGGGAAACAAGGAATTATCAGTATTGCTTCATTCAGGAATATATCAACATACGAAGCTGACTCATTATGTTGGACCCTTGGACCATCTAGCTTAGTATTGTCAACACTGACTGGCAGCAGCTCTCCAGGGTTTCAGGCTGGAGTTTTTCCTGCCCTATCTGGAAATGCTGGGGTTTGAACCTGGAACTTTCTGCATGCAAAGCTTTGAGCTAAACATCACAGTTGATGCCATATTGATTGTAAGAAGGGACAGCATGATAATGTTGGTATGATCTGTGCAAGTGTTTCATAAATTCCATACATGAGGGTCATTTACATTTAATTCTTCAGTAATTCCAACTGTGGAGGAGCTCACCGCACAGGTGGCAACATCAAAGAGAGCACAATGTGGAGTATTTAATTATTTAAACTGCTTATATACTGCTTGATATCATAAGATCTCTAAGCGGCATACATATGTAATACATAAAATACGATATAAAAACAATATAAAGTAATACATCCCTTAAAAAGATTACAGAAACACTAAAAGAGAGCACTGCATTACACATCAGGGAAAGCTTGAGTAAACAAGTTCATCTTCAAGAGGTTCCTAAAGTTCTGTCTCTTGGATTGTACATAGGAGAGTGTTCCAGAGGGTGGTGCCACTACTGAGAAAGCGTGCTTATGTGACATTACTTGACAACACCAACAAGGTCTCCTCAAAAGATCACAGGGGTCAATTTAGTGTGTATATAGGTGAAGACAGTTTGCTAGAAAATTTTACCTTATGGACAAGCCTTTGATGATTGAGACCCAAGTCCAGAAGGCCAAGGTTGGGTCTTCCTCACATATAGTTAAAGGATATCATATGTTTTGCACATGGAAGTTCTCAGGCTCAATCTTCTCTGCCTTCGGTTCAAGAACGATCTCAGGTACCATGACTGGGTAAGACCTCTGCTTGAGAACATGGAGAGTATGTTAACCTTGGATGATTCATTTCAGTAAGAGAGAAATTAAGGTGTCAGTTGAACTGCTAACACCTCAACACTTAAAAGAATTAGCATTGAGCTCAAAGACCAAAGTTTGTATTTCAGTCATAAGTTCACATCTTCATTTAATTTATATTACATTTCTATATCACTCATTCTCTGAATGGTTTAAAAACTTTTAAAATACAATAATTGTACATGAAAAAACTGTTGACATACAAACATAAACGGACTAACACACAAAGACACATATCTAAACAATGTTAACAGTCAACAATAAGAAAACCAGGACCCGATTTAAAAGACTTATCATATGCTGCTAAATGCCTGGGAGTAGAGGAAAGTTTTAAGTTGGCACCAAAACGATAACAGTGTTGGTGCAGGCTTCACTGGGGTGTTCATTCCATAAATGGGGGGTCTGCCACCAAGAAGGCCCTTGGATGGGACACCTGGAGGAAGGCCTTAAACAATGAACGTAGTGTATGGGTAGGTTCATGCCAGGAGAGGCACTCCATCAGTTATTGTGGTTCTGAGCCATGTAAGGCTTTATAGACCAAAACCAGTACCTTGAATTGGACTCGGAAACATCCAAGCAGCCAGTGCAGATGGGCCAGAATTGGTGTTATATGTTCATGTCTTCTTCTTCCTGTTATCAAGCTGGCTGCCACATTTTGCACAAGCTGCAGCTTTTGAACCATCTTCAAGGGCAGCCCCACAAAGAGCACTTTGCAGTAATCTAGCATCTTCACTTTAGACAAGCCACTGTCATTCAGCATTAGCCCCCAACAGTAAATATGGAGCTTCCTTACAGAGTGTTGTAAGTCTTATTAAGACAATGCATGAGTGCTAGATGAAAACACTATATAAATATTTGACAATAGTATAAATAGTATAAACAATAGTATAAACAATGATTTGTTTATCATTGCATATATATGGAATGATAAACAAATCATTCCATATATATGCAACAAGTGTTTCTCCTTTATTGTTGATGATATTTGGTCATTGTGTTAATCTGGCCCCTCAGATTTGGCCTACAATTTACATTGATGGTGCTATATAAATAAATAATAATAATAATAACAGCCCTCACCATTGGCTATTTTGGCTAGGGCTAATGGGAGTTGTAGGCAAAACATCTGGAGGAGCACAAGTTGCCCTCCTCTTGCATATGGTTATTAAGTGGCTGTTTGTTAAGTAGATGTTTTCACACTTTGGTTAAAACGTCATTTACCTTACTTTTGGGGGTGGAAGGTAGAAAAAAATGTGGCATAGTCATAATACATTTTATACTTATTATTAAAAATATTTGTGAACTCCTTCATCCTTATGGATACCAGGGTGGTATACCAAAGCATAACCAAACTATTCATACCCAAATAAAGTACAATAATACAATTAAAAACAAAACAATTGAGTAAAACAAATTTCAATTGAGCAGTTAACAGACCCAAAACGTAAAACACTTGGGCAAATCGAAAAGGTTTTAACTTGGCACTGAAAATGCTGTTGTGCTGGTGCCATTCATACGTTTATAGGGAGGGAATTCCACAGTTGGGGTGCCTCCATAGACAAGGCCCTCTCCTTTATTGCCATGTATATCTCTCCTGGCAAAGGTAGAAAAGAGCCTCAACTACAGATTTTATGGCAAGGACAGGGTGAGGTGCTCCTTCAGGTATTGGGTGCCAAGTTGTTCAGGCCTTTAAAGGTAAGCATGGGCACCTTGAATTGGGCTTGGGATCAAATAGATAACCAGTGCTGTAATACAATTACACTTAGCTGTACCGGTTAAAATGTTGGGGACCAACATTCTGTTCTAGTTGCAGTTCCAGGTTGTTTGTGATAGTGATATAGGGGTGAAGAAATCATGACTGGTGTGCCTGTGGTGTTATTAACTACCGCCTAGAGTTTATTGTGGTGCTTCCTCGTGAATAATTATTAGAAACTGTTGTAAATACTGTAGGACATGGGAGACATGCAAGTGAATGAAATGGGAAGCATAGGAAGGAAAATTGCAGCAAGGCTACCCACATAAGCATCTATAGTAAAACAAGGGAAAGAAATAAAATATAAGTGTGCAAATCATTTTAAAAGCATATAATTAGTATAAATGGTCAGTATCTCTGTAGAACAGATCAGGTGCAAAAGACTGGGCACAAGAAATAAATAAGGGTACCTAAAAATAAAGTGTTCATAATGTACTTGAATGAAGTTCCTCCTTTGGCTGTTGGTGCCTGCAAAGCAACAGCAATAGAATCATAGAATAGTAAGGTTGGAAGGGGCCTATAAGGCCATCAAGTCCAGCCCCAGGCTCATTTGAGGAATCCACCTTAAAGCATTCCTGACAGATGGCTGTCCAGCTGTATCTTGAAGGACTCTAGTGTGGGAGAGCCCTCTACCTCCCTAGGTAATTGGTTCTATTGTCATACTGCTCTTACAGTCAGGAAGTTTTTCCTGATGTCCAGCCAGAATCTGGCTTCCTGTAACTTGAGCCCATTAGTCTGTGTCCTGCACTCTGGGATGATCGAGAAGAGATCTTGGCCCACCTCTGTGCGACAACTTTTTAAGTATTTGAAGAATACTATCATGTCTCCCCTCAGCCTTCTCTTCTCCAGGCTAAACATGCCCAGTTCTTTCAGTCTCTCCTCATAGGGCTTTGTTTCCAGACCCCTGATCATTCATGTTGCCCTCCTTTGACACCCCTCCAGCTTGTCTGCATCCTTCTTGAAGTGTGGTGCCCAGAACTGGACACAATACTCAAGGTGAGGCCTAACCAGTGCCAAATAGAGGGGAACCAGTATCTTGCGTGATTTGGAAGCTATGCTTCTATTAATGCAGCCCAAGATAGCATTTGCTTTTTTTGCAGCCACATCACACTGTTGGCTCATATTTAGCTTGTGATATCCAACAATTCACAAGCTAAATTGTAGTATTGCTGAGCCAAGTGTCCCCCATCTTGTAACTGTGCATTTGGTTTCTTTTTCCTAGGTGTAGAACTTGGCATTTATCCCTATTAAATTTCATTCTGTTGTTTTCAGCCCAGCGCTCCAGCCTATCAAGATCACTTTGAAGTTTGCTTCTGTCTTCCAGGGTAATAGCTATCCCACCCAATTTTGGGGCCTTCTAGATCTCTTGGGATCCCTACCAACAGGTCCCAAGCCTTCCTTGATGTTTAAACAGTGCCACACATGCACAGAAGCTTTGAAGCCAACATGGTCTGGTAATGTTGTTACATCATGTTGACACAGGAGGCCTCCAGACATGTTCATTTGTTTATTTATTACATTTCTATACCACCCAATACTGAAGCTCTCCAGGTGTTTCACAAACATTAAAACAGCATAAAAAGAGCATAAAAAAACAGCATAAAAAGAATATAAAATATAAAAACACAAAAGTGCTATATAAAATTACAACCAGAATAAAACCCAGCAGCAATGCAGAGATTTAAAATACAGTATCAGATTTAAAACAGCAAAGCTAAAAGACTAGGATGCTAAAATGCTGGAAAAATAAAAAGGTTTTCACCTGGTGCTAGAAAGAGCACAACGTGGGTGCCAGGCAAAACCTCTCAAGGGAGCTCATTCCACAGCCAGGGTCCACGGTGGGAAAGGCCCTCTTCCTGGTAGCCACCCACTCCATTCCTTTGGCAGGGGCTCCCAGAGAAGAGCCCCTGAAGATGATCTTAGGATCTGGACAGGAACATAAGGGATGAGACAACCCTTCAGGTAACCTGGCCCCAAGCCATTTAGAGCTCTGAATGTTAATAACAGTACTTTGAATTGGGCCTGGACATGGACTGGCAGCTAGTGCAGTTGGAAAAGTACTCACATGTTGTGGTCACGTTGGCCAGTCCCTGTTAAAAATCTCACTTCCCTGTTTTGGACCAGCTGAAGTTTCCAAACCATTTTCCAAGGCAGCCCCATGTATAACACATTGCAGTAAACCAGACAAGTGGTTATCAAAGCATGGATAACTGTAGCCAGGTTAACACTGTCCAGATAAGGGTGTAGTTGGTATATTAGCCTAAGTTGATACAAGGTGCTCCGTGTCACTGAGTCCACTTGCACCTCAAGTGACAGCTCTGGGTCCATGAGCACCCCCAGACTATGAACCTGATCCTCTAGAGGGAGTGCAGCTCCCTCCAGAACAGACTGAACATCACCTGGCTGGACAGACGAAGCACCAACTAACAGTCCTTCCATCTTGTCTGGATTGAGTCTCAGTTTATTGGCTCTCATCCAGTCCATTACCATGCCCAGGCACTGATTCAGAACAGCCACTGCATCACTTGAATTAGATGAAAAGGTGTGGTAGGGCTGGGTGTCATCCGTGTATTGTTGACACTTCCCCCAGGGGGTTCATGTAGATGTTGAACAGCATAGGGGATAAAATAGAGCCCTATGACACCCCATAGCATAGTTGCCAGAGTAATAATGCACCAGCACCATCCTCTTGAATTGGCCATCAGTGTAATAGCAGAACCACAGCAGCACAGTGCCTCCAACTCCCAGTCCAAACAAGGTATCCAGAAGGATACCATGGTCAATGGTATTGAAAGCCACTGAGAGGTCCAAGAGCAACAACAGGGTTGCACTCCCCCTGTCCTTCTCCTAGCAAAGGTCATCCCACAGGGCAACCCAGGTAGTTTCCATTCCATAAACAGTCCTAAAGTCCTGTTGAAATGGACTTAGATAATCCATTCTTAGTGCCTGGAGTTGGCCTGCAATCACCCGCTCAAGCACCTTGCCCAGGAAGAATATGTTAGCCACTGGCCTATAGTTGTTAACATCCTCCGGGTCCAGTTTAAGCCTTTTCAGGAGTTTTACCACCCCTTTTAAAGAGGCTGGCACCACTCCTTCTCTTAAGAAGGAATTCAAAACATCCTGGACCCAGCCAGATATCCCCATATTGTATCTTATAATGACAAAGCCTCTGGATTCTTGTATATTTGATAGTGGTACCATGTAAGGTTTGTCAAGAATAGGTCATGCCAGACTAAACTTCTGTCCTTTTTGATAGAGTTACTAGTTTTATATATAAAGGGAGTGCTGTGGACATACTATATCTTGATATCAGTAAAGCGTCTGACAAGGTTTCCTGAGATATCCTTGCTGAGAAGACGGTAAATTGTGGGTTGTTTGTTACCACTGTTAGGTGGATCCACAGCTGGTTGAGCAACCCTATGCAATGAGTGCTCCTGGAAGGAAGTCTTAGTAGAATGCCACAGGACTCTGTCCTGTGCCCTGTGCGGTTCAACATTTTAATAAATGACCTGGATGTGGGTGTGGGGGACTGCTTATCAGTTCTGACGATGACACAAAGCTAGGCAGGATAGCCAACACCATAGAAAACAAGACCAAGATTCAAAAGAATCTAGACAGGCTGGACCCTGGGCTGAAACTACCAAGATGAAATTCAACAGAGATAAATGTAAAGTCTTGCATTCAGGTACAAAAAAAAATCAAAGACATGGATATAGGATGGGGGAGACCTGGCTTAGTAGCAGTATGTGTGAAAAGGACCTAGTTGTCTTAGTGGATCGCAAGCTGAATATAAGCCAGCAGTGTGATGCAGCTGCTAAAAAAATGAATGCAGTTGTGAGCTGCAGTAATAGAAGCAAAGTAATAGTGTTGCTCTTTCTTGCATTAGGCTGCATTTAGAGTATGTGCCCAGTTTTGTGCACCACATCTTAAGTAGGACATTGAGGAACTAGAGGGCACCCAGAGAAACGCAACCAGGATGATGACGACACGTGTGTGTGTGTGTAAACCAAGTCCTATGATGAGCTGGGATATTTAGCCTGGAGAAGAAAAGACTATAGGGAAACATAATAGCAGTCTTCAAATATCTGAAAGGCTATCATGCAGAAGATGGAGCAGACCTCTTCTCTGTTGCTCCAGATGGTAGGACTAGAACCAGTGGGAGGAAATTGTAGGGGGAAAGATTTCAGCTTCATTGGCAGAAACTTCCTAACGGTGAGAGCTGTTCAGCAGTGGAACAGACTACCTTTGGCTTCACCTTCATTGAAGGCTGGATAAGCCATCTAGCAGGGGTAGCCCATCCTGCATTTCAGAATATACACTAAGAAGGGAGTTGGGCTAGATCAGTCTTCCCCTATCTGGTGCCCATCATCCCTCACATGCATAGCCATTGACCCTGATAGCTGGGGTAATGGGAGTTGTAGTCCCACATAGGGCACCAGGTTGGGGAAAGCTAGACTAGATGTTTCCTGAATCCAGGAGGGATTCCAGATTGCATTTTGGCATAGCCAGACCAATGAGTTTGGGACAAAGGGACTTCATGCCAATCAGCCTTTTTCAGTAAAGATATAAACTGGAGCTTAATTCAAAATGTTCAATCAAAAGGTCACATGGGAAGTACCAGCATCAGCACCCCACCACAGATAGATCCACATGGGAAGGGGATTTCAATATTCTTGTACAATATGGAGCCCCAATCTCACAGCAGTGAGTTTCGGCAACAGCGCACCAGTCAGCGAAAGTGTGAAATGGGCCTGACTCAGTGAAGAACTCAACAGCTTCCCTAATAATGAACTGCACCTCTTTGGGAAAGTCTCCCTCTCATGTTAAGACCTGGGGTCCTGGGAAACGTCACTTTTATTTTTTGTTAACGCAAACCACTTATGGCCAAAATGCATTACAAGAGGGACCTGCAGCCTTCAGAATATATCCTTGTATAGTATCATGAGAGAAGTTTTCTGCTGAACCCTAATCCCTCCCTCTAGAACAGTGGTTCCCAAAGTGGGTGGTATTGCCCCCTTGGGGGTGGTGGGATTGCATAGGGGGGCGTTAAGAGGCAAAGGGACGGCAGGGGGTTCTAACAGGGGGCGCTAACAGGCAAAGGGGCAGAAGGGGGGTGCTCGAGGTGGTCTCTCCAGAAGGTCCGAAAACCCAGGGACCAAGCAGGAAGGAGCGGCAAATTCAGCTGCTCTCCCCACACCGCTCCTGCTCAGGAAGGACTTTCTCACTCACGCAGCCGCTCTCTCCTCCTATCTCAAGCCCACAGCGGCCCCACCAGAAGTAGGGGGTGGGGGAAGTGCCCACAGGAGGCAGCAGAGCAGGAAACAGCGGCGAATTCAGCTGCTCTGCCCACTCTTCTCCAGCCTAGGAGGGCCCAGGGCTTCTTTCCTGCTGGAGCCACCACCGCCACCCGCTCGCTCCCTCGGCCAAAGCTGCTCCTTCCTACAAGCTGCCCCGGCAGACCTCTTGCAATAGTTGCTGCACAAGGCGGGAGCAGCAGCCATGTGGCAGAGAGGAAGGAGCATGTGGAGGACGGCGGGTGGCAGACAGCTGCTAAGAGCAGCAGTCAGCCGGCAGGCTGGGTGAGGAGCAGGACTGCTTGTGCGGCTGCAAGGTATCACCAGGCTCCCTTCCCCCGTCAGGAGTTGCAGATTGGGGTCATCTCCCCTCTGAGCTGCTGCCCTCCTGTCGTAATCAGCCCAGCAGCTATTGTGAGGCTTGGGGGGAGGCGGGGTTGGAGTGAGAGAGAGTTGGGGCTTGGGGGGAGGGCTTGGAGGGGAGAGAGAGATGCTGTGTGTCTCTGTGTGTGCTCCCACCCCCCAAAAAATCTGGACTACAACAGGATTGGGAGAGAAAAGAAAAGGGGGAGGGAGAGAGAATTGCAATTCCCCAGGTCCTTCCTGGCTGAAGAAGATTCAGCAGCACCTTTTTCCAGAATGCTTGCTGAAACCATTACTATTTGCCCTTGCTTATTTCAGGGTGTCCAACCCCCTTTTTTCAAGCGTTCTATTGGTAAACATGGTATGTGTGTATTTTGTGTCCCCATAAAAACAGAGCTGCAACACAATCCTAAGTACGTCTACTCAGAGGTAAGCCCCACTGAGATCAATAGAACTAACTCTGAGGTAAATGTGCATAGGATTCAGCCTGAAAACGAAGAGAGGGTGAAGAAAAGACAGGAGAAAATGAATTGTAGAAATAGAATAGCAAGGTAACTGTGGGATATTAACCATATTTAAAGACAATAAGTACAGTAAAATTAGTGCCCCTCTACTTCAGTCCCAGCCAGATTTTCCATAGGAAAACTCTGTACCAGGTGGCAGATAATTATTTTAAATTTTTAATTAAAATACATTATCCTTTCCTATAACAAAATGGTGCTTACTCCTAAGTAAATGTGTTCCACTGAAGAAGGAAATCCTATATGATTTCTGTATTCATGCTAGTGTGGCATGATAAGGTAAAGGCACAATTTTATGCATGTTTAGACAGAAAAAAGCTGTTCAACTCCTAGAATCCCCTCTAAATGGGAAGCACCTGCCCCAGGCTTGCCGAGGGAGGGAGAGAAAAGAGAGCGAATGCCTCTGTTTGCAGCCAGCATGGCAGGGCACACCAATTAGATTTTGAATAAAGTATTCAATTAATTGTTACTGTTTTTAATTTTATTGTTATTATCTTCCTTGGTGGGTCATGAAAACCACTATTCTGAATAATGATTTTTATAGTGTAGGGTAGGGGGCGCTGGGCAGGAGTTTGTGGAACCAAGGGGGCGGTGACCTGAAAAAGTTTGGGAACCACTGCTCTAGAATCATTACAATTGGTATTAGGGGTTTAGGCAGGGTAATTCCTTTTTCTGCCCTCTCCTTCCAGTTCTACCCATCCTCTGTTGAAACATCAACATTCTATAAGCACCAGAAGATAAGGGGTATCAGGACACACCACTATTCTTTTAATTTATGAAGTTTACACTTCCATGTACCTAGGGACTGCCCCAAGAGTGTAGAAACCGCTACGTTATTTTCGGGTGGTCTTGTTTTGCTTCCAAAATGATAGGCACTCAAGCATCAAATTCTTCTATTAGAGGAAATGGTAGGGGTGATGGGGTTCTAAGGGTTCTCCATGTCAGCTAAGCCTTGATACAGAACTGCAGACTTATCAGAAAAACTCAGGGAAAACAAAGGTATCCATTCTTAATAGTCTTCAGTATCTTGCTAAGAGATATTATGGTGTACAAGGGACACATTTTACACAGTTCCTATTTATTATTTTTAACATTTCACCACTGTAGGTGGTCATGATATATCTCACTGCTGACAAGAGGATTCATGTAGGGGAAATTATTGTTGTTAGTTGGAATGAGTTAATAATTTCATTACTATCACCATCACAGTCACTGTAGGAGTCGGGGTGTGTGTGTCAAATGACACATACTGTGTGTTACTTTATCTAAAACTATGGGGACTCATTTCTCCACCTCTTTGCTTCTTTTGACTATTGAGGATGACATAAAGTATGAAGATGTAGTTCAAACCCATATCTTTCACATACACCAAACTTGATTATTTTAAACTGCACTTCCCCCCTTAATATGTATAAATCTGTCCAAAGTCGTATAACAGCTTCTGACTTAACAAGGGGGTGATAGTGTAAAATGCCTCTTGATTTTGAACAGCCATTTATAGTCGCAGTTTCCTTTGAATGACATTTGGGACACGGTAGAGATGCAAATTGAGGTAAAGTTCAAGTGCTGACTCTATAAACAACCCCCAATAAGAGGAACAACTGTGTCCAGGGAAACGACAGAGAACAGAATGTATTCTTTTAATGAATGACAAAATCATCACCCAATTTGTAAAAGCAATTCCCTCCCCAACATGTCAAAGAGAAGAGGAGGAGGAGGGATTAAGGCAAGATATAAAACAGAAGGGTTAGGAAGAGCTGGTCAGTTTGGAATGAACTATTAGTAATTTTCATGTAATTGAATCAAAACAGATCCCAGAACTAGATAATGAGAGCATGACCTACAAATGAGGACTTTTTGGAAGGCAAAAGGGCTTCTAGCATGAGGCTTCATAAAACCATGTGATGTCAAAGTCTTACTTACTATGTAAATAATGATGCTGGGTCTAGTTTCCAGTGTTCCCACTTTCTGCTGCCTAGTTTGCTGAGCATACAATTTAGCTACAATTGTGTATAAAATAATTCATTATTATAGACAGACGGTACTGTATGTATTGTAAGAAAACAGTATGTAAAGAGAAAATAGATTTTTAAAAGATGGATGCCAATTTGGGCATATTTCCTCTCTCTCTTTTTTTAAAGATCGAGCTTATATTTTCATTTTAAGATTGCAAATTAGATTTTATGATGCCAAAGGGGAAAGGGCCATAGCTCAGCTTCAGAGTACATGCTTTGCATACTAAAGGACCTGGTTTCAATTCTTAGTGTCTCCAGTAGTACTGGGAAAGACTCCCATCTGAAACCTTGGAGAGCCGCTGCCAGTCAGTGTAGGCAATAGTGAACTAGTTGGATCAGTGGCTTGATTCAGTATAATCCTTCTTCAGGGGCATTCTGATAATTCAAATTCTGAGAATAAGCTCAAACAGGCTGGAGGAAAGAAGTGGCAGCAGTTTTGACCGCTCTTGCCAAGCAATTCCGTAGGTGACCAAAATAACCCATTCTGATCACTGCACGGCACAATAACCCATGATGGGTTAAATAATCCACTTTGCAGACTGTGGGTTGAGTGGGTTATTTTAGCCAAATAAGCCATTGTATGTTAAAAACAAAAACAAACTCCTGACGGATGACATGATAACCCAGTATGGGTTAAATAAGCCACAATGGGTCATTTAGCCCATCATGGATTATTGTGATGTCCGAACCCAGGCAGTGTGATTGTCCTTTTTACACCTTCAGGAAAACCATCAGGGCCAAAGTACATGGAACTTTAAAGACATAGCAAGCAGCTAAATCTTAGTCTTTCTTTAAAAAAAGTATTAGTCTAGAGGAGGGGTGGGCAACTTCAGGTGGTCAGAGGGGCAATTTCCAGCACAAGGGTAATGTGTGCTGTGGGTCACAGTCCCTACTTCTGCAAGCTGTTTTAGAGTGTTCTCAGAATTTCAGTGCTTAAGATTGCCCCTGAAGAAACATGTTTGGGCTGTAATACATGTTCATTGTTGATACTTTTGAGATTTAGTTTCTCCTTTTGCATTCTTTCAGTTTTTGATACTTTTGGTTTTTGCTGACAAAGCAGTTTCCTAAGTTCTGTATTCCAAAGTATTGTACATGATTGGAACCTAAATGGAAAGGTCCTGTGCATGGTGAATCCCATTGTTTGCTAAAGTTTAGCATGAATATTTGCTGCGCCATAACAGTTTAAGAAGTAATATAAAATGTAGGCTTGATGCTTTAAAAGTCAATCAGTGCAATTACAGGAGGCTCTTTGGCCCTATGTGCTTTGTCACTGCTGGAGAGACCAAGGCCATTTCTATACCTGCCTTTCCCCCCCCGGGATCGTCCCAGGATCATCCCTGTGCATGCAAATGACACACAGGGGTTTCCGGGAGCAGGCAGGGATGATCCCTCCATTTTCCTGGGATAATCCTTAGGTGTAGAAAGGGCCCAAGGGAACAGGATCCTAGTTTTGCTAGGTTCCTGTTGTCCGGCACTCTGACCCCTGCTTTAGGCCTAGATACTCTCACCATTTGCCCCTGCACTAAAGCCCTCTTTACATATTCTCCCCCACCTTATGATTACCATCATGTGAGGCAAAGCAGGATGAACCCGTTGGCTGCTCTCCCCTTCACAAGTCCCTCTTGCTGGTTCCGCAGCCCTTCATGTCTCGGGGGCTGAACATCTGCAAAGGGAAACCTCTTCTATTCATGTAGGCTCCCCTTCTGATTCAGAACCCTGGTCTTCTCTGTTGGAGCCTCATCACTCCGATACGTGGAGGGGACAGTGACGAGGACGGTGATGAGGACGTCATGGAGGTGGTAGGGCCCACAGGCACATCCCCCCTAGCATTCCGCCTTACACAATTCTATTAGTGAGTGGTGGGTAGGAGAACAACTAAAGAGGGCTAAAGAGTACTACAGTGAAAGCTACCCCTTTTTGTATTAGACTTCATACACATGAACATAATATCAAGACCAGGCTGAGGAGGACTTGAAGGTAGGATTTGGTTCTTATGTTTAAGACCTAATTAAACATCAGATACAAATGCAGCTTGTTCAGTGATGATTATTGAACTAGGAACAGGAGGAACCAAGTTCAAATCTCCATTCAAACATGAAACTCCCAGGGTAATTTTGGGCCAGTCTCTCTCTTTCAGACTAACCCACCTTGCAGAACTGTTGTGAGGCAAAATGGGCAGGGGAAACAACAAACAACGTCTGTTACTTTGAGATCCTTGGAAGAAAGGCAGGATATAACAGTAATAAAAAATATAGGGGCATTCAGTATGCCCACTTTCTCTTTGCTTATAACTTCCTAAAAGTTTGAATTCTCCTTGGAGCCTTCACTTTCTATAAAATCACTTCATCTCATTGACAAAAGAAGGTTTTTATGTAAGGCATTGCCAAAAAAGAGGAGATTCATCACCCAAAAAAAGGACAAAGGTGAACAGGAATTTGCATAACATTTGTATATGCTAATTTATATGTATAGTTTTCAATTCAGAAAAAATACTGTAATTTAAACTGAAATACAATATATTATATCATAGTGGGAAAGATTGTGCCTGCCATTCAGTCTGCTGTTCAGGTACTAAACACCAATGGGCAACTTCAAGGCCCCTACTGCTCACCTTTCTTACTTTTTTAAAAAATCTTTACACCAGACTTGGACATCTTGTCAAATAGATGATGCCTTCAAGCAGATGTTGGGCACATGGCCACACTACCTATATGTAAATTGACTTGACAGGAGCCTTTAGAAGGTGTGGTCCATTATGCTTACTATTATCTTCTTAACTGTTTCCAACTTATTTCTGTATTTTAGGTTAAGTTCACACAAGAGGGATAAATCAACTATAGGCCTAAACAACCAGGGGACCACCAACCAGAATAGGCTTTATAAACCTCCTGCTGTGGTGATGGGACACAAGCCACACAGATCTAATTTACTAATTTTCAAGTTGGGAAGCCATGTTAGCCTGACCCAGTAAATAGAAAGACCTGATTTTCACGTTATTTAACCCAGGAATTGCTGAGATGAGTAAAGCAAGCGAGCTGCACACTCTTTGTTTCCACTTTAATTTAATTGTTCTGTGATGTGCAAAACCAGAAATGCCACAAAACAACCCAGAGTTAATCCAATAACAAACCATGGCCAATTATTGGTTATTAATTGAAAGCAGAAGCAATGAGCGAGGAATTGCTGCCATGACATGCAAACCAGGTTGAAGAGTTTTGAGGCATAAAAACCCAAGAGTTTTATTGTGGCACAAGGTTTTGTGGGTTAGTGCCACATTGTCAGTTGCATTTGATGAAATGGGCTCTAGAAGTCCATAAAGGTGGCTGGATCCTTTTGGTTGCTCAATATCCTTTCGAGAAATTGCATTCTAAAATGTGGACTCCTCCGTGTTAAATTTTAGATATACTGCTGGGAAATGCTCTCAAAATCTCAATTTGTCCAAACCCCAATGCTTTCAAGTAAAAAAAGGGGATTGAGGAAGAAGGCTTCTTATTCAACCTTAGTACATTGATTATATGACCTTTGACTCTGTCATGGGTCATAAGCTGGGGCAGTGCCTTGAAAGGACATGTCTAAGAGTGAGCAATGCCTATTCCACATGGAGTGTTCTGTTTTAGTGCATTAGCCTAGAAGTACTAGTAGCTTCCTAATCCTCTCTTGTTTGACTCTGCTTGTTAACCCCAAGCAATCCTCTCAGGGGCCGAGAAAGCAGCTGTCTTTGGTGAAGAAAACACAGCCCAGCAAAACAAATATCTCTCAAAGCTTCAAATATCTCCTGGAGCTTCTCCCCCCTCCCTTTTTTAATGTTATATCAGAATGCCTTTTGGGGAACATAGGCTAATACAGAGAAATATAATTTGTGAAAGGAACAAGCGAATTATTAAAAGCGAGATGCCTCTGACATTTATAGGATGGGAGTAGGCTTGAAATCTAAAGGCAGAAAGACAACTAAAAACCTTTTCCCTGAACCCCTGGGAACATGGCCATATTTGAAGTACATTGAGTGAACAGGAGAGAAAGCTCACATAAGCATTGTAAATGGTCAATCAGGTGCACAATGCTTACTAAATATAGCAGTGGACATTACAGCGCACAAAACTAGGCAGAAACCAATTAAAAGCAATAATAAATCACCTTTGCTACATCTGCTGTTGCCCTGTTCTGATGTCACCTGTTAATGCTTGAGTACTGCCAACACATGTGATATGTGAAATCACCTTTTTCTATGTGAGTGCAGTAAGCATAATTTAGGATTGTGGAGCAGCTTGAACTGGTGTGCCCCCTACCTTTTTTTATAGCAACGTAGTTATAATATGTAAGCCACTCATAACCCTTGGGATGGAATGGGATAGGAATTGAAGAAGTACAGGGCATCCCTAATCAGAAGTTAAGGCCTTGAATTCAATTGGGTTTACTCCCAGGTAAATAGATATAAGATTGCAGCCTAAGAGTGGAGTCTTGTGGGATTGCTGCTCTATAGATGGAGGACTCTGAGTCCTAACAGGCATTTTCACCTCACTTGTAGCATATTTAGTTAGATGGGTCTTTGAGCCTATCTAGCTAGCTTACCTCTTGGTGGGTGGAGACAGGAATGGAGATGCTCGTACATCCAGTGGATCCATGTCTTTCTTTTCCCTCCCCTCCCTGCCCACCATCATGCCTCCTTTTCTCCCTCCTCAACCCTTTTCTGAGGTCGTTGTTATGAGCTTTCCATGCTGGCTGGGGGAAGTAGGAGGGGGAAATCCCCATTCAGATTCCCGCCAACAGGTTGTACCGGAGTCTATATCCACACAGAGAGGGGAATTTGCACCATCCTATGTTCCCTGGGATGCCCTTCCAGGGACGATAGAGTTGCTTTCGAAATGACTAAACATAAACTTTATTTAAAATGTATTCTGTGTTTAATTACTTGATTTACTGTTAATTTTATATAAGGTACTAAACAAAAAATTCTTACCAATTTTTTAGTAATCAGAGGACTTGTCAATGACATTTTGCCGTTCTTCAGGATATTCCATGCTATTAAAGGAATAAATATAAAACTGCCACTGTTATAATGCTCTTTACACAAGCCTATGGAGTGACCATACTTGAAATTTTGGGTTTGGTTCTATACATTATATTTCATAAAGGATATTGTAGAGTTGGAAAAGATGGAGAAAAGATTAACGAAAACGATTATCTGCAGGGTGGGAGATTCAGGAGAGACAAACGGAAGTACTTCTTCACACATTGCATAGTTAAACTATGGAATTCTCTGCCACAAGTTATGGTGACAGCCACCAACATAAATGGCTTTAAAAGGGGTATTAGACAAATTCAAGGAGGATAAGGCTATCAGCTAGTTGCGATGGCTATATCCTACTTCAGTTGCTGGGGAACATGAGTGAGAGGGTGCCAAAACCCTCATGTCATTCTGATGGGTTTCCAGAGGCATCTCTTCAGTCATTGGCCTGGTTCATACAACATGCTAAACCACGCTGCTTAACCACAAAATGGTTAGTGGAATGCATTAAGGTCAATGCATTCTGTTAAACATTTTGTGGTTAAGCAGCATGGTTTAGCGTGTTATCTGAACAGGTCCAGTGTGGGAAAGAGGAAGCTGGACTAGATAGGCATTTGGTCTGATCCAGCATGAATGTTATGTTTCCTATCATGTGTCTTCTGATGTGAAAACCACACCTTTCCTTAATTTCTTTAGGCACAATAGCCCTATGCAGGCATTACATTAATTGCACATACTGTTAGTATGCACATTTGTTTACTTGAAACCCCATTGAATGATTCTCAGTGTTTATTTGAATTCTCAATTTGGTTATGATAGCCTTCCCCAACCTGGTTCCCCTCAGATGTTTTGGACTCCAACTCCCAGCATTCCTGATCATTGGCCATGTTGGGTGGGGATAATGGGAGTTGAAGTCAAAACAACTGGAGGACACCAGTTTGGGGAAGGCTGAGCTATGAATATGTGCACACTCACTCTTACAAGTTGTATTCACAGTGTGAACCCTTGTACAATATGACATCTGCACAGGACTGATGTCTTCTATATCCATGAGCATCAGCTTGGTAATTCACCTAGATCCCAACCCAACACTTGAGAGTCACTGATTTGCAGCCAGGGGTGTGATAGTAATCTATAGGCTCATGCATACCAGATGTGTGCCTGCAACAGACATTTTTTCCTAGGTATTTCCTGTTCTGCAGATTCTTTGCCAAAACCCCAAATCCATTTTTAAATTTTCCTGAGTTTAAAAATTGCCTTGTGGTTTGCTGTTGGTTAACTGCTGAAAAGGAAATGTCGAGAAGAACTTTTGCTTGTGAGTATTTTTTTACCTCACTGGATCAATCATGTCTATGGGGCTTAGATCTATGACCTGAAAATAAATAAATAATATTCCGAGTTCTGCAATATGAAAACATTTTGCAAAATATGCATATGTGCATATCCTGAATCAATGTTTTATTACTGTCTTGCAGAGTGTGTAAACACCTTCGTAGAATTTGAAATATATTTTTTGTTTTCTGGTAGAATTGAGGAAGTAGCACTGTAACTCTTAGAACACTGCAGAAGAATTGGTGGGTAAGATAGGAGACTGGGGCTGAGGGTGGAAGGACATTATACTGAATGCAGAAGTTATGACCCGACTGCTAGAATTCCCTTTCTCACCTCTCTCTCTCTCTCCGAAGTTTAGACCTTTAACAGAAACTACAACACATGTTTGTGTTTTTTAAAATGATGGTTATGAATCTTTAAATGACACTTAATATCCTAGGTGCTATTTGTGTGGCAACTACGGAGGCTCAAAGGTTGCTCTTTTAAATATGCAATCAGAGAACAAGGAAGTTGATGGTTGTAATAAAAGGAAGGCATATTGGATACCCAAGCTCCAAAATGTGATCACCATAATATTCATACGATGAAAGCTGAAGAGAGAGAGAGAGAGAAGAGGGACTTGCAACAAAATGTTGCAGCGTGGAGTGTAGCTGTTCAGGGTTGCAGCCATGCCCTTTTCCGGGATATTCAATTCCATTCTCTTACTCCTCCACTACCACCTCATTTTCTGTTATCACCCCGCCCCCAAGCCTGCTGATAACTCCATCTTGTGCATTGATGGTGCTGTTTTATCTACATAAGAATCCACACTTGGAGAATGACTTTCCTCTTAGTATATAGGATGTTTAACAATTGACTCAGAGCACTATCCTGACTGCTTTGACCCCTCCTAAGCATTGACTTTGTACAAGATGCATGCTTTACAGTATCTCCTTGGTTAACAGAACTTCGTCTTCTGCAGACCCATGAAAACTTGAGCTTTAATCCCCACCCACCCACCGTAAGTATGGTAAAGCATTCTTACTTGAACTCTCTCCAGTTATCCTCAGATTGCAGATCAGAAGCAGTCTTTTTAGGCTGGCTGTTGGCTGCTGAAAGGTGTGATGCCTTTGAATCTAACATTGTGGAGCCATAAATAGATCCTCAGTCAGTTTGCTTTGCGTCTCTTACTCAAAGTTTAGTAGCACAAATTCTGTACTTTTCAAAATATGTGAAATGGATTTTTAGAGGTAATGCTCTGGGATTTGCATAAGACCACCATTTAAGATAAAATAAGAATGGTGTTGGCTCAGTACAATGGTGCCTAATTGAAGGCAATAAAGAAAAGTTATGCTTGTAAAACTAGTTTTTAAAAAATGTTTATATATGTGAGAGACAGTGATATGGTCATAGGCCCATGATGATATAATACAACTGGAACCTCAAACCCCAAGTTGCAGAAAATGTAAGATAAAACACAATGCAAACAGGACATCCAGTACTTAACATCCATCCACGGTTCACTCAACTTCAGTTTCAACACATTAAGTAGATTTAGCCTGATATCCATTGATTCAATCTGAAGTCATCCAGGTTCTTGTCTTAATTAACAAACTTAAAAAAAAATACTTATCCTTTAATCACGTATTCAACCTCTTCTTCCATGCAAAATTTTAATGAAACACCCATTGTTCTGCCAGGGAAATGCTTTTAAAAAATGGATGTGTATATATATATATGTGTATGTATTTTCCAAAGTCTGAAAAGTAAAGCTTACAAAAGAAACATTACTTTTGAAATCATTTCTGGGGAATTGTGGTTGTGGTGGTGAATTAAAATTCTATGATTTTGTGGGGCGGGGGAGTGGTTTAAAACAAAAGGAAACTATTTTGCATCTCATTGGACAAACGCTTAAGAAGATATACTCCTTTTTGTGTGTGAAAGATCAATATTCGTTTAGTTCAAGTAGTCAGATCATCAAACCCAGCTACAGTGTGCTGCTGTTTTACTGCCCATCCATGAAGCAGATATAAACTCTAAAGGAGAAATTCCTGGAGCTAAACCCCAAATTTAAAGATTCTAGCCATTCTACCAGAGGGGGAAAATAGTTTACCTCTTTTTCTTATAAGTTGGCTCTTCATTTTCATGTGATGTTAGGCTAGTTACACCAAAAAGATCTGTGGTGTTTGACTACTTCATGGAAGTAGGTGGGGTGTGTGAATAATGTCGGGGCAGGGGCAGAGCTAGGAGGTGAGATTCCGCTCTTCCTTATTCATGCATGCATTAACCCATCCGGTGGCTAAAACGTGAGTAAGGTTGGGCACTTCTGGATTCTCCATGGAGGCCTCCTACCTGCAGTGACAGGTGAAGGAGGAGGCATTGGAGTTTCCTTCTAGGTGCTTGATTGTGTGTGGAGTCTTAGTATAAGTTGCACTGTGTGTGGAGTGGGTATGTTCTGAGTTGGGAGATGTCATGGAATTCTCTGGCCACCACCATGCATCTGTTGTTGCTTTTCATGCATGGCATCAGTGTGCAACTTTGAGATTGGTGGGTGGCAGTGGAGTTGCCAGAGTCACTGTGGAAGTATAACTTTGTTAGTATTTCTTTCTTCAGTTATAGTTGTTCTGTTGACTCTGTTGCTCATTAAGTACAGTATACGTTTAACTACATTACACTAGCGTTAGCCCATGTATAGTGGTCACTGGGCAGAGCAGGTATATAGAATTGCCCTGTCAGTCATTTGTATGAGTATAATACAGCAGCATTCTTCTGGTAACTGAAAATAAATTTCTTATGAGTAACCTTCCTAATGTAAAGGTACAGATTTATTTTTATAACCCTTTTCTTAATAAGCCAATTGTAATTGTATTGAGGCTGTCCTGGTAATTTAAGGCTGTCTTGATAATTTAAAACAATTGTTTTGGCAATGTCTTCTTGTAATAGGTATTGATAATGTACAGATAAAAACCATCTACAGAAGACAAATAAAAATTCTGGGAAGCAGGTCATTGGCCAATCTGTCAGCCTTAGAAGACTTTTGTTCTTATTGTTGCCAATAATCTGTTGACTATGTAAAAGTTAGTTCTGGTTGCTTAAAGGGATAGTGGCATATATGCCACATTAAAAGGCATCCTTTTCAGATGAACAAATAATGAAACAGGTGTGTTTCTGGTTTTCAGGCTTTTCTTATGAGGTGTGCTTGGAATTGATTTGCTAATAATAGAATCATAGAGTTGGGAATGGCATGCTATTGTCATAATGTAGGACTGCCATTCACCAAGAATGGCCCAGCCCACGACATTTTGCTACCCAAGGCGAAGAACAAGAACAAGAACAAGATGGTGCCCTCTCCCATTCCACATATAAAAGTCAACTGAACTATTTCTTCAGCACTAGTGATGGAGCAGTATCTTCCACTGCTATTGAAGGTGGCAGGCTAGTGTGGTACACTGCAGGCCTCTTAGTACAGAGCTTCAGCACCTTTCTGCCACCTCTCAGCATCTGCCACCCGAGGCAACAGCTTCATTTTGCCTAATGGTAGGGACGGACCTGGGTCCATAGGAGGGTCCATAGATCCATGATAGAGCCTCTGCATGCATAAGGTCCCAGGTTCAACAAGTCTCTGGCATTTCCAATTAAAAGTTCTGAGGTACTACTATGGTTTGGAAAAGATATCTACCTAAGATCTTGCAGAGCCACTGCCAGTCAGTCAAAACTCCTGGGCTAGATAGTCTGACTCAGTATGAAATAGCTTTATATGTTCATCTGTGCAATGCAGACCACTGTGCCATATGCAGAAAGTAGGCACACACAAAAATGCCTGCAGACTCGGTTGCTCCAGGTGACTCAAGTTAGAAAACCAAACTAGCACTCTTGCCTATTTCCCCCCAGGTGCATTTAAAAGTGATAGGCTTCCTTATCCTCTTTTTTAACTGGGTCTTGGATATTGCACAATAATTCTTTGACTTTACTGCAAACTGCTTGTGTATGAAGGAACATGCTTATGCACTCTTCTTACAAGTCAGTGCTCTCTGCACCTTCCTTCTCCCCTGGAAGAGAGACTGCAATCTGGTTGCCTTGGCGACCTTGGCAGGTTTAAATGAGTAGCTGCACTAAAAAATTGTTGCTTGCATCAAAGTGCATTGATGTTTTAATCTGAGTGGCCTTAAAAAAATAAAACAGGGCATTGTAGTCTTCACGGCTAAAAAATATTAGCAGGCTGAAGTATTCTTGCGCCCACTCTGAGGGCCTACCAAGGTTTTCAATACAGTTCTGATGATGAGAATGCTCTTTGTTTCCCTCAGAAAACTAGGCAGTGTTGAGGATGAGGCCAGGTTAGGTTCAGGCTTTAAAACATGGCAGGCCATCAAACAGACTAAACCAGAGGAAGACTACGTTTTGATTGCCATGAGTACAAGCTGAATAGACTTTCACCTCAAAGTTCAGCAATCTGGGTTTCGTTTTGTTTTGTTAGTTTTGCCTTTCTTACTGTAACCCTGGAGATCTTTTTTTCATAAACAAGTATTTACTCCTTCTATTATCTTTTGTGAAGGGTTGCGAAGATGGAATATATGGGCCATTGTGAGTCCTACGAATCTGTGTTATACCATGTCAGACCATTGGTCCATCTAGCTTATTATTGCCTGTTCTGATAAACAGCTGCTCTCCAGGGTCTATTGCCTATCAGCTGCTGCTTACTCCTTTAAAACCTGCCAGTTCTATACCAAGCAGGATATAACTAGAGATGTGAAGGCCTGGAAAAAAAACCCGGACAAATTCGGAGAAAACCTGTCCCCTTCCCCCCCCCCATTTTTTTCCAAAGCCTTTTTTGGGTTTTTTCTGAAAAATTGAAAAAAAATGAAGAAAAAATGGATTATGGGATGTTTTATTTTAGCATGATGAATAAAATGTTTAAGACAAGGTGTTCAGATATTTACTTCTCAAAATGATTTCTAAAAACTGTACAGTATCAGATTATTACAATGTCTGTGCACCAAGGACAAGCAAGTCCTAGGTTGCAAACTGAGACTACAACTCTCAAATGCAAAAGCAAGATGCATTTCTGCCTCTAGGGGGCACTGCCATTGAAGCAAAGACTGAAACTAATAGTGATAGCTATAGGTCAGAAAATGAGTCTGATTAAATTTTATGTATATTCATTGAATCTTGGTTTCCCCTTTTTTCTCAGTTCTTTTTAATGTAATGGGTGCTTTATGTCTTGACACTGGAGGACTAGTGGAAACATAATTTTCTTTGTTACTAATGTTGGTGGTTTCTTCTGTTGTTGTTTTAAATTGATTTTTTGCCTGCTCCTCATAAACTGGCAGAACCAAAGAAGTTCCTTACAGCTCAGGTGTTCCTAACAGTTCAGGGGTTTGTAGCTCCATTTGTTACCAAAATAAAGTAAAATAGTAAATTAAATTTGTAATAATTGTTTGAATACACTGTACTTTTAATATACCAAATGTAATAATTTTATGCCAAACCAACTTGGACATTATTACATTTTATGTTACTAAAGTAACAAAGTGACTTGCAATTTGTAAAAAGTGCTAATATTGCATTATTTCAATTTTTCCAAAAATTTCCATTTCCTCCCGAAAAAACCCGGGGGAAAACTGGTTTTTTTTCCATGGCTTCAAAATTTCCAGAAATTTTACATCTCTAGATATAACACTTTTTAAGTGGGTTGAAAAGGGTACATGGAATGTGTCATGAGCCCTAACAGTTGTCAAAACCGTTATAAAGCAGTAGTGTAGATCCTGCCCTGGAGATGGAAGGGATTGACTCTGGGACCTTCTGTATCCAAACCATGTGCTGTACTACCAGGGCTGGGCCAGGACATTTTGCTGCCTGAAGCAGAGCAGCAAATGGCCCTCCCCGCCACAACAAAGTCAAAGTGCATAGTACCCAAGGTTGGTCAAGTTATTTTGGCACCTGAGGCAGAAAAAAGCACAAGAGTCTCTCCCCATCCCTGGTGGTAAAATACAATAATAACAAATTAAGGGCATGTTTTGACTAAAGTCCCACAATTCCCAGCATACCTCAGCGTGTATGGACTTGCTGGGAGTTGTAGGACTTTTTTCTGTCTAAACATGCATAGGATTGCACCTTAAATAACGTACAATTTGCTGCCCTTTCATAACACCCCAAATCTATTGCCTGAGGCTTCTATCTGACTTCCTATTGGTAGGGCTGGCCCGGTGTACTAGTCCTCATCCATAATTAGAGGCTTGCTTCTTGAGGCCAAATATCAACACTCCCATCACCACCCATGGGCTCCAGAGAGCTTCCCGACCTAGGGGCAGTCTGTAGTCATGAATGGTACACTGAGGGAAGCGTCAACCTTTTTATATATGACCTACTATCACAGTGTTCCTGCAGTTAAAAACAAAAAACTCTTGGTGTTGATTGGTTCAGACACTTGAAATATTGCTAAACAAATCAGTTTCGAGTTGTGGAAACTGAATTTGTGTGAGCCAACCTCCACATTTGAGTGAGCCAAAGGTTTAAGCTGAAAAAAAGATGTATTTCTTGTGTTCTGTATCTATTAGAGATCATCCCATTTCGTATCCTGACACTTGTGTCAGATTAGTATGGGTTTTTATGAAAATGGCGTTCTTGATTATGTGTTCATATGCAATCAGAAGTCATGTCATGAACATAACGACATCAGCGAGGGCAAACAAAGCCTACTGCTTCACCCTTGTTCTCAAAGGCTGGTGGTGGAAGGAAGACATACTTATTTCCAAGGCAACTTCATTTCTTTTAGCGCTCCAGGTATCCTCTGTTGGCTTTTCAGTAGCAGAATGCAATTTTGCTCAGCAAGATGGGGAATTCACATTTGTGGATCCTTGCTACCTACTACAGCCCTCTGTGCCATATCCCATACTGTTCCAGGGGGTCCTCCAACCATCAGGGGAAGCTCTTCAGGCTGCAGTGGGGTAACTGGGGGCCCTGTCTTGTGTGACCAGAAGTGCTTTCTTCCTGGTTGCAGTACTGTGTAGAATAGGAGCATCTCAGCCCATTTGATTTCTACTGACTTTGGCAATTCTAAATCTGTATATCAGGGGCTTCAAACCCCAAGCCTGTGGGCCTAATCTGGCTTGCTGGGGGTCCCAATCTAGCCCACAGAGGTTTTCCTCTTAGGTCTCGTGCCTCATTGGGAGAGGAATCCTCAATCTTATATCTGAATAGAGATAATATAGGGGATTCTCTTTGACCACCACTTGCCACCCTATGGGGACAGCACAAAGGAGGCACCCAACTCAGCCAGTTCATGGAGGAGCCGCTGCTCTGTGCGCTGGCCAAGTGATCCTTCACATGCAGCACCCATGGGGCACCTGACTCAGCCAGCACCTGAAGGAGCTGCTCCTCTACCAATTCCCTTTCTCTATGCTGAGAGACACAAAGAAAGGCTAACTGGGTTGGCCTGGGGTGGGTTGGTGGCAATTTAACTCCAATTCTAGTTTAGCTCCTCTACTATATAGGTTCAGGCTGCCCAAGGTAATATGTTTCCAAGTTAGGAGGTTTCCACAGATATTAGGGTTTTGAAGAATCAAGGGGAAAACAAATAAACACTTTATCAAAAGTAAGTTTATATTGGAGAAAGTAGCTGCAAAAGTCTATAGAAGATTCTGCATTTTGAAAGTAACTTCTTTCCTCCCATCCCCCAAAACTTCACTGGATCCCTCCTAATACTTAAATTACAGTTAGGTTCATGTTTAAAAGATCATGTCTATTATTTTGTTTTGGTTTTACTCAGAGTAAAGGTAAAAGTTAATTTATTAATTCAGCAATTGTCAGATATTTTGTGTGCCCGATAGAAGTAGATATTAGTTCAAAGAATAATTCTGTTTGCATGTATGTCACTTCAAATAATTGGAAGTTTGGCCATTAACCCACTAGAGTCAGTTTTTTAGGCCCTTTGTTTACTGTATAATCCCAATGTCCATGTGATTAGTTTTTCCCCACCTAAATGTTTTGGATGGTTCATTGTAATATGGTATTTCTATTACTCTCTTTACTTCTCAAAGCAATCATACTAAGAAAGATATCTCACAAGAAGGGCTAGCATCCATTTCATTTTAACGTTGCTATTGTTCTTGGCTACATTTTGATTGGTCAGTCTGATGCACAAAAAATTCTTTGGTCATATCTGTGTCTCTCTGAATGCCTATTGTGAGCAAGAGCAATCCAGGGTCACTGCCCTTTAAACACTGCCAGTCAGATCTCGAGAGAGAGAAGATATGTTAGAACTGCCAGTGATGAGAAAATGCGGTTAAGGAAGCAAACAGTTTCCAATTGAAAAAAAGAAAAAACAATTCTATTGGAAGTGCTCTTCATTTTAACTTTTCCCTTTAGAGTTCAATCATATGAAAGAGCTGTGCTGTTTCTGTCCCAAGGATGAACTGGCTAGCATTTTTGTTTTTAGAGAAGTGGAAAAGATTAATTAATCCATTTCGATAATGGGGAAAGATTAATCCATTTTCTTTCAGCTTATGCATGATATAAGTATTTAAAATGTATGCCAACTAGTCATAAATATGATTGCTTTACATATATGTTGCATTATGCAGGATTGGGCTACTTAAAACTTCTGGGCAGAGTCTAAAATGGCTCATGTGTGCATGTAAGGAAACAGCTTCCAAATATGTATAGCTGTGCAATCCCTTGCTCGTCATTTAATATTATGGTGGAGGATATTGCAGAGTAGTACTTTGAAGAGCAGGGCTGGGTCAAGACATTTTGCTGCCTGAGGGGAAGGACAAAATGGCACCTCCCTCTCATCCCATATATAGAAGCTGATGGAACTGACCATTGAATCGTACTTCAGTGATGGCAATGGGATAGCACCCTCCACGGTATCTAAGGGCAGCCTGCTCACTGAGGCGGGTGTAGGGCAGGGCGCATGGCAGCCACCCTTCTGTCCTCTAACACCTTGCACCCACTCCCCAGCACCTGCCACCTGATGCAGCAGCTCCATTCTGCCTGGTGGTAGGGCTACCCCTGCTGAAGGGTACAAATAGGAAGCAGGGCCTGCAGAGTCCTGGGCCAGATCTACACCAAGCAGGATAGGACACTTTGAAAGCGGTTTGAAAACTATATATGGAGTGTGTCCTGGGCCCCAACAGTCGTCACCACTGTTATAAACTGTTTTAAAGCAGTAGTATAGTTCCTGCCCTGTGTGCATGCATAACACAGTACATGGCTCTTTGGAACCTTCTCCTGCATGGCTCCTAAACTCTGGAATATACTCCTTTTGGAGTTGCGACTGGCTCTTATGCTGTCTGCATTGTGGAAAGGTTTAAGACACTTTTTTAAAAAAAATATTGCTGTGGTTTTTAACATTGTTTTTAAATGTTTTACTATGTATTTATGTGAAGATGTCTTTTACGTTTCAATGTTTTTTAAAAAAACAAAACAAAACATACCCTTTGGTTGGCCTCAGAAAGGCAGCATAGAAATATTACTCATATTTTATTTATTTAATAAATTTCTTACCCACTTTTATAATCAGATAATCACTTGTTTTAATGATTTTAATACTTCATAATCCTTCTAAAAACCTGTCAATATTTAGTTGGAGATATATCATAAATATGCTATGCTGTCTATCTCAGTCCCTTTTGCTTTACTAGTTTAAATATTATCACCAAATAAATGCCCAGCTGTGATAGTTACATATTGCAAATACATTTAATGTCCTTAGGCATCAAGTGTATAATTCTTAAACATCAAAGTCCAAAAGGATAAGCATTCTCTGTGTTCATACTTCATATGTTACAAATTTCCTTTCCTAGAATCATCTTGTTGTATATCTTTAATGCTTTATAAAGTTATACCAAGCTAACTTTAATTAAGAAGGTTCCTACTAACTTTATACGATGTCCTTGAGTCCATGGGTCTGATCTTTTAGCACTGTATGTATGACTTAGTCAGAATTAGAAATGAAAGTGATTGCCTTTGGTTTTCCACAGATGGTACTAGACAGGAAGAAGCTGAAGGTGAACTTAGTGAGGAAGAGCATTGGTTTGGAAACTCTTCGGAAACCCCATCAGAAGCATCTTATGGCGAAATCCAGGAGAACTTCAAATTATCCTTTGAGGATAGGATCCAAGAACAGTCCACATCTCCAGACACTTCCTTGGGGAGTGTGACTCCTAGCAGCAACACACTGGAGCTGGCAGCTGTTGAGAATGAGGCTCTAAGGGATGTGCTACAGAATAAAGAACACCTTTCCCCAGGTGTGTCTTCTATATGTGAAGATGACACTCCTGGCCCTAATAAGCCACTGAGTAGTAACCTGAGACGTCTGCTGGAGGCTGGTTCTCTCAAGCTAGACACTAGTATCACAGTGAACGGCAGGGCTGAGTCCCCTGTAAATCTTGGCTCGAATATCTCCTTTTCTGCACCTACGCATCATGCTCAGCAGCTAAGTGTCCTTGCAAAAAAGCTGGCTGAAAAACAGGAACAAAGTGACCAATATGGCGCCAACAACCGGTTCATATGGAATCAAGGCAAGTGGCTGCCCAACTCCGCACCACCTTGTGGTTTGTCTCCAGATTCAGCCATTCTAAAATTGAAAGCAGCCGCCAATGCAGTCCTCCAGGACAAGTCGCTCTCTCGAACTGAAGATCCGATAAGGTTTGAAACCTTTTCTTCTCCATTTAGTTCTCAGTCCGCAAGCTCCACCTTAGCCGCGTTATCAAAGAAAGTCAGTGAAAGAAGCATGACTCCTGGGCAGGACCACCCACCGCCAGCTAGCTCTTTTCTTTCTCTCGCCTCAATGACTTCATCCGCAGCCCTACTCAAGGAGGTTGCTGCAAGAGCTGCAGGCAGCCTTTTGGCTGAGAAGAAAAAGTCATTGGTTGCGGAGGATCCCCTGCAGCTATCAGACATGAAGCAAGAGAAAGTAACTCCACCACAGTCTTTGGAATTATTGTTACTCCCAGCCCCTAAAGGAAGAGCTTCTAAAACCACTAATCCAGGTATGGGCTGTCATTTTGTTCTAGATTTTGAGCACCGTTAACCCATCCTCAGCTCTGAATTAATCCCAGGTATTAAGAAAGCACAACTAAGCAGAAGACCGTGAAAATACTTTATGCCATAGAGTATAGTCCAGACCTTCCCTATGTTTGAAAAGAAATGGTTGTTTAGTATAGTGCTTTCTGTATTCTGAACAAATGACTCACATCAAGTTTGGAATATTTGGGTATCAGACTTTTTAATGGAGGAAATCAAAGAATTCTTGTTAGGGAGTGCAAAATATTAGTTAATGTATGAAAAAAATTAGTTAAATTAGGATACAACTTAATACAATTTTCCTCAACTTGGTACCCTCCAGATGAGTTGCATTACATTTCCCATTACCCCAGCCAGCATGGCCATAATGGTTAGGGTGAACGACATCTGTAGTCCAACACATCTGCAAAGCAACACGTTGGGAAAGGCTGTCTTAATAATACTGTCATCATCACACATAAACTTTTGATATGACTTCTTCCCCTAACTGAACATATTTGTGTTTATATACTTATTTAATTTATATTTTATTTATTTATTGGTAATATGTAAATACCACTAAATATAATAAAATCCCTAAGTGGTTCACATAGAAATATTAAAATGACATTTAAAATACAATTACTAAAAACAATTCCAATTGCAATAAGAGCAGTAAGATGGAGCAGCATAATTCATTTAATTGTATCCTGCTCTTCCTTAGTCATATATGGTTCTTCTTCTCCCTGTACCCCACCCATTTTATCCTCACAACAACCTTGTGAGGTAGGTTGTGCTGGGAGGAAATGATTGGTCCTAGGTCACCAGGTGTGCTTCATAGATGACTGAGGATTTGAACGCAGGCCTCCCTGGTCTTAATCCGAAACTCTAAGCGCTTATTATTATTATTATTATTATTATTATTATTATTTAAAATATTTATACACCGTTCCATATCTGAAATAGATTCCAGAGCGATGCACATAGGAATGTAACAGAAAAAATAAAGAAGATTAAAAACAGCAAATTAAAATTGTTCAATTTAAATCAAAGGACCAATAAAAACAGTGGCTGGTAAGTTGAGGAATGCTTCCTGGAAAAGAGTTGTTTTCAGGAGGCCCCAGAAGCAGCATAGTGTTGTTGCCTGCCTGACCTCCAGGGGCAGAGAGCTCCAAAGAGAAGGGGCCACCACACTAAGGGCTCTTTTCCTGGTGGACCCCAATCGGGCAAAAGGTGCATGTGGAACTGCCAGGAGCGTGCCCTCCAATGACCTCAGTGACCAGGCAGGTTGGTAAGGGAAAAGGCACTCTCTCAGGTATCTTTGTCCCACATTGCTTAGGGCTTTCTACACTAATACTAAAACCTTAAGCCCGGCCTGGTAGCAGATAGACAGCCAGTGCAATTCCCTCAGCAAAGGAGTTATATGCTGAAAAGAGGCAGCTCCCGACAACAGCTGAGCGGCTGCATTCTGCATTAGCTCTAGCTTCCGGAGCAGCTTTAAGGGCAGACCCACATAATGCACATAGCAGTAATCCAGTCTTAAGGTGACTGTGGTAACTTACTCTTGATAAAGGTTTCTATAAAAGTATTAACATATTTCAAAATTCATAAATGATCTTCCTCTAGCTTACACCTGCTTTCCAATACTGGCTGTAGTCAGTAAAATATGCTGGACTGGGCCTGTTTTTGTTTCGTTTTGTTTGCATTATCACATGTATACCATGTTTTTTTCCCTCCCAAGGGGCTCAGAGCAACTTACCTATAGTTCCCAGGTGTTCCCCCATCCAAGCAGGGCTGGCGCTACCATAGAGGCCACTCAGGCGGCCGCCTAGAGCGCCAAGGTAAGGGGGGCACCGAACGCCGCACCCGGAAGCCGCTCTCCCACAGCGGCTCTGAGAGGGCGGCTTCTGGGCGCGCCGTTCCGAAGCCACCCGCCTGCCCCAGCATCCTGGCTTCGCTTCAGCTGGGTGCCCTCCCAGCCGAAGTGAAGCCAAACCCACCCCCCACCCCAGCGTCCTGGCTTTGCTTTGGCTGGGTGGGCGCCCAGCCAAAGCAAAGCCAGAATGCTGGGGTGGGGGGGCAGGCGGGCGGCTTCGGAACAGCGCACTCGGAAGTCACTCTTCCAGAACGACTTCCGGCTGAGTGCGCCATTCTGAAGCCGCCCCTCCCACCCCAGAGTCCTGGCTTCGCTTCGGCTGGGCGGGCAAGATGGCGCCCCACGCCCAGGTATGCTAGGGTGGGGGGGTGAAAGCAGCTCACCTGCCTAGGGTGCAAAATAGTCTGGCACCGGCCCTGCATCCAAGTAATTTACAATATCAGACCTTTTGAGCTTCAGCAGCAGGACTGTATTTTCTGCCTTTAGACCTTATCTACTGTCTTTCTCCATTAACTTTTTTAAGCCATTAATTGTCACTTCCTGTGCCTAAGCCATTAACCTCCATAAATGCTTTTCTGCCTTGTCCTTATCTAGCTCTGTGGTATATTTTTTAACATCTCACCACATCTCCCATCTCATGCTTCCATCCCTCCTTCTGAACCTGTCCCTCTACTTCAAGTTCTCAATGACTTCTAGCAGATTTATTTATTTATTTTAGAATTTATACCCTGCTTTTTATTGACATTTCCCAAGAGACTGGTGAGTGTAAACTACTATCACCAGCTACTGCCAGCTATGCTTTCCCCAAAGACCCTAAAAATGACTGGGTGGGTCTCAGAGATGGAGTACTGGAAGTACTTCACTTCTCTTACAAACAGCAGTGCAATTGAACCAGTGTATGAGGAGAAGGTATGAGGAGAAGGTACCTAGCAGCTGGGTGTTTACTTCATTGAAACTGGAGTAAATGGACCATTCAGCTAATGGATGAGTTGATCCAGTCTCTATTCCAATGGACATTGGGGATCTAAAGGATGTGTGTTCTGTGTCCAGTAACATCTAACCAAAATGGATCGTGTGGACCTCTTGAATCAGACAGTTGCACAGTTCAGCATGTTAGGTTGTTGTATTGCAGATGTCCAAATCCAGACATGCTGTTTTGCATACTACACAATATTTTTGCTAATTTAGCTCAATTGTGTTAAGCTGGGGTTTTTCCTCCACTCCTGGCAAGAACCACAAAAAGTTGGTGAAGGAGAAGTTTTTTTCATGCTAGAAAATAGTGGTGCTTGCATTTTCTTGTGAAATGCTGCATAATCCTACTGTCTGTACTTTTGCTAATACAACAGTAGATTGCTTATTTGTGGCTCACTACTTTGTTAATGACAGTGTTAAGAACTTACTTTCTGAAGACATTACCAATATCTGGTGAAGCTGAGGCCAACCTTGATGTGACATATGTACAATCCATGCACAGTTTTTGTTATGCAAATAGCAACTCAGGGGATCAGACTCAGGACTGTGGGGTAGTTGGGAATTGAAAATTAGTTCTATGGCCCAGTTAGCATGTAATGACAACCCATGGGTTGTTGGGGCTGTGCAGGAGCAAGTGAGTACACAGCCTCCTGTGCACTCCCCACTTCAAGTTTACATCCAGTTTCCGAAATAACCCAGGGATGTCACATTCCTGGATTGTTTGATGTGATGTCTAAACCTCGAACTCTTGGTTGCTGACGGGCAAACTACCCGGAGTTTAATCCAACAATAAACTATTGGTTCAAACTCTGGATTGTTTGCCCCTCAACAACCCAGAGCTCTGGGTTTGGATGTCACATTGAACAACTCAGGAACAGGGAAGGCAGCTGTAAAGTGGGCAGGAGGCGGCGTGCTCGTGCACTCCTGCATGGCCCCATCAATTCATGTGTTAAGCTACCCATGAATTGCTATTACGGGCGGCCAAACCAGGTCTTTCTCTCCCAACTGTCCCAACAAAAATTGGCTTTCTGAAACTGCTATTTATATTTCAAGAGAAGCTTCCATGGGTACCAGAGGTTTTTGAGGGCATAGTAGGGAGCAAAAGAGTGAAACTTCCCATCTCTGCCTCTTTCCGCCTCCCCAGTCCCAAGACTGCTCATTATCACTGCTTCCCTTACATATTGGTTATCACAGTGATGACCCTCCATTGGTTAGAATGCCAGAAGTGGAAGCAGGTTTACTTTTTATTGTATGATTGAAATATTGTTTGCACCTTTCCCCTCATATCCCTGAAACCAAAAGAGCTAGGGACTTACTTTTCTTCTCAGAGAATGAAAACTAAGAATCCAGGCCTCCTAATGATCTAAATGAGCACCACATTGTATACCTAGAATTTGGCAAACCCCAGCTATCCAAGTCATATGGCAAACAAAATATAGCTTGCCAGAAGAAAACTTTCCTGACCTCTAACATGGCATCAAAAGTCAGAACAGCTTTTTGAACCTTTCAAGGCACTTGAATCACTTTTGTGCAAGTTGCTAGCCTCTTTCTTGTGTTACTTGTGTGAAGGCGCAAACTCCTCCTGGTTCCATTCCTAATGTGTGTATATTAGAATAGGCAATGGAGCTGAGGCTGAGAGGAGCCATGTGATGTCAGGGACATGGCTAAAAGCGCAACCCCACTGCTTCTTTGAACATAGTTTGCTCTTTTGGATGTGTAACACATGAAAGGGGCTCATGTCATACAGAATCCCGTGTCCGGTTGTGCCATCTTTAATACATAATAGGAAGTTGTTTGTGTGTCTATAGATGTCTCACTCTTAACGGGCCACTTATGATGCCCCGGATGAAAATTAAATCTAATTTAAAATGAAGATAGTCTGCATTCCTTTGGAAGTATCCCACATGGACACGAAACTTAGTTGGACGCCTTTGCTTCCCTGTTCATTTTCAAAATAATTAGCTGGATGATAATGAGATAAATAAGAACCCGATAGCTTGTGTTTTTTCAAACACAAGGTAGGGGTGGGGAGAGGGCTGGTTTTTAAATGCAAGGGGCTCTGTAGCATTTCTCTCTGCTGCAAAGATGCACTGCTTGAAGAAAGAGGTCACTGTTATACATCTTTTGAGCGGAAGAAAATTGTAAGAAATTGAGCTTGAGTATATTTTCTATGAAAATAAATCTCACACATACCTTTGATTCTTTTCATAAGCATAGTTTTATAGGAGTCCGAACATAATATATTTTATTTCATGAAGTTTTGTTTGTTATTTTTGTAGGCCTCTTGCTCATATAGGCATGGGTCCGTCCTGTCCAGTTGCCAATAAGATAAATGTGAGTTCCCTCAAGAAATATATTGGCAGCATTTCTCATGTTCTGTATGGATAGGGAAAGAGTGGCCACTGTGTTCTGTATTATGTGATGAATTCGCTTCTTTCACCACCATTAGCACTTACATCTACAGTCTGAAGGCTGTATTGCACATCCCATGGAAGGAACAAGAGTCCTGTCCCACTGCTTTTGGTCTATAGAATAGATATTAGAATAGACACTATTGCATTGGCTTGACACTGTTGCATTAGCAATGAGTAACATTGCCAGATATGGCACAGTGGCAGGACCCAATGCTGTCATGTAGCACAGAAATGAGTAGAAAAGGAGAATGGGGTAGGTAGTATTAGAGATGATTTGCATTGTAATTTAAAGATGTTTGAATCATGTCAGAGGCAGGCACGTCAGTGAAATCCTCCATACCCAATAAATTGTTGTAAATAAGTATATTAGGCCTATAACTAGTGGTGCTATCCCATTTGCCTCCCAGGATTCCTCTATCAACAGATACCTTTCTCCTTGCCTTTGTAGTTAAGCTCATATGTTGAGCCAGGTTGCTAGTTGTGGTACCAGTAGTACCCCAGCATAATAAGACCAAACCTGAAGTAGTGGGGAAGGTGGGAGCTTGTTGAACCTTTTATGTCAGTTGTGACACTCCAGATTTTGTTGGATTACAATTTCCATCATCCCTGATCTGCGGCTATGCTGGCTGAGTCTGATAGCAGTTGTAGTCTGGCAACATCTGGAGGGCCAGAGGTTCCAAATCCTCGGAGTGGCAAATTCATGCAAGTTTATCTAGTACATCAGCAACTGTACCACATAAAGCTATCAAAGTTAATTCTCACATGTTCTTGGGCAAGCTTCATTACTTAACTGGTGGAAGAAGTCCAAAGAAAACTCACTGCAAGAGAGGGTGGAAAAACATTCAGGAAGAGGTCTTATGAACCATTTTAAAGATGGAGATGTTGCTTGCATGAACGTCATAGATAAGGAATTTGTCCTGCTATCAAAAAGCTTTCTGCACTGTGATTCCAGTCCAGATTCTATTTTGAAAAACAGCATTTTGCCAACAATGTGTACTTTCTTTCTGAATTTTAGCTGGATATTAAGTCTCACTAATGCCATGTTTACAGAATCATAGATCTGATTAATTCAACAGTATTACTTCTGAATATATACAAGCATAAATCTTTCTTGCTCTTTCTGGTAAGTGATGTAATACCTTTGGATACTCCAATGTTTTCTTATAGTTGAACTAAAATATAAGGTGGAATTTGTCTGGCAGGCACTTCCCCTACAGCTAGTAGTTGGTTGGAACCTTCCATTGGCAAGCACATTTCTTTGGCATTTACAGTATTTGCTTATGAGGAAAGCAATGTTTTAATCATATTTAGAAGCTTGACATGATTAAGAAGAAGAGGAGGTGCCAGCTTCTGTACGAGGAGTTATCCTTCTGTCACCCGAAAACGAAGTCTGGTACATATACTTTCTAAAGTAGGTGGTTAGAATAAAATGCCTAAAAACATTAACCCTGTTCTTTAGAAAGCAAATTGTAGTGATCCGGTCATATCCAATGAATGTTTGCTCAGTACTAAGTCCCAAAAAGTTCAATGGGATCTACCCTCAAGTAAGTGTACATAGGATTGGAGCCTTAGGCTATGTAGTAGCACATATCACCATGATTTTAAGCAGGAGCTAGAGTGACCTTCGACCTGGAAGTTCCTCCTTTTATTGGGTTGCCCAGGAAAAGTCTAGAAACTGTGGATGACTAGAGCTCTATGATCACTCCACAGGCTGCAATCCTAAATGCACTTATTAGGGAGTAGAACCCAGTGGGCTTACTTTTGAGTAAACATGAATAAGTTTGACTTACTTGCTATAGGGAAAAGAAAGGAGTGGAGTGAGCAGTTGGGTAGGGTGACCATATGAAAAGGAGGACAGGGCTCTTGTATCTGTAACAGTTGCATAGAAAAGGGAATTTCAGCAGGTGTCATTTGTGTGCATGCAGCACCTGGAGAAGTTCCCTCTTCATCACAACAGTTAAAGCTGCAGGGGCTATACTATAGTGACCAGATTTAAAAGAGGGCAGGGCACCTGTAGCTTTAACTGTTGTGATGAAGAGGAAATTTCACCAGGTTCTCCATATATACAAATAATACCTGCAGAAATTCCCTTTTCTGTTAAAGATACAGGAGCCCTGTCCTCCTTTTCATATGGTCACCCTACAGTTGGGTGTTACTTATAGTATCTCTATCACATCTTTCCTAGTGGAGAGCTTTATACTATCAGAAGGTTTAGCATTCTGGACTGATCCCACTAGAACTCCAGAAACTAGATAGTTCATTACTATTCTATTACTATTGTTACTTCTGCTGCTATTTCTGCTACTATTTCACATTTATTTAGCACCAGCAGTGTGTGCTTGGCATTGCATCATAACAGACAGAAACGGCATAGTCCCTAGCCAAGTAGTTTACAGTCTGTTTAGTTGAAGATGGACCAGATTGGAGTGAAGGGGAAAGATTCACCTCTGAAAGTGGGAATAGGTAGGGGACAGTTAGACAGCAATGGAGGTGGAAGTAAGGTGAGAACAGGGTGGTTATCAGGAAAGTCAGTAGGTTATGAGGAAAGACATAAAAGAAGAGAGAAGGTGTCCTAGTGAACAGAGAGAGGGAAGGTGGCCCCAGCATGTCTGGAATAGTATGTAACAGGAGACAAGGAGAAAGGCTTGCTTTTCTACCATTTTGCGAAGAAACCTTCAGTGAAAAAGCAACAAATCTGGCATTGTTTTCTCTTGATGATTGATGGAAGATTTCTATCACACAAAAAATATGATAGAACTATGACTTTTTTTTAATAAGGCTAAGCTCACGCCCTTAAAATCATAGCATGTTCTCCTTTCCCAACTTCCTTTGTTAACCTGATAAGCAGGACTGTTTGTATGCTTAAATTACACTACTGGGCAGTATTTAATGTGTTGAACTCAGAATTTAGCATCCTGAAAATCGTAGCTTTGTTTTGTTTTTAAGTCAAGTTTCTATTCCGAATATGAAGGTATGGGGCAGGGCCTTATATTGTAGCCGTTTGATACCCTCCTCTCCCTTCCATGAGTTGCAGAATAAATTAAATAAGGACATATATGCAGATCTGCTCCTTTAATTTGCTTATTTTATTCGGGTTTCTGAATTTAACTGTTTTAGCATAGGACACTTGGGTGCAGAATTTATTTTATTTATTTGAAATGTCTAAGCACACATGACCCTTCCAATAATACTTAAGCAAAGTCAGATGAATCATATCTGTGTCCTTTACAAGGTAGTACGCAGCAGAAAATTACAAGATCATACAGGTTTTATCACTGCATTCCCAGTCACAGGAGATATTGATATTTGAGTTCTTACAGACAGAAAACAGCTGATGAATACATTATGCAAAGAGGTATAATGTTCTGAAAGTAATTCCCAAATATCACAAGAAATATGCTACTGCCTTATGCAGTTTTGAAAATAATCAAATATCCTTTCAGCAGTCACAAAAATAATTTCTGTTTCCTCGATAACACTGTAAACTTTCTCATAACAGATTTGCAGTGTAATGTCAGATAGTTGATTTATTTATTTATTTATTTATTTATTACATTTTTATACCGCCCAATAGCCGAAGCTCTCTGGGCGGTTCACAAAAATTAAAACCACAGTAAAACACCCAACAGTTTAAAACACAATTACGAAATACAGTATAAAAAGCGCAACCAGGATAAAACCACACAGCAAAGTTGATATAGGATTAAAATACAGAGTTAAAACAGTAAAATTTAAATTTAAGTTAAAATTAAGTGTTAAAATACTGAGTGAATAAAAAGGTCTTCAGCTGGCGACGAAAGCAGTATAGTGTAGGCGCCAAGCGGACCTCTCTGGGGAGCTCGTTCCACAACCGGGGTGCCACAGCGGAGAAAGCCCTCCTCCTAGTAGCCACCTGCCTCACTTCCTTTGGCAGGGGCTCACGGAGAAGGCCCCCTGTAGATGATCTTAAGGTCCGGGTAGGTACATATGGGAGGAGGCGTTCCTTCAGATAACCTGGCCCCAAACCGTTTAGGGCTTTAAATGTCAATACCAGCACTTTGAATTGGGCCCGGACCTGGACTGGCAGCCAATGAAGTTGTAAAAGGACTGGCGTAATGTGATCTCGCCGGCCAGTCCCTGTTAATAACCTTGCTGCCCTGTTTTGCACCAGTTGAAGTTTCCGGACCGTTTTCAAAGGCAGCCCCACGTATAACGCATTGCAGTAATCCAAACGAGAGGTTATCAGAGCATGGATAACTGTAGCTAAGCTATCTCTGTCCAGATAAGGGCGCAGCTGGTATATCAGCCTGAGCTGATAAAAGGTGCTCTTTGCCACTGAGTTCACCTGTGCCTCAAGTGACAGTTCTGGATCGAAGAGCACCCCCAAACTACGGACCCGATCCTTTAGGGGGAGTGCAACCCCGTCCAGGACAGGGCAAACATCACCTCGCCGGACAGAAGAACCACCCGCTAACAGTACCTCCGTCTTGTCTGGATTGAGTTTCAGTTTATTAGCCCTCATCCAGTCCATTACCGTGCCCAGGCACTGGTTCAGAACAGCCACTGCCTCACCTGGGTTTGATGAAAAGGAAAGGTAGAGCTGGGTATCATCCGCATATTGATGACACCTCAGTCCACATCTCCGGATAACCTCCCCCAGCGGCTTCATGTATATGTTAAACAGCATAGGGGATAAGAGAGCCCTGTGGAACCCCATGGCTTAGGTGCCACAGCACAGAGCAATAATCCCCCAGCACCACCTTCTGGAATCGGCCATCCAAGTAGGAGCGGAACCACTGCAACGCAGTACCTCCAACTCCCAGCTCAGACAACCTATCCAGAAGGATACCATGGTCGATGGTATCGAAGGCCGCTGAGAGGTCCAGGAGAACCAACAGGGTCGCACTCCCCCTGTCTCTCTCCCAAAAAAGGTCATCCCACAGGGCGACCAAGGCAGTTTCCGTTCCAAAACCAGGCCTGAAGCCCGATTGAAATGGATCTAGATAATCCGTTTCATTCAAGAGTGCCTGGAGTTGTCCTGCAACCACCCGCTCAAGCACCTTGCCCAGGAAAGGGATATTAGCCACCGGCCTGTAGTTGTTAACATCTTCCGGGTCCAGATTAGGCTTCTTCAGGAGTGGTCTAATTACCGCCTCTTTTAAAGAGGCCGGCACCACTCCCTCTCTCAAGGAGGCATTTACAACCTCCTGGACCCAGCCGGCGATCCCCTCCTTATTTGATGTAATGAGCCACGAGGGGCAAGGGTCAAGCACACAGGTGGTCGACCGGACTTGGCCAAGCACCTTGTCCACATCCTCGGGCCTCACTAACTGAAACTCATCCAATAAAACTGAACCGGACGGCGCTCTGAACACCTCTACTAGTGGAGCTGCATTAAGTGTGATGTCCAATTCATGACGAATCTGAGCGACTTTATCTTCAAAGTGCCGTGCAAATTTGTCACAGCGTGCTACCGAGGGTTCCACCATCTCTCGCCCTGGCCCAGAGTGTAACAGGCCGCGAACCACCCGGAAAAGCTCCGCCGGACGACACTGAGAAGACGCAATGCTGGTGGAAAAGAACTGCCTCTTTGCCACCCTCACCGCCACAGAGTAGGCTCGATAGTGAGCTCTAACCCGTGTTCGATCAGACCCAGCACGAGTCTTCCTCCACCTGCGTTCTAGCCGTCTCCCCTCTTGCTTCATCGCCCTCAGCTCAGGTGTATACCAAGGAGCTCACCGGGCTCTGCTCAGAGGGAGAGGACGCTTGGGCGCGATCGTGTCAACCGCCCGAGTCATCTCTGCATTCCACAGAGCGACCTGGGCTTCGACAGGAGCACCGGCCATATCAGCAGGAAAATCCCCCAGAGCCCTCTGGAATCCATCGGAGTCCATTAGCCTCCGGGGGCGGACCATTTTAATAGGCCCCCCACCCTTGCAGAGGGGAAAGGCCGCCGAGAGTCTAAACCTCAGTAGGAAGTGATCTGACCATGACAAGGGGGTAGATGTTAGTTCCCCCACTTCCAGATCACCATCCTCCTGCCCAGTCGAGAAAACCAGATCAAGCGTGTGTCCCTTTGCGTGTGTTGGGCCGATGACATGTTGAGACAGCCCCATGGTTGTCATGGCAGCCATGAAGTCCTGAGCCGCTCCAGAGACAGCAGCCTCAGCATGGAAGTTGAGATCCCCCAGAACCACCATCCTGGGGGTTCTCAACACCAGGTCCGAGACAACCTCCGTCAGCTCAGGCAGGGAGACTGTGGGGCAGCGGGGTGGACGGTACACCAGCAGAATCCCTAATCTGTCTCGAGTACCCAACACACAGTACAGACACTCAAGATCAGCACTCGACTGAACAGGAAGCCTAGAGAGGGAGATTGTATTCCTATAGACCACGGCAACCCCCCCTCCCCGGCCCTCGAGTCTGTGCTGGTGCTGCACCGAGTACCCAGGAGGGCAGAGCTGGGTGAGAGCAACCCCTCCCAGTTCCCCCACCCAGGTCTCAGTGATGCACACCAGGTCAGCCCCCTCATCCACAATCAGATCATGGATGAGAGAGATTTTGTTTTGGACTGACCTGGCATTCAGCAGCAGCACCACCAGACCCGAGAGCAAGCTGATAAGGCCGCCAGGAACCATCTGGTTGGGGGAAGGACTAGAAGAGGGGACAGCTGTAAGGAATCTGTCCCCTCTTCTCCTCATCTGGCCTGTTCCTCCCCCAGCACCATACCTCCCCCTACCCGTGACAACAGTTATGCAGGCACCCCCATATTCCCCAGAGCTCCCCAGGCACATATTAAAAATTATTTAAAAATTGATTAAAAGTTTTTTAAAAAATTGCTGTTGGTTGCTGGTCGGCTGGTGTTCTTCAAAACAGGGTTCTTCAAAACAGGGTGGCTCCTCTGTGCAGCGCCGCACTCTGCGCGTCGCCGAGGCGCGCGCCAAGGCGCTGCCTCTGGCCGGCTGGAGCTTTACCTGGAAGCAAGGCGGGGCACTAGTCAGCAGATGTTCAGCAGCTGGGGGAAAGAGACTGCAGAGCCCAGGCTCCTGCAGCCCCAAGGTCTTCTCTCCCCACTGCAAGCAGCAAGCACACCCCACCTTCCCCTGGCCGGCTGGAGCTTTACCTGGAAGCAAGGCGGGGCACTAGTCAGCAGATGTTCAGCAGCTGGGGGAAAGAGACTGCAGAGCCCAGGCTCCTGCAGCCCCAAGGTCTTCTCTCCCCACTGCAAGCAGCAAGCACACTGAGTTGATTGTGTCAACTCAGCAGGCAGAATCTTCTGTTCCTCTTAATGGCTAAGTTGCAACCCAGTGATTATCCCATAAAATGATGCATTTTCAACACACACCAAAATTTTTACCTTGGCTTGGTAACATTCGCTTCAACAATGTCTGATAGCCACATTTATAAAGGCAGCACTTAATGGACTTGTTTGGACATAACATTAAACCATAGTTTAACGCAATGAGAATAAAGATAGGCAGCCTACAAACTCAAACGCATGCTCCCCTTCTGGAGGGGCTGTTAGGAGGACTGTGAAAGCTTTCACTTCTGTTTTAACTACCATGGCTTGTTGTGTCATTCGAACTGTGATTAATCTTAATTATGGTTAGTGAATGCTAGCCAACTTCAAACCATGATTTATGAAAGTGGCTTGTTTCCACTTGCTGTAGTTTAGATTGAATATAGTTTAGGATTCGGTCAACACACTAAATTATGGTTAATCAAAAGTGGAAGCTACTGATCTCAAAGCAATGCTGGAGGAGTGGAAAGAGGGAACTGCATGAGCCTGAGGCTCATTGCAGTTTGTCCTCATAACGCTAAACCAAGGTTTAGAACTGGCTCAGTTTATGAGGTATTGCAGCACAAACCTGGCTAGAAACCACATGGCCCAAGAGGTAATGACACATCGTGGTTTCTCATTACAAGAACGAGGAGCTGTGGACATTTTCCTAGCACATTCTACCTTCCTCTTTATGCAAGGGAGGAATTGTAAAGCTTTCAATCGTGGTTTGTAATGAAGTACAATGGAAACTGCTTTGCAGTAACCACAGTTAGTTAATAAGCAAGGATATCAAACCATGGTTTGATAACCTGATTTGTAAATTTAGGGTGCAATCCTATGCATATTTAGACAGAAAATACGTCCTACAACTCCCAGCATGCCCCCAGCCAGATTGCGCCCTAACTGTTTGGATAAAACCACAGTTCCCCATATTTGGATGAAATGGGAATATGTAGCTGGTTACAAACTGTGACCAGAAGCTTTACATTTTCTTACCTTGCATGTGCAGGAGGAGGAAAGGAGAGGCATGACCTCAAGGCTTGTGACTGCTCATTCTTGTAATGACAAACCATGGCTTATCATTAGTAGAATTAGTATTATAATTCTATTAGAAGTAAATTTGAGGTTTATATTCTCTGTATATGTTCAAAGCCACTTTCCTCTGTAGCTAGCCAGCAAATACAAAGGACAACATTCAGAGATTAATAAGAGTGAACAGTTACAATGAAATGCTAAAGTGAATTCCTGATTCTACAAAAGTCGTATGACCATACAAACTTAGTTGAAGGAGATGCTGTGTTTTGTTTTGAGAGGACCAACTTCCGTGACAAGTAGATTCTATTCTGAATAGCATATCTAAGCTTAGATCTGAAGGCTCTCTTTTTTAAGAAACAGAAGGAATCTTCCTCTAACAGATGTTATTCTGTCAAACAAAGACAACCTTTGATTCCAACCTATGTTCATGAAACAAGAATAGGGATGGACAAATCTGTCTGTTCCAATTTCTACAACATTTGAGCTTTGTGAAGCAGAACTTCGTTCCATCCCATTTCCGCATCACTTTGTGAATGCTTTTGTTAAAGGGATGCACAAACATTCATATACATTTTTGTATGCATTTTTCCCAATATACCCTTTTTATATGCAATTTTCCATTGTTCTGTCAGAGAACTGCATCACAAAATTCGGAGAAGTGCAAAAACTGAAGGATAATTGCATTCCGGTTTGCATAATAGTTCAGAAAGTGAATTTGGTTGGTTTGTATTAAAATGCAAACCCAACAAATTTCTTCTCCATCCCTAGACAGAAATAGCAATTTATAGGGGAAATGTCAGCAAGTGTTTCCCTTTAGCAAGAGATGCCAAATTCAGCTTTTTAAAGGTGTACTGAAATCAATGTTTTGTTTGTTTTTAATATAATTTAACTTAATCTGATTGCTCACAATGAACACAGATTCCTAGGCTGTGTTGTGCTGCCTTTGGGGCAGATTAAACCCTTAGACTTAACGCACTGACAACACTTCGGAATGGAGCTGAAGATAAGTTAAATAAGGATCTCAAAGATGCTTCTGTATCAGAAGTGGTATTGCTGGGCTTCTTGAAGATAGCCTAACAGCAGGGTCTCAGAAATCTCTCTCTATGAAGATTGGAGTGTGTCGTGTTCATAATTCCAGCATGACTTTCATTCAAGAACTGTGGATTACTGTGAACTTAATCACTTTCCTTTCCTTAGCACATTTCAGTTACTAAAATTGAAGAAAGTAAGAGTTGAGCAATTTCTTTATATTACATAGGTCAAGAGCAGAAAAATTAGCTACAGGATGATATTTAAGAGGCTAGGTAAAGCACAGTAGCATCCTCTGCTGGTTGTCCAAAGTATGATTGGGACACTGTCCTGTATCTTTGGTATCACTTTCATTAGTACCATAGGATGCCCATTCCAGCGAAATGTGGATTTGAAAGACTAAAAGTTCTTTATCCAAAGAAATGCACAAAACCTTGGAAAAAAAATATCCACAGGATGTTTTTGCAGAACAAATACGAAAATTGGAAAAAAAATATTTGGATTGGAGAAAAGGCCTGGTCCAACTTAATGAAGTTTTCTTCTCTTTTTTATTCTAAGCCTCAGAAGAAGAAGGGGGGAAACCTTTCCAGTGTCCAATCTGTGGCCTGGTTATAAAAAGGAAGAGCTACTGGAAGCGACACATGGTGATTCATACTGGCTTAAAAAGTCATCAGTGCCCCTTGTGTCCATTTCGCTGTGCACGCAAGGACAATCTCAAATCACACATGAAGGTAAGGTCAGTGGATACTGTCAATGAAGAAATGTAGTCCATAAGGCTGTTACTGGGGATTTAAAATCCAGCAAGGTTCTTATTATTAGTTAGCACCATTGTTGTGAATTCATTTTGTTGAGCAGAGGGGTTGGACAGTAAAAGCAATAGCCTCCTTATTGTCTGTAACAAATACTTGCTAACCTTTGGCCACCATCCAGTAAACCCATTTGTTTGGATGCAAAGGATTGTATGCATGAAGCTAAGGTTTGTCATTCTTTTTCAGACAGCAGGGTGGGCTTCTGTGCCGAAATTAACACAAAAAATGTTTGGAATGTGTCCAGTTCAAGGGTGGGCAGATGTCAGGCTTGCAGGATCTACTTTGGTTTTTGCTTGAATTCTGAGATCCGTCAATGTATGCAAAAGAGATGCATTAAGATCCACCAGTGTATGCAAAAGACATACCCTGAGAATTACAGAATTCTGAGCCCAGAAATTTGTTTTGAGTACTAGAACTGAACAGAACTCACAATTCTTCTACGCCTCCCTCCTCAACCCTGCGCTTTCCCTCTCCTGGGGCAATGTTGGGTAATCCCGACACCGAGGAGGGAGCATGGGGTTTCTGGGTGGCCATTTGGGTCCCTGCCCTCTTCCTGGTGGAATGTGACCAATCGGGTTCTGCGCCTGGGTTGGTCCTGGATTGCCTGCAGAGTAATATTACACGGTGGAAGCGCCATGTTGATGTTGCTTCCTTTGAAAAAGTTGGGGTAAACCCTCAACTTTTTCAGAACACAGCATCGTGGGGAAGCCCTGCAGTGGCTGCAAACCTGTGCTTGCATGGCTAATCGACGGGGCGCAGATCCACAGCCACCGCAGGGCTTTCCCTGTGTGTAGGCAGCAGGCTGGTTATCCCGGACTTTCTTCATTATAGCAGTATAATTTAGCAGGCGGAAAACGTTTTATTGCTGCTCTTGTTAAACAATTTGGAGTCACAAATTCTTGCTGATCTACTGCAAATGACCCAAAGATCGATCAGTAGTTCTAGATCTACCTTCTTCCCACCCCTGGTCTAGTTAGTACATGCAGCTGTCTATGTCAGCCTTCCCCAAGATGGAGCGCTCCAGATGTGTTTGGAGTACAACTCCCATCACTCTCAACTGACATAGCCATTGTCTAGGGAAGATGGAATTTATAGGCCAACACATCTGGAGGGCACCAGCTTGGGCAAGGCTGATTTATGGTGATGTGCTTTGTAAAGACTAAAGTGTCATTATTCATAATTTAGTTTCATTATTCATAATTTAGTTCAAGCAGAGAGTAGGCATAATAAAGGTCCACCAGTCCTAAGCTGCCTGAAATACAAGAGACAGATTGATTAAACTGACTATAAGAACCCAAGATCTTTCATTCATGCAAGCCCGGTCCTGAGAAGGCTCCAGTATCACAAGGCAGTCTATCTTTGGGACGCAGGGGGTAGTATGAGATTCTCAATCACAGTTATGCTTAAAAGCAGCCTTCCCTAACCAGGTACCCTGCAGATGTGGCAGACTACAGTCCCCAGTTACACTTACCATGCTGGCTGGGGATGATGGGAAATGTAGTCAGACTCATCTGCAGGGTGCCAGGTTGGGGAAGGCTGCATTAAGCCACAAGCAAGTGCCCAGCTTGCAAAGGATGGACTTGACATTCCACCTCATATGCCCCTTTTTTACCTAAGAAGTAGAGGAGGTGATGGATTGACAAAAATGCCAACCCATTTCCAAGCTATGTCATTTGGCTGCCATCAATTGGAGAGTACCCACACTCTAGCCAGCAGCCACCAGGAACATGAACTGGAGATGAAGAGCAAAGAGACTCTGATGGCAATGGAATTTACTCCTAAGTAAATGGAGTTCGTAGCCTTTTATTCACTGATGCATATTAAGACTGGTTCATGAGTGATTCATTGGCACAAAAAATATAAAACTTCCAGGAAATATTTGCTTTTGGAACTAAGCGAAGAAGCAATTGTAGCCTGCTGTTGAATAATTCTGTTACTTTAAACTAGTGACCTCAGAACAAAGATCCATATAGTGAAATATTCATCATTTAATTCTCTCAGATACAGGGAGAGCTACTTTGAGCTCATAATGCTGACCTCCCTTGTTAAGGTTAGTGAGATCCACAAATGAAATGTAAAGATCCCTATGAGGACTAAGGAGAAAGGGCAAGTAAGGAGACAATAGAATAAATATATAATATTTTCTTTGGAATACTGATGATGATTAACGCTTAATCAGGTTCACCAACACCAGGACCGGGGAGAGACGTTTCAGTGCCAGCTATGCCCATTTACCTCCTCTCGCCACTTCAGCCTGAAACTCCACATGCGTTGCCATCAACACTTCCTGAGGACAGAAGCCAAAGTGAAGGAAGAGATCCCGGAAATGGATGTCAAGGTGTCACCGCTGCTAAATGACAACTCCAGAATGGGGCAGCAAGTGGATGGGGGAACCGACCAGGCGGGGACAGCGGCTGCCTCTAGATCCCCTGAGGCAGTTGGACAGGCAGGAGCTGCCGTCCCACCTCTGCTAGTAAAACAAGAGCCCAAAGATGACAACAGTGTCTCTGCCCCATCCTTCGTTCTCAGTGTTGTTGACAGAATTGGCAACAATACAAAGCTAAAAGACTCCATTGACTTTGTGACCAATACAGCGTCAGCACTTTTCAGCCAGGACATCTCCGTCAAAATGGCTTCAGATTTTCTCATGAAGCTCTCAGGTAAGGATGGACAAAACTGTCTACTGACTGTCTGTATCACTTAACTCATAATTCCGTTCTGATCTGTAAAATAACAAAAAGTCTTTTGATATACATCTTAATACATGTTTAAATGTTATTTTCTTTCAAAATAGGCATTTAAATGCACAGTTTGATATTCTTAGACTGCCAAGAATTACGTTCAGAGAACTGCAAAATCCAATGAATAGCAAAGTTCCAATTTTCATATTAGTCCAAGAAATATGGATCAGGTCATTTTGTATAGGAGTGTGCAGCCATTAAATTCCTAAAGCATCTCTGCTCTTGGGTTTAGAAGTGGGCCGCATTTCTTTCTCTTCCTAAAATCTTGTTGTCTCAGATTTGGGTCGCTGCTTTGTGTTTTGAGCTCATGGGTCTCAGCTGTCTCCCTCCCATCTCACATTTACATTGGTAATGTTCAAAAAAAAGAACAAGGAATTTTATAGCATCTTAAAAACTAACATGTTTAATGGCATACGTTGAAACCCCCCCCCCCATTTCATCAGATACTTAGGAAGCTTCCAGACTAATAGGGATGTCAGAGAAATCCACAAGGGATTCAAATGAGTTTGGATTTCTATGAATCTGACCAGATTCTGCAGAAAACTGCCTTTTTCAGAGTTACACAAATTCTGCACACTTGCCGCCCGGTTTTTTACTTGGGGGGATTTGTGCTAAATCACATTAACTAATTTGCTTTGGTGCAAATGCATAGTACCGCAACTAGAATGAAATTCTTGTCTAAAAAAATTCGGTTACATCAATGAATGGATGACGGAATGAAAGATGCCTGACAATTTGCGAAACAGAGATGGAACCGATTTAATAAAATGCACACGTCCCTAAAACAAGGCTTTTATCATGAAATCACCCTGCCTTATTTACAGAATTTTAGTGGGGAGACAGATGTCATTGTCTTCTATTTGTAATCCTCTGTGTTTCCTCACCAGGTCTTCCGTCTTTTTCCTTTCCAGGAAAAAATTTTTTTTAAGGAGGAAAAGACAGAATTGCTGCAGAATGCATTTTAATAGGCAGCACGAGGAGCCATCTCTCTGGAAGCAGCCTTAGTCCCTGAAAGCTTATGCCATAACTAATGTGTTAGGTGTCATCTACACCTACTGCCCTTTCGCAAGGGAGGAGGGGTGGTTGCGAGGTTTCCTGCTTGCGTGATCGTTGTTCACGGGGCACATTCGAGGGGAGTTCCCCGCAAATAAAGGAGAGCTGTTGCGGGGAACATGCGTCCCCTGACAGCGCTTCTGCATGTGGATCGGGAGAAGTGGGAGGGGATATGCAGATGATGCGGCTACGGGGCTTTTTTTATGAATCGGTTGGGATGCGCATGGACGTAAAATCACAACTAAACATGGGGTGGATAGGAAGTCCAGCGCTTATGCGATGCTGCGCAGAGATGATAACAAAACAAAACACAGTCGGCACCACAACACGCCGATAGCCAATCAAAAACTGTGCCGAAAATGGCATACGGTCCATTCTCACACACCTCCAAAAACGTTGGAAATGCCCCTGACAGCGGGTTGGCTGTTAACTGAGCCGGGAGCTCACAGCTTCATGAAGGGGTGGGGGGCACACTAGCCGCGGACATTGGGATTGTAGCGAGATAGCTGGAAGAGCTGCTACAAAACCAATTACCAGTATTCTTGAATAACAATTGAACTAAAAGAACTGAGAAAATAAAAACGTCTTTGCCTGCTACCAAAATAACATCAAAGCTGGTGCCAAGCAAGTTTCTTGGGGAAGAGTACTCCACAGTTAGGACACCACCACTGAGAAGACCCTTTCCTCAATAGCCACCCACTTTACCTAAGATGGTGGAAGAATGAAGAGAAGTAACAGTTTATTATCTTCATTTGCCTAAATCCTTGTATTTCAAGGACTACAAAATAGATCTGAAAATGTAGTATGGGAAGAAATTTTGTATAAACAAGTTGGTAATAAAAGAAGCCGAATGAATACGGTTTCTATTAGATTTCCAACTCTGTAGTCCTAAACACATTTACTAGGGAGTCTCATAGTGGAACTTACCTCAAGTAAACTTCCATAGGATTGCACCGACATAAACACTGAGAAGTATTGATAGGTTTTTAAAATTGGGAACGCATTGATATTTCCTCCCTTTTAATAATTACTGATTTGGAATGGGGTGAGGGGATTTTTAAAAATGTTTTTAACATCTTTCAAAGTGAAGCCCACGGATATAACCTATTTATAACCTGTTTGTGCTATTGTTCTGACATTTTAGATTAATGTCGCTTAAAATATATGCTTTAAATATAATTTAAATTTAAATTAAATATATGCCATAACTTTGGACCTTGCATGTATTGAACTGATGATAATCGAGCCAGTGATGGCTGTAGGAGAATCAAAAATAAACATTGGAGGCTGGGGAGGGCGAGGAAGGCCAGAACTCAATATACCTTCACTCTTTACGCCTGTTTTTTATTCAGAAATTGACAAGTAACTTTTTAGTGTTTAGCAGACAGGAATACTAAGGACCCAGACTTGCATTTTTCATGCAAAAAAGCCTGTGTGCCTATTTTATAGTGTCTTAATGAAGGGTCCTGCAACCTGACTTGTGTGCGCTGTTACCTAGCAACATGTTATAAAGTCACTGAAGGAGTGAGATATATCTCAAAGATGAAAATGTAAACTTGGTAAGATATGTCAGTGCCACACAAGGGGAAAGATGTTATGTTAAAGGCAGAAATTAAACCCATTGATCAGAGCAATGTGTATCTAAAATAGTGTGGGGGGTTATACATTTGACCAGCACCGCAGTACTTAACAGAGTTTCGCCCCATAAAGCAGTAGGCGATTATGTTTTATTTAGTGGGCTTGTGAAATTTACTAGCAATGTTTTCAGAAAGCATTTCCATTTATTATAATATGAACACACACAAAAGAGAGAGGGAGTCTGAAGATAGTTCTCTGTCAGCCTTTTTTTTTTTTTTTAAAAAAAAAGACAATTGCTTGCTTCAATCCCAGATCAATGAACTGCGGTCTTCTCCGCAAATGAGCAAAATAGAAGAGGTAATTAAAGAAATGAAAAGGGGGAAGGTGCCAGAGCTAGACAGTTATATTCAGATTGGTTCAAACAGCTTATACTGCACCTGTAGGCATTATATGAGGAACCGATTTATGGTCAAGCTTCCATCATTATTCTGTGACATAACAATCTGTGTTGTCCCTAAGTTTGACCAAGATCTAAAATTTTATGTGTGTACTGTGGGCCAATTTCACAGAAAACCTGGAACTCCAAAGACAGTTTCGAGCATTAATGTCCAGTGAGAATCATGCATTTTGCAATATCAGTGTAGAAAGAGCGGGATTATAGTAACCTCAAGACTGGTTTATGGCAATGCGGTCTATGGCCTTAGCTAGACCTAAGGTTTATCCTGGGATCATCCCAGGGTCGTCCCTGCCTGCTCCCAGGATCCCCTGTGTGTCATTTACATGAACAGGGATGACCCCAGGACGATCCCGGGACAAACCTTAGGTCTAGCTAAGGCCTAAGTGGGGCTGTCCTTAAGGCTGCTCCAGAAGCTAGAGCTAGTGAAGAACCCAGCAGCTTGGCCATTATCGGGAGTTGCCCCTTTTTAGCATGAAATTTCTTTGCTGAGGAACTGCACTGGCTGCGTATTCCTATCACCCTTTGAGACTCCTTTTTATTTCTTTTTTTCTCATCCCTTTTCTCCCTGTCTTGTTCTATTTGCATTTGCTTTACTATACTTGCCCCTTTTCTTACCTACACCTCTACCATGATGCACCTAGTCCTTAATACTCTTCCGTGTTCTGCTTCTATCTGGATGTGTACTAAGAAGTATGATAGTTCCTGCCTCAGTCATTTTATGGTGATACTTGCAAAGATTCCATTGCAAAAATATAATCAATATTTGGTGTCTCTCCACTGTCTGTGGAGAGTTCCCTGCCCCCCCCCCCACCTTCCCCAGCTGTTGCCACATTTGGTATCTTGCTGCTTTCTGATGGTGTGTTCACGCACTTTATTCAATCCCTTTCTCCCCCTCTCTTAGCTGCAAATCAAAAAGAACCCTTGACTCCTACTTTCAAAGTGAAAGATGAACCGAAAGATGAGGAAAACGCAAGCTCCATTTTGCCGAAATCCAGTTATGTTTTCAGCCATGCACCTGAAACGTCCGCTCCAAGCATTCCCGAGGAGAATCTCAAAGCACAGGAAGTGCCAGCAAATGTATTGCAGCAGGACATGTCAGTCAAAGCAGCATCTGAGCTTCTCATGAAGCTATCAGGTAGTCAATTCACTTAAAATGTATTCAGCTTCTTGCATTTGCATTCACTCCAGTTCTAGCATTGACAGCTGTAACGTTGCCAGTTACTTCATCTACTTTACACTTTACTGCAAAGTTGCCATTGATCCCAGTACTGAATTGCTCTGGTGCACAGATGTTGTCTTTCTAAGACCCATTATTGATGTATTGCTTCTTAAGGGCCTTTGTTCAGGTCCACATTTGGGAATGCATATATCCAGGTGATAGCTTTGGGATGCTAGAATTTAAGAAACCAAAAAAGCAATATCCCACCCTTCATACAAGTATTGATGCTTTGTATACATAACAGAGTAGCATTCCGTCACAAGTTTCCTACACAAAAAAAATCAATATTTCAATTTCTGGATATGTAAAAATTCTTTAAAGGCCCATAGAACATGTATCTTCCTGTTTGTGAGATATTTTTATTTATTTATTACGTTTCTATACTGCCCAATAGCTGAAGCTCTCTGGGTGGTTCACAACATTGGAATATATACTTCTTCTTAGCTTTTCTCACAAATGGGCTTTTGAGTATCTAGAAATATGTGACTTGCATCTCTTATCTTCTAAGAAGCTTTCTGTAGCTGAAGATCTCAGGCCTAAGATATTGCCATCCTCTGTAGGGGCAAAGCTGGGTTGCGTCTGAACCAGAAAAATCTTACCACTCTTCTTTCAGTTATCTAAGAACTAGAAAAACGAGCTCAAGATGGGCAGCTTGTGGCCCACCAAATGTTTTGACATACAACTCCCAGCAGCCTTAGCCAACATAGCCAATGGTGAGAGATAATGGGAGTTGTAGGCCAAAACATCTGGAGGGCCACAAGTTGCCAGTCCCTTCATTAGATATTCAAATACTTTGTTATTTTATGTTTTATGGTGAATGAAAAGTCTGTATCATTTTACAAGTCTCTCTGTAAGTTCAAGGGAGGCAAAAAAATATTCTTGGTATCTTCCAAGAGAAGTGACTTTCTAAATCGCTGTTTGTATAGCTTTGCCTTATATGGATGGCAGGTTCGATTCATATTTCATGTCGGCTCAGTGGCATTGATAGCATGGCATAGAGGAACGTTTATACTGGAGTGGGCCATAGTATGAGGCTCACCATCTTGGAGCTGTGGATCCTTATCTAGCCAAGATGGCATCATCCAAGCACAAGAGAGAGAGATCAGCTGGTTTGCAGGAACCCCAGAGTTTGCAGAAATACAAAAAAAAAAAAAAAATTAGGGGGAAAATAGTACAAGGGGAATACCTTAAAGCAAGCCAGTGAGGACAGAGCATGCGCACTGGCCACAGAATGGTAACTGACTACTGGAGGGGAGGGGCAAACCACCTAGAGAGCTTCAGCTATTGGGCGGTATAAAAATGTAATAAATAAATAAACAGGGTGTAATGGAGTGAGGTATCCTGGAAGAGGGTTTGGCTGGCTAGAAACCTGAGCAGGAGCACTTCACACTAGGTCCCACTTTTAAAAAAAGAAAATAGGAACCTCTGTATAGTCAAGCATGCCACTCTCCTTATCCCCTGTAGTAAGTCCTATACAAATTAGAAGCTTCCATAGTGGTTGGTCATTGAAGACATTCTGTGGGAAAGTGGCTCTGCACATGTGCATGGAGAGGGGTTTGCTCCTCCTCCATCTCTTAGAGCTCTTTCTTGAGAGTTATGAGCTGTGGCCACCCATGGCTAGTCCCTAGTGTGTGAATACACAACGTGAAGAGCATCTTTTGCTGGCATGAAACCATTCCGCTAACAAATCTTATCCTTTTGAAGGCTTTGTTTAGTCATTATAGTTATTATATAGCACAGGGTGGAAAACATAGTTGCAATTCATTGTGGTCATTCTGGGGGAAATGAGAGGAAAACTGTTTCTGGGCAAAAGTCTTGGCAGGCCAAATGTGGCTCACAGGCCATATACTGCCTTGCCTAACTTATCCCTGGTGGGCCAGGGGCGGGGGCATCCGTCCATAAATCAGCACCTCCAAAGTTGCAATGTTGGGATAAAGACATTGCTTATTCATGTACTGGCACCACTTCATACACACGCATTTTACAATTTCCATATGCCATAATCTGGCAAGAACTTCAGTGCCTTTGCATCTGTGCTTTCTGTCTCTGAAAATGGTGACTGGGATTTTTTGGCATAGAGACAAGAAAAGGTCTATAGTAGCACACAGCTCTGAACTTCCGGTGTTATATTGCAAGTTTTATTTATTTATTTAACAAATCTCTTCTCCACTTTTCATTATAAATTAATCCCAAAGAAGAGTATAAGCAATAAAACACAGTAAAATAATACAATAGTGACAAAAAACATAATCAAACAGGGAGAACAGTAATAGATAAATAACAATTTTCGCATTGCAGCAAAGGTTAAGAGAGGAAAATCTAATCAAAAGCCTGGGTAGATCTTTAGCTGGCGCCAAAAGCTTGTAAAATTGGCGCCACCCGTAAATGATGGAAGGGGTTCCACTGTCAGAGTGCCTGTATCGAGGGTGCCCTTTTTTCAGTTGCCACCTATCAAACTGCCATTGGCCTCTCTATGGATACAGATAGGCAGCCACTCTATCCCTGCATTTCTATGGTAAAAGCCATATATACTTGCCCTTGGTCAGAGTTTAGCTCAATACTAGAAATACCAATAAGAACTGCTTTGGGGCTAAGATCTCTTGTGTTTGAAATCTGTTTAATAGAAGCCTACATTCCATCCACATTCATGTGTTGGAGCAAGGCCCACAACTCTTTTGCTAGAATACTTTTATGTTGGTCTGTTCTTTTGCTGTTTGTCTCATTCTCTCTTTTTCTATTAGTTCACTCCCCCAACTCTAGCTTTATCCAGGACATGTCGTTCGGATGTACTGTGTATTCTAGGTAGACCCATTATACTATAACATTTGTAAACAACCCGCTTGTGTTGGTAAGCTACTGATAGCTGGATGGCTCTGAATGCCTCTCAGGCTATGCAGAAAGATGAGGTTGTACCCTGCATAAAATATTCAGTATGCAATTATACTTAATAGGAATTTTCAGAAAAATTCCAACAGCATACCTTGTGATGTAAAATTTATTTTTTACTCATAAAGCGCAAGTATTTGTGGTCAATATTTGTAATATAAATATAGAAACATATGGTTTGAAGAAGAAAAAACATGCTCACTCTTTCGTCTCGTGAATATGAAGTGGGTGTTTCTGAAGGGAAAGGTTTATTATTAATAATCATTGTCCATTTAATGATAAAGAAATAAAAATCATGGGGATATGCTTAATTTTGCTCACCAACAGTTTCAGAAGACACCAGTCAAGTGTCCTCAAATAGGATTTTCAATGGTGACAGTACTCCATCACAGGAGTAACAGATAGTTTTAAAAAGCTGTGTATAACACAGAGAAAGAGAGAGTGTGAGAGAGACTGGGGAGCTGCCTATATGTGTGGAAAGCCCTGAGGATCTTTGCTGCATCAGTTATAAAACACAGGCACAGCTTCACAGCCATCGTGGGGCTTTCCTGCGAAGCTGCGCATTGAAAAAGTTGGGGACTTACCCCGACTTTTTCAATTGGATCAATGTCAGTATGTCTCTTCTGACATCTGATGTTGCTCCAGGGCCAATCTGGGGACAGTCCTTGGTGGAAGGCGACTGGTGATTAGTCACCTTTCACCAGGAAGAGGGCAGGGGATGGCTCCAGTACCTGGATGGCCGCAGAAAACCCTGCGCTCACTCCTTGGTGTCAGGATTACCCAATGCCACCCCGGGAGAGGGAAACCACAGGGTTTTGGAGGGAGGGGGCACCAACCTGACACCGTGAAGGCAGCCCCTGGGTTCATACATATATGGGTAGTTAATAAGCCACGGTGGCTTATTAACCACCCCCACATGTGCCGTATGTGGGCTGCCCATTGTAGAGTTGCTGGATGTCTTATTAACCACCCCAGCCACCCACCATCACTGGGTTCACACATAAGGACAAGCTGCACTCATCGAGGGTAATTAGGAAATAGAGCTGACTTGCATGGAGGCGGTTAACAAGCTACCATGAGTTATAACCACTTTCGTGTCATGTAAACCAGGCCAGAGGGTGCCTCTTTTAAAATGGCCTGAGGCCACCCTTGTGCTGCTGAGATGCAGCATTAGTACCAAGGGTTGAAGGGGATGCGTTGCAGGCTGCCCGCTTAGCATAGCCAAAAAAAAAGACCCCCAGGTTGCATGATATTTGCATATGCAAATTAAACACATCGATGCAGATTTAGAAATAACTAAATAGAAACACAAGACAGCTCACCATAATTATTATTATTATTATTATTTATTTATTTATATAGCACCATCAATGTACATGGTGCTGTACAGAGTAAAACAGTAAATTGCAAGACCCTGCCGCATAGGCTTACAATCTAGAAAAGACTGACTAGATGACATCTGTACTGGCTCACTCTGCTGTCTGGATGGGCAGCTTCAAGGCCCTTGTTGCTCTTCCCACCATTTGGTTCTTTGATTTTAATATAGACTGGACTGGACAGCCAGTCAAATAAAAAATACTTTCAAATAGAGGACTGACTTCTGCTAGCCCTACAAAAACAGATGATCCTTCCTATATGATCCTTCCCATGATTATTCTCATAACAAACCCAGTGAGTTTGGTTAAGCTGAAAAGTCATAACTGACCCAGGGTGTAGTGGCTAGAGTGTTGTACTGGGAGTTGGGAGAGCCAGGTTCTGGTCCCCACCTGGCCATGGAAGCTCACTGGGTGACTTTGGGCCAGTCACAGACTCTCAGCCCAACCTACCTCACAGGGTTGCTGTAGTGAGGATTAAATGGAAAGGAGGAGGATTATGTATGCCGCCTTGGGTTCCTTGGAAGAAAAAAGGTGGGAAATAAATGCAATAAATGAAATTAAATGAATAACTGGTCAAAGGTCAGTAAGGAATCGGGGTGGGGAGGTGTTGTCTTTTGAGCCACTTTAGGCAGCAAAATGTCTTGGCTCAGTCTTGTGTAATTTGATGGCAGTTTTCATATTAGTCAGCATTCATTTTTGAGTGTTGAACTCACTACATTGAAAGAACATAAGTTAGAAAACATTAGCAAACTATCTTGTGCTGATTGTGATGGTTCTAGTTCATCAATAAGATGGAAAGGAATTAATTAATAAGGATTTACTTACAGAAAACACAGTTGATCTTTCTGTGCTGGCCAGCTGAAGTGTTTATATTAAACTTTAGTTTTATGTATTATATATTCTTTAGGGTTGTCTATTTTCGTTTCTAAAACCCTTGGAAATAGCACAGGATGATTAATAATATCTTCTGAATGAGTTTTCTTTAGTTTGTTTCATATAATGTCAGTTGTCTCAGAATTTTGAACGAGATGTCACTAGACAGAACTCTTTAATAAAGACAGGTGTTCAGCTCATTTTTAATAAAATCACTTAAAACTTTGGTTAAGTATTTCCAGAAGGATACTATCCTGGCTGTTGTTGCATTTTATTCAGTTACCATAGCAGAGTGAATGTTCATATTTTGAAATAATTGGTTGTAACTATTTGCACTACAAATCGCTGAGTTCAGGCTAATCTTTTAAATAATCAATTAAACAGTGACCTAGTTTCTGGGTTTCTCTTAACTTTGTCTCGCAAATGCTTCTGAAGGCTCAGCTGTCTCATAAACTCCAGATGTCTTCTGTGGTCCAGGAAGTCTTTCCTTTCTTATTGCCTTTTATCTTTCTTTGATTGATCTAGAACTAACGATTAGGACAACAAGCCTCCAATTTGGATTTACCATTTAGGGTTGCCAGGATGCAGCATTATAAAGTGATGTCATAAGGCAGGGTCTGGCTACGTCATATAGTTGTCCGTTTTTGAAAAACTTTCTGTCTGTCTGTCTTTCTCTGTAATAGCAGAGCAGAGTCTTAGTGGTAAAAGGGCAGAAACTAGCAATGTGGAGGCCCAGAAAAATGAAAACATGTGAAGAAAAAATTGGGAATTTGGGATGGGGTGAGGAACTTGTTTATTTATTTATTTATTTATTTATTTATTACGTTTCTGTACCAAGCTCTCTGAAAATCCTCATGCAATACTTTCATCGTATTTTAAAATAATAGTGCTACAGACTGTCACACTGCTGAAAAACTTTGAGAACCAAGATTCAAAGATAGTTTATGTTATAGTGGGGTTTTCTCTGTATAGTATAAACACACCCAGTGGGAAATGGCGCTCTATCACAACCTACACACATTAACTGGAACATCTGAAGAGAACCTATGCATGTACCCCTTGCTTCCTATGCTCAAACAAATGTGTGTATGTCAGGTCACGATGCCACATCCCCCTTCCTGCGTCTTTTCCTTCCCTATAGTAAAATGTCTGCAAAGGGCTGTGTTCAGAACGGAATCCTTAGACTAACAGATATACAGACATTTCTAGGATTGTCAACCAATCAGAAAAGTACTAGCCTTGTTGAGCTTTTTTGTTGTTGCTGCCTTTGTGCCAGGTGCCAGAAAGGAAACGATGGGAGTTGTAGTCCAACACATCTGCAGGGCACCAGGTTGGGGGAGGTTGAGCTACGGGAATAGACTCTGTACTGAGCTTGGGCTCTATCCCTCAGCTACAAAAAATGGCAGATTTCTGCCACCTGAGAACTGATTTCAGAAACTAGCAAGCATAGACATTCTTCTCATAAAGAGCAAGATGATGACCACCATCATCCCAATTGCCTTTTCAAAGCAATATTGTACCACTTTTTTTTTTAAGAGGCATTTTGGTAAATCTAAAATGCAATTTTTTAAAAGTGTACGTATTATCTGTTATTGCATTATGTTTTAAAAAAAAGCCAAAAAAGAGGGCAGGGATGCTTTTGATGTATCTGCTATTAGGGCATTATACTCAGTTATACCCATGGTACATAAATGCCATGAACTGAAGAATTGCAATTGCTAGAAAATTAGCTATTTATCTAGTACATATTTGTGTGGTGAATTTTCAGATGGCATTATGTAAGTATGGAAAGTTATTTCAGCTGCAAATTACTTATCAGTCCACTACGGAAGGGAAAACACAACAGTATTTATCCACTAGTGTTTAGATTTCATCATTTCTATTCAGGAGAATAACATGACCATGCGTTTCTGTTATTGTATTTATGCAAGCAAATATACCAGAACACGTATTGTAACATATCTTTGATGTTGAATAATTTTAACTCACGTAACTGCCCTTTCTACATTCTAGTCTAGTAAAACAACTAAAACAGAACAAGACTTCCAAAACAAAATCATCCTCAGCTTGTGTACTTGGATCATTCCTGCCTTGCATGTACTCAGACTAATAATGTAATAAATCTCATCAACCTGAGTGTATGTATATCTATATTTTTTATGTATATGTCTGATTATATGTACGTGTGAGCATGTGTATTCTGTCTCCTAAAAGAAAGTGCCTCATTTGTTTTATGTTAAAATGCCCTTTTCCCACAAAAGAGTAAAATAAGTATTCTTTATAAAGCTAGTACATTTCACAGTGCCACGAGCAGAACGTATTGGGAATCTTTTCCCTGAATATCGTTATTTAAGTTTGTCTCCATCTTTTAAGCAAGATTTCTAAGTTCTCTGGGCCTAGCCTTGTTGCTCGTAGTCCACGTATGGCCCCTACCACTTGCGACCACGATGTAGTGCTTCCGGAGGCAAGCTCCAAAATGAGCCAGAAGCACTTGTTTCTAGAAGAGATGTGCCCCTTCTGGAACCGAGTGTTTCTGCTCCTTTCGGGGCGTGCCCCCGTAAGTGCCACATCGTGGCCACAAGCAGCAGGGGCCACACACGGACCACGATGAGCGGGGCTGGCTGTGTGCGCAAGGCCTCTATTGGATGCTGCCCTTTGTATATAACTTTTAAAGAGTTTTAAAAATGTTTATAGGGCATTAAAATGGGAGACCGTCTTCATTTTGTTTTAGAAGTAACTTTCGCCTTTCAATCAAATTCAGGATCTTTTAACTTCTGGTTTAATTCTTAAGTAGCTAAAATTTCTGTTTCAACTTTTTAAAGGATGGTTGCAAAGGCTGCAACATTTACATTTTAATACATGTTTGATCTATGTTTGGGCCTTCTAACACAGGAGGCTGTAGTTACTCCCATTTTACTCTGTAATTAGATACTCTGGCCTCATAGTATAATTTAGGGATGCACAACTGTTAAGCCTCATTCATCCCCCAGCCACTTTTAGGCCAGATCTACACCAAGCAGGATATAACACTTTGAAAGCAGTTTGAAAACGGTATATGCAATGTATCATGGGCCCCAACAGTTTTCAATACTGTTATAAAGCAGTAGTGTAGAGACCCCACAGAGCCATAGGGGTCCAATCCAATTTCCCCCCATAGTTTGCAAGGGAACCCATGCTTTCATTTCCAATCACGGATCGGAGATGAGAGCAGCCTTTCCCTAGCTAGCGGTATCAAGGGAAATTCTACTCATCCCTGATCTCTTGTCCCATCACCCACACTGTTCCACCTCAACCTTTCGAAACCAGTATGAGGGCTGCAGAAGGAAGGGGGATCACTATAAATTACCTCCTCCTCTGTTCTGTTGACGGAAGCCTCCAGTTGGATCAAAGAGTCATTCGTCAGCAGAAGAACACCAATTGGATTTTAGACATATGCCTCTCTGTGAGACTAAGGTGGCATAGTCCCTGTGTGAAAATCTTAAAACACAGGAAGTGCCAGGGAATGTGTAAAGGCAGGATATGCCAGTCAAAGCAACACCCATGCTTCTTAAGAACTGATTAATTTACAATGTCGCAAACATATCTGCCATCCCCAAGACTGAAATGCTAGCAAGTATGTTGCTTGGTGTTGTTCATGTCTATCTGCACATGAATGCCCCCCAAATCAAATGATGAAAATGAAATTGAGGGGGGAAATCAGCATGAGTTCCAGGGATTGGATGCTGGATCATAGAGGCCTAAGCTATACCAAGCAGGATATTGCACTATGGAAGCGGTATAAGGCAGGAGCCACACTACTGCTTTTATAGCGGTATTGGAAGTGCACTGACATCTGTTGGGGCCCATTGACACATACCATATACCACTTTCATAGTGCTATATCCTGCTTGGTGTAGATTAAGCCAGAGAATCAATCAATCTCTCTCTCTCTCTCTCTCTCTCTCTCTCTCTCTCTCTCTCTCTCTCTCTCTCACACACACACACACACACACACACACACACCATTCGAAAAGCTGTAGCCATTCACATTGAAGTTACATAGCCTTCCCCAAACTGGTGCCCTCCAGGGCTAACTGGGAGATGCTTGGAGTTGTAGCCCAACATATCTGGAGGGCACCAGGTTGGGTGAAGATGCAGTTACTGGAGGAATAGAGTTTGGCACCTCACTCCTGATCCGATCAAGGCATACACAAGATGACCTCACAACTCCCAGACTTTACTTTGTACCATATTCTCAGTGAAAATGGGATGCAATGGGTAGGAAACGCAAGTGGCCTGAATTCTCTTTCTCCCCATATCACTAACATGTTACAGGAACTCACTTCTAATCTCTGTGTGCTAATTATTTCATCCATGAGGGAAAAGAAGACATGAAGCTAACAATGGCAACCTTCCATATTTGTAAGACATTTGAAACCTAATAATAACTTTATGATAACTTATGTTTATTATTTAAATTCCATAGCCTGCCAACTAGAAGCAGTTTTGAATCATTTTACAGATGATATTTTAATAGAGGGTTGCTTATGACTAGATGAGATCACCCTTTGGAGAGAGAGCATATGGATTCTAAAACAAACAAATAAATAATGTTGGATTTTCTACTAAGAATGTAATTGGTGAAATTGAGCTCCTACCATTTTTCGCTCATAAGTTGCTATACAGCAATAGAAGAAATGTGCTGATCTGATAAATTAAGATATTGCTTTAAATTTCCCAAGAATATTGTATTAGGCAGCTCAGCTGAATGGATCCTAGATATTCCAAGAGGAACAGTGAATTTGGAGAATTCGTAGACTATGTCTAATCTTTAATCGTTACATATTCTAAATCAGCTTTCTCCAACCTGGCGCCCTCCAGAAGTGTTGGACTATAAATCCCATAATCCCTAGCCAGCACAACCATTGTGAATGATGGGGGTTGTAGTGTAATGTATCTGGTTGGTTCCAGGTTGTGCACATTTCAACCCCAGTATCAACTGCCTTTTCTTAGGCCCTCTTCAATATTCAATATCCTTGAAATGTGGTCAATGCACATAGCATTGCAAATAAGGCTTCATTTGATTCACTGAAGGAAGTCTTCTTCAGTATGAGCTCTCTCCACTCCCACATCAATTAAGATCTTCTGAGGTGCTCCAGGTTCCATCTTATATAGAGGTTTGATTAGTCTCTACAAGGAGCAGGGCCTTCTCTGTGGTAACACCATTGCTCTAGAGGTCTTTCCCAAATGATTTATATTTAGCCCCCTTCTTGCTGTTTTTCAAAGGTGGCTGAAGACCATCTTTTTTAGTCTGCCTTTGACTTTTGATGTTGCCTGTCCTTGTTCTGATCATCATGCTGATTTTGCTTTTGTTTGTTGGGATTGTTTTATTGATTTTTACTGATCGTTTTATTTACTTTGTTTATGTTCAATGTTGTTTTTATTGTTTTATTGTGTGAATCATTATGAAATCTTATGAATAGCAGTAGACACTTTAAATAAGAAGTAAGTACTTAGGGTGGAGTAGACCAATAACTGTTAGGGTTCTGGTAAATTACATTTATTTTGTATGCAACTCAGAGGAGTATAATCAACATTTAAAGGAACAGATAGCTTTTCTTTGAGTGATTATGATTGAGAACGTATTGCAGATGACAAAGACTCTAAATTTCTGCTTCTAGTTGCATTTCTTTTCATTCACTTTAATATCTTACGATGAAAGGAATGTTAAAATACTAAGAAGTTTTTTTTATTCCTTATTGTTTCACTTTGTAAGGAAATCAGCTTGGACATATATGGAGGCCTGTAGCGGTTAATAACTATAAAAAACAGCTGATTATTAATAACACAATTACACTGAAGACATTTTCCAAAAATGTATTTGCTAATTTGGTTCAACTGACTAGTAGGCAATAGCTGGTACTAGGGATGTGCTCTGCTCCGATTAGAAGCGGAGAATCAGAAGCGAATTGGCCTGCTCCACCTTGCCCAGAGGCAGAGTAGAAGCGGACCGGGGACCCGTAGAAGCACGGCGAAGAGAAGTGCCCATTGGCGGAGTGCTTCTCTTTTCACGGAGCGCTCCGATCGCCATTTTGGAAAATTTCGCCCATAGGATTGCATTGTGGAAAAGAATAGGGGATAACTGTGTTGTTTTTTAAGCTATCTTTCTGAAACTTCTTGTGCTTAGAGAGTCAAGGCTGGGGGTCATTTTGAGCCTACTCTCAGCTCTCTGCGTGCTGCGGTTCGCTTGCTAGAATTTTTGGAAAAATCGGGTAAACAAACCCGGACAGCGGGTAAACCGGCAGGTTGTTTTTTGTTTGTTTGTTTGTTTTTGTTTGTTTTTGTAGCTATGACAGGCACATTCAACTCCCAATCCTGATGAGAATTGATCACCTCATGAAGCATCCACCAATCCCAGCGTTGGAGGGGGGACTAAGGCAGAGCCACCCTGAGAGCGGTTGCCATTGAGGTGTCCAATTTTCAAAAATTCCCCAAAAATCAGGGGATGATGGGATTGGCTTGAGCCTTGGCATGCATGTGTATACATACATGAGGTGTCTAATTTGAGGTTTCTTACATGAAAATTGACGTAGTTCTAGCATGAGACTTGATTTGGGGTGAGTTAAAAGGTTAGAGCCCCGCCAAAAAACAGGGGATGATGGGATTTGCTTGAGTCTTGCCATGAATGTGGCTCTAGATGACATCTGTGAGGGTGCCTGCTTCAATTTTTTTTATCTGTCAAAATGTTGGAGAACTGTCCATGTCTGCAAATGGGGTGTCCGATTTTCATAAATTCCCCCAAAATCAGGGGATGATGGGATTGGCTTGAAACTTGGCATCCATCTGGACACATGGATAAGCTGTCATGGGACTGAAGGTGAGGTTTCTGACATGCAAATTGACGTAGTTGTAGAATGGGACTTGATTTGGGGTGAGTTAAAAGGTTTAAGCCCCTCCAAAAATCAGGGGATGATGGGATTGGCTTGAGTCTTGCCATGAATGTGGGTCTAGATGGCATCTGTGAGGATGCATACTTCCCTTTTTTTATCTGTCAAAACGTCGGAGAACAGTCCATGTCTGCAAATGGGGTGCCCGATTTTCATAAATTCCCCCAAAATCAGGGATGATGGGATTGGCTTGAAACTTGGCATCCATGTGGACACATGGATAAGCTATCATGGTGCTGAGTTTGAGGTTTCTAACATGAAAATTGACGGAGCTATCGAAAGGGGTGTGAATTGGGGTTATGGGTGGTGCATTAGAGGTTAGAGACCCGCCAAAAATCAGGGGATGATGGGATTTGCTTGAAACTTGGCATGATTGTGGCTCTAGATGGCATCTGTGAGGGTGCCCACTTCCCTTTTTTTATCTGTCAAAATGTCGGAGAACAGTCCATGTCTGAAAATGGGGTGTCCGATTTTCATAAATTCCCCAAAAATCAGGGGAGGCTTGGATTGGCTTGAGTCTTGGCATGCATGTGTATACGTCCATGAGGTGTCATGGTGCCAAACTTGAGGTTTCTAACTTTAACAGAAAAAAAGTTGTGTACTTTTTTAGCTTTCAATGCAAGCCTATGGGGGGGGGAAACGGAGCTCCGATCCGGATCCGGAGCTCCGTAGAGGAGCGGAGCGGACTATAGGCGGAGCGGGGGTGGAGCGAAGCGGCCCGATCTGCAAATTGCGGATCTGGAAGAGAAGCGGATCGGGGGGTCCGTGCACACCCCTAGCTGGTACCCCTTGCTATGCTGTGCTTCTTCTGGAAGATGTGAGCTGTGTCTGGAACTATTTGATTTTTTAATAACATGACAGCACAGGGGGAAAGTATATTAGATCTGGGCCAAATTAAATTTAGCATGTGCTTATCCTTATGGCATGCTTTTATAGCATGCTTTAAGTCTGAAACCTGTTACTGTATTAATTTCACTATATTGCAGGTGTTCTGACCCCTTCCAGAGACATCTGGGTCTTCAGGGCAGTTAATTTCTTGGTGTGGAGTTGCTGCATCACATTTAATTACTTCCTTTTTATTACAATAGTTTATTTTAAGGGTGCTCTTGAAATGTACTTTATAAATATGATTTTATAAATATAATTAAGCTATTATATAATGCATATTATATAACTGCATATATAATGCAGTTTCATCACCTTGAAAAATATCTCCAAATTTCTGTTTTACTAGTTTTCTGCCTACATGACATATTTTACAGCTCTTGGCTTTTCCTCTGTACAACCATTGAGCTTTCAATTTCACCCGATTAGCACATAACAACAACCTAGAGTACAGTTTTGAGTATGGGTGGCTGTGGTTGAATCATGAGTTACTGTTATGTACAAACCTTGCACAACTCAGAGTTCACAACCCAACAGCAAAGCCAACATGGGTTTTCTTCATGGATTGTTTGTGGTTAATAGCCCATAGTAAAACCATAGTCAGGGTTTGTATGTAACAACAACCCATGATTCAACAACAAGCCATACTGAACCCATATTCTGGGTTGTAATTACATGCAAATCAGGCCATTGAGTTCTACTGAGCTCTGTAAGTCAAGAAAAAACCCTGACCAAACAGCTCTAAATATAAGAGAAATACTGATGTCAGCTTCCCATTGTGCTCTCTTTTGGAGGGTTAGGGAGAGGAGAGGAGAGGAGAGATAATCAGGCAAACAGGTATTGCCTAACTGTGAATGTTAGGATTTTTTCTTGTGCACCAACACGGCTTACTTTGTTTTACTTAAAAAAGAAAATTACTTTAAAAAAAATCTTATTAACGTAATTAAACAATGCTTATTTATTTATTTAAAATATTTATATTAACAAATTCTAAGGTGGTGTACAATATTCATTAAAAAAGAAGATCTTAACATATTGCCATGATATACTGAGAGTGATATAGTTGAGAGGAAGCTCAAAGTTCAAAGAAAAGTTAGAGAAAAGGGCAAGACTTTTTCCAAAACACAATTGGGATCAAAGGTTAGCTGTGTTTTAGAAGTCTGCAACATTTTCCCTTTATGCAATCCCACACACACATACATACGTATTCGCTCTGAGGATGGATGCAAAAGCAATACAGAATTCTCCCACTGTCATGTGCATGTGACACTCACATAAAGAATGACCTGTTTTCAACCTTTCTAAGCTCAGGGAACTAAGGAATATTAGTCAGTATTCTTAAGGATTTGCATTTGACGCAGGCGGCGGGACCCTATTAAAAATAGAAACATAACAATGCAGTAGAAGAGTATAAAAATAAAATACAGGTTTGATTAGTTATCTTGTTATATTGCAACTGACATCTGCTGACAATTAAGCAGTGCTGTACGGCATATCCTGTTTTTCCAGTTACTTACAGAGATTTAATTAACCTGTTGGGGAGCTACATCTACTAAAGAGTATGCCAATTTAGGATTTTTGTGTGTGGTTTATTTCTGGCAAAGGCATACTGCAGAAAGTTTATTTCAGACATTTAATTTAACAGCTCTTTCCATGATCATCATGGAAAGCCAAAATAACGTGGGTGCCAGAGTAAGTCACTGTAGTGAAAAAAATCTAGTATTGGACTTGGATCAGGCAAACCTAGGTTCAAACGCTTGCTCAGGCATAAAGCTCATTGGGTGATGTGGGGCCAGTCGCCATGTCTCAGCCTAACCCACCCAACAGGGTCGCTGTGACAATAAAATGGGGAAACACATGGAAAAAAGAATAAATAACAAAATAGGGCAAAAACAGTTGAGCACCTTGGATGAGGGGGTGGAACACAACTGCAAGAAAAAATAGCATTAATAGTGCTGAATATTTACATCTGCTCATGCAACTAGTCTGGTTGGGAACACAGATAGTGGCACTCAACTGTTTAAGTGCAAAGTGTAAAAACTATTTATTTAAACATGCATCTACTTCCTTGTGCTGCAGCAGTGATGGAAGGCAGGACTACTCTTACCGGTTCAACTGAGAGATCACACATTTTTGGCTCCTCCTCGCGTTGAACTGTTTCCATTCTACCTGATTATTATATTTTTTAAAAAAACTTTGTAACTAAGACCTACCCATCCCTTTTCCCTTTGTGTTGTGTGTCTTAGAGAGCAGGCCTGATGAAAGGATTGAGTTATTATTGATATTTGCATGTTTCTCTGGGAAGTCTCTTGGCTGAAGAGTGAAGTAAAAATTCTTTAATTAATAATTAAATAAATTTCTATACCACTTTTCAGGGAAAAGTTCTCAAAGTAGTTTTCAAGGTGTCATTTGTATGCATGCAGCACCTGGTGAAATTCCCTCTTCATCACAACAGTTAAAGCTGCAGGGGCCTTGCCCTCTTTTGTATCTTGTCACTCTACAAAAGAGGGCATGGCTCCTGCAGCTTTAACTGTTGTGATGAAGAGGGAATTTCACCAGGTGCTGCATGCATACAAATGACATCTGCTAAATTTCCTTTTCTATACAACTGTTAAAGATATAGGAGCCCTGACCTCCTTTTCATATGGTCACCCTAATATACCTTCATTAGGACCAACCAAAATGCCACAAAAAGTGTGCAGTCTTTCAAGTTCTGCAGAACATTTCATCAGGCTAGATGATATAGAAAGCTAGAGGTGTTGGGAAACAACCAAATAAAAAGATTATGCCAGGTGTTGCGGGCATGAGATCTGCACCTTGTACTCACTCTGAAGGCGAAGGCTTCAGGCTGACTGAATTAGTCACTGGTAGGTGTTCCAGGTATTGATTACACCTAGCATTGTAGAACAAAGGTGTAGTGGCTGATCCCCATTTCTGAAACATAAAGGCCAGCTGTAACCCATATCTGTCTGTTCCCTTGGGAGAAACACACAGGTTTCTGGGTATGAAGAAAGCTGAAATAAAGAGGAACATGACTGTCTTTATATTAGCAAAGCCAGATATTAATTTTAGGTGGTGCACTAGGCAAAAAAAGTGTTAATTGAAGGCAATTGTGTAGTATTGCCTAGTGGTTGGAGGGAATGGAACCTTCAAAATGCAAAGTCTCTCTTCACGTGGTAGAAAATCATCTACCTCTGGTGGTAGATCCCCCCTGGTAAATCTGCTGATAACTGTTCCTTTTCCCCTTTGCCCTCACGTAGTCGATAGGAAATGTTCATATTCCTACAGAGGTAGTAGCATATTAATCACAATGCAATGTACTCTAAAGTTTATTAGATTCTGGTGGATAATCTGCCTTCAAATAGCTTTGAGATTACATCAAATATTTCAAATGACCTATCTTTTTATGCATGTGTATCTAATGAAAAACATGTTAATTTGAAAGATGAGATCATTTGAAGCAATGTTAAAGGGCACCAGTTTAAAATGTACTCAGCAAACTTTCAATCAGAACTTTAAACTAAAAGCAATGACCCCAGTACACAGTGCTTTGCTGTTATAGCTCTTTACTTATGCAGGCTGTAAATGCTACCAAAGCTCTGGGAATGTCAGTAGTGGAGTCTTCCGGGGCAAGATGAGCTGTTTTGCACTGGTCATCCTGGAAAGGGTGGTGTTCCGACCTTGGGAAGTTGTATTGCTGACCTTTGCCTTGTTCATGTTATGCACTTTGGTTTCTGATGTGAAATATGTACATGTACACCCTCTGTACATTTGTGAACCGCCCAGAGAGCTCCGGCTATTGGGCGGTATAGAAATGTAATAAATAAATAAATAAACAAATTACAATAAAGTTTTTTTAAAAAAAACATTTAAATGTGCACACTGGATCCTGAACTTCATGAGCCTGCAAGCCTCTCCTCCTCACCCACCCTACCTAGCTCTGGGTATTGCTGAAATCCAAATGGAAGTCTTTCACACATTGCGTTCTCCAAACACTCCACCCTTTCTCCCTTGCTGCTCTGGATGCTTGCAGAACCCCTAAAGGATGCCACTTCCAAAGCCCTTCTCCCATCTGTAGTGAGGCAGGTATGGTGGCCATGTCTCCTCTTCTACAGAGAACAGTCTTCTGTTTGAAAGACTGCCAGAGGACTATCCTCTGTTGTGAAGGCGTCTCTATTTGAAGGGCTGCCCTGTCCAATTCCAGTTTGAAGAAAAAGTACCATCAGAAGAATTGGGCCTTGGAGTTGCCCATCAGCAGCACCTGAACAGCAGACTGAGCTGTCACACAGGCACCCTGGTCAGAGTCTTCTACACTACGGTGAGATGTACTGTATTTCTGTTTAATCCTCTTGTTTGGATTAATGCAATGCGTTATACGTGGGGCTGCCTTTGAAAACAGTCTGGAAACTTCAACTGGTACAAAACAGGACAGCACGGTTACTAACAGGGACTGGCCAACGAGACCACATCATGCCAGTTCAGGTCTGGGCCCGATTCAAAGTGCTGGTATTAACTTTCAAAGCCCTAAGCAGTTTGGGGCCAGGTTATTTGAAGGAACGCCTCCTCCCATATGTACCTGCCTGGACCTTAAGATCATTCTCCGTGAGCCCCTGCCAAAGGAAGTGAGGCAGGTGGCTACTAGGAGAAGGGCTTTCTCCGCTGTGGCACCCCGGCTGTGGAATGAGCTCCCTAGAGAGGTCCGCCTGGCGCCTACACTGTACTCCTTTCGTCGCCAGCTGAAGACCTTTTTATTCTCTCAGTATTTTAACACTTAATTTTAACTTAAATTTAAATTTTACTGTTATAATTCTATATTTTAATCTTATATCAATTTCTGCTGCATGGTTTTATCCTGGTTGTGCTTTTTATACTGTATTTTGTATTTGTGTTTTTAGACTGTTGGTTGTTTTATTATGGTTTTAATTTTTGTAAACCACCCAGAGAGCTTCGGCTATTGGGCAGTATAAAAATGTAATAAATAAATAATAAATTTAAAACGATAATGTTTAAATTTGCACCTATTATGTAAATTAGCATACTCCAATTTTTGCAAATTTATCTAATTTTTTGTCCTCTTTTGGGGTAATGCATTAACTCTTGTTTGGAAATTTATAAGTGGCCACCCTAGGTTGCGGTGATGGTGATAGGGTCTTTTTGAATTATGTATACTTTTTATTGAATAGTTTTTCAAAGTTTCATAACTTTCACAATACTTATTAGCTTAAATGCACTAATCACCAAATAAAGAGAAGTAGGGAGAGCGGAAGGATGTTGGGCAGGATTGCAACTGAAGGAAAGAATAAAGTTAAGGTTATACATAGGAGGGCTTTGTATGATCGGGGGTGTGTGTGCAAATAGGGTTGGGTCTACATGGAAGATTAGCAAAATTCAGAACCCTTGGTCCATGCCTTAGGCCTCTCTCTATATTAACCAGACCTTCTGAAATGTGTCCATACCTGGATGCCTTTGATAAGAGGTGTGCAATCAGATCTTCTGTCTATTGGTGTATAGAACAGTCTTCTCCAACATGGTGCCTTCCAGTCGTTTCAGACCACAACTCCCAACGTTCCTGACCATTGGCCATATTGGCTAAGGGTGATGGGTGCTGAAGTACAAAAGATCTGCAGGACATCATCTGAAGGAAGGCTGGTATAGAAGGTGGACATTGGTCTTTTCAGGATAGGGCCTTTTCTATGGTAGCAGCCCACCTCTTGCACACGTTCCCCAGGGAAGGTTATCTACCACTATCTGTTATCTTTTTGGCAATGGATGAAGAGTTTTTATTTTATTTGTACACCAGGGCTTTTCAGGATATTTAGTTTGGGCTGTGATGGCTTTATCTGGCCTTTAAAATGTTTGCTGCAATGTTGTTTTGTTGCATTGCATGAATCTTTATTGAAGCTGTATCATTCTGAATATTTTGTAAACCGCTTTGGGAGCTATTATAAGTGGAAAGCAGTCTATAAATTTTATATATATATATATATATATATATATATATATATATATATATATATATTCTTTCCCCCATGAAACCTTTAGCACAGACCCCTAGTTCCCACTCTCTGCCTACAGTAAGTAAGCCTGAGAATGTGTTACTGAAACAATCACATGTTCTTCCTCTGCTTACCACTGCTTCCACTTACCTCCCCTTCCCCTGTTGCTTGCCCCATGTCAGATTTTAGATTGTAAGCTCCTCAGAGCAGAGACCTGGCCTCTTGTACTCAGTAAAGTGCAGTACACATGGATGGTGTGATGCAAATAACAACAACAGTTTTGCCACCACTATGTCAGCCACCTGGCTCATGACCTTGCCTGTAGGTCCCTTGTCCTGGTAGCCTGCTGCTGCTGCTACTTCTATGCCACGTGTAGCTCACAACCAGCCCTGAGCTCGCCCTCTTTGCTGGGATTCTGTGACTGCAGCCTGGGCCTACTTTCTTCTGTATAGAACCCTTCATCCCTTGATGTTCCTGGGTGCATCTTCACCAAAGCACTCTTGGGGAACCAAAATCTTTTCCATCTCCATTTGCATCAGACCTGCTCTCTTGGCTATACCTACAGTCATCAAGCTGCAAAGCAAACCTTATACTTTAGAGTAAATTTAAGTTAATTTAAAATTATCCAGTAGTGAGAGCTCCATGTCATTGGCAGGTGCTCAATTTATTTCTGAGATACTTTGAGCTGGGAGCCCTCCATCCATCCTGCTGATAAGAGTCTGGCAGGGCGGGAGGAATGTCAAAGGCTTTCTTAGCATCTCCATCATCCAATGCTTGATGGGCCTCTGAGCCTGTCTAGTTCATTCATCTTGCCACAGGCAACGATGGTAGCTGAGAGGCCTGTGGATCTGGTGGATCCATCTCCTCGCCTCTCCCCTCCCACCCCGGCCACTGACACACACCCATTCCTTTCAGACCTCTGGAAAGGTAACTGCTATTCTGAGAGGGATGTGAGGAAATCCCTGCTCAAATTTTCCCTTCTGAAGTCATAGCTCTCTATACGGCCTGGGGGGGAAATCCCCAGCACCCTATGGTCCCTCAGATACTATCTAGAGGGCATATGATTGCTCTCTTATTCTTTAAGAACACATTCTATTGTTTCACAAACAATCTGACCTCAACTATCTCTTCCAAGCTGCCTTATACAACACGTCATACCACTGCTCCATGTACTGGAACACAGTATGGTCTGTACAAGCCTTCTCCAACCTCGCCAGCGTATTTTCATGTGATAGTCTGATTTTGTTTTAAAACAGTGGAATGCCCTGAACACTTTCTTACCTCACCGTTCAAAACAGCAGTGCAACTATTTCTTGCCATATCCTTTTGTAGAGGAAATCCCTTCAGGAAGCCTAGGACAAGGCAGAAATGGAGCAAAAGGAACAGCCTGGGGGAATGGGAAGGAAATAAGAAGATTCTATTTTTATATGCAAGAATATCAGCAGCAGGGCAGTTATCTAGGAGTTAAAACCAAGAGAATGTTGAGTGGGAGAACTAGTATAACATGAACAAAGCCATGTGGTAAAGAAAGGTTTGCTCAACTCATATGCTTAGTAATGTTTACCGTCTGCTAAAATGATTTCAAGATAGCCTAGCCTCAGTGATCTATGTTCTGGTAATCTCCAGGTTAGATGACTGTAATGTACTCTGTGTGGGGCTGCCTTTGAACACAGTTTGGAAACTGCAGTTAGTCCATAAGGCAGCAGCTAGACTACTACCTGGGACTGGGTGTAATAATTATATCATGCCAGCATACCGGCTCCTATTCATTTCCAGGCCCAATTCAAAGTGCTATTTTTTTACCTTTAAAATCTTTACGGTTTAGGACCAGAGGTGCTTCCAGATGGAGGACTCCTCTTGCTAACAAAGGCATTGTGTTACAGTTCCGTCTTTTCTTCCTTAACGAGTGGTAAGAAAAAAGAAGTGGTAGAGAAGCACAGGAGGCCTGCAAATTGTAGAGTGCCTTCTGTAGGTGCCTCCACCATCTGAAATGAAGCAGGGACTTCTCAGTGGTGGTGTCCTAATTGTGGAGTGCTCTCCCTAGAAAGGTCTGTCTGTTACCTATTTTGTTGTCCTTTCAGCAACAGGCAAAGACCCTTATATTTCTTCAAGCCTTTAAGATTTAATTTTAGCCCTGCTGATAGTTTTTAACTGCTCCTAAGATCTCGCTGCCTTTTTAGTCTTTGCTTTATCATTGATCCAGGTTTGTTTTTACCTTCATTGAAACTGTTTTTTATGAAAGTGTCCTGGGAATTTCTACTGAGTTATGGTATTAGTGTTTTTAAGAATACACAAACCAATTCATGTGAAAATTATAATTGTATAATTCATGGATGGAAAGTTTCCCATCCTTTACTCCCATCTGTATCCACCTGCACCCTGCAAAAAGCCTCTCCAGAGGATCCGGGGGCCCTCTGGAACAATTTGGGATGTTCCAGAGGGGCTGCTGGGTAGAGGAAACTCTCTTTCCATGAACATCCTTGTCACTTCCTTCCTGTGCTATTTGGTGTTTTCCATTTCTAAGAATCTGACCTGCGAAATCTCTTATGGACCAGCCTCCCTATGCCGCAGAGTCTGCAGACTTTGAGGTTATTTTTACTTTCCACAAGTTTATTTGCAGGAAAATACGCACGTTTCTCCTGAGACATACGCCATGCTGGAAGATATATGCAGGAAAAAGTTGAATAGAATGGGAGACAGTACGCTAAAAGATATGAACTAACATAAATTTTGTAAATTGTTGTGAAGTTTCTTACGGAATTATTTACATATTTTTCTGCATACCGGAAATAAATTCGATTCCGACTGTGAAGAAATGCTGGAACAAACGATACCGCACAATCTATGAAACATACCCGGGACGGATTTCACAAGATCTGGACATCCCTAGTGCCAATGGACATGAAAATGTAGACGCACTGAGGGAAGGAGGCCTCTGAGGGTGTTTTGCCAAAGGGCCCTCAAAAACCTGGAGCCAGCACTGAATTTAAGAGATTACATTTGGCCTAAAATGCAGCATGATGGTAGTGTCCTGAGGCGGCGGAGTGGACTGAATCGCTTCATAAATGGTATCCTCACCTGCAGCCTAAAGTGGTACACAGCCCACTTTGCCACCTCAGGATTCTACCACCCTCATTTCAGCCTCATTCTACTGCAGCTGTAAATCAGGCTTCAGATTTATAGAAGTGGTTCGGGGTGTAAAAATCTTGGCTGGACATAAGACGAGGAACGTGCAGTGTTATTACAGGTTTCCCTCTCTCTTGGTCATGGCTGTGTATGCTCGCCAGCAGTGTTAGCAGAGCAGAGGATTAAACTGTGCATGGAGCAGAAACAGAAATAGAAAGAATGTTTTGAAAGAAAGGCTGAGCAGCGAAGGTCATCTTGACTCTTGCACCTAAATTTGGAGTCCAGTGCCGGAACTCTAGAGGTCAGACATCTGAGGAACACATTTGTTCTCTCTGTTATCTGAGATTTTCATAGATAAAGATACCCAGTGCATACCTCCAAGGAGCCAAGTTCATTCTGAATGCACAGCATTTGGGAGGTTTACCCTTCACCCTCTCACTACAGCCGAGAGAGAATCATGGAGGAAGAGAAATAAAAAGTGATAGGAGAAAGAAATGCACTGAAATACTTCTAATTTGAGGCAAGAACTAAAAATTAAACAGGCTGCTTAAGTTTGAAATAGATTAAACACCTTGAAAATATGGTGATTTTATCAGTATTTTTGTAGTGCTTTAAAGGCAAGGATTGTCATAACAAAGAACAGAAGTTTGGGTTTTGCTTTTTGTTATTCTTTACTAGTAGCTGCTGTTTTGGATGCTAAATACGTTAGCCACACACACCTTGTTACCCTACATGTATGCCTATGTCTGCAAACTAGAAATTGAAATATATCTATATCTATCTATATCTATCTATCTATCTATCTATCTATCTATCTATCTATCTATATATCACGAATAGGACTGCAATTCTATTCAAATTCACCTAGGAGTAAGTCCCATTGAACCCAGTGGGATTTGTTTCTGAGTAAACAAACACCAAGGGGTTATTATTTCTATTAGGGTTATGATAGCTACTTTATGAACATGGCTTTAGGTGGAAGTGGTGCCATTTATCACAAGGCCTTCTCTTTAAAAAACACACGCACATACTTAATAGCAAAATGCATGCCTTAGCTTGACATTTAGCAGAGGAGTAATAATTAAAATGGAAATGGACAGAAGTGGTATGTTAGTATGTTACCAGCTTCATTGACGGAGAGGTGAAATAATGGTGAAATGAAGTTCATACAGAGAAAACAGTCTAGTTCCTAAACTGTATAAGTGGTTTTCCATGGCAAAGGCAGGATTAAGAGCTGTTTCATACACTTCTAGTTCCTCCATCAATATCTCATCTCCCACATCCAGGAACAAGTGCTTAGTGAACTTATAATACCTTTATTATTAACTACAATTTTCACTAATTAATATGCTATTCACACACACACAATTTCACCCTCCCTGAAAGCTCCATACATCTGAGTATTTGATGAGCTGATTAAAAACATTACATTAAGGCCCCAACAGTGGAATGCCTACTTAAATTTCACTGACTGAAGTTTATTATTATTATTATTATTATTATTTATTTATATAATAGAATGTATGTATAGTGTTGCTGTTTGGTAATGGAAGCAAACAAAACAACAACAAAACACCCTTCCCTCTCCAGCTGTCAAAATTGTGACTGAAAACACGGCAATTTCAGCCTTGTTCAGACGCCAAAGCCACACATGTGATTAGAAGTACATGAAAGGAGCGGTGATGTAGTAGCACAGCTCTGACTATTTTCAGGGCAGGACCAATGACATCACCCCAACAATTATACATCGCATTGCAGTCACACTCCATAAACTTCATCATGAAATTTTATTAGTGGTTTGTTTTGGATGTCTGTTGTTTTATGATGCAGTTTTTAATCAAAGTGTTAGTTCCTTTGACTATAAATAGGAAAACGGTATGTGCATGTTTTGGGATTCTGGCTCTGAGGGTTGTTATAATGAGTTCCTGTACTTCAAAATTTACTATACCATTGGAGGGGAGAACAGGGACACACCTGGAGGCTCCCTGCATGATTTAGAACCCTGGATGTGAGAGTTCTAGAACATAAAGACTAGAATGAGACCTAGAACTCCTGAAATGGGCATATGTGTGTGAGTACCACCAAACTGACCTCATAGGTCTTGCTAGTAAAAGCAGACCAGTTCTCCTTCACTGTTGTGCTCAATGCTGCATTTTCTGTCCCAACAAATAATCTGTCACACACACACACACACACACACACACACACACACACACATCCTATTTTGTTTTCTGCCTACTTCATGTCTCTCCAGGAGGCAGATAGAAGCCGGTCTCTTGAGCCACTGGTGACACAAAAAGTGTCTGTCTCTACTGTTTGAAGGCAGTGAGATTAATTGGCTGCCTCACAGCCTATCACCTGCTTTCAAGCAGGGTAAGGACAGCAAACTGATCCGTTAGCATTTGACCTCTTCCAGTCAGCCTTGAAACCAGGTCACAACAGTGTAAAGTGTTGGCAACATGGGATGGACAACTTCATGGCACACAGCAACAGTAAAACAAACGAAGGTGCTTTTTCATCTGTCAACTGCTTTTGACATAAGAAAGTGCGAGTGGCTTCCCAAGCTGAAATAATTATGATTTTCCCACCATTTCTTAAAATGTTATGACAGTCAGTTCCTCCTCCTCCTCTTCTAAACTGCTGCTACCGGCTTTAAATTTCTACAATCGAATGCTCATCACCACTGTTGCTCCACAACTTTGTAGAATGATCAGGGGGCATCATGACATAGCATAGTTATCCTGTCAATAATGAGAGCAAGTGGATGAGGTGAGATGCCATATCTTCTACTGGGCATGGGTAGGCTGGTCCTGTGGGTATTGCAATAGGTGTAAGAAATAGGTGGCTTAAAAACTAAAGCAAAAAATATCTCAGAGAAAATGGATAAAATTAAAAGAAAGAAATTCCTAAGCAGCTGGTAAATGCCATTTCTTCACCATCCATCCTCTGGCAGTTAAAGCATCCTGCAGGCTGAAATCATCTTAGGATATTGGGGACAGTGGCATCCATCTCTTTTGAGCTTAACATTAGATACAAGAATTTCCATACAATGGATGGGAACGGGTGGTCCTCCAGATGTTGAAGGACTGCAGTTCCCATTAGCCCTAGCCAGCATAGCCAATGGTGAGGGATGATGGAAGTTGTAGTCCAACTCATCTCTGCCATACAACATTTGGAGTTGTTTAGCGGCTAAAAAGGGTGAGTAAGAAGAGACATGATAGAAATGTGCATGGTTTGGAGAGAGTGGATAGGTCTCTCATAATACTAGAACTTGGGGGCGTCAAATTAAGTTAAGAGGTGGAAGTTTCAGGACAGATAACAGTACTTCTCACACAGCACATAGTTAAATTATGGAATTCTCTACCACCAGATATAGCAATCACCATCAATTTAGACAGCGTTAAAAAGGGATTAAACAAATTCATGGAGGATAAAGCTATCAATGGCTAGTCATGATGACTACATAGTACCTCCAGTATCCAGGGCAGCATGTCTCTGAATGTCAGCTGCTGGGACATACACTCACGTCCTGCTCCCATAGGCATCTGGTTGACTACTGTTCAAACAGCATGCTGGACTAGATAGGCCTTTGGTCTCATCTGGCAGGGCTCTTCTTATAATTTGTGGGCTATAGGATCCGAGGGGCTCCGTCAACAGGTTTGCACAAAAACCGGGGACTGAGGAGCTACAATGTAGCTGTTCTGGATGGTGATTTCAGAAATAAGGGGAGGTTATAAATGTAAAATGTTATAGGTACTTCTACGTGTTGCAACCAACCACAGAGCTGTGCGGATCCTCTTTTTGTCAACATACACAGAGTAAATGGAATATGCTCCTTCTCTAACCCAGATTAAAATTTTGGGTTAATTATCCATGTTTATACACAAGTGTGCATGTGTGTTGTGAGGAGGGTGAAATTTAGGGCACAACCCAAGACAGAAAAAAAGGCTTATAACGTACAACATGCTCCTTCCCCCCAGTCATCATAGTTGGCCGGGGACTGCTGGCAGTTGTAAGTATCACATGTGTGAATCAGCTGTCGCAGATTAATCACAAAGGGCTTCTTTTGAAGATGGTTCAGAAACTGCAGCTCATACAAAACATGACACCCAGATTGATAACAGGGAAAAGAAGGTCTGAACATACAAGACCGAATCTGGCCCATTTGTACTGGCTGCCTCTATGTTTCCGAGCCTGATTCAAGGTGCTGGTTTTAACCTATAAAGCCTTAAACATCTGGGAGCGCAATACCTGATGGAGCACCTCTGCCTACATGAACCTACACGTATACTACGTTCAGCATTTAAGGCCCGCCTCTGGGTGCCTCCGAGGGAGGCTCTGAAGGCTGCAACAAGGGAAAAGGCCTTCTCGGTGGTGGTCCCCCAATTTTTAGGCCTGTCTGGCACTAACATTGTGGTCTTTTTGGCATCCGGTTAAGATCTTTCTCTTCTCTCAGGCATTTGGCAGCATATGATGAGTTTTAATCAGGACCTGGATGTGTCTTATGGTTGATGGTTTGAAATTGTTTTAGATATATGGTGTATGTGTGCATGCTGTCCATTTATATGTTTCTATGTAAATGGTTTTACACTTTGTATAATGTATTTTAACGGTTTTCTAATCTTTGTGAACTGCCCAGAGAGCTTTAGCTATGGGGCGGTATTGAAGTGTAAATAACAGCAACAGCAACAAGCCAAGTGGGACACGTCAGAGTAAATATGTTTAGCATTGTGCTGTGTGGGTTTCATTGAAAATGATTAACTGTTCACTTAGATTTCATTGATTTCATTGGTTTAAGTATACTCTGCTTTCTCCAACCAGTTGCTAATAATGTCATCATAATAAAGAATGAGGATAGATATATCTACCAACTTCTTCGTGGTTAGCAGAACTACACTAGATTTTTTCCTGACAAGCAATGTGCCCTGTAATAGAATACAGAGCTGTCTACAGAGGAGTTTGCCCTTCAGAGCCTGTCATGGTGGTTGAAATTTACAAAGTTCATATACTGTATATACCCAAATATGCTAATGAGAGTCATTATCAGCAGTAGACCCAAAGCTCTGGAATCCCTCTGTGGAGATAATCAGGCACCAACCCGTGACCCATGCCACCAATCCCCTTTCACTGACATTCTGTACTGTGCCTAGACCAACAGAGCTTTTCAGTCTAGACATCGATGAAAAATAAACACTGCGATACAGATACATATGCATCATTTGCTACCACCCCAAGAGAGCAGGACACTACCATTTTTGGCAACCTTCCCCAAGCTGGTGCTCTCCAGATGTTTTGGACTACAATTCCCAGCATTCCTACAATTGGCCATAGGCTTGGGCTGATGGGAATTGATGTCCTAAGCATCTGGAGGGCACCAGGATTAGGAAGGTTGCTTTGTGACTTTTTGTGTCAATAAGCCAGTCTTCCCCAGTCTACTGCCTTCCAAGTGTTTTGGACATCAATTCACCTGATCATTTGCCATGTTGGCTGAGGCTGATGGGAGTTGTAGTCCAGAGTATCTGGAGAGCACAAGCTTCAGGAAGGCCACAGTAACCTTTATACCAGGAATAAACGGGAAGAAGCTGTTAAGCTTACTTGGAAGGCTACAGAAACTCCACGAACGCTTCTTCCTTGCTTCCTCTTTATGTTTTTCATTCCCCTCAGCTCCTTTATATGTTGACTGTTTTTAATTGACAGCATTCACAGGAATCTTTAACTAAATCCTAGTTCAGTTTCCAAAAGCAAAGTTCCCTTTCAGAGTGGACCACCTGCCTTAAAAAGTGAGTGTGTGTGAGTGTGTGTGTGTGTGAAAGAGAGAGAGAGAGAGAGAGAGAGAGAATAAGTGTCATGGTCAAGTTTCCTTGAAGTGCAACCTTTGACATCTCTTTGAAGTGAAGGAGAGCTAATACTTCAAAAGGAAATGGTCACTTCACCTGCACTCAATACCAAAGTATTTTTCAGCAATAGAGACTATTCCAAGAACTGCAGCAGAAGTGAGAAAGCTGTTCTTTCAGTCTTTTGTGTCTTTTTCTTGAATGAAAGAGAACACGGCTTTAAAATGTAGAGGGGAAGCATAGCAGAGAAGAGATGAACAAAACCTGATGGCAGTCAAGAAGAATTTTGCAGGATAGCTATTATTATTATTATTATTGTTATTGTTATTATTGTTATTGTTATTATTATTATTATTATGTAAACCTATTTATTAAACAAGTATGGGGGAGAGAAGAATTTATGTAAATAAATGGATAAATAAATTAATAAGAGAGTAGACTACCGTAATTGATTTATTATTGCTTTTATTATTTGTATGGCACCACAAATCTACGTAGCACTTTACAGAGTTTCATGACCAATAACACACCTATTGAGTTTCTTATAAATACGTCTGCATGTGAAAGAGAAAATTCTCAAAACTTCTTTACAGTTGCTATTTGTGGGTGATTTTTTTAAAAAAATATATATCTTCCAGTACAAAGAGAAGAAAAATACTGAAGAGTTACACTTCCTTGACTTTAGTTTAGTCATTCTTCTATTCATATGTTTTGCAAAAATATGTATTGATGATATTATTGCTAATTTTAAATGTTAAATTAATTATTTTAAATAGTTGAACCATTAAGCAATATGCTTATGTTTTATTTTTTTGCAATTAACTGTTTGCAGCGGAAAGTCACAAGGATTCCCAGACAATAAAGATTAAAGAAGAACCAATGGAAGTGGATATTCATGATTCCCAAGCCTCAGTTTCCCCCAGCCAAAACATCAGTTATAGCACTTTACTCAGGCAAGAGATAACTGAACACATACAAAAGATACCAGAAGGCCGAGTGATCCCCGAGAGAAACCTCTTCAGTCAAGATATATCAGTGAAGATGGCTTCTGAGCTACTTTTTCAGTTGTCAGGTAAATAAAGTAATTGGTATATTTTTTTCTGATTTTGTAACATTCTGAATGTGTATGTGTTGAACCAAGGCTGCAGTCCTGAAGCACACTTACTAGGGCCTTATGGCTGCAATCCTATGCATACTTACTTGGGAGTAAGTGAGTCCCATTGAACTCAGTGGGGCTTACTTCTGAGTAGTCATGGATGGACTTGCAGAGTAGGACCTGTAAAATCTAGTGGGTCATTTCTGAATAAATTTGTTTTGGATTACACTAAGTCTAGAAAATAACTTTGTAGTATTGTAGCAGCAAAAAGTAAAAAAATACAGTTGCTCATTAGATATTAATTTGAAAACCTGAGTGCAATCCTATTAACTGGCTTAGGTGTACTCTGTTGGGTCCAAGCTGTAGCTTTAATTTGGATCTGCACTAGAGGCCAACAAGAGTGTAATGCCAGCGTCTGTGTGCTGCAATTTTTGATCTGGATGTGGAGAGCTAAAATATATATTCTAGAAACATCATGAAATCCTTATAAAACAGAGGAGAGTGCCTTTCCTAGGGTTGCATCCAATTGTAGTCTTACTTAGAGAAGACTCATTGAAATGAATGGGACTTAAGTTCTATTAACATTGGATGCAACCCCTAACACTTTCCCAAGAGAGCAGTAATTTTTCTGAGTAAATGCGCGTTCATGCATTACCTAGAAGCAGGAAAAATGAAGTATGCATAGCTTGTGTTTCTCCTTTCCCTCTCTCTGCTGCTACCTGTGAATTCAAGCAGGAGACAGGGGTCTTATCTGCAGTGAGAGCCAAAAGCCCTGGATGACCTCTTGTGCTGCTTCTATCTATTGCTCTAAATAATGTATAGTTGGATTCTTAGGATGGTATCCAATTAAGTTCTCATAATGCCAGAACTGCTTCCATAGGGGAACAGGGAAAGGGGCAGCTCCCCCCCCCCTCTACCCTGGAGTCCTCCATGTGCCCTCAAAATCTGCTTTAGAGGGTTGAGGAACCATCTAAAGCAGATTTTCAGGGGGCATGTAAGGTTGTAGTGGGGAGGGAGAAATCTCTCCCTGTTCTGCAAATTTCTGCTCACGTGATGTTGGATTTCATTGCTAGAATTCATTTGTTCTAACACTAAGATTCCTTGTCCCCAATTTCCAAATTTCCTATAGCATATTAAAAAATCTATAATATCAAGGGAGAGCACCTAGAAATTGCCATTCAAACCAAAAATGCAGTGAAAATAGAATAGAGTAGAATTTTCATTGGGAAATTTTTCAACGAGACAAACACTGATATATGTTTTATAATTTAACCGTTTGGATGATTTTCTTCATTGAAAATGGCCAAACTGAAACTTTCAAAATAATTAATAATAATAATAATAATAATAATAATAATAATAATAATAATGTTAATGTATTTTTCTGCAGAAAAAGTGAGCAAAGAGCATAATCACTCTAAAGATAACACCATCACAGCTACAACTAGGTACGTATATCTATCCGTGGTAGTGCTAAGTAGAGAATGATAAATGACAGAGTGTTATAGATAGTTGGTATTGGTGTACTTTGAATTTTATTTCAAACTTTAAAATGCTGTTGTCTATCAAATGAAAACTCATGCATGGCAAGATACAGCCCAACTTAAGAACTTCAAAATCTCATTGTTCTCAAGAATTCATACTTAAGTATTTCTATTCAAATCACTGTGGCTTAAAATTGCTTAACGTTGGCTGGATAATATCTGCTATGTTTTTGTGATCAATTGATACATTTCACTTCGATGTATGATTAAAAATTCAGTCAATAAGCTCGTAGTATTAAACAAGCTAAGGAAATAAATCAATAGGACTGGCATCGATACATTCATGATGTTCTTATAAATCATAAGATTATAATGCAAAAAGAAATTAGATCATACTTTGTAGCAGAGTAGTCACAGTGGATCTGATGCTGTAACATAGAATGACAGTGAACACATGACTTCTTACTCTTTAGGGCCAAACAGCACATTATGCTTAATGTGTATCATGCAGTGATATATCTGTTTTTTCCTAAATTAATTACAGGTGTATGTATGGGGCGGGGGGTGTTATCCACACCGCCCTATGTGCAGAGCAGAGCTTTATCTCTTCCCACTCCAGCTCCAGTCTGAAGAAAATCCACCACCACCCCTCACTGTGCACCAAGGAACCTTAGAAAAAAGTTCCCATTGACGCCAATTGGAACTTTCCCCCCTAGGGCTCCTAGCTGTTTGTTTATGGTGTGTGTGTGTGTGTGTGTGTGTGTGTGTATTTTCATTCCTATCACAGCTGGAAAGAGATAAACTTCCCCTCCCTGCATGGGGTGATTCTGATAACTATTGTCCCCTCATGCGTCTGGAATTACTTAAGGAAAATACAGGACACACGGCTGCATGGGACACACTAAGTGAACGAGTAGTCTAAATCCTTAATTCTTGCTTGCTTTGGTCCTTTACCAAACATTTTGCAGATATTGGAAGCTGATATTCTGAGGGTGGTCATTTTTCTGGTCTCCTGCCTCTACTTGAGGTCTCATTTGAGTCCACTGGTGATCCCCCTAGAGCAGGGATTGGTAACATGTGGCCCATAGGGCGCCCACGCCTCCTCTGGCCAATTTCACACTCCCCACTGATGCCATACCATTGAATTTGCCACCAAAATTTGGCAGCAAACAAGATGCACGGGGAGTGTATGCTGTTGTTCTAAAGTGTCCAGGGCGAGTGAACTTGCATTAAAACAAGGCAGGTGATCCTGCTGCATATTATGTTGAAGGAAAATCATTGTTTTCCCCCATTGCTGTAGAGCGGGCAAATTTCAGCAGCACATTTGGAGATGAAGCAGTGGCAGTTCTGGGGAGGGTGTGGGCTCTCACTGGGTTCTGATGGGAATTGGTCGTTGGTACAATGGAAACTTTCACCCCTATCCTAGACTCTGCAAAAGCTAGAAAAGGAAAAAGCAGCCTGTAGCACTGCATCTACTTCTTAGGTCCCGTTAGGGTACAACGCTATGCATGTTTAGACATAAAAGGGTTCCTGCAACTCTCAGGATTCTCCAGCCAGCATAGTTGTAGGACTTTTTCCTGTCTAACATGCATAGGATTGCAGCCTTAAGCATGTTTAACTGAATAAGGCAGGACTGTAGTTTCTAAGTCTACAAGTCAGATGCTACTACAATCCAAGAACAAACTACTTCCAAGTTGTGTCCTCTATAAGCATGTATAATAATAGTGATGACTAGGAAAGTTATCCAGAAGGCAGAATAGAGAGAGAGAGAGAGAGAGGCTTTCCAGTTGCCAAAAGGTGGTGGTGCAGGAGGACTTCCTTTCTGGTCTCGGGAAAGTCACCAGCTTTTCCAGCACAAGTGTGTTTGGTACCAAATTAAGACAAGGTTCTTTTTCAGCTTGTAGGCAACCAGCTATTTCTAATGAATTAACTCACATAACTGAGATTAGAGCGTGAAAACAGCAGAAGCAGCAAAGACATACAATATCATGGCATAACATGCTCAAACTTATTCGGTGCCACATCTGCAATCAATGCGACTTGGGGAGTTAGAATCCTCCCTGATCCTCAAGAAATAGCATTCAGATAGATTCAATTCATGAAAGGAAATCCATTTGTTGAACTCCCCATAGACTTGTGTACAGCAGTGCTGGTATAATAATCTATTGTTTCTAGACCATTTGTGTTCAGATTCCATTGTGAAATCACTCCCAAGTTATATTCCTATTATTTTAGCTCATCATTCAAGGTGCAGTTGTTGTGCAACATAACCATACAAAGTCTTCATCATACAGCTGCCAGGTTTTACCTGTTGGCTTGACCATGAAGTGAAGCTGTTTTGTCTATGTAGCAATTAGCTCAATAAATAAACTGCATTTAAAAAAAGGCATCCAAGCTTCTCAGATACTAGCACTAGAGCTCCCAGTCCTTCCTGTCACTACCTAAATGATTTCTTTGAAGAAGAAAAAATACAATGTTTGGCTCAACCAAAGATAAGAGAAAGAACCATGACCAGATAACTTAGCTTCAAAAGGTGATCAAATGATAAATATGTTTTCCTGGTATATATCAACCTCACATCAAGGGCTACATTGGAAGGGAGGGAAAAACATTCTCCTCCGGGGGGGATCTACACTACTGCTTTAAAGCGCTTTATAACAGTTTTGACAACTGTTGGGGTCCAGGACACACTGCATATACAGTTTTCAAAACGTTTTCAAAGTGCTTTAAAGCGCTTTAAAAGCAATAGTGTAGATCTCCCTCATATAGAAAAGGAGTCGGACAGGATGTGTCAGTCTTCGTGTTGACATTTAGTGTATCCACATCAACTGAATTAACTTGGCTTGGACCTGCTGCTGGCACACTTGTCTGAACCTGAGCTCTTTGCAATGTGGCAGTCCATAAAACCTGATATACTGTGCCATGTCCTGAAATTCCTTTGTACAAACGTCACTAGGCTTCGGGATCACACATGTCTCCTTAAAATGTCTCCTCTCATACTGCTTTTCAAAACCTAAGCATAGCCAGTGAAAAGTGGTGTTTATTCAAATGTGATAGCTGGAAAAATGCGGAGGCTGTGACCCCAAAAAACATGTTATTGTAGCATTGCATTTTATTAATTATGGGTCAGATCCAGATTTAATCATACTTCGAGTAAACCCACTTAGATCCATGATGTAAGTTAGTCATAGATCCATCCTGTTAACTCTTTTCACAAAGCATCTTTACAAACACCTTGAGTGTTTTTGGTTTTGGTACATAGTTAGATGCATGGATTTGGGTGATGCATACCTTGATGCATAGTACAGAATTAACTATAGTGATGATCTAAAGTCATTTTGCAAAAAGATTGAAAATGTGATCCAAAGAGTGCCATAAAAATCAGCATTGACTATAGGTTGGGATTCAGGGTCTGCCTTCTGTGGACAGAAAGGATCCACTCATAGAAGGTGTCTTCACTCTATTTTCAGGACCCTCCTTCTCCCTGTACTGCAGCCTATCCCATTTAGCAGAGTCCCCCCACTCTCTGTGAGGCTGGGGAGGGCTGAAGGGTCTGTTATGGGGAGGAGTTTCAACTTCTCAGTTGCATGTTCCTAAATCTGGATCCAACATTCTAGTTTCTAAAGCATCTTATCCTCTGTAGACTGTACACCTCTGAGCAATGAATTTCTAATCAGAAGAACCAAACATATTTAATTGTGCATTACTATGTTTCTTTTCTTAGTATGTTGTCTTCTTAAAAGAAAATTAATCATTTTTCCCTTAGCCCTTTTTTTTCTGAAGATACATTTAGACAATCACCATTCACTTCCAACTCAAAAGATCTCCTGTGTATTGAGACTGCTGTTCATGGAAGGACAACAGTACCAGGTATGGAACGTTATGTCTTTAGTAACAATGAGCTTTAAATATTTCAATAAAAAGCCTTAATTATGTTCTGATTCATCAAATGGAAACGGCTCTCATCTTGAAATGATAAAATCTTAAAATGAAATATATCAGTCACAACCAATTAAATACATTTAACTTAGCACAAATTAATGCTATTGGAATTAGTTTGAGTTGGATTCTCAAGTTAGGGAAAATAAAAAAAACCTGATAATTATTTTCATGTGTTACAGCAAACAGCAGTGCACATTAATATAGTCTTTTATGGTTAACAAGAAAAATACAGTGAAAAGGGATAAAAATATTGTGAAAATGGATATTGATTAGAAATCCCTCAGCTCATAATATTCTGGGAAGAATTTTCATGTGTAACATTTACGTTATCCGTCAGACTCATTGGATTGCTTTTCCACCTACACAAACCCAATTGCAATTTGATCATGATAGGATAACGATTGGCTCTTGTTGGCCATGTTCACACATCACACTAAACCATAGTTTAGTGCAACATGCACAAGCAGGAACAAACTATAGTGAGCCTTTGGCTTGTGCACTCCTGAACATCTCCCATGCAGCTGAGAGGAGTTTGGAAGCTTTTTTGGATTTGGTTAATTGTGGTTTGTTGTGTTGTGTGTGGTGCTAACCAAATTGTGGTTAGCACTAACTATGGTTAATTTCAAATAAGCCAATTTCAAACCATGATTTCTGAAGCTAGCTTGTTAAAACTAACCATAGTTAGAGTTAACCACAATTCTGGGTCTGGACAGCAGAGCAAACTGTGCTTAGCTAACTTTGTTTAAGGCTTTTATGGTGCCATCGTCCTGCCTCAGTCATGGAATTTTATGGGAAATGCAAAAAACAACATTTCTCCAGTTGTAACCCTCCTGTGTTTTCCACTGCTTCTTTCACCTTTTTGTTTAATGCAGGAAATCTATTAAGGAGGAAAAGATGGAATCACTGTACAATGCTTTCTGAAAAGGCACCCTAAAAAACACATGTAAATAGTTCTGAACTCCTCTTAACCATGTATGAGGAAAAGAGGGAAGTAGAGAGAACACAAGCCAGAGGCTCCATGTGACTCATGAAAATCACACTTAACTTTATTTATTTATTTATTTATTTATTACATTTTTATACCGCCCAATAGCTGAAGCTCTCTGGGTGGTTCACAAAAATTAAAACCATGAAGAGCATAAAAACAACCAACAAATTTAAAACATAAATACAAAATACAATAGAAAAAGCACAACCAGAATAAAACCACACAGCAAAAATTAATATAGGTTAAAATATGAGATTATCAACTGTAGAATGACAGTTGAACTTTTAGGTATCAAGATACTCTGGACATGTCTACACCATGCCTTTTCCCCGGGATTGTCCCTGGATCATCCCTGTGCATCCACATGACATGTAGGGGATCCCAGAAGCAGACAGGGATGATCCCTTCATTTCCCTGGGATTTCTGGGACCACTTTTTCCCCAGTTTTTCATGTGATCCCGGGACAATCCCGAGGACTGCGGGTGATATGGGCTTCTTCCCTCCCCCCTGCGAGTAGTGGGGGTCAGCAGAGGGAAGGAGCAGGGATGGGGGGAGTCCAGGAACATTAGGGGGGAGCAGGGTCAGGGCTTTTTAAAAAAAACTTACTTTTTTGCTGGAGGGCAAGTGCGCTCCAGCTCCTGGTTTTTGTTTTTTTTTAAAAAAATGGTGGGCGCGATGGACCTTTTCCCTTCCGGGAAATCGTGCTTCTGGTTTAGACAGCCAGGGACAATCCCAGAAGCAGGTAAGTCCAGGATCATCCCCCCTCCCTCTCTCTACACCCTATGGTGTAGACATGCCCTCTGGGTTGTTTGTTTGTTTGTTTCAGGTTTAGCATTTATTATTGTTATTCAGAAAACACAAGGACATGAACAGGGCATTTTATTCATTCAGATCAATGCAGGCTCTACATTAAGGGGAAAAACCCTAACCCTTTCCAGAGTTTCTTCTTCTGGAATCTTTCCACATTTCTGACTGGCGCCTTTAGACAGCAACCACATGATTATGAATTGAAAACCTCCCATCTCGGCAATGATATTATGTTAAATGAAACAGCTCCATCTAGTTGTAGCACAACACCAGCTTTACACATTGCCAATTTTATGTCATTAATGTTTATTCCACCTCATCTCTGATCTTCTTCAAAGTGGGACAAATGGGGGAAAGCATGGGAGACATCCTGGAGGTTGATGGTGTCCTGTAAAGGACTCTCAAACTTCTTTGAGTGAGTGGCCAATGCTGAGCATGAAATAAATCATTCATGTAGAGACTCTTGAAGAATGACCTTAGTTTTGTAAATTGAAAAGGACAGGAATTGATATATGCCCTCCGTATAGATAAGTTCTTTTGCTACTACTGCCCACTTATACAATTTAATTCTTTGCATTCCATTAATACTCTGTATAGCTATGGTCATTAGCACTTATAGTTAAATCAACTAATAAGGTAGGAAATAGCAGACTAGGCAAGTGCTTCAAATAAAAGCACCTGGCAGTTTAACTGTTTTGTGGTTACTTTAGAAAATGGGGTGATCAAACAGTAATTTAAGCCATGCAATAAAATATGTCTCAGATTCAAATCCCTCTAATAGATGGGCTAAGACCCTGTCAAAGGCCTTCTCGGCATCAAAGACTAGCCTAGCTGTAGGCTTTTTAGAATCCCTCGTGGCTACTAAAATATTTATTTATTTATTTATTGAAACCCTGCCTGCTCTTTCTAACATTAAAGAAGGCAGGATGTAATCACCATTTGCAGTTTATCTTGCCAACAAAAATATTATTGGATGCCTGCCAGGATGTCTAAGATGCTGCTAGAACCTGACACTAATTCCCATTGAAAATGTGGCAGGGCAAATTCTAGATTCAACCATGGGTTGTTTGTCCTGGGATCCAGAGAAGAGGCATTGCTGCATGGGAAAGAAAACAAATGCAAATACAGAGCTGGTGGCTTACTTACGATTTTTGACAATCACTAAGAGACAAACTATTTTTAAAACTAAATGCTGTGAGTTGCAGAAACAAGTGAAAGCAAAGCTGTAGCTGTGAGCATAGTTCTCACCTGCCTACAAATATTCATTTTTCAGATCCTGGCTCTTATCTTTTTGTGAAGAATTTCATCCATGGATTGGGATAGTTGTAAATTCAGACCTCCAATGATACAAACAACATCATATTCTAAGAGCACAATCCTATGCATGTTAAGGCAGAAAAAGTCCTACACTTCCCAGCATGCTGGGGGTTGTAGGACTTTTTTTCTGTCTAATGTGCATAGGATTGTGCTCTGGATGACACATCCAAGGGCTCTCAAGTAGCCATGTGTCAAGGCAGGGCAGGGTAGAGATTGGGGTGGCGAGGAGGTGCCGTGGTTCTAGAGCAATACAAGTCAGGAAAAGGCCAGTACTAGTAGAGTGACCATATGAAAAGGAGGACAGGGCTCCTGTATCTTTAACAGTAATGTAGAAAAGGGAATTTCAGCAGGTGTCAATTGAAGAGGGTGAAATTCCCTCTTCATCACAACAGTTAAAGCTGCAGAAGCCCTGCCCTCTTTTGTATCTGGTCATTCTACTATAGCTAGTGTAGCTTTAACTGTTGTGATGAAGAGGGAGTTTCACCCTCTTCAATTGACACCTGCTGAAATTCCCTTTTCTACATTACTGTTAAAGATACAGGAGCCCTGTCCTCCTTTTCATATGGTCACCTCTGGTATCCACCTATTGGGAAGCAGAAACATCAACATTATGAGCATCATTGTAGTTTTTGTGGCAAGATTCAAGATGTCAAATTGCAATAAGATACAGAACAGTATATGAAACCCTTCTTGTAAAGAAAACCAGTATATAAATGGTTTGGTATGACAGGCTTGGGAAGGCCCAGGGGAAGGTGTCCTCTAGCCTCATCCTGCCGTGAAAGCTGCCCTGGCGGGCTCGACCCAAGTACTACCTTAGTGCCCCTCCGATGGGCATCTGCAGTAGTGGTGATGGGCAGCAGGGATGAACAGTGGCATTGAAAGCCCCAGTTGCCTTCTCTGTGACACCAAGTGCTGAGAGCAGAGGGCCACCAATTTGAACAGCTTTAAAAGGGGGCTGGATAAATTCCTAGAGGAGAAGGCTATCAATGGCTACTAGTCCTGATGGCTATGTGCTTCCTCCAGTAGCAGAGGCAGTAATCCTATGTACACCAGTTCCTGGAGGGTGGGAGGGTGCTGTTGCACTCGTGTCCTGCTTGTGGGTTCCTTGTCAACAGCTGGTTGGCTGCTGTGTGAACAGAATCCTGATCCAGCCTGGCACTTCTTATGTTCTTAAGTGTCTGGCTAGGTGTCTGCAGCTGATGCCATCTTCATGCTCCGACAATGGCTCTGGGTTCCAATGTAGTATCCCAGAACGATGCTATGTTGGGGTTGGAGCCAAGAGGCTTAGGGAAGTTAAGATGGCCTGTTGCTTCTGCTCTCAGAACCAGGCCCTATATATTTTTTTTAAAAAAAAAAAGTATGGGGAATAGCAGATAAATGGGTGCAGCCATCAGCTGGGGTGGGCCTTCTGGGGGCCTAGCGTTTGCCCGATTATGCTGCCTGCTGGCACCAGGTCTGTTATGGTTGCAAAACTGAGATGCTCTCTCCCAGCCCTCGCTCCCTTTCCTATGTGGACACCTAGTTAGTGTGGAAGGTAAGGTGGCTTTTCATGTTCTTTGCAAATGTGGAAGGTTAATATATGAAATGTGAGCACGTCAAAATACACGAAAAAAGCATTATGATATAATCAAAGGAAGATCAAATTATAGTCACCAGATGAGGTCATCGCTTGATGTTAACTCTATTGCAAGCGCTTGAGTTCTGCCTGATTGTCATATGTAGCTTTGTTTGTTTTGAATGCTATATACATGAAATGTTCACTAAAATTAGGAAAGAATCATCTTCTTTCCTAAAATTAGGAAAGAATAAAAGACTCCCCACTATATTTGAAAATGTGCTACCAAGATACAAAAGCAGCATTCATTGGACTAAGTGGCATGCTCAGAATACACCTCACGTGTCTTGCCATGTTATAAAAGTGATAGTCTCAGAGAACTTTTTTTTAAAAAAAACACTCACCCTCTCAAAAAAGCTACCATAAAAAGGCACCCCTGGTGGTCGGAAAAGGGGCAAGCAGGGCAGGAGACATACAAAAAGACATACAAATGCTAAGCTGAAAGAAGAGCAAGAAGTACTAAAGGGAAGATCCCTGTGCACAAGTAGGGCTAACCCAGGAAGGCTACATGGGAGCACGTGGGAGCCCTGCCCCCCAGCCTCCCCACACACCCAGCTGCTTTAGAGGTCTTTGCACACAGGTTTAGTTTGAAGATCTGAGGCATATTGGGCTCCAGAGCAGCTCAGAATTTTTGTTGTATATCTGTTTGGCTCGCCTCTAGGTCTGGGTACTTAATGCTAAATGATGACCCACGAGGAGCCATTATAATTTGATTATAATGTGTAGGGTTAATTGCAGAATTCATTCATGTGATGAAGACTAGGCAAGTGAGCTGTTCAAAGGCAGTGGAAGTATGTTCTATCCTATCGTTTGTGGGGTCTACCTCCTTCTTCCATTCATTGTCCACATCGTCTAGTAGATCTAATTAGATGGATGTATTCTTCTTACTGAAAATGGAGACTTTGTTTATAAAAAAAATCATGACTAGTAACCATTGGTAATGCTATGGCTCATATATTCATGTAATCTTGTGGCAATAAGTTCCATATGTCGATTACCCATTGCATGAAGAAGTAGTCCCTTTGATCTTCAGCTAATGCATAGCAATGACAGTTGTTAAGGATTTGCTTTTTGTTCTTGTTATTATTGTTATTAATTTTTAAATTCATTATATTCCTGCTTTCTAAATATTGTCTCCCAAAGTGGCTAGCATCCATTAAAAATGGGAGGCTTACAAACTGAAAAGGCAAGACAAATGAAAGGGGAGCATAAATAAAGACTTGCGGAATTGTAAACAAGCATTGACATGCTGTTGGAGCCAGGTTGGTCTTTCCTAGCTGGGGGTTTTGCCTGGACAGAGGTACTGCAATTGAAGCAGCAGCCTTTGTTCCTCTGGTTGACACCAGGCAGAGCTCAGAGTGTGCTTCCTGCCAGTTTGTGGGTCCCAGAGCAACTGGGGGTTGGAGCCGAGTGTTCTTTCTGGGATAGTGCAGAGAAGGGGGATCAAGCTCCCTGCACTTGCTCCTTCTCTGGCAGATAGATGGAGCCAGGCTGCCGTCTCCCTTGCTGTGATGTTCTGCTTGGGAGGTAGGGAGTGGAAGCTCCCAGGGGCCTTTAATCCCCTTGCTGGTAGCAGAGGTTTCCTTCTGCTCCATAGATCCAAGGCATTGGGTGTTGTTTAGATGTTGCTGTGCTTCATTTTGAGGGAGTGATTAATACTTTCCAATTTCCTCTTTCCAAACCACTCATGATTTCAATGAAAACCAATTATGTCTCCTTTGTCAGTAATCTTTTCCCCTCTGCTAAAAAAGCCCCAACTGTTTAAGCTCTTAAGTTAATTTAGTTTATTAGTTTATATCCTCCCTTTCTGGATAAAATACACACAAGAAGGAAAGTCATCAATCCCATTTATTGTTTTGGCCTTTTCTATAGTTTTCTGGAGCTCAGGCAATAAGAATTTCATAAAGTATCCTCTATGTGGATATTCTATAGACATTTAATGACAATTATAATAACTTGCTGTTTTAATTTGATTCCTTTAATTGTCAGCATTGAGTTTGACTTTGGTTGGTTGGTTGGTTGTTTTACACTACAGCACACACTTGAATTCTTCAGTGAGCAATTTAGTAGAAATATTTTTTTAAAAAAGTACAGTAGAAATTTTGACTAATATTGAGAGCCCTGAGTACCTCAGAAAACCTTACTCACAAAGGGGAACATGGTTCCTGCTTTGTAAACCTATACAGCAGCCAATGTGAAGTATAATTTACCTCATCCCAGTGACAGATCTACTACTGACAGCACCACAGCAGCTGACTCTTAGTCTGAAAAGAAAAGCAAGTAAACCGCATGCAAACAAGAGACTGAACTCTCCATGATGAGACATCATCTTGAGGACAGCGCTGAGGAAGCTGTCAGTGCCAGTAGACATATAACGCCTAACATCCTGTGAGTGATAGCATACGTGCTTCTTTGCTCCTAAAACAGCTGCTGATGTCTGTAGCTGAGAGTCCTGCCAAAATTTCCTGCTTGGTTTCGTTAGCCGGGTGTGTGGATTGGCTAGAGTGCTCCAGCAAAGCTAAGAATAGTATGATGGGAAAGGAGTATGTTCACCTGAGCAGGAACTGAAGAGAAAACTGCCCAGGGTGGGATGTGCCAGAATCAAGTGCTAATCTAGGGCCCACAACCTTTGTGGGCCTGGGACATGTTTGGCATTCTGAAAGTGTGTCCCGGGCACCACTATAAATTTGCTGCTCTAGCAGGTGTGTGGTGGCCAATCACAAAAATGTTGGGGGGAATTCCTCTATTTGCTTGGAGCAAGGAGATGTTGCCCTGCTGAAAATTGACTAGAGGGGGGTAGAAGCCCCCCTCTAAGGACCCTGTTGCATCAAGGGTCCTTGGCGTTGTGGGCCTCTACCCCCCTCAGCTGTTTTTGGGGGGGGCAAGGGGGGCTTTTCCAACTCTACAATATCCTTTTTGAGCTGCGTTGACCAGAACTGTACACGGTATTCCAAGTGTGGTTACACTATAGATTTGTAGAAAGGCATTTTGATATTGGCAGTTTTAGTTTTAATCCATCCCCAACATGGAATTTCCTTTTTCACAGCAGCCACTCACTGAGTATATGCTTTCATTGAGTTGTCCACTGCAACCCCAAGATTCCTTTCCTGGTCAGTCACTACTAGCTTAAATAATATCAGTGTCTATGTGGTTAGGATTTTTTGCCCTGATGTTCAAAAATACACTTGGATGGGTACCATCGGGGCCCAGTGATTTGTTTGTTTTCAATTTGTCAGTAAGGTATATGATATCTATTACCACCATTATTTGCCTCAGTTTCTCAGACTCTCTGCCTGAAAATAACAGTTCAGTCATAGGTACCTGCCATACATCGTCTGCAGTAAAGACAGGCCGATGCAAAGTCTTCATTAAGCTTCTCCGCAATCTACTTATCCTTTCTTGGTACTCCTTTAATTCTCTTGTCATCCAATGGACGAAGGGCCTCCCTGCCTAGTCTCCTGCTTCAGATGTATTTAAAGAATTCTTTATTGTTGGCCTTGATGCTATTAGCAATATGCTCCTTAAAATACTTGTTTGCACTCCGTATTGTCTGTTTGCCTTTCCTTTGCGCAAGTTTGTGTTCCTTTAAAGGCCAAACTACATGTTCTACTAATTGTGTTGCTATAGTTCAGCCTGCTTTTTTTTTACTTTTGTGTAAGTGTGTGCGGTCCCTATCTGGATCAGGACCTAGCAGGCTGAACTACAGCAACATCATTTGTAGATTAGTGTAGCTTGACCCCTAATTCTCCTCATTTGGGCAACACCTCTGTTTCCTGAAGGAAGCCACCTTTTTCACTAATAGCTTCTTTAACCCTGCTGGTGAACTCTTCGATCTGGGTGCACTTTTTCTGATCTGCAGTAGACATTCTAGCTGAGTTTCTATTACTGTGGTTTTGAATAACCCCTAAGCATTCTGGAGAGGTTTGGTGAAAACAGTAGCTTTCTCTGATCCCAAGCAACTGGGGATGTCTCAGCATGGGCTCATACAAGCATAATAAAAAACAAAACAAAGTAACCTTTAATGAAAGAGCAGGGGGGAAATTAAACAGAGCAAAGAGTCAGAGTCAGGAGGTTTTAACTGAAATGGAATAAGAAAAAAAACAAAAACTTAAAAGAATTACTTTGAAAAACAAAGGTCAGCAGTAACATCACAACAAGCCCAATATTGGGCAGGAAACCCGTGAAATATGATTGAATTGCTAACGGCTGCCTGAAATGAATCTGTAGATTTGAAAGTCAGAAAGATGACTCTCAGTTTGCAGAGTGGATACTGCAACTCAAGCATATTGATAGTTTTCTGCTGAGGCTTTGTATAGCAGGCTGAAGGAGAAAAGAATCATATGTTAGTGTTAGACATAGAGTTCCCCCACAGAAGTACTCAGGATTATCAGCAGCCAGAACAAAGTATGCTATTAAGATGGCATGCTTCCATTCACTAGCACAGCCATTCCCCAAACTGGTGTTCTCCAGATGTGTTGGACTGATGCTCCCATAATTCCCATCCAGAAGGCTGGATGGCTGTGCTAGAACCTATGTCAGGGCAAATAGTTAGGATTTTTTTTACTAGACTACTAAGAGGCTAGTAGCCTGCATCCCTGTTCTGGCCACAGAAAAGGAGAAGCCCCCTCCTCTGTGGCCAGCATTGAAGTGCATAGGCTATTCACCTTTACACATCACAAAATTAGGGCTGTGATCCGCTTCTCTTTGGTTCAGAGAAGCAGAAGCAGATCGGGGGGCTTCACCTCCATTACAGGTGGAAGAGAAGTGAGTTGGGGGGGCTAGCGAAGCATTGCGAAGAGGAGCGGCCACAAGCAAATCGCTCCTCTTTTCGCGAAGCACTCCGCCTGCCATTTTGGATATTTTTCTCATAGGATTGCATTGTGGAAAAGATTAGCAAATAACTTTTTTGTTTTGAAACCCACATGCGTGAAACTCACCGTGCTTACAGAGTGGTGGTTGGGGGTCATTTGTGGAGATGTTCAGCCTCTTTTGTCCTGCAGTTTGCTTGCTATTAATTTGTTTGGAATCGCTTAAAGCTGGAGGGGGTAAGCGTTTTTTGAAGCAATGACAGGTAGATTCAACTCCCAAACGTGATCACCTGATGAAGCATCCTCCAATCCCAATGTTGAGGGGGGGGATAAGCAAAACGGGATACTTAGTAACTTGGGATACTGGGTAACTTTTCTTTCTTTGTCTGAATGGACTTTTTCCAGTGTTTTTGAAGCAGTAGCCCCACCAAACACACAAACACAGCCTTAAATCATATACTAAGTAAATAAATAACAGATAGGAAACACAGCACTGCTACCCACCCTAACCTTGGTGAACAACTGAATAGATGTGGTGCAAGGGGATGATGTCCATAGGGCATGTGGACGTGCCCAGTGCACTCCTGTCCTTGGGGGCTCATCAGAACCCTCCAAAGATTAGCCAGTGAAGCTACTATGCCTGTCATGAGTTGAAGTGTAAGGTAGCTTCTGACAGACTGGTCCCTAGACAGGAGCAGTCAAATTGCCACAGTTCCCCCTTGCCATGGGCATGTCCACTTTCCTCTTACTGGTAAAAGACAGATGTAGCCTTTTTTTGGAAAAAAAATCTTCTTGTTGTGATTCAGTGCTGCACTGCTGCTTAATCACCCCTGCTGTATTTATTTATTTATTTATTTAATTAATTAATTAATTTATATACCACCCCATAGCCCAAGCTCTCCTGGCTTTCCCTCTTCAGTGAAGTCAGGCAGACTGTCATGGTGGTTCAACTTCTTATTGTTGTTGATTATTATTATTATTATTATTACTAGTACTGCTAGTATTAACATTATTATTGTTTACCAATGGTTGTGTGATCACAGTGCAGTCAATTAACTCTGAAGCAAGGAAGATAAAGCTTTACTCTATCCTCCTAGCCCCCTATTAGTTATGGGATGCAAAAGGCATCTCTCTGTGCTGTTCCCACCTCACAGGGCTGGTTTGCATACTGGCTTTGATGGCCTGGAAAGTGGAAACAATCCTTGGCTCACTTACTTGTGCCCCCAGAAATATCTGCTGCATGCCCGCCTTCCTGCCTCCACCTGGGTGCAGTTGTTGTGGGGTATTGGGATTTGCTGCCTGGAACTTACTTCGCCATATTATTATTATTATTATTATTATTGTTATTATTATTTATTTATTTATTTATTTATATAGCACCATCAATGTACATGGTGCTGTACAGCGTAAAACAGTAAATAGCAAGACCCTGCCGCATAGGCTTACATTCTACTAAAATCATAGTAAAGCAATAAGGAGGGGAAGGAAATGCAAACAGGCACTGGGTAGGGTAAACAGGCACAGGGTAGGGTAAAACTAACAGTATAAAGTCCGAGCAACATCAAGTTTTAAAAGCTTTAGGAAAAAGAAAAGTTTTTAGCTGAGCTTTAAAAGTTGCGATTGAGCTTGTAGATCTCAAATGTTCTGGAAGAGCGTTCCAGGCGTAAGGGGCAGCAGAAGAGAAGGGACGAAGCCGAGCAAGGGAAGTAGAGACCCTTGGGCAGGCGAGAAACATGGCATCAGAGGAGCGAAGAGCACGAGCGGGGCAATAGTGTGAGAGGAGAGAGGAGAGATAGGAAGGAGCTAGACCGTGAAAAGCTTTGAAGGTCAACAGGAGAAGTTTATATTGGATTCTGAAGTGGATTGGAAGCCAATGAAGAGATTTCAGAAGTGGAGTGACATGGTCAGAGCGGCGAGCCAAGAAGATGATCTTCGCGGCAGAGTGGTGGACAGAGACCAACAGACTGATGTGAGAAGAAGGAAGGCCAGAGAGAAGAAGGTTGCAGTAGTCCAACCGAGAAATAACCAGTGCATGAACAAGCGTCTTGGCAAAAGAGACAGACAAAAATGATCGAATCCTGGCAATATTATACAGGAAAAAACGACAGGATTTAGCTACTGCCTCGTTATGAGGAATAAAGGAGAGCGCGGAGTCAAATATAAAGCCAAGACTACGAGCTTCATTGACCGGAGTAAGCGTAACATCATTGACAGTAAGAGAGAATGAGAGATGAGGAGAAGGTTTAGGAGGAAAAACAAGCAATTCAGTCTTTGCCATATTAAGTTTCAAACGACGATGAAGCAGCCAGGCTGAGAGACATGCCGAGATACGATCGTGAACATCAGGAGAAAGTTCCGGAGATGAAAGATATAATTGTGTATCATCGGCATACAGATGATATTGGAGGCCATGAGATTGAATAAGCTTGCCCAAGGGCAACATGTATAAAGAAAACAACAACGGGCCAAGCACCGAGCCTTGTGGAACCCCTACTGAAAGGGGATAAGAAGAAGACGAGCTGCCATTAGCCAACACGCTGAAAGAGCGACCCGCTAGATAGGAGGCAAACCAGTTATAGACAGAGCCACAAAGTCCAAGATCATGAAGAGAATCTAAGAGAAGATCATGATCAACCGTGTCAAAGGCTGCAGTTAGATCAAGGAGAATAAGAACGGAATAAAGGCCTTTAGACTTGGCAGTAAGAAGATCATTGGTGATCTTAGTAAGAGCTGTTTCAGTGGAATGCAAAGGACGGAATCCAGATTGAAAAGGATCCAGAGCAGAGTTACTAGAAAGAAAGTCAAGACAGCGAGAGTAGACCACATGCTCCAGGATCTTTGAAACAAAAGGCAACAAAGAGACAGGTCGGTAGTTAGACAGAGATAGCCTATCAAGAGTAGGTTTCTTGAGAATGGGAGAGACTGTAGCATGTTTAAAAGCAGAAGGAAATGAACCAGAGGACAGAGAAAAATTAATAATATGAAGCAAGGAAGGGAGGATAGCGGGAATAAGATTTATAAAGACGCGAGAAGGAATCGGATCACGAGAACAAGTGGAAGGCTTCGAAGAGCGCAGTATTGTAGACAGTTCATCAGCTGAGACTGAAGGAAACGCAGAGAAATTTGCAGGGGGAACTGGCAGATGAGGAACAGGAACTGGAAGAGGAGCAGAGCTGGCCAGATCAGAGCGAATAGTTTGGATTTTAGCATTGAAAAAAGAGGCAAAGTTATTAGCAGACAGAGAGGCGGGGAGAGATGGTGGATTAGGCTTCAGAAGAGAATTGAAGGAAGCAAAGAGCTGCTGAGGATGCATAGCATTTGACTGGATCAGCGTTGAGTAGTACTGCTGTTTGGCCAGTGAAATGGCAGAAGAGAAAGAGGAGAGTACAAATTTGTAATGGACAAAGTCTGCCCAGTCCCTGGTCTTACACCATGGCTGTGTATGTGTGTGTGTGTGTAGCACCTCTCTGCCTGCCTCTCTGCCCTCCTGGTGCCTGGGATATGTAGATGGGCTGTGTGGGTCAACCCCACAAGCCGCTTGCATGCTTGCTCCCACTGCTTTAGGGTAGGGCATAGCCATCACCTGCTGCCGCCTCTCCTCTTCTGTGCCTGCCTCACAGGGATGGTTTGTGTGTGTTTTGCTTTGACTAAGGGCATTAGTCCTTCCTGCGCTCACCCTGTTTAGACTTCTTGAAGTTCCAAGTAAATTTTTGAAGTGTGGAAGAAGATTCATAAGGTTTATCTACTCCCCAATTCATGGCATGTTGGGATTTCCTTTGAAATGGCCATCAATAAGGAAAGCTCATTTAGCTGTCTGCAGCTTTAAAAATCCCTGAGATACAGGGGTGTCGGATTTTCAAAAATCCCCCGAAAATCAGGGGATACTTGGATTTGCTTGAGGCTTGGCATGAATGTGTATACATGGATAAACTGTCATGGTGCCTAATTTGAGGTTTCTAACGTGAAAACTGATGGAGTTCTAGCATGGGATTTGAATTGGGGTGAGTTAAAAAGTTAAAAAATCAACAAAATTCAGGGGATGATGGGATTGGCTTGAAGCTTGCCATGAATGTGGACCTAGATGGCATCTGTGAGGGTGCCTATTTGCAAGTTTGTATCTGTAAAACAGTCAGAGTAAATCCCATTTCTGAAAATGGGGTGTCGGATTTTCAAAAATCCCCGAAAATCGGGGGATGCTTGGATTTGCTTGAGGCTTGGCATGAATGTGTGTACATGGATAAGCTGTCATGGTGCCGATTTTGAAGTTTCTAACGTTAACAGAAAAAAAGTTATAGGTGTTTGGATTTCAATGCAAGTCTATGGGGGGGGGAAACGGAGCTTCAATTAGGATCTGGAGCTTTGCAGCGAAGCAAAGCGAACCATAGGCGAATCGATGCGAAGAGAAGTGGGCCCAATCCAGATTTTGCAAATCTGGAAGAGAAGCGGATCGGGGGGGGTCCATGCACAACCCTACACAAAATAAGAGAAAATGCCACCCAAAAGTGCCTGTTTACCCTACCCTGTGCCTGTTTGCATTCTCTTCCCCTCCTTATTGTTTTATTATGATTTTATTAGAATGTAAGCCTATGCGTCAGGGTCTTGCTATTTACTGTTTTACTCTGTACAGCACCATGTACATTGATGGTGCTATATAAATAAATAAATAAATAAATAATAATAATAATAATATAACATTTGATTTATATGTATAGAGGCAAATTTGAAAATACAGACTGTCATTTACGTAGAACTATAATATGTCTCGCTGTAGTGATCAGGGATACCATGTGCCTTCTTAAACTGTTGTCCAGGTGCTAACTGTTCGTGGGCAACTTCAGTGCTTCTATGTTCCCCTTCTTATTGTGTTTTATCTAGAAACTGGACTTGGGCTAAACAGAGGACACCTTCAGATAAAGGACTGTCCTCTGACAGCCCTTGAAATAGAGGGCCACCCCACTTTGCAAAGTTTAAAAAAGCAAGTATTCTACCGGGCAGACTGGTGGAGAAGGGTTGGAGTGATTTTGCCAGCTTGAGGCATTTCTACCCTGATTGTGGAGGAAGAGACTTCCCTTCCTCTGCATCTAGCACAGAAACCAAGCAAGATAGCAGTGGCAAAAGAAGGACAGAGTGTCCTGTCCCTCCTCCTCCTCCTCCTCCAGCCAATTCACTTTGTTTGACTGGATGGAATTCCTGTTCACATATGGTAATCAGGTGAGTTGTTAGATAAAAGGCTGAGTTAAACATTTTCTAAACTTCTAAAACATATTTTATTGTTAGATCTGAACAAGGCTACTTAATAAGGCCTTCATTCTGAGTAAAGATAGCTAGGATTGCACTGTCAAAAAATTATTTGATGCTTAATTATTATTTGATGCAGGGATGAGCAATTTGTAGCTCTCCAGATGTTGTTTGACTACAACTCCTGTCATTTCTCACCATTGTCTCTATTGGCTAGGGTTGATGGAGTTGTAGGCACCATAAGTTGCTACGTGTTAGGGTTTAAGAACCTCACAGAAGCCTTGACCCCTTATCCCAGGGGCCAAGAGGCATTCTCCTCCCAAACCAACCTTCAAGTAAAGTGCGGGGAGGGGGGAAGTCTGTGCTAATTCATGGAGAGGGTAAACTCAGGTTCTTGGTATCTAAACATTTCTAAACCAGAGCTTGGGAATAACCACAGAAAACCAGCTCATATTTCCAATTGAAACCATTTATTGTTCTAGCTGAGAAAATGACCTGGCAACATAACCTTACCTCGAGAATATGTTACGTTCCCATGGTGAGGGCTGATCTGTAGGATAGGCAGATTCTGTTTGATATAACTGGGCCATAACACTATATTGTTGGAGAAGAGCTATATAAGTAGGAGACTCAACGTTCCTTCTGACTTGACATAAATGGTGCTTATGTAAATACGTAGATAACTCAATAAACTTCATCTCAAATGAAGTCCCATATTTATTCTTGATTTTTATGGCCAGACCTTCTATCTGGGCATTCCCAGAATGCAACCTGTAGTTCAGTAATTCTTTTTGCACAGTTGTTTTGTTTCATTATATGCAGCTGTTGAAGCTGCAATTTGAATGGGTGGACTGCATGGGAACTCTTTCTGTCATACTATTTTCTTGCCAAGCTACTTTTATTCACTCTGGGTAAAAGATATGGATGCCTATATGTTTTCTGTTTCAGTGGTAAAAGCAGCTGCAGGGTGGGGTTGGCAGAAAACCACGGTCTTCCGCATCAGATTTCTGCCTCAGTGGCTGTATTTCTCAATGTGATTTTTAAAAGATTTATCCAGAAGAATGATCTGTGTTTGAATTTTCCTAAGCAATTTCATTAAAGAATTGCTAAGGTGTATTTCTTTATAGATGGTAGCGAATGTTTCAGAAATGTTTTATAATTGAGATATCTAGAGCTATCCCATTCTGGATTTTCTAAGACACAATTCTATTCATATCCATATTCACATTCTTATCTGTGCAGTTAAGAATAAATGATTTATTGTTCCGTGAACAAGGCTGGGTGAGCCTCAGGTTCAAGCCCTCTCCTTCGCCTTTCCTCCTCTAGTGCTACAGTGAGGAGATCAGAAACTTTTGCTTCCATATTTAAGTATCCCCAGAACATGAACAAACTGTGGTTAGTCTTGCCTACGGTTTAGTGAAAAAAGTCAGCTTCAAATGATAGTTTTTAAGCTCATTCATTTCAATAGTTAAAATTAACCACAGTTTAAGGTTTGAACTTAATGCTAAATTGCAATTAATTGAAAGCAGACGCAAAAGCTTCCTGTAACCTCCTTGTGACCATGCCAGAGGAGTGGAAGAAGTAGCACATGAGCCTGAGGTTCATGTATGTAGTATAGTTTTACAACTGAATGAGGCCAGCGTGTTTTGAATTATAGCCTAAGAGCAAAATCCTCTGAAATTAAGTCCAATTGCAGCCTTACATGGCTGTCGTAAGCGCCACGGAACACAGCGGGAATCCATCTTAAAGGATGCCTATGCGGCAGGGTCTTGCTATTTACTGTTTTACTCTGTACAGCACCATGTACATTGATGGTGCTATATAAAATAATAATAATAATAATAATAATAATAATAATAATAATAATAATAATAATAATAATGGCTATCCGATGCCTCTAGTGTGGGAGAGCCCACGACCTCCCTTAAATGCATTCCAAAGTATTTGGCAGTGAAAGCTCATCCACGGGGTTGCATGAAGGTCCCAGGCTCATTTTTTGACTTCTCAAAGTAGGGCAGGTAAATCTCCAGCTTGACACCCTGAAGAACTGCTGCCAGTCAGTGTTGACATTACTGGGCTAGATGGACCAGTGGTCTGACTCAGGATAAGGTGGCTTCCTATGTTCCACATAGACTTGGCCTTCCTAAGCCAACCATAGACACTTTCTTTGCCTTTTGATGCTTTATAACCGTCACTGCTGAAAAACTGTTCCTTTTGTATATAAAGATCAAAGCTGGAATTCTCAGAAGTGTTGTGGACACAACAGCAAGTTTCTGTGATCTCTCATAAGACCATATTCAGACAGGTTTCAAAAGCAAATTACTTCATTTGGTGGCCTACATCTTTTTTAAAATAGAGAAATATATTTATTCGAACTGAGCAAGCATGGAGACAATTTCTATCACAGGGCTCTTTGGCAAGAGGTGCACACAGTTATGGATGGGAGTGCATTATTTTTGGTCTAGATCTGTCAGCAAATTTAACATTCGCCTGTCAGTCGGCTTTCTTGGCCCTATGTCAATTTTGAATCCTCTTTTAAAAATCCTCTACTACCTTGCTGTCACAACTTGTAACTCAAAACCGAACTCCTGATATCTAGTAAGTGATTTCTTTTGTTTCATCTTTCCTACCACTTCAGACATGTATCCAGTTATACATGAGCTTTTCCCAGGCTTTGCCTTCTTTTATCTCTGTGAATTCTTTTATGAAATATATATTGTTTTCTAGTTCAGGGACAGACAGACTTCAGACTTTCAGGATTTACTGTGTGTCTCTCTCTGTGTGTGTTACTAGAATGCTGAGAGCCCCCAAGTGGAACCTGGTGCAAAAGCATTCACTGAAAATTACAGAATTCTGAACCCAAGAATTAGTTTTGAATACCAGAACTGAATGAAGCTCACAGCCCTTCCACATAATGACCCACTGCTGGTTACCTCAAACTTTTTTTAACATCAGCAGTATAATTGAGGCAGGGGAGCAGTTTTGTTGCTGCTGTTAAAAATTAGGAGCAAACCACTCAGAGATCTTACAGTAGATCCAGATCTGTCTTCCAGCTACTCCTATCCTAGCTCATTTATTTCAGCTCAAACATAGCAAGTTAGCTTTTCCTCTGTGTCCTGTTGCACCGTGACCTCTTGGTGGGTTCCTGGCTGACAGCTGGTTGGCCACTATGTGAACAGAGTGCTAGATGGACCCTTGTTCTGATCCAGCATGGCTCTTCTTATGTTCCTCTGGAACCAACTTGGGCCATGTCCTCATGTTTTTCCTTCCCTGTGTTATGGAGGAGGGCTTCTAAGGAAGTACAACCTTGTTCTTGACAGTTCTGGCTACCAGAAAACTAGAAGTGACCAATGAATGGGTCACTTCTGCATTTACTGTTACTTCTTCTGAAGCAGCTAACTCTGGCGTTTTGTATTTGGTGTTTCAGAGACCGAAGGCTGGGTCCAGACTAAGTTAATCATGCTTTAGACCCACTGAAATTAGTTGGTTATGACTAACTGTATCCCATTGATTTCAGTAAGAATAAAACAGGTTTCCCAACCTGGATCCCTGCAGATGTTTTAGAGTTCGGATCCCATCATCCACAGCCAGCATGGCCCATGATCAGGAAGTGATGGGAGTTGTAGGCATTACAATGGGGAAGCATGATTAACATAGTCTGATTCTAACACAGAATCTTGGTTCGAAATGGATCATTGGCCCAGTCGGAGCAGTTCTTAGTGGAGAAGATCCAGGGATTTTTACAAAAAACTGTATGGCATTTATTCCACCTCTGTTGAGCTAATGTCTGGGATCATATGACGGCCTCGGGAACAACGGAGCACACGCATATACCCTCCACAAAAGCGACACATTCCAGGATAATATTTGGTGCTCATGAAATGGCTTTTTGAAGTGATCCTGTTTGTTGTGAGTGAACCTGAAGGTCAGCAGAGTGACTTCAGATACACAGCATGGATACAGCCTTGTACTCCTGTTTTGGAGCCTTTAAAGGTATCTCAGGAGATGTGATTGGCAATAAGAGGATAGTTTTTGTCCTGGTTGCAGTTAAAGCAACCTCTTGGATTGTGTTGACAATAATTCTTCCTGTTTGCTTATACATCAAATTCCTTTTGTTGGCTCTTGATCCAAGCGTTCCTGATAATTGCACTGTAGCATGAAGGAGCACACTTAGAGTTTTTGAGTGTAAGGCAGCACTTGCATTTAAGGAAGATTTGGCACACGTTGGAGATTTATGAAATAAATCAGTATATTACTTCTGTGAAACGAGGAACAGTAAATAGGTGGTAGCATTGAGATTCAGGTTGCTATTCCTTTGGCTATCATCCCACTGAGATAATGAGAACAATTAACACCATGTTTACATATTGTCTGCTCAAACTTGCCCAAAGGCTTCAAATATAACGGCATTAGCTGCTGTTCAATTTATAAGGATTTCCTTAGGGATTGTAGAGAGCTGCAACTTTTCTAAAGAGAATGTTCGTTTTCTAGGCCACTGCAACCCAAGCAATGTGTGTACCTGCATGTTTGTATTATATCCCCCATAAATGCATAGAGTTTTTTAGTGGTCAAATACAAAGAGTTCTATATGGATAGTGCCTGGATCCCAGTTGGATTGAACATTTGTAGTATTTGCATATCAAAATTCGCTTGAAATTTGCCTACAACAAAGACACTTAATTTTTGAATGTACACAGTGAAAGTTGAGTCAAGACGGGGACAAATAAAAAAAGATCTGAAGTCACTTGCCCACCCACCAGCTTCTGTTTTGCTCTTAATCTGGCCGAAAATTCATTCTGGGCATCTCTTTGTTGGACCAGTCCAGGGCCTAGTTAATGATATTTAACAGCCTGGGCTGTTTGCATGACATGACAGCCCAGGTTGTGGTGCATGCAGCTGCCATTTTTAATAAGCAACCACCTCCGCTCAGGGGTTGTGTTGTGCGAACCCAGCAAGCGTGAATCAGGCATGTGTTATGTGTCCTCACACAGCTTAAAACAGGCCATGGGTTATATGATGGTTGTTTAACCGTCACATAATCCATGCTCTTTAAGTTCACGTGACATGACAACTCCCAAGTTGGAGTTGAATATGAAATGTGGTCCCTGCAGGCAGCACAGCTCATCATGGGCTAAATAACTCACTATGATTCTCATCATGTTATCTGAACCTAGTAATTGACCTGGTTAGTATGACATGGGTTAATTTATCACGGTGGCTGTCACATACTGTGCATGTGCAAACCCACGTTCCAGGGGGTGTTTGAGGTTTAGACAACCCTCAAATAACCCACTTGTTTTAGGTTTATTTGAGGATTGTCTAACTCTCAAGTAACCCCTGCCACCTGGGTTCACATGACATGACAAGCCACAGCAAGTCGGGTACCTGTGGGTGCCATGCAAAAATGACATCCCTGTATGCCTGTCACAGCGCCACAGACCCATGGGTAAATTAAGCCATGATGGGCTGTTGTGACATGTGATCAGACTCTGTGTGTGTGTGTGTAGAACATAATCAATGATTGAACTGGGAACTGAAGGAAGCAATTACATAATGAATCAAGTTTAAACTATCAACAAATATATCTGTTTTCTGTTGTCAGAAGCAAATGGTTGCTTTAGTATTATTTCTTGCCCTTAGCTTAGGCTTCCTGATCCCTGATGCTAAAACACATTCAAATGAATAACGATAGGGGAGGCCATCTTGGCTGTTAAAGGTGGACAAGAAACAATTGTCATGTGTTAAAATTTTCAATTGGGGTGCAATATATGGCGTGGGCTTTTATTATTCATCCTCATGAGGTCATTGAAAACACCTTTCTTGAAAATCATGGCAGTGCTGACTAATGCTATCACTTAACAACAGGCATGTACAGATCACACCATGGCTAACTTTTTCGCTCACATGCAACTATTACTATTCTGTGGATTTATAAATTGAGAAGTTCTCCTGCAACAATCTAATGTGTTAATTTGAGTTATTTGTGCTCTCTGTTTCTTACCATTCTCTTGGAGGCAATTATCATGATTTCTCATAAGCAGAGAACCTTTTGGAGCATTGTGTATTCTTTCTACACCTTTAGAAAATAGAAAATTTCCCGGCTCACCTGATTGCTCTTTAGGTTCTCATAACACAAGAAATAAGACTCATGGCTGACTGGGGAAAGCAGGTCCTGGAAAATCACTTTGCTTGACAAGCGATATGCTCACAAGAATACTTACTTTGGAGACATTGATTAACAGTATTTTTGTGTCACTTTGATATTGCACTAAACAATGTTGCATGTATTGGTGCTTTGCTTTACTTCATGTAGTTACTATATTGCCTCACTGCATTGTTCCTGTGACATTCTACAATTAGGTGTCCAGTCTACTTGTAGCATAGGTTGCTCCACATGGCTGCCAACTCAAGCACCACAGTTTTTGTTATTTTTATTGCATCTAATATTACATATCAAATATGTATTTAATATTTGATCTTTATGTACACCATCCATAGATCCTCTTTGGGATGAATGTGTGGTCTGTTTTTTAACATTTTTTACAACCATTTCTTTCCATCGTATGCTTTCCAAGCACCTTCTTTGGTCCTTTTACCAAGTCTCTTAGCTTTTAATGCAGATGGGCTACTTAACAGGGATGTCCAATAAATCTTTACTGATGGTGCAACAATGGCAACCACTAGGCTGGCCATTGTAATCATTATAGTAAATGTGGCCTTGAGAAACAAATAATCCCTTAATGTTTGATAGGGAATTATTCCAGAAGGAAATGGATCTGTGTAAAAAGAAGTATCCTATCTAAGGATTCACAGTACTCATCTGTTTGTGTAACCAATAGACTCTTTATGGTGCAAACATAAAGATGTTCTGCCTGGAGTATGTGTAGATGCTAACAAGAGAATACTAACTGGCAAATTACTTTAGAGAGGAGAAAGGTGTTTCATAGGCTGTGAGTAATGTCTGGTTCATACATGTAGTGGGCTTGTGGTAGCTGCAGGAAAACCACTTGCCATACCTCCGTGTTGGAGCTTTCAGCTTGTGGCCAGCTTTTTCTGCTTAATTCACTACCTCACTCTGGATTCAAAATGGCACTGGTGGGGTGGGGGAGTATGAGGCTATCGACAATGTTGTCACAAGCAAATAGGTTTCAGTGACACCTAATCCCTGCTCAAATATAGGATTTGGGACACATTCACACATTGATTTTGGGCACATTGACCATATCACACTTTCCCTAAAGCAGGGAGGGGCAATTTGTGGCTTTCCAGATGTTTTGGCATACAACTCCCATCATCCCTTATCATTGCTTGTTAAGGCTTAGGGCGATAGGAGTTGTAGGTCAAAGCATCTGGAGAACACAACTTGCCCATCCTTGCCCCAGAAGAAGTAAGCAGAGGGAAAGGTGAGATAGGAATGTGTACTTCAAATGCATCTTGTCAATTACATAGATTTAGATAGAAAGATGGATAAAATCATATTGTTTTCAAGAAATAATTTTGTTTTGTACAGTGAATGTCATTTCTTTGCTTTCATTTCATTGGAGCTCCAGAACCAGGAATCTTCTCATGTAGAATAGGGAATGGTTTGCAAGGATAGTTCTTTGCTTTGACAAATATGAGATTTTTTTTTTACCATTTCTGGTTTTAAGGAAGCATAAATTTGAACTAGCTGAGTCAGCTGTTTAGTTAGGCTGTAGGGCGAAAACGCCGAAAAGACAGCGCAGCTGGTGAAAGCAGCCAAAGCTATCAGCCTACATTTACTTTCTTTTGATGACTTCTTTGTTTCATAATCTTTTTTAGATGACCTCTACTTTGTCATTATTTTTCTCAAGTGTTGATGACCAGTTTATTTTTAGAGCCCTCTCCACCTGTCTCCTTTCAGGATATTTAAGCTGTTCTGTAATTGCTTTCTACTTTTAGTTTAAAACAATAAAAATGGTAAAGACAGTTTGAAATCCAAACAAAACAAAAAAAGGGGCATCAAGCTCTCATAGCAAAGAATTCCTTAGAGATGCTTTTATACTTGCTTGCCAACAATGCTGATACTGGTCACAATCCACCATTGAAAAGAATGGTAAGTGTAAAAGAGCAGCCCAGCCTGCAATATGGGGATCATAACAGCTGACTTTATTTGCACTGACATTGGCAGGTTAATTTTTGTCCTGTTTACTGACACAACGTAATCATATTTTTTTCACATGAAATAACACCTGGGTTAAGAAGGGCATAAACTCTTGTCTTTGCTGCTATCATTTGTTTCTGGGTAAACACATTGATGCTCAGTCTCAATGTCAGTAAAATCCTGGATTTCTCCATTGTTTTCCTATGGAAAACTGTAAGCCTATCTCAAAAATGGCTTCAAAATGCATCAAGAAGTCCCTTCTATAGATAATGGGTGTATCCCTTTAGACCTTAAAAAAATAAACTCCATGTACAACACTGTTTCCCTAAATGTCTATTATACCCTTAATTCTGTCATTGGCTCAGAACAATCGAAGGGAGCAGCAGGCTCGTTTCTCATTAAACTATTACACCAGTCCTTTTTCAGCTTCACTGGCTGCCAGTCCAGGTCTGGGCCCGATTCAAAGTGCTGGTATTAACATTCAAAGCTCTAAATGGCTTGGGGCCAGTTTATCTGAAGGAACACCTCCTCCCATATGTGTCTGCCCAGACCCTAAGATCATCCTCAGGGGTCCTTCTCCATGAGCCCCTGCTAAAGGAAGTGAGGCAGGTGGCTACCAGGAGGAGGACCTTCTCTGCTATGGCACCCTGGCTGTGGAATGAACTCCCTAGAGAGGTTTGCCTGGCACCTACATTATACACTTTTCGATGCCAGTTGAAGACCTTCTTATCCTCCCAGTATTTTAACAGTTTATCATTGTAGTCTTTTAACCTTGCTGTTTTAAATCTGTATTTTAAATCAGTATTTTAAATCTGTATAAATCTCTCCATTGCTGCTCAGTTTTTCCCCTGGTTGTGCATTTATATATAACTGTTATTGTATTTTTATACTGTTGTTTGTTTTATACTTTGAGTTGTGTCTGATGGTTTTAACTTTTGTGAACCGCCCAGAGAGCTTTGACTATTGGGCGGTATAAAAATGCAATAAATAAATAATAATTGGGTAGGAGACTGCCTTGCATCTTTTGCCTTATATCTCTTGCACTATAAGAGACTTGCTTTTTTCAAACATTAAATGAAAGGAACCCAGGCAAACTATTGGTACAAACAGGCACCAAGTACCATGGCTAGAATGCAGGAAAAATCTGGCCATAAGAACAAAGATGTTCAAAAAGCAAAGGAAGTGTCTGTGTTTGGCTTAGGAAGACCAAATTTATGAAGTTGAGGAAGTTGCTGAGTGTGATCATTGGTCCATCCAGGCCAGTGTTGTCGACACTGACTGGCAGAAATGACTGTCCAGGGTTTCAGGCAGGAGGTTTTCCAACCCTACCTGTAGATGCTGTAGATTGAACCTTCAACCTTCTGCATGTGTGTGTGTGTGCGCTATGCCCCCGCCCCACCCCTAGTATAGCCTGGTTGGCCATACAGAATAACTAGGCTATATGGCCACCCTACAAAAAATCTGCATTCTGGATCCAGATATAGATGGCATTCCTTAGGACTACTGCTTATATCTCATCCACTCTTATACTGGACAAAATGGATAGGCTAAAATGTTTATGTCATAAGATAAGTGAACTGGAATTTTTTCAAAGTGATGGGGAATACTCGTTCTAGGGTGGTATTGAGAGTCTTGCAGCCAAGTGAAGGTGCTCAGTTTGTGCTAGGAGTTGGGACACTCTGCATAGTTGAGATGGGGAAATACACTGCAGAGAATCAGTTATAGCAAAGTTGGCTAGGAAAGCGTATTAGAAAATATTGACAAACCAATTCCCAGAAGGTTGTACCTGAGTAGCAGGCATTTAGAGGAAAATTAAAGCAAGAAAGTTTCTGTATTCTAGATGGATGCAGCGTAAGCTTTTACAAAAGTCTAGTTTCAGCACCTTTGGGAAAATTTGAAAATGGATACTTTTACAGTTTCCTAAGGGATTTCCATGATTTTATATATAATGCAGGAAATATGGTTTCTGATTTCATCTACTTTAATATGACAGTAAGAGAGCTAATGACTAATGCTGAGAGGAATTTTTAAGAGACACATTGACTTCTAATTTTGTCTGCTTGTTTGCTTTGTGTCGAAATTAATTCAGTTTTGTAGTGACCGTGCTTTAGGAACTGGCATACACTTGACATTTTCTCATAATCATTTCCATATTCCTCCCTCTGAAGCACTGTTTTGATTAAGTACTCAAAAAGCTCTGCTAAAACATCTACCATTGTTGTAGAGTCAAATGACCGTTGTCTTGAACTCAAGACCAATAATTGAAAGAATGGTTCACAATTGATTTCAGGGACGTTAAAAGCTTGATACATACTTCAACCGTTTCCCCTCCTTCTGCCTTTTAAACTTTGCAGAAGGGCTAATTTGGAAGAAGCATGAGTAATCACACATTAAGGATAATTTATATTATTATAAGACAAATAGCAGATAATGGTAGCACCCAGAGGGCACCCTTCAAGTGTCAAGCTTTTGTTGTTCCAGGTGCTGCATCAACTGTGGCTTTGCTGGGAGATGGATCCTATAATAAATAGCCTGTTGCGATAGCCATTCAGTCAGGCTGGCTTTCAGGTCTTCTTTGTATTAATTACAATAATTCACATGTAGACTCCTTGACTGACAATCCATCCAGATAGTTCTGGCTTTATATAAATGGAAAAAGAGCACTTCCAGATAATACGTCTACACTGCAGCTGAATAGGAAGATGGGGGCGGGTGGGGATGTCTCCTGGTTTGTAGGAGTCACTCTAAATTCTACTGTAAAAACTGTTGCATGTGTTCCAATTATTATAGTATCTATTTCTTATTACTCAAATTACTCGCATTTTTTTTTATTAAAAATTATTTATAGACCACCTTTCATCATGAAAAATTACAAGGTGGTTTATAATATAAACCTGATGTTATAAAACCACAGTAAACAAACAGCAACTATTCCATATTCAAGAGGACAGTACTAAGAATCAATGTCCAAGAATGCTCGCATGAATAGACATGGGTTTTACTGACCGGTGAAAGACGTACATTTTAGGTGCCTGTTGGAGCTCTAAGAGGAAGCAATTCCACCATGACCTCTCCTTCATGGAACAACATGCCTTGGTAGTGGCACCCACCCTCTGTAAGACTCTCCCACGCGTGGTCTGAGAGGCAAAATCGATGGAGTGCTTCAGATGCCTCTTGAAGATACATCTATTTACTTAAGCATTCCCTGACTTGTAATCACACAGCTCTGTTTTACTGACTGTGTAATGTTTTTAATGTATTTATTATTTTATACTGGTTTTACACTGGCTTTTATATTATATTTTATGTACTTCTTATGTAAACCGCCTAGGAATCAAGCAGTATGCAAGTAGTTTAAATAAATAAATAAGGTACCACAACTGAGAAAGCCCTCCTTCAAGTTGCCATAAGATGTGTCTCTGCTAACTGTGGCATGACTAGGTCTCTTCTGATGACCTTAGTGAATGGACTGGCCTATACAGAAGGAGGCCCTCTCTCTCTCTCTGATAGCCTGGCCCCAAAGGAACATATTGATCTGTGTATTCATATAGTTCTACTTGTTCATACTGAGCTGTGGTGTCTACATCAAATCTGTGCAGCTGGTTGTCCACAGAACCAAGCCCTTTATTGGGCCTGTTCAGGTGACGCTTCAGGCTCTCTGTTTAGCGAAACTGTGGTTTTCTGGGGTTAGCACTAACCGCAAGCCGTGCTGTCGCACACAATACTTTAAGCCGTAGTTAGAGCCACTAACCCTAGGGTTAGAAAGTGACCAGGGTTTAGCAAAATGCATCACAGAAGACAGCTTAAACCCTGCTGCTTAACCAAAAGCTTTAACCATCAGGGTTTAAGGTGCCTTCTGAACAGGCCCATTGGGACCCCAAAGCTGCTTGATAATGCCTGTTTTTTCAAGTCCTAGGCAAGCAGCTGGAACAGGAGGTTTATCGAACTCAGGTAGGGCCCTGTGCATGTCTTGTGGACTGCATTTGGCTTGGTCACCAGTTGTGCAGACCAAGGGCACATCCTTGTCAAGCCAAATCCTTGTCAGATTTTCCTCACCTTTATTTGCAAAGGAACCCCAATTCACTTTCTCTAAGATGTTTTTCATACATTCACATTCTTCATGTTGTCTTTGCATCACACATATGGGCTCTGCGCCTGCGCGGAGCCTCGATTCGGGAAACTTATATAGCTGAGGATGGTTTTGGCAGGACCCTCCCCCCACCCCCGCCGTCCTACTGTTCATGTCCCTAGAGGGTTCCTGCCCAGTCCCCTCAGTTCTTTTTTGACCATCTTGTTGGTTGCCTCATATCGAACTTCACTCTTCCCCAGAGTGTTTGTTAGTCTTGTTATTGCTGAGGTTTTTCCTTCTTTCTCTCCTAATCTTTCTGTCATTTTTCTCTCACTATGTATATATTTTAAAAAGTAGAATAGTTAAGTTTTTTTTGTCATCTTTGGTCACTGTGCGGCGAAGACATATCGCCTGGAAAGTACCATTCTGCAAATGTGTGTGTTGTGGCAGCAAGTTACCCCACAAAGATGGACATTCACTTTGCCCTTTTTGTTTGGGGGAGTCTCATGTAGTGGAGACCTGTCCCCACTTGCAAAGTTTTACTAAGTAGGTGCAATGTAACTGATCGAAGGGCTTAAAGGCGCTCCTTTGGAAGAAAGCCTTGGAGGTAGTGAACAGACAGGCTCCTACTTTTGAACTCTTTTCTGCATGATAGACTTTTTCATAGTTTTCTGTGTTAAAGAAATGGAGAATAGACCTGCTCCAGGATGATGGAGGTTCATCCTAGTTTAGCAGGAAGGAAGGCCCTTTCTACACCTAAGGATTATCCCAGGAAAATGGAGGAATCGTCCCTGCCTGCTCCAAGGATCCCCTGTATGTCATTTGCATGCACAGGGATGATCCCAGGATAATCCCTGGAAAAAAGGCAGGTGTAGAAATGGCCGAAGCTTCCTACAACAAAAGATGATGATAATTGTAAAATTGTGGCAGTGATGTCAAAGACTGGACTCAGACAATAACTGTAGCCATCACAGGGTGAGTTTTACAGTCACTTAGGTTGTCTGAAAGTGTCTCATATACAGTGGACTCCAGAGCCGCTATGCTCTGACACATTCCCAAATGTGACATAGCCACATATGCTGCCACACACTAGACCCGTTCAAACTACCCAATTATGCAAATTTCCTATCATGCTGTCATTGCAAAAGTCACTAGCAGATAGGAGGAATCATTGACTCACCAAAGTAACCCAAAATGTAATTGACCATCATCTTAAGATTAGATATTTCTGGAAAAACTGAGGGAGAAAAAGAGTGAGGGTAGGGTTAGCTGTGGTGGTTTGCATCACTACCGGTCTTTAAATCACGTTAGGTTCTTTCTCCACAAGAAATGCTGCAACTCAACCAAAACTTATAGGCTAGATATAGGAATTGTTAGGTGAATTTTTACAAGACTTTTTAAACAGAACGTCAGGTTTTATTACCATAATGGTTATCTTCTTGCCTTAAAAATCGATGAGTCTATAAATGATTACTTTAGAGAAGCAGCATCAATCAATTAATTTACCCTGTTCTGTTTTGCCTTCTTCTTTTATTTATGGCTTTAATTCCTCAGAGTTGCACATTTTATGCTGCGAAGTGAATGGAAGATGCTACATGAATATACAGTCTTAGCTACAGCTTTTGATATCATGAAACAGAACTCCTCCTTGTAGGTGTTAAAAGCACACTAATGATAATAACTCCGATGGGCTGAATTCACACCAGCACAACTATTGGTTTCTTGGGAAAACCAGCTTGAAAAAAGAAATTATTGCACTAGAATTTGCATTTCACACATGTTAAATCCGATTTAATTAGTGCTTGAACATCCAGCGCTAGTACATAATCTTGCACTGCTGTGAGTGACCCCGTGGTTACATCGGAGCCAGGAAGATGGTTGAGAGCAGTGGTGAAAAATCCAGGGGGGAGGAAGCCAGGAGCAGGAGGAGGAGGAAGGGTCAGACCAGAGAAGTGGTCAAGAGACCAAAAATGCACATCACTTTGCTTTGTCTTTCTTGCTTGGTCTATAATAAGTGCAGCAGGTCTGATCCAGACCAGGACCTCACTATGTAGGTTAGGAGGGCTGGTATCCCTTTGCCTCCCCCCCCCCCCGTGCCTGTAATGGGGTGACCCATATTGGAACCAAAGCAGGGACAAAGGGTTAAAGGATGTCCTGTCTGTTGGTGGATTTAATAAGACCCCTCTAGAGAGCCAAAAAGGAATTTTAGGCGCTGCAGGACATGGGGGGGGGGGGCTGCATTGGATACTACCTTTATTGCAGTCTACAGGAACTGAAAAACCCTTTTCCAGACACTGCATAACTAGGGGAATGAACTGGAATACTGTCTCTTTACACCTGTCTGCATTCACTAAGGGATCATTTTTCCAAGCACTGGGTAACTACGTATGTGTGTTTTATGCAAGTCTGCAAATCCACGCTTACCAAAGTCTTATCCAGGAGCTATAGGACAAGGGAAATGGATTGAGAGCTGTTATGCAAGTCTACATTTATTACAAGTCTTATCCAGGGGCCGGGTAAGAAGGGCAATGTGTTGGACACTGTACATTTGCTGTGGAAGGCTTGGGGGTGCCGTCAGCACTGATCCCTTAGCCTCCACCCACATGAGGTACCCAGGTGTGCTTGCCCAGCAGAATTCCTTGGTCTTTCCAAGAGACATTCATTTGGATACATGCCTGCTTTCCTTCCGCCTGAAATAACATGGGGTTCATATTTGCTGGTGTGCGTGTGCATGTCAAGTGGAAACGCTAAATCCTCAATAGAAGTATCCATGCTATAAAAGTTAATTGATGTTACCATGGTGGTAAAGTTTAGAATAAAATGAAGAAATAAATGCAAATACAAACTGAGAACTTTGAGTTACTTTGACATTGCTAGTAAAAGATGCTCTACTTTGTAGACCAGAAAGATGGACATAAAAGAGAAAACATGTGGTGGCATCTTCCTTTCAGACTATTATATGTGGGTTTGAGTTATGCCTACTACCTTACTTCCTACTACTCTTTTCCTGAGTTGTTTGTAGCCTCCCTTTTTAAATGATGATGTCATGGTCTCTCAGGAGGTTCTTGTTCTGTCTAAGGAAAGGATTTGTGCAAAAAAGGACTACTAACATATAAGACTGTCAATGAAGCTTGACTGATGCTTTCACAAGAATCACATCCGTATGCCGTGAACAGTACGAGACAGTGGCATTGTGTTTCCCATGACATATCCAGCGATATACAGTGTGGAATCCAAGAATGCCTTTTGAATCGTTAATACTAGAATTGTATTTTCTCCTTTTTTGGGGAATAGAAGCAGAGACGATAGGGCTGGAGGCTGGAAATGGGTTGCCATCTTGGAAATTTAATGACCAGCTCTTTCCCTGTGATGTGTGTGGAAAAGTGTTTGGCCGACAGCAGACGTTGTCCCGACATCTCTCCCTGCACACAGGTAACACTTTGTTATTAATAGCGTTGGGCAGTTTCACTCTCTCTCTTTTTCATGGCAACAATGAACATTCCTTTGCATGCAAAAAATGGTGGATTGATCTATCCCCAACACTCATAGGCGGCCCTCTATGCTTTTGCAACACTCTTTGCAACACTCATAGACAATGTCTGAAATGTACCTGTCTTCTTCTTTCTGTGATTACTGGAAAATCCCTAAATTAGGGATCAGCAACTGGAATCCTGTGGGCCAAATCCAGGTCCCTGACAAATGCTACCTAGTCGCCAACCTAGAGGGAAAACGGTTGCAAAGAAAATCATATCAGTAGCAATAATTGGACTAATGCTGGTGGTGGAGGTTGTGGTGCTGACCCCTTACTGACGTCTCATAGTAGCTCTTTGGGAAAACAGCTGCTCAGAGCCCTAAAGTAATTTTTGACATCTGAAGTAACCAATGACCTATTCAGTGATCCAAAAAGCTAAAAGACTTGGGCTGTAGATATGATCTAGAGATGCCCTTTCTAGCAGCAGGGGAAACAATGCTGATGCCCTGATAGGAAAAACAGAATATCTCGATTTAGTCTTTCCTCAGAGATGATAGTGCTATTTGCTATTGCTTAAGTGAGAAGTGTTCAGGCTGCTGGATGTTGAATACAGACCAGACACACCTGTGCAATAGCAATTTTTGCACACAGGTACAGAGTCCAGATCATTTGCCTTTAACATTAAACTAATACTTGTCAGATTAATTACACCTATAAGAAAATTTAGGGTAGGTTTGTTCATTTCTCCCTCCATCCAAACAAAGGCAACCTGGACAGGGCCTTCAGCCCATCTTCTTTTCCTTGCAGAAGATCTGTCCCTCTAGCTTTAGACCAGATTGGTCAACAAAATTACTGCAATCAATAGATGTGCAAAAAGCCATTCAAAATATACAGGAGCCACTTAAAGTCTACTTACATTCGTGTAGTCATACTGAAGTATGGCCATAGCAAATATAATGATACTAACTACTAAGATTTTTAAAAAAACAGAAGGAACTGAGTGCATTTACTAATGTTGTGAGCTAATTACACTATTACCCTCTTTCTTGCACAAGCATTTGTTTTAAATTATAATAAAGCACCGAATGTGGATATGTAACTACAGATGATGCTATTTAATTTTGTTCTGGATAATATTACCCAAATGATGATTCGGAGTTATTTGATCTAGACTCTAGAATCTAGATGAATGCTTCAAACATATTGCTTAGGTAAAATTGATGTGATATTGGCTGCATTGATTTTAATTAGAGAAAGAAGTCACTCATTAGCACATCTATGTTGTATTAAGGAAAAGAAACTTTTAAGTAGCAAAGGTTTTTAAAGTTAATCTACCAACCAGTGAAACCTATTTGACTTTAAACTGATCTAGCTCCATTGATTTGAAGGCCTTCCTGCTGTCACAAGAAAGTCCCATTGGGGTTCAAACATATGGACTAAAATAAAAAATTCTGAGAATTTACTGGTTTGCAGCCACGGAAAGCAATGCCAGGTCGTTCCTACTAATTAGGGTGACCACATGAAAAGGAGGACAGGGCTCCTGTATCTTTAACAGTTGTATTGAAAAGGGCATTTCAGCAGGTGTCATTTGTATATATGGAGAAGCTGGGGAAATTTCCTCTTCATCACAACAGTTAAAGCTGCAGGTGCCCGGCCCTCTTTTAAATCTGGTCACAGTATAGCTCCTGCAGCTTTAACTGTTGTGATGAAGAAATTTCACCAGGTGCAACATGGATACAAATGACACCTGCTGAAATTCCCTTTTCTATGCAACTGTTAAAGATACCCTGTCCTCCTTTTCATATGGTCACCCTACTACTAATGCCACCAATTTGGGTGCCACCAGTTAATGCTGCTATCCATCTTTAAGCTGTAGAAGTGGATGATGAGTTCAGCCTGAATGACATAGAAATGGAAACTTTAATGTCCTTAGGGAGAAGGCAGACGTAGCATATATGGAGTGGTGTAGTTGATCTGGAAATCACCTCTCTGCATTCAATCCAAACATTCCAGCTCCAGCTGTGCAGTGCTGATTTGCTGACCCCTTGTGATGTCACTTAGACAATTCCCAGAACAGTTTTGCACTTTTAAAAACTTTCCTCTTTAGATGATGATGATGGGCAGCCCAACTGAAGCATGTGGGGGGACTCAGCATTCATTCTGCTGATATGCATGTCTGTCATTTCAGTTGCAAAGCCAGGCTCACCCTGAGGCTGAAGGCTGTATCTCTCCCCCACCCCCGCCATTATGTGTCCATATCCACCCTTCGAAGGATTTGCCTTAACTCAAGGTTTTATTGCAGAGCAATTCAACACTGTGCTTTCACATAAATATCTCCCAAGACATGACACTCCTGCGTAGCATTGACCACTATGCGCGAACTGGTGTTCAAGTGCAAAAGTGATTTCAGCCCCTCAGACTGGATTGCACTTCACATTTCCTAAATTACATTTGCAAGCTTACTACTCTTTCATATTTTTCTGCTATTATTTTTAAGGTCAAAATATTTGGAGAAAGTTATAACAGGTGAAATGGTATCTCTTGCTGGGCTATGTATTTATTTTAAGGTCTTGCACACTTCCATGCCCAGAGGGATATAATTAAATAACTACTTGGTCTGATGAAAGGTACCATTTCATACGTACTCCCTTGTTCTGTGTAGTCTAAAGTAATGTTTTCAGAAGGGTGGGTTTTTTTTGCACTTTTAAACAATATGCTTATCCCAGCCAAAGATAAAGATTTTTAAGCCCCATTGATATCAGTAGGAAAGATCTAAGAATGTGTTTTACTCTCGCATTGAAATAAGCAGAGCTGAAAAGTACTTACCTTTGGCTGGATTGTGCCCAGTGTTTGAGATTATTCTGAAGGGTGAACAGGCTTCAAATAAATAAATCGGAGGCATGCATTTCTGTATTAGAAATGATGCTTCAACCATAACTCAGAATCACTTTGCATGTTCACCGGGCTTATTTGCTCTGTTATGTTTGACACCATGCAGAGAGGCATTCATGCATAGTGAGAGAATCTGTGCCTGTTTTTAGAACGATGCCTCTGCATGATTCTAGGCTGGCAGAATCTGGGTGCTCCTGAACCTAGGTGGGTGAGGTATCCCCCTTACGCCCGGGGGCATCCGTATGAAAGGGCGAGGCTTCTCGCAGAGAATGTGGAAGGGCCCCGTGCCCACCGCCTGAATTTCTTGTGGGTCCCAAGTGAGATCAGAGACAGGGGGGAGGTGTGTTCAGTGTGTGCAAAGCCCCGTTCAAGGTGTTTAATGTTTCTTTCCAGAAGAGAGAAAATACAAATGCCATTTGTGCCCCTATGCTGCTAAGTGCCGTGCTAACCTGAACCAGCACCTGACTGTCCATTCCGTGAAGCTGGTGAGTACAGACACTGAGGACATTGTCAGCGCTGTCACTTCCGAAGGCAGTGATGGAAAGAAGCACCCTTATTACTACAGGTGAGGACCCCATTGAAAGCCAAGCCCAGAGACCAGGCTCCAGCTGCCTTTTCTGCCTGTCCGTTGATTCAAAGCCAAGGCCAAGCCCTGTTATGTTTCCTTGGGAGGGAGAACCTGCCAGGTGTATTTGGTTTGCCTCCGTTTCACCCTCAGCAATGACCAAAGTATGAGCAATGAGGATTTCACTGTAGAACTCCAAAGTTATCAGCACCTCAAGGATGGAAGTCCTATATCACTACGACAGCCTTCCTCAACATAGTGCCCTCCAGATATTTTGGACTACAACTCCCAGTATTCCTGACACTGGTTATGCTGGCTGGGGCTGCTGGGAGCTGAAGTCCAGAACATCTGGAGGGTATGAGGTTGGGGGAGGCTGATCTACATTATTCTTCCCCTTCCTGATTCAGCTCCCACTTCCCACTTGCTGCACTTCCCAGTCTGTGCCCAAATCCTCTCCTTGTACTAAGTCTATGCCCCTCACACCACACAGTCACTCCACCTTCCCTCTCACATTCGAGAATGACTAGCTGAAGAATACCCCACTGCATGAGTCAGGGGGTTTCTCTAAATGAGCGATTTATCGCACACTTTTGACTGGCCACTCACAGAAGTTTGCTGATCAATTACATGATGTCATAAGCAGCCAGGATGTCTCCTGTGCTATCTCCCCTTATCCCACTGTCAGAAAACACAGAGAAAATCAACTTAAAAAAATATATATCGCAAAATCAGCTCGTGTAATGGTGGTGTTGCGCTATAATTCTGCCACTAGATGGCACTATTGAGTTGAATGGAGGATGCAAAGATAGGCAGTACTGAATCCAAACCACGTGGTTGACTGTGGCCACCAGTGTAACTGAGCCAATTGCAATCCCAGAACAAAAACGGAAGCAGACAGCAGCAAGGGTCTTAAATGTAGAGAAGCTTAGGAGCTATGGGCCCTTCTATGAATGAGTAGACTGAGTCAAACATCATTGTATCTATGCGGTGACATCTCAGCTTTTTGTCTTCTGAAAACTCTTTGAAATGTGGGATGAGCCAGTATGGGGAGAGCTACAGTCTGGCCACTTCTCTGTAACATGCTAGAGCAGCCACACAAGCCGCTGCCACTGGATGGCTTCACCACCTCATCTGTTTGTCTGATTCCACCCTGTAAGAGTGTATAGTGCAAACAAACAAGTAACTGCAACATAATTAATGACTACCTGAGCCTCCAGACCACGTTTGACTCCATGTGTGGGTCGTTCACGGGTAGCTGCTTGCTGCACAGATCCTCTGTTTACCTTGCAAATCCCAGGACTGCAAACTGGGCAGAATGGCACGGAGAAATTGGGGGATCTTCATAACAAGTATGAGCCTCGGTAAAGCAGCAGTTTCTGCAGCTGAAACTCTCCCCACGGCCTGAGTTTGATCCCAGCGGAAGCTGGTTTCAGGCAGCCGGCTCTGGTCGACTCAGCCTTCCATCCTCCCGAAGTCGGTAAAATGAGTACCCAGTTAGCTGGGGGAAAGGTAATCACGGCCGGGGAAGGCAACGGCAAACCACCCCGCTATAAGGCCTGCCAAGAAAACGTCAGCGAAAGCTGGCGTCCCTCCAAGAGTCAGTAATGACTCAGTGCTCGCACGAGAGGTTCCTTTCCTTTCCTTTCCTTCATAACAAGTGGCTCCACCCAAAAGGGTGGTCATACAGAACCTCCTCTATGCATTTCCAAGTGGCTGATTGTGTGAATCGGGCCTTGGATGTCTGGTCACACTTAAGTCTCAGGCGTTCGTGTTGATCGCCTTGACTGCAATGTCCATGTACTTTTCAGTGTTTTGACTTATTTATTTTAAATAAGAATGCCTTAAAACAGTGGAGAGACCCTGTAAAGCAAGTCAGCTTTTATTTATTTATTTATTTATCTATCTATCAATCGATCTGTATGTACTTACATATGTACGTACATACACATGAACGTGTATATCCTGCCTTTCTAAGCAAAGGCCATCTCAAGGCAGCTTGCAGCAATTTAAAATGAGCAATATTCTGTAAACAAGACAATTTAAAATACAATAAAACAATGGGGAAGAGGCAGGGTGGTGGTGGTGGAAATCACATAAAAGGTCCTAACAGAAAAACATCCATCGAACTAAAATGGTCTTCAGTGTCCAATTAACGACAGGCAGTGACTCATCTCTCTTGGGAGGTCTTTCCATAATCTAGACATCATGGTAAAAAAAAACCTTTCTCTCATCCCCACCAGCTAGTTTGGGGGCACGGGAGGGAGAGAGCAAGAAGGATCTCAGAAGTTGAGCAAAGTTCTCGAGGCAATTCCTGAGACGCCAGTGGGTCCCAGGCTGTTTAGGGCTTTAAAGGCCAAACTCAGCACCCGAAAGAGGTTTTTTTTAGTGCTGTTGAGACTAGCAGGACCATGAGCTGACTGCAAAATTGTCTCCCCGTAGCATTTGTGTTTGCATAGCTGATTAGTGCTTTTGCTCGGTCACGCAGAAGGAATCCCTGAGCCCATTCTGGCTTGCTTGTGCTAAGAATGCCCGGCATTTCTGCATGAGAGCCCAACCTGACGTGGGACCATTTCCAAAGCTCGGGAGCTGCTCGTGACGTGTGTGGCAAGCTCTCCGTTTGTCCACGTAGCAGCCCGACTAAACATCTTGGCAGGGCTGCAGCACATCTTATTGCCCAAAGGAAATAGCTAGGTGATGTGCAGCATCTGGAACCTGTAGTTTTTAATTAACTTTATGATTATTTAGCATCATTATAGCGTGTTCGGGATTGTTGCCTTGTGCCTGCCCTTAATCAGCTTGGCAGGGCTGTCAGTTCCGAAGCGGTTCAGCAGGCGAAAGGAGATCCCAGTGCAATTTAAACAGCACGGAGAAGACAAAGTTTGTAAAACCAGGAGCCGGTCAGGTTGAATGAAGAGAAGCGATGTGTGTCTGTTCCAAAGGGGTTCCATAAGTGCACGCTCTTTAACTTTTCTAACTCTCTCCCGCTTCCAGTTGTCATGTGTGTGGATTTGAAACCGAGATGAATGTCCAGTTTGTCAGTCATATGTCGCTTCATGTGGATAAAGAACAGTGGATGTTTTCTATTTGCTGCACAGCCTGTGATTTTGTAACCATGGAAGAGTCAGAGATGAAGGCTCATGTCGCCGCCAAGCATGCAGGTGATAACCTCGCTCTGGGTCTGGGCTTGTCTCCGGCTGCCACCTCTCCCACGCTTCCCGAGTTCTCCGCTGAAATGTTGGCTGATGCCATCCCAGTTGGACTGCTACCCTGGCAGAATTCTCCCGGCACTAAACCCACGTGCAAGATTAGGGCCAAACTTGGTTTTAAAATTCCTACCCATGTCATGTGTTAAAATGGCAGCCGTTTTATCATTCAGTTTCCTTTCCCCCCCCCTTTTTTTCTTCGTGTGAGTCAAATAGCTGAGGCTGCTGTGTGAAGAGTTTCCGAGTGTTAAATTGCTTCCATTAGGTAAGAGAACGCAAGAGAACACTGAACATGTCTTCACACTCTCTACGTCTGACTGCATTTGCAAATGCTTCGTATAGTGTAATGTAGGAATCCTCCCAAATATCTTTCGCAAGTGCAAGTAGTGGTGACCTTCTACCCTTGTGCAGGGATAACTTCCTGAACTTTGCACATTCTCATACAGAAACAGTGATGAGTTGCAGGTTCCTTCTTAGCTTCCTTTCTCCCCTCCTATTTGGAGTGCTCAGAAGAGACGTACTAAAAGTTGGCAGAGTATGGGGACTTCTTAAAGGCTGGGACACCAGGAGAAGCTTCACTCCAGTCAAGGGGATCCCCCTCTGTCGTGCTTTAGCGTTGGAAAAATGTGGGAGCCCACGCTGAACTGAAATAGCCCTCCTTACAGAGAGCTCTGTCTTATCCTGGCCTCTGAAATAAAGTGGAATCCCACAATCAAAAGTGGAAAGAGAAGGTGCAGACACTACAAACACACTGAATTCAACTGTGGGGTTGAATTCCGTCTCAGTCATACTTAGAGTTGATCCATTGAAATCAATGGGAAGTTAGTGACTAAATTAAGTCCCATTGATCCAATGGGTCCACTCTAATTATGACTACGTTTGGATCCTACCTTTAGAAAATCATTTTGTAATGCTTTTTTTCCATTTCCACACAGCAATGCTTTAGGTACTTTATATTTCCAGGCAAAATCTGTAAGGATTTTGCAAGTAGAAGAAAAAAGAAAAAGAAAAGGTGGTCACTTCGGTTAGGATGTGGAATGAAGATCATCAGTTCCCTGTTCCACTCTTTCATCGCTTTTGTTCTTGTTCAAAGGATAAAATAATGCCATTGGCCCAGTTCTAGCAGTTAAGTTGCATAGGTGGAGATGATTGGAAAGGTGACATCATTGGATCCTTACCGCGCACGTGCATTGTGTTGGAGTGCCTATGAAAGGGGCTTGCAAAAACGTATCACGCATAGCTTTCCTTTGTAAAGGAAAAAAATGTTTGACCCTACACAGGTTTGATTGAGACAGAATAGAGAAGGACAGCGTGACTGGTAGCTCTTGGTATTTTTCTGGGTCCAGGAAGAGTCAGAGAAAGGAAATGGAGGAGGTTGGGATCACAGTATTGTCTATCGACCTAGAAGCAGCAGCCCTAGGGGTGTTCAAATAAGGGGTTATTCCACTGGTGCTCAAAACTATAAATCAATGGAAGTGCAACAACATTGCTAGTTGCATTGCTTTCAGGAAACATCGACCCCGAAATTCCATTGTCTGGAATGGAACTGTATGGCTGGCAATGGACTTCTTGTCCTAGCCCGCTACCCAAATACAGAACTATCTATCCACTTGCCAGACGCAGATCACCCCAAGTCATGGGTCCCCAACCTTTTGGGATTTGTGGGAATATCAGGGAATTTGAGAAACTGCCGTAAGCACCACCACAAAATGGCTTCCACAGAGGAGGTAGCTAGGCACATAATGGCTGCCATGTGGGCCTGGCTAGTCAAAAGTCAGCTAAAGAAGTGCGGGAGGAAAGAAATAGTGAGCTTAGAGGCTGGGAGAGAGCGGGGGAATAGCAGGCGAGAGGGGAAAGGCAAGAGTAGGAAGTGGAGAGCTCCATGGGCACCACTGGAAGGCCCTGTGGGTTCCATGGCACACACAGATTCTGTGTTGGAGACCGCTTCCCTAAGCAGTCTGGACACAGTGTCCTACCAGCAAGTACATTATTGTTACATTTATATCCTGCCTTTTTTCATCTTGTGAAGAACTCAAGGCAGCTTATACGGTCCTCCTTCCCTCCATTTGATCCTCACAACATGTCAGAGAGATCGTTGTAGAGCAGGCGTGGGCAACTTCCAGCGGTCTGGGGACCAATTCTTCCACCTCTGGTGGTGGTGGTGATGGGGCACACCCTGCTGCTGCTGTGCCACCAAATCTGCTGCCCAAATTTAGCAGCACAGCCACAGCAAACAAATACCCATTTTTCTTTAAAACAAGGCGCGTGTGAAAAGAGCGCATGCCTTATTTTAAAGGAAAATTGCACCCCCTGGAGGCTTCTGGGAGCACAAGTTTGCTTTAGAAGAAGGCATGTGCTCCTTGTTTTAAAGGGGGGGGAAGTAGGGTTTTGCCACTGCTTTGCCACTGAACGTTGGTGGTGAGGCAGTGGGGGGCCCACGGAATTCGCTGGGGTGCACATGAGGCCTGCGGGTACATTTTGCCCACTCCTGCTGTGGAGCCAATAGCTCAAAGAATAAAGGCAAACCTTTTGTAGCAAGGAGAAGCCCTTGGAAGCCCAACCTCTACTATTTAGAGTCAGTGTGGTGTAGTGGCTAGAGTGGCAGCCTGGGAGTCGGGAGATCCGAGTTCTAGTCCCCCTTTGGCCATGGAAACCCACTGGGTGACTTGGGGCCAGTCACAGACTCTCAGCCCAACCCACCTCACAGGGTTGTTGTTGTGAGGATAAAGTGGAGAGGAGGAGGAGGATTATGTATGCTGCCTTGAGTTCCCTGCAGGAAAAGAAGGCAGGATATAAATGCAATAATAAATAAAAATAAAATAAATAAATCTAGGGCTAAGCTGCCCCAAAGAATGAGGTCCCAGTCCAGCTCTAGCTAAAGGCAAGTTATTGCACATCACTACTGGAAGTGGATGCTCATCCCCACAGGTAACAAAGTATGCATTCAGCCAGATCAGGTGGGCTAGATGAGCATTGCACACTGTGGATAAGAGCTAAGAGCATGCAGACGTGTGAGGAAGGCTGCTTCTGCACATAGACCTCCTTGTCTGGACCGGGACGTGATTTTATTATAACAATGGTACTAATAAGCCAGCTAATATTTTGGGTCGGTTGGTTTGTTTTCCCTACAGGTGAAGAGAGGAAGACACCCAGTGACTCAAACAGCCCTTCTTCTTCTTCCCTGTCAGCACTCAGTGATTCTGCCAACAGCAAAGAAGAGGCAGAGATCAGCCCCAAACTCAAGGGTTCAAACAACCTGCTAGTTATTTCCGTAGTGCCTGGTAGTCAGACCTTCTTAAACGCAGAAGAAAAGTCAGAGAAAGGTAAAAAGTTGGTGGACTGGATGCAAAGACGCTCCCTCCGCTTCCTCAAGGCTGTGGTGTGCGACTTAGGTAATAGTATCTCTGATTTCCTCTTGCAGGTTTTGAATGCGTTTTCTGTAACTTTGTCTGCAAAACAAAAAACATGTTTGAGCGCCATTTGCAAATCCACCTGATTACACGGATGTTTGAATGTGATGTGTGCCACAAGTTCATGAAGACTCCTGAGCAATTACTGGAGCACAAGAAATGCCACACTGTCCCCACCGGTGGGCTCAAGTAAGGAAAGCAAGTACACAAACTTTTACTGTGTTAAGTACCTCAAACATTGTGGGAGTAGGAACAGAGAAACGTGTGGATGGGATCCATTTCTGATTAGGCAGCCAGAGCCAGGCAAGTTTACCCTGATGATCATGTTTAATTGTCACGAGTCAACACAAACCATTTGGTCTCCTGGGTGACACAGACATTGGACTGAACAGGACTAACAGTGTTGAACAATACCAGGTGACACAAATACGGGGATATTTATTTTTATCTGGAGTGATATAAAACTTCATGGGTGCCATAGGTGTCATAAAAAGATGTGTCATAAAAGCAGGCTTCTTATGACACATCTTTAACAAAAATGTAAATGCCAAGCCTGACGGGTTAATGTAACAGTAACAATAATCATTGCAATGCACTAATTATCTGAATTAGAGGAACCTAGAAAGTGGTACTATTTTACGTCACACTGGTTTCAGTCTAGCCCAGTATTGTTTCCTGAGTGGTAGAAGCAATCCAGGATCCCAGGAGTGTTTTGTTACTGGATTCTTTTTTAAATTGGAAATACCAGGGTTTGAATTCAATGGGCACTCCCTCCAGTGGGTATTCAAAATTCCTGTACATACGAGCAGCCCTCTTCAGTCCAGTTAAGGCACTGCCTGGGATGTGCATGAGAACATGAGAAAAAGGAGAACTCTGCGTGTGTATTCGCAGATCACTAAATTCACAGATCAATTTATAAGAGATTTATTTATATCTATACCTTAGAACAGAATATTTGCAGCAGTTGCTACTATATCTGAGCTGCTAGAATTGTGTAGGCACTGTTAAACCTCACTAACAGTCCAATGCAGTGCACGTCTACGCAGAAGTAAGTCCCACTATGTTCAATGGGGCTTACTCACAGGTAAATGCACACAGGATTGCAGCCTCCGTTCAATGCATCTATCAGTGTTACTCAGAAGGGAGATCATGTTTTCTGGGCTATCTCCTCATAATACATACCAATTCCTGCTCTGCTTTTCACAATTCTTTTCCTTTTGAGTCAGACAAACAGGCTTGCCTCAAAACCATGGACTTGATACTTTAATCTAAAATACATAAATAAATGGGTATCTTGCCAAGAGCTCCTGACTCCCAACACCTTTGTGTCAAATTTGGGATTCAGTGCCAAGAGTATGTGTGTCTTCCTTACATAAAGTCAAATACAAATATTTTTGACCAAATCCAGGTCACAACAGGATTTGGATTTAACTCAGTTCAGTTCCATTGGCTGCTTCAGTTGAGTAGGTTCAGATTGCAATCCTATGAACACTTACCTGAGAGAAAGTGCAGCTGAGCACATTGGTACTTATTTCTGCGTAAACATGCATGCAATGTTAGTTAGCTACAAATACTTGCATTAACCTGGGTTGTGGGTTGTGCTGTGAGCAACTACTAAAATAGGACACAATCCATCTAACTTTAAACAGAAGTGCCATTGTTTCTCACGCCAGAGAATTAAAACCACATGCTTATATTTTCTATTGACAAAAAAAGGACTTTAAAGTGTTTACATTTGGTTGGATTGTACCCATAGCTACATGGACGTGAATTACTGGGGCGGAGGCAGGCTCCGTAGCTACTGCCTTTAGAGATGTTAGGATTTGGCTGAAATTGGAGCGAGACAGGGTTGGTGGGGTTGGTGGATTTATGAAATGCCTTCCGCCCTTTTCCCTCATACTTCCAACACTGGGGCTAATGACTACCCCACTCACTCAGTCATGAGATATCAGAATTGTTAGGTTACATTCCAATAGCCTACAGTCCGGAAGCCAAAAAGTGAGAATTTGGCACATGTGTAACCCAAGATACACAAATTATTATAACAGTCTGGCAGTGGGACATTTTTACACTTTGCATTTCGCACAGGTGATGATGAAGTATGTCCTGAATTGGTCAGGATAGTTTCACGTTAGCTAGGCAGCTGACACCTCATTATAGTTTACCAGTTAAACTTTGTTGCAGTTTGATACACTGAACATAAACTAATGAAACAACCTCCCTCAAGGTAACTTTCTCTTTTATATTCACTTTTCAGAAAGTAATCATCCAGTACAAAGCATGCCAAGCTGCATATGATTGCCATTATTTCTTCAGGCTTGGAATTGCGGGGAGGGGGGAAGGGACATTTCCAGTAGTAGTCGGAAACATAGATCTGTGCTTGCACACACAACCCCCCCCCCCCAAAAAAACCCCTCCCAAAACAAGTTCCATTTACTTGTGTGTGAGACAGAGAAGAACATGCATGCTTTGGACCTAAAAGCATATCAACATTTGTTTGGGTATTTCTCCCATGAGCTAAAAACACTTGTAGTCCAAACCACCGTAATGTCTATTAAAACCTAGACGTGTCAGGCTTATATCTCGCTCCCTCAAAGCAGGTGATAATGAAGTGTCTCCTAAATTGTCAGGATGTTTTAACATTAGCTAAACACCTGAAACCTCATTATAGTTTACCAGTTGAATTTTGTTTCAGTTTGATACACTGGGCATATACTGAAAAACAGTCTCCATCAAGGTAACTTTCTCTTTTATATGGCATATTCTAAATTTGCAAAGTAATCCCATGGTAGAAGAACTACCATTACCTAAGCTCTACTGGGCTTGACCGGTGCAGGGCAACTTTTTTCCTGTTTCGTCCCTTTGTTTTTGTATCTGTTGTTCCCGTTTAAAAATACGACAACTCCAAGGCTGGCGTACTTATTCACCCTTTCTGGAAATATGCCTGGGGAGTAAGGGGGGCTTTGGTTCTGGGGGATCCAAGGCTGCATCCAGTCCTCTCCAACACATCCCTCCTGCTTACTTTCTGTCACTGCTAGGAAGAGGCCACCAGTCTGAACCTCCTTCTCCGCCTACATAGAGGATCCAACAGAGGAAAGTGAGGTTCACAACATCCATCAGCCTCTCAGGTGCCTTTCCTGGAACCTTAGGATTGCTCCTCTAAAGGGTTTAAAAAAAAAAAGCAATACATCAAACATACTTTCTGTTTGGCTTGTGGTGTAGTGGTCAATTCTCGAGTGAAAGCACGTAAAGTCCCTGTAGCCATGCCCCTGAGGACGGTCCAGAAATACAGGCAGCTTGTTGATCCATATCAACAAACCTGTTCTAGCAGCTTTATCGCAACCAGGAGCAGTTGTTTTGAAAAACTAATGGGTCTTAATCGCTCATTCAAAACCAGACCACCCCCAAATATTTTGCTTTACAACAGTGTTATTGGGAAAACCCATTTCCTCCTCAGCTACTGTAATGGCTGCAGTTAAGCCATTTAGGCTGTGCTTCAGGCAGCAAATTGTTAGTGGCGTTATACTAAACTAATCATGCTATATTCCTATGGAATGGGGGGGGAGACTTTTGGAAGGAAGACGAGCTCACTGGTTGGAAGAATAATTGGCTAGACCCCTGTGTCAATATTCCTTTGATTTTTGGCAGGTGCCCGTTCTGCATTTACTCCACAAACCGTCCAGCAGCAATGGAATGCCATTTGAAGACCCACTACAAAATGGAGTACAAGTGCCGGATCTGCCAGGCAGTGAAAGCCAATCAGCTGGAGCTGGAAATGCACATCCGGGAACATCGCCTGGGCAACCATTACAAGTGCGACCAGTGTGGCTATCTTTCAAAGACGGCCAACAAGCTGATAGAGCATGTGCGCGTGCACACTGGGGAGCGCCCTTTTCACTGTGACCAGTGCAGCTACAGCTGCAAGCGCAAAGACAATCTCAACCTGCACAAGAAGCTCAAGCATGCTCCACGGCAGACTTTCAGCTGCGAAGAGTGCCTCTTCAAGACCACCCACCCGTTTGTCTTCAGCCGCCATGTGAAGAAGCACCAAAACGGGGACTACTCCGAAGAGGAGAAGAAGGGCCAGGGGGCAAGCGCCAAGGAAGCCAGCCCCCTGCTCACTGCCCACAGCCCCCGAAGCCTCTTGTCCCCTCTCTCGGTGATGTCTGCCTCCCAGGCTCTGCAGACGGTGGCCCTGTCAGCTGTGCACGGCGGTGGGGCGGAGCCAAACCTGGCACTTAAGGCCTTGGCCATAAACGGCACCTCCCTGTGCTTTGACAAGTATCGAAACTCTGAGTTTGCCCACCTCATTCCCTTAACCATGTTTTTCCCCAAGAACCACTTTGAGATCACATTCCATGCACCCAGACCACAGACTGTACGCCTGGGTGACACTTCGCCGAAGCACTCCTTCCTCGCCTACCTTGGACTAACAGAAAGGGCAGAAACGGTCTAAGGGCAGCCACCAAAAATAGTCTCCCCACCCACCCCGCCCCGAACACAACAGACACCCAGCAGGTATATGCATTGCTGCAAACCATGCACCCAAACGGTATGGCTGGCTGAACATTTGTACTATAGATCATTAGTAGTAAGGTATAGGAAAAAAATGGCTCTGTGTGTCTCCTCCTTCATGCATTGACATGGAAGGCTGCTTTATTAAAACTTGAGAGAGGTGACCTCCTGCATACTTCAACCTTCAGAGGCATGTTCCCAGTACTCTTATCTAAGAAACTATTTTGTCTTGTTTAAGCTGAACAAGAGTGTCCTTAATGGCAATCAGCACTTGCTCAGATTACATATTGATGCATTTTTACTTTGGGTTTGTCGGAAAGAGAGTCAGTGTGCCATGACATTGCTTTTGCACATCCTTTTGTACTGGCTGATTTAATATGAACACATGAAGCTGCCTTAGGCTGCCGCATCAGGCCCTTGGTCCATCTAGCCCAGTAGTCTCGGCTCTGACTGGCAGCAGTTCTCCGGGGGCTCAGACAGAGGTCTTTTCCAGCACCTGCTGCCTGAGATTCTCTCTCCGGAAACGCTGGGGATTGAACCTGGGGCGTTGCTACACGCAGCGCATGCGCTCCACCACGGAGCAAAAGCCCCCGCCCCTTGCGATGATTATTGTGGTTCTCCATGCTCACCGCCTTGCCTGCTTCTCTTTTATGTTACAGTTATTGAAATACAGGAACAGCACTGTTCAGTTCCAGTCAACATTGCTTGGCATTTGCTAGAGTATAGCTGCTAGTTTGGCCTCGGATCTGAGAATTTGAGGATCAGGACAGATCTAGAGGAGAAGAAATTACTTTTAGCCCTACAAAGTGAGGGCTGTTTCACATGTTATATTTTTTTTATAGATGGAGATTATCTCTGAATAGGCAAAGGCATCGACGCTGTAGTGTTGGACATATAATATGAATGGTTTTTCCTCTGTGTATACAGATGGAGTAGCCATTATACATTCATATTCTCACCACCACCACCACCAAAACACACATACGCAAAGCACTCCTGCTACCCTTGTAATGTTACAGTGAATATGCCTATTGCAACACAGAGATTATCTCTACGCAGGCAAAATATAATCTATGAAGCAGTTCTGAAAATGCAACAGTGACATACAGGAGAGGGTAGCTAGACTTTTAAACAGCAAGTGCATATTCCATACATGCACAAGGTCAAATTTGTCTGTTATGTAATTCAGGGCCACTTCTTCCAATACTTTTTGTACTTGAGTAGTTACCCAAAAACATAGTAAAGATGGCAGGCACCAGTTTTAAATGGGACGTATGCAGCACATTTAAATTGCTACTTTTCTGGGTAAAATAACTAGAGGCAGAAACCTGATAATTTTCCCATCATGTTTCTGTCCAGTTTGCAAAGGAAAGAGGTGATTTAAAGACAGATGCACCATTCAGAAGTGATGCAAGGCCAAAAAATAAAATAAAAAAGGTTTGTCCCAAGCAGCACTCAGATCAGGAGATCAAACATTCACATTCACAGTCTGTCTTAATGCAATGGTGACCTGGGTTTGCAAAGACAAGAGTGTACATAGTATGGTGTTTAAGGCTGCAATCCTACACCCACTTACATGGGAGTAAATCCCATTGAACTCAATGGGGCTTACTTCTGAGTAGAGGTGTATAGAATTGCACTTTAAATCCAGGAAAGGGGATTTTAAAAAAGAAGAGTTTGGTAAATTCTGGGTATAAATGCTCAGACTAAATAAAGGCAGGTTTTGCACAGTGCTTGAGTCTTGCACTAGTATTATTCTCACTAGCAAAAAATAAACGTAAGAAAAGGTGTAGAAAATGAAAATGTTTCTTTTGTTGACTGAAGAAATATCAGATTGTATATTTGAAAAGTTAATGGTGAGTCCTTTTAAACAGGAGAAAAAGGTGCTGTTTAATCATACGATTCTCTTTTATATGCCCAACTGTTCAGCTATATTGGCAAATTTTGTGTCCCTATAAACAATAACCCTTCATGTTATTTGTATTCCTTTATATCATTTTGTTATTGCCTACTCAAGTATACTCTTCTAGGAAGCTAACTTTATATTTTCTTAAAGCTCTTACTTTGTGGTCATTAAAATGACATAAATATTGCACTTTATTGCAGTAAGAAGCAAATGTTGCATTCCTAATAGATGATCTAAGTCAACTGTTAACTTTTCCCAAGATTTAATTATTTTCTTGCCCATGCACTGATGTTTATTGTGTATCATGATCACATCCAGCTTCCTCCACTAGATTCATACAAGGGAAGAAATCCAGATCTGTGTAAGAGTTCAAATATCAGAAACAGTTTACAATGGAGGACAGGAAGGAAGAGAACTTAAAATATTAATAAGTTATAATAAAATAGCTACAGTCAAAATAATGATAGTACACGTAATAGTTTAACCAACATGTGGCCTCACCTAGCTAAGCTATTATGGTAAGTCATTACTGTAGTTGTTCCTAACAGAAATCTTGGAGCCCTGCTCATTGCACTAAAATTACTCTTTGGGACTCATCCTATTGAGCTGCTCCTCTGGAAAATATATGAGTAAACTAAGGTCAGTACAGTGACATTCCACTGCCATTCCACCCCAAACTATCATGGCACAGCACTGCCTAGGAAATTACCATCACTTAGTTTGCTGGATCAAGCAGCCCACCATGGCTTGTTTAAGCCAGAGTGGGCTGCAGCATGTACATGTGGCCATTTTGAATATTCAAGCTGTAACCACAGCTTATTGTGTCATCTGAACCTGGCAAGTGTGGGCTGTTGGCGTAGTTAACAAATGACCCACAACCCTAAAACAGCCCATGGACTGGTGATTGTGTGATGATGCATCATCACACAAACTTTGCAGCCTGGCACAGCCTGTCATGGGGGTGGGTGGGTGGATTGGTGAAGCCTCAACTACACAGGATAGTATCCTAAGGCAGTATCAGCAATGGCAGAGGCAGCTGAAGCAGTACAACTGCACACGTGAGAGATGTCACAGTATTCCGCTTCAATGCAATAGGTGGTGGTCTGCAGAGCAAGACAGACCTGTCCCATTCCCTCATCCAGAGTACTGCTGTAGCAATGCTGGCAGACACGCACACAGCGGCCTGGTTCAGACAACACGCTAAATCATGCTGCTTAACCAGAAAATGGTTAACAGATGCATTAACCTGAATGCATTCCATTAACCATTTTGTGGTTAAGCAGCATGGTTTAGCGTGTTGTCTGAACGGGGCCAGTTTCATTTTCCATCTGTCTAAGCTACTTCCATAGATTTGGGGGTTAATCCATGTTTGATGCAATCTTGAACCATTTACTTAGCTGCAGTCTTGCCATTGAACTGAATGAGTTCCATTACATCCTCTGCTAGGAATTTTAAGGGAAGGTGCAATTCTGAAGAAGGACTTAATTGCTAGGAGATAATTTATAATTCAGAATGGTAAAATTGAATTCCTTTTGAGCAAGAATTACAAACTTTTGTTTCTACAAGCAGTTGCTGCAGCTAACTAAATCTATTCAAGGTGTTTCTAGTTGACTCATCAAACAATCAAACAGTGATCCTATAAAGAAAAGATTAAGTAGTTTGTCATCAGGTAAGCTACGCATGCATAGGAATGTTAAAGAAATATGTTCTGTAAACCAAATGGTGCAATATACATAGGAACGTCAAGGAATGAGAGTGTTATGATGCTGTAAGCAACTTAATGCCTTGGGTTTAACCATTTTCCTTTTGTATTTGTCTGTCATAGTGATGCTTAATGTAATTGGGCAGCTTTATTTAGCACTTTGAACATTGAATTATTTCTGGAAAGTTAGTTATACATGATTTCTGAGTGTGTGAGAAAAAAATGCATCTGGAGGTGTTTTTATTTTTTTAAGGAAAAAAATACAGTATTTATCAAAGCCCTTGCATACACAATTGGTTTGCTGTTTGAAGCTAAAGATAGGAATGCTCCCTATAGATATCCTTTGCTTGTAAAAAGACGTTTAACATTTCTACCAACATGCTCACTTTGTATCTGCTTTTTTCACACTATGCATTCTTTAAGATAGGCTGGTTTCTTGTTTTCCATCCAGTAATTTGGTTACATTCTCAGCACTTTTCTTGCTTCCCCCTGTCCTTTTTAACTTGCTGTATCATATTCAAATATCACACTGTCAAGGTTTGTGTACATTAATGGAAATTTGTATTGTATAAAGCTTTTTTGCATTATAAGGCTGTACAGGGTCATTTTGACAGTAACTGGTATATTTCTTTGCATCTTACGTTGCATTGCCAATTTCTAGTGTATCCAGTTTGGAAGTATATATACTCTAATTAAAACAAAGTTGGCTATACTCTGGCACCATTTTGTGTCTCTCTTTCCCCATTGATTTGCTATGTAGTATGCAGGAACTTGATTGGTGCTCTAGTTAGAAGAACTAGGGGACTAAAAAGGTATGTAATGCTACTTTTGCAGTGTTGTCCTGACAAATGCTTGCTTATGTTTCCAGGGAGGGTTGTTAAACAACCTTGGGTGCAAATCAAGACAGACTATGGAATTGTGTTCCTGGGAATACATCACACCATTCCTCCAGGGACTGCATTGTCTTCTTAACCTTTAATTCTATGTATAATTCAAAGTGATGTTTTGTTTTGTTCTTATCTATAAAGTCCTACTGCCTGAATTACAGAGAGAGCCAGAGTGGACTCAGTCCTTTTACTAACTGAGCCGTTAGTGGCCTGGTTCGCACATAATGACTGCCCGTGGCTAGTTGGAACCATGTGGGAGGGATCCCACCAGCTGCCTCCTGGCTATTTACTGCTTCTGCTTTGTTTCCGGGTTAGAAAACAATCCTGGAACACCCTATTCCTGGGTTGTGCTCTGTGATGTGAGAACTCCAAACTTTGGGTTGTTGGGAGGGAAGCAACTCAAAGTTTTAACCCAACAGCAAACCATGGGTTTAAACTCTAGGTTATCTTTGTGCAGACATGTCAAAAACCCTAGGCAAGTGTTTTCATTGTTGAGAGAGAGAGAAAGAGAGAGAGAGAGAGAGAGAGAAAGAGCTTGCCTGGACAAGTGTTTTGTGGTCAGGTTTAAACTAGCACGAACTGGCAATTCCCCATTGCTCAATGATCAGTGCCTTTTGTACACATACAGGAGAGCATCTCCACCTACAAGGGCTGTCCCCATCCTCCTTGCATGTGGATGTACTCCCTCCACTGAAATTAGCAGGGGTCGTGTGTGGGGGTGGGGCGGGAATCCATGTATCCACAGATCTGTGGAGCAGGTTGAAAAATAAGTGAGCTGTGTATTCTTTTGATGGTTTCCTCTCCTTTTATTGTAATTATGGCTAAAACCTACACAAGTTGCCTAATAAACATACATACATACATACATACATACATATATATATATATGTTACTATATCTTGGAACCAGCTGTCAGCATTACTGTAAATTTTATTTTCGCTGGACTAAACATAGCCTCCCTCCCTTTGCGTACCACAGAAGCACCTTTTGCATAAATATGTCAGAACACTTTATTTTTTCACACTTGATTCCTGCTTTTCCAGGAGTTGGTAACTAATTCTGAGAAACAAAACAAGTGTCTGCTCCATTTTTGCCACGGTTGTAGGTGCGCAGCGAGTTAAGGTTGAGAAGATCTTGCTTCATTCCTGTTCTGGTTGCAGCTCTTTCTAGAGAATAGAGGGGAACTGCTGTTCAGCTTCATTTGTGAATATCCATGGAGGTTTGCAGTCAGAACGTGACAGACAGAAATAGCAAATTTAGAACTTTATATAGATCTGAGAAACAGTTCTGGAACTTAAATTCTAAACTTTCTTCTTTGATGTCTTTTCCCCCTGCCCCGAAAGCTGTGTTTAGCCAATATGCTCCACCATGCAATTAAGAGCTCAAGGAGAGCTCCGTCCCAGTTCCAGATCACCGGAGGAGAGCTTATGCACAGTCCATGGGTCTGACCAATGGTGTCCAGTGGTGCAATGGAGCCAGGGCTCAAGGGGGTGCAGCGCTGGCACTTTTTTATTAGCAGGGATGCAGACGTCATCTGCCACCCCCATCCCAAAGACTTCTCTTTTCCCTCAGCTACAATCCTCACAGAAGCGGGGTGGGGGAGAATCTGAATTTCCTTAGCATCAATATATTGTTCTCTGTTGTAATGCAAAGTATTGGGTGGGGGGGTTGGTCTTGCATGAGCAATTAAGACCCACTAGCTTTGCAAAAGACCTGCTCCTGGTAGAGATGAAACCAGCTAGAATTGGCCTTGTGTCTACAAGTGGTGCGGTCATATATTTGAAGCACAGATGCTCATCATGACGTCCCTCATAACCACACCGCCAAGGAAAGTCCAACAATGCAGCCATGCTATGTTGATTCATCTCTCGTTCTCGGTATTGTATGTGTCTTCTGTAGAGCTAATGGCTCTCAATTATCCATTCGAGACCAAGTCCTCACAACAGGGATAAACTCACAACAACATATTACTGTTGGGAAAATCCATTTTCCGATCAGCTACTCTGAAGACTGCAGCTAAGCTCAGAGAGAACGGGGAATCCCAAGGGGGTGGCAGATGATGTCACCATTGCTGCTAATCAAAAGGTCCTGGTGCTTCAGCCCTGTGAGCTCCAACTCCACTACACCACTAAGCTTGAACCATCCATAACATAACTAACTCTCTACTTCCCCCCCCCAAAGGATCTAAATGGAAAAATATAATTCAAATATATTTATATACATATGAATATAAACAAATATGGATCCCTAATTAAGACTCTGAACCCAGTACATACTAGTGAGTAGTAAAAAGCAGATTGTAGGAAGTCTATGCAGACTAGGGCTAGGCTGTCATTCAGCTCAGCTTTCTCCGGCAATCTTCAGGGGTGGGAGAGAAGGGGGAGGGGGTAAAACCCCTCCCCCAAATTCAAGAGGGTGCTCCTTACTTTCAATGAGATGGTGAGAATTTTTCACTTTTCCTTCTTTTTCAAAAAATAAATAAATACTGTAAACCAAGTTAAGCTGCCACTTCGTTCTAGCCCACATTTGCAAAGCACTCAGCACACAGGCGGCCAAGTTCAACCAAGTTGCTCCTTGGAAGGTCAGCTTAGCGTTATTTACAGTAAATTAGAAAAAAAAAAAAAAACTTTGTCGAAGGAAAATAATGCTCCTCCCTGAAAGTCTGGCAACTTTTGCCACACACCCCATCCCCTTCATGGGAGATGAAGGCTGGTGAAGATGTGCGTGGGGGATGCCTCTGAATCTTTCGACATCGGTGCAACAGCTGGTCTAGGCTGAGCTGCTAGAATATTTCTTAGGTGTAATCATCCATCTAAGAAATATTACTACATGCTGCACCTGCATTGAGCAACTATCGGTTGGAAAGGAAGAGGGTGTTAGCATACCCTCTGCTGGTAACTGAAAGCATGCCTGTATTCTTAGTGACTGATTTGGTATTTCTATTGGTATTTTTACAGAGCTTTCAGATTTAAATAATAATGGATTAAAATTATGATTACTGTTATTATTAGAAGTTAAACTACAGTGTTTAACTATCAACAAAAAGCCATTTTACCAGATAGTTTGAACTAAAATAGGTGTAATTACCATTCATGAAACTATAGGGAAAATAGTTTGACTAATAGTTAAGTTACTTGTAATAGTTAATCACTGCAAGGCAGTAAAGGAGTGGGGGCCATGGCTAATGGACATTAATACATAGTGCAAAGACGGGATTATTCTAAGAACCATAGCCTGCAAAGAGACCTGTACTTACCACAGAATGAGTGCTACCAGTCACAGGCCACCCAGTCAGAAGATCCTGACTGGAAGATGATATCACTCCTGTTTCCTCTCCAGTTTGACTCCCTGTAATGGCAAAAACAAAAAAATAAAATTAAAACCTGGAAATGTTGTCCTGGGAAAATGAAAACTCTAAGTAATTGGAGGGCTCACCATTAAAATTGGCATGTTTTATCCCTCGCTGAATTACGTCAAGTGGTACTACCGGTGATGCAACAATGACTGCATTATGTTTAATCTATATATTTTTTTAAAAAAGGAAAGAAACAGATGGTGTTGTGATGGTAAAATGAAATGTCACACAGTGCTTCATTTGTAAGTAACATGTCTAGTTATAGAGCTGGATGTACTATACTTGCTGTTATCTTTTTGTTTACATATATTATGAACACTGCCAAACTAAATGACCAGCCACAAATTCAGTAACTGATTAACTTCCCATTGTTAAATTTCTAGAATAAGTAGTGCCAGAGCTCAAGCTTGGCTGGAAGTCACTGCTTCTCATCTATAAGCTCTGCCATGGAACCCCTATGGTGGAGTGACAGGTTGTGCTTACTCAGTGATGAGCGAAATTCACTTTGCTCATGCTCTGGGGTATTCTATTGCATCCCACATTCCAGTTCGGGCTTAAGAGAAGCCCTGCAAACCTCACTTTCTAAATGTGAATCACAAATAGCTGAAGTCGGAATAATACGGATACCGAACACAAATACATCCCATTGTTTCCATGCTCTGCTTCCTCTTCGCATAGCGAAAACAGTAATTATTCTGCTGGCAGAAACACCCTCTCTGTTTTCAGCGCTTAATTTGAGAGATGGCTCACTGGAACTTAATCCTAATATCTGACTGTTTAGCCAGGATTTACACACCTTCAAATCATTTATTATAGAAACACTATCAATATGCATGATGCTTTAGAGAGTAGAAAAGGATCCTGCCCCAAGGAACTTACAATCTAAACCTGTCAAGTTGGATATTAATGCATTGATATGTCCTGCTAAAGGACCATTTACCAGCCTCTATTAGTACCCTTTCCAGGCAGTGTTTCGTTTTCAGATAGATAGATAGATAGATAGATAGATAGATAGATAGATACATATCTCACCCTCAGGACAATGGGATCAGCTTCCCCTTAGCACTACAGTAGTGCTAGCTCCAACCCTGCATAAGCAGTCTCATTATTGTTGAACAGCAGCTGGCAACTTATGGCCCTCCAGAGGTTTTGGCCCTATATCCCCCATCATCTCTTACCATTGAGTACGCTGGCTAGGGCTCATAGGAGTTGTAGGCCAAAACATCTAGAGGGCTGCAAGTTGCTGACCCCTGCTGTGGAAGGTAAATGAAGCAGAAAAGATAGCAACGTGCTGCTTTAACGTGTGTATGTGTGCATATGGGGGGATGCGACATTTCCACATTTTTTTTTAAAAAAAGTATCTCTACAAGCATCTTGAATGTAAATAGCAGTCTAACAGGTCAGTGTCCAGCCCCATCAGCTTTACACTGTGTGGTGGTCAGGTTGCTTTCACAGCTTCAGCAATAGAAAGCAAAGCATCTGTGAACCAAACATAGCCATAATTGTGCACACATCCCCCACATTGAGCTGGCAGCCAAAGACCCATGGCTGTACATGCAGTCATATCCAGCATCACCCCAAAACAAAACCATATATTAAATTGGAACTTTTCCTATATGTATTCCATTATAGACAAGCCATCCCGAGTCTTTGAAGACTCTGTGTTAACCTTGCACTGCCCCTCTCTTAAGGCTCTTTATCTAAATACCAATGACTGCAGATACAAGAAGAAGCACAGCTTTCCTTTTCTTTTTCAACAAATAAGTAAAAATTTTTGCACATTTTTACTTTGGTTTTTATTGTCTAGTGGCCATAATCAGCTAACCACTTATTTCAAGGTTATCCTGCTGCAGTATATAGATTATTCTGGAATACAGAGGCTAAAACCTCTGTATTTTTGCTCTTTTCTTGTATACAACTTTCACTAACTTGCCTGTGTTAGAATTAGCGATCCTCACTAATGCACATATGTCTATTTGTAGCCAACCAGTGATGAGGATAGAATAATAATTGTTATATGCCTTGTGTTAGGCCTTCCATTGTTACAGGTCTTCATTTGGCAGGGGACTAAAAAGTTCTTCTATTAATCTAATATCTATAGATCCAATGAATCAGTTTGGAATACCGCAGCTTACATGTAAGTATATGCAACAGAACCAGCTTCCTCTTTGTGGGAAAAAGAGTCTGTCTGGGGAAAGAAGCAATGATGGGAAGAGATGCTTAACTCTTTACTCACCCGTCACATTTCTTGTAACTGCCACCATGGAATTCCAGCCACAAACCTACTTTTGCAGAAAATGTGCATAGAACTCCAAAAGAAAAACAGGTAGGTACCTTTTTTCACCTACCTTTCTGATTCAAATCTCAACACACTTTTCATTGGTTGTTTTTTTACACATACTTGCACATAATGGCTCAGTTCGGACAACATGTTAGTTAACCCAGTGTGAAAACTCCACTCAACGGTTGAGTTTTTAGGAGGCACTCCCCACACAAGATGTTCTAACTCCACCATTGTGTGACTGGGCTACCATGGAGTTGAGTAAAATCCATTGCAGCCTTTGGTTGACAGTTCCTCTGCCTTCTCTCCTCCCCCAGTCCTCCCAATGGTATCCCATCAGCCATTGCTGCAAAAAACCAATCCCGGCAGCTCTCCTAGAGCAGCACTCGCTCCTTTCGCCACGCTTCCCAGGGAATTCTGTAGCCACTGGGAAAAGTCAACTCAATGCAACAGAGAACTCCACGGAGCCCACAACACAACGGTTGTGCAGGAACTCTCCTCTGCACAGCATGGAGATTCTGCATGGAGTGTTATCCAAAAAACACATTTCTCAATGATGGTGTAACAACAACACCGTGGAGTTCTAAAACCACCGTTGACTAATGTGTTGTCTGAACTGAGCCAGTAAGTTGTTGGGTCTTGAGACACACAAATCTCTAACACTCTACTTATTCTCCACTTGCTTTATGTGAATGGATTTGAAATTTCTTTGAATCACTTGAGGCCTCTAAGAAACTATGACGAAAACCTAAGAGGGAACAAACAACAAAAGGAAGGTTATTTTTCCCCTAGGAATTACACTCCTAAATTCAAATCTTTACAAGCCACCACAAGAAACGACACAAATGATTATCATTAATAAGTCAAACATGCCTTAAAGTAAATAAACTGAAAGCATACTTGACTTAATCTCATTTATGTAGTACTCTTAATTTGCTTCCCTAGACCTCTGCTTTTGTCTGCTCTGAGCCATTCTGTTCCTTGAGAAGACTTGCCTCCTTCCAGGAAACCATCTAGCCTGCTCCTCCAATATTGTCACTGTAGCCTTGGTGGATGAGTACATGTTATATTTTGTGAACACCATACTTGTATTAGCCACTGAAAGATACCAAAGCACAGGAAACATAATATGGAGGCATCCAGTAAGCTTACTGGAGACATCCAGTAAGCTCATATCCCCAGTGAATGGGGATATGAACATGGATTTCCCACATTTTATCATCATTGAACCTTCTATACTTCAGGGCAAGGACAACCACCATCACTTCCTATGCCTTAGTTAAGGGTAAAAACAGGCTACAGTTCTTTTATCCATATCTATCGACAGGCAGGTGTCTGTGTAGATTACGTACATACAGTCAGACAGTATGCCATATGGAGCAAGGCACATACAGCAAGCTAAATATGCCTGATGGCACATGGTTTTTAGTGACATTTGATAATCACTATAGCCTTGCAGTAAATTAAACAGGCCTACTGCATATAAGATAATACATGGCATCCCATCAAAAGAGCTTGTTGCTGGCATTAACTCTAGAAAATCATTAGGAGGCCCTCGTCCCCAGCTAGATTTTTTTTCCAGAATTCACAATGCAATCCTATACATGTGTACTTGAAGGTAAGCTCTATTGAGTGCAGTGAGACTTCAGGTAACTCTGTAGGATTACAGCTGAACAATCTTTCTAGAGACCTTCATTGGAGGTCCATTTTATTTAAAATATTTATATACCGCTCTTTGTTATCAAATCACAGAGCAGTGTACAAAATGCATTAAAACAACAATCAAATACAAAAGATAAAAACATTGAAAAAAATCTACCAAACTAGGTATTAAAATCAGCAAATGCCTGGATATTCAGCTAAGCTTTCAACAGGTGCCTAAACACTGTCAAGGATGGCACTTGTCGCACTACAGCAGAGAGATTGCCAAAGGCTTCTGCAGCTGAAGTCTTCCAACCTAAACTACTGCTTTTCATGTGATTGCAATAATCTGGAATACAAGAAAGTAGGAGACATGCTGGCCATCTCAACCTTATTAAGACCATGATGTCCTCAACTTGCCTGGTGCTGTTCCATTGTTAGTGGTGCCACTCCTGGACAGCACCAAGTTACATTTGTCTCGGGGACATCAAGCAAAGGGGCACTTTCCTTTATGGTTGCTTCACCCAGGGAATTTTGTCTACCCAGATGGAGGAAAAAAAACCATACACACCATTATCTGGTGAGCAGCACACAAACATCTGACTTGGTATAAGTCCATATGTCAGAAACAGGCTTCCTATCATGGCTTCCTATCATATACATGTGATAGTAAACACATTTCCATTATATTCATGTAGATAGAATGTTGTGTGAAGTGCTCATGAGTATATTTTCCCCAAGTGATAGTCGGATTGGTTTCTCTCTTGCTTTAAACCACCTTAGCTAAAATGCACATATGCCTTTCAAAGCACTCTCCAGGGCTGGATTTTGGGACAAGTAATACAAGTAGCTTTGGTGTCAGGCTGGAAGAGGCAACAGTTCGTTTTCAATTGTAAAGCTGGTAACACTCACTTGCACGACCAGTGCTGTATTAAATTTCAGTTCTTTTTTTAAATTTACAGAAGAATGTACAACATCAGTGTTCATTTAACAAACATGTAGCAATTCTGAACACGCATGCAAATTCATCGCCTTACATGACAGGTATAAATTATTCCTGCCGATTGTGCACCAGTCATGAAGGGGATACAAATTCAATTAAAAAATAAGGCATTCAAAACTTGAACATATGGAAGGGGGCATCAAAGAGCCCAGGTTGTCTAGGACCTGCCTTGCTGCTCCCTCCCACTTACTATGCCAAATGAACAATATTCACAAGTGGTACATCCCACTGTAAAAGTTAGTCACATGAAAATACCCTTATTTGCTGCTATGGGGTGTGTAAAGTGGCTAAAGAGTTTGGTGTAGATCAAATCTCTGTTTAGTCATGAATTGCACTGGATGTCCCTATTAGGTAAGTAACATTCTCTCAGTCCAAGGATGAGATGGAATAACCTGCAGCATCCCACATATAAATGTGACAGGGACAGATAGCTATGAGAACACAACTCTCAAAAAAGCTTTTCAGTGGAATTAGATTCTGGCTTGTTTCGGAATGAGCATTGCTCTATGGCGCCACCTAGAGCACAGCTCATCAGACCAAGGCAGCCTCACAGCTGTTAGCAGCTGTGTGTACATTGTTATCCACTGTCCTTATATCTTCCCCCACGTTTCTTTTTTGTTTCCAGCTGTTTACAAGGACTTCTCATCCAGAATTGTCTTCTTGCCTTTCACTGCTCCATCATCAATGGATGTTTTAAAGTCAGAATTACCATGTAGCCGTCTCATTTGCTACAGTAAAGTATGAATTACGTTTGTTTCTTTTTACCATGGTCAGTTGCCACAGTACCTTTAGCATTGCCATAATGTCCAGGTAGATAGTGAAGCTGGTTTACCAAAAACGCTCTAGAGAAAACACAAAAGAAGATAATACGTAACTTAGATATTCCTGGAAAGATAAAGCAATTCTACATATGAATTATGCAGTATACAGCTACCTTACAGGCTAAAGTCAAATACCGATAAGTGGAGATAAAGGAGACCAAAGGATAAAGGAGGTATTAAAACCTCACTCTGTGAGGGTATGTACTCCTGTACCTATTAACAGGAGCGACTCCAAAGTAGGTTCTACGATACCTGTGTCCAAGTAACAGAAGAAGCACATCAGAGGCTAAGCAGAAAGAAGGAAATTCTTGACTATTACCTACTATTTGGGGCTTGAAAAAAATGTAAAATAGCTAGATTACTGAAGACAGGATACATTAGATAATAGGCCTGTTCAGACAACATGCAAAGCCATGATTCTATTTGTCTGGCTGTGGGTAATGTTAATGGAGGGCTTCTAGAAGGTGGGGCAAGGAGTCCATACAGTTCATTGCAGCTATAATAGGTTGAAAGGTGTCATCACAGCTCCACAGCTGTAATAACACATTCAAGTCCTATCTATCCTGAAAGGCTGGTGGAGACAGTAAATTCTCTACCCATTGCCCTCTGGGAGCCAAAAAATCCACCACCTCTGCTCAAAATACAAGAACACTCCAAGTCAGGAAATTTGAAAAATCAGCCTGGATATATTGTTATGTCATCTTCCCTAGACAAGCTATAATGTTTTGAAAATAAAAGGAACATTTAAATATGTTCTCATTCACTGCCCTGCACCTACACAGTTGATTTTCAGTTCTACCCGCAGGACTCCGCCTACGCAGTCCTCAACTAATGCGGTTTGCAGGTGCCGTTTGCCCCTTGAAAGCGGATTTTTTAAAAATGTATACACTACTTTATTTGCCCTGAAAGGAGCAAACCCAATTCCATGAAAATCCAGATTTAAATGGAATCACCTCAGAAAACATCTCCATGTAGATGGGCCCAGAGAGAAAGACAGAGAGAACAAATGAACATTATTTTCCACCCAGTAGCCAAAGCACTCATGTCTATATGTCTGTTTAAACCCTATTTTGACTTACGGGTGCAACTCCTGTTTCCAGATGTCATATATTAAAAATGGGCAGCTGTTTTTCATCATCAATGTATTTTGTATAAACAATGAGATCATTTTCTCCTTTACTGACAGCATGTTAAAAAAACCCAACAACACCCAACCACAGAGGAAAGTAACAGGATTCTTACTACCACATATCAAAGCACAGGGGCCCTTGCTCTGACCACCCAAGATGTTCCAAGATTTCTTGGAAGTTCCTTCACTATTCCTTAGATTTTTTTTAAAAAAATAGTTTCACAACTGCCACTTTTTAAAAAATTATAAGCATGATGCACTGCACTTTTTTTACCATGTTTCAATAACTATAAATGATATACACCATTTTAACTGAAGGCCTTCTGCTATGTGGCCAATGCTATTCCATTAACAATCTCTTCCCATATTACTACTTTCACACAATTCCTTTAGATGCAGGATTAAGCACAAAGCAGGTACCCTTTCAAATTCTTACAGATTTTTTGCAGTGCACATGAATACATTTCTCCAGATTTGTGGTCAAAGTGATTGAGGGTGGATTTCTTTATCCCTGATTAATGTTTTCAGAATAGGACCAAATTGGTTGTGTTCAGTGGTAAAACTCAGGGCAAAACTACACATTATACTTACTGCATAATGTGCGTTCGGGGTTCTGCCTCCTATTTTTCTTTGATTTTTACAGGCGTGGTAGTGGTGTTGGGAGGGGAGATTTATTCCTTCCCTCCCAAAGCTGTTTTCTCCACAAAAGACAGTCTTCCTATGCTGCAACCAATAGAAAAAAAATTCTATTGGCACCAAGGGAAACTTTGGGATGGGGAGGGCAGTAGTGATGTGGGTTTTCCAGAAGGTTTTGAAATTTTCTATAAACATTTCTAGGAAATTTTCCTATATAAGTAGGGTAATTTGGATCAGGAAAAAAAATCTGTTTATATTGACTAGTGGGTGATCTAATTTAGCAGGTTTATTTCATTTTGACTTCGTAAACAGCAAAGTTAAAGAAGTACCACATGTTATTTTTGTCCCAATATACCACAAGTATTTGACCAGAAATATTTGAGGGAAACATATTGAGGAAAATATTCTATATTACAAAGAAACAGTATTGAAAAACTTGCAAAATTTCAAGACAGTTGCATATACTTCCCTTGTGTTACTTGCATTTAAAAACAAACAAAGGTATTGAAAACTGTTGTCTTGCTAGTACATTCAAGCAACCCAAAGAACTGTGCCCTATTTCAACTTCTACAACTTGTACAATCTTTAAAAACAACAACAGTACAGTACATAATCATTCTTGATTGTCATTTTTATTCCTCATGTCCCACTTACAAATCAGTGACATATTTGCACACAATACTATGCATGTTTACTCAGACATAAACCCTACTGCATTCAGGAGGCTTACTCTAAGGTAAGTGTGCATACCATTGCAGCCCTCTTAACTTTCAGAGGTTCACTAGCCTTTTGTGAAAGAATGCATACTTAATCCTTACTACCTAGTCCTACAAACAGTAAAGTGAACATTATTTACTGAACTAACCATAGCTGGCCAAACCTATAGTGTGTGTGTGTGTGTGTGTGTTACACCTCTAAGATTACTGTTATCCCAGTGAAGCTGGTATTGTAATAGCTTCAGTGGTGTTCTCTGGCTTCCCTTAAGAACACACACTTATAAATGAACATAAACTACTTAGGGCACAATCCTATGCACATCTGGACAGGAAAAAAGTTTTACAACTCCCAGCATGCCCCAGCCACCATGCTGACTGAGGTATGCTGGGAGTTGTGGGGGGGGGGGTTCTGTCTAACCATGCATAAGAGTGCACCCTTATTTTAGTATAAAACACAATTGAGGCCTGCAGCTTCTAACTAGACAGCCATCTTAGCAGAAACACACATTTCACATATGCAGCTTCTCCTATCAAACAAAAAACAGAAGAGAGGCACCCAAACTAAATGAAATGCAAAGTGAGGACGTATTCTCAAAGGTGCCAAAGGGAAATTTCTTTACTTTAACCCAACATGCTTTGGAGACCAAAGCTCCTTCATCATAAAATGCAAAGGCTGAAGACAGACTAGAGCCAACACTTTGGAAACTCACTGAAGATCTTATATACATTTACCTGAGAATAAGCTGCAATGAACTCAGTAGGACTTCTCAGTAAACACACTATCAGACATCCATTTCTGCCTTCATCTGTCTGGTATTGCCTATGGGTGCATGTTTAGACAGAGGAAAAAAACACCTACAATCTCAGGGTTCCCCTTCCAACGTGGCTGAGGGAATGCTGGGAGTTGAAGGCCCTTTTTCGGTCTAAACATGCATAGGATTGTGCCCTAAGCAGGTAACTTCAGAGTAGCCCGAATTTATGTAAGAAAATGCTTACTCAGGTGGATGAGGCTTGTGTACCCTGGTAGGAGAGGAAGGGATGACCCGGTGATGTTTGGATATATCCAGTCCTTTGTTTCCATAAGCGCCAGCATAGGTCGTGGAACAGCCTAGATTTTCTTGAGTTTGCTGTTTCCAAGCTTTGCCTGCTAGGCATTTGATCTCTTCAAAGGCTTCAGGAGAAAGAGGACTAAAGGGCAAAGACAACCCTGGAGCCAAGAACAGATACTTGGCCATGAGCACTCATTCAAACAGCAATTTTACATAACTTTCGGCAATTGTTTCTTTGCTGTTGTCCACAACTTAGCTTGCTGGTGAACGGCCTGCAAAGAGGAAAGGAAAGGGAAAGAAAGGCCTTGCCCTTGTTTATAAGTGTCGCTAAGCAACAAGACATGAAGTCAGAAGCATTGAGAACAGCACAAAAAGAAAGGCAACGAGGGTCAAAGAGGTTAAAGATGTATTTTGTAAGGGCTTAGGTACATGTAGACTTACAGTGCAAGCCTGTGCATGTTTACTTGGGAGTAGATCCCCACTGTGTTCAATGGGATTGCAATTTTAGGCAACTGATAAAACTTTTTCTTTTTATCACTACCTCATACATATTCACCACACCTGTTCCTAATTAATTTGGGATCACTCCACCCCTCGTTCCCTACTCATGGACTACACGCTAAGCAACAGGTGTGTGTGAAGAGTCAACCATTCGTTGCATTGTTTATCGCGTCATCTGGGGAGGGGACACACACAACAGACACACAACTCACAGTACGCTATTTTCTCGATTTAAGCAACGAAGAAAAACAACAGGCTACTCCCCTGTTTATCCATAATCCCATGGTTTAACATGTTGGCTAAGTTCGGACAGCACGTTAATCAACTGGGGGTAATAGGAACAGAATGGGAAACAACCGATGAGTAGCTGATCAAATTTAACGTGTTGAGTGCACTATTTTGGGAGCTCATAGACTTCTCCTGCGAGAGTGGCTGAAAGCGCCCCAGCCACTCTGCAGCCAGCAGAACTTGCAATGGCTGATGGGATAGCCCTGGGAGGAAGGAGGGAGGAGACGGCCAGCGGGAAGGATGACAGGAGTTTCAGCCACGCGGCAGGGCATGTGGGGAGCACCGGCAACATAACATACAGTGAGTTGCCTATTGCCTCCTCCATTGCTGAAAGTGTCATCCAAACTCAGCCACTATTTCTACTTTGACTCGAAATCCCCACTTAAGCCCCTAAGCATGCATGGCCTCTATGGGAACCTGCCAGTCTGTGGGCTACTAAATACATTTGCCTCAGTCATTCAGGCTCCAGTTTGAACACCATCCTGGAGTGCATAACCAGATGGCTCCCAAATATGGTATTATGGTTCATTTCCCCTAATTGGCCTTAATGCCTAGGACAGGGGTATTTCTGAACCACTTTCAGCCAAATTACATTTTGGAAAAGCTCTCGGGACTGCATTTGAGTAGTGGGTGGAGCCAAAGGCAAAAGGAGGCAGGGCCCAAATACACACACACACCCCACACACACACATGCAAAAAACCCAGCCAAGTTTAGCTGAAAGCTCTTACTGCCAGAAGCTAAGCATAGGGAGAGGCATTTCAACCTTTTAGATGAGGCAAAAACTGCACAAAACCTGGGAAAACATCAAGATTCATGGTCGGGAAAGAGACATGACCCTTTAGGAAATCCTAGAAAGTCAGGCTGGAGCCTCAAGACGGTTCGATTTGGTTCTGCATCCATGGCCTAGAAGTATTCCTTGCCCTGGGTATGGCAGGCCCCTTGCAGAACAGACTATTAAAGGGTTATTAAAGCCCTCTCACTCCACGGAACTGAGAAGGCATTTTCTTAAGCTTAGGAAGCCACATAACAGACACACAGAGACTACAACCAGATTCTGCAACAAGTCGATGCCAAATATGTCCCCATATCCACCCTGACAACGCTATTACAAGGCCCAATAACAACTGCTACATCAGGGCAGGATCAGCCCTACCATTAGGCAGAGTGAGGCAGCTGCTTCAGGCAACTGATTTTGGTTTTTATGAGATGCAGTTTAATGTATTTTTCTGACTCGTGGCAGTTTTTCTAGATGAACATGATGGGCTTTGCCAAGTGATGCTGTCTTTTACTGATTCAGAAATTTCCTCATTATTATTATTGTTGTTGTATTTTCCAATATGATATATGGTGTTACCTGCCTTCTGCTTTCTGAATAGGACAGAAAGGTCAGTCTCTAAGCAAAAGAATTAATGCACACAAATCTGATATCTGAGAGGGCAACAACAGTAGATCTCAGTCTTCTCCTACTGGGCACTACCTGGACATTCTTCTGCTGACCTCAAAGTTGCCATTCTCCAACAGAGGTTTATCAAAGGGAGACTCCAACCATATAATAACTTCTTTCCCACTACAGTATTTACTCAGCCATACTAAGTTAATAGTATTACTACCAGTTCCTGCAGTTATGAATGGTAACTATGGTTATTTTGCATCCATTTAAGCTGTTGTTTTCACAGCATGTACTTTTTGCATTTCATTGCAAAGACTAACTTTTGCAACTCCCTCCACCAAACCCACATGTATATAACCACCTAGTGAGGATAACAATTCATGAAGCAGATTCAAGTCCACAAAAGCTTACGCCCTAAGTATTTCCTTTTATCTGTCCTGAATTTCCCTCCCACCAATCAGCTTTATGGGATAACCCAGGTTCTAATATGAAGGGAGAGGAGAAAAATGTCTCCCTATCCACTTTCTCCAGATATACATAATTTCATATACCAGAGCCCCAATATCTTTTTCCTGGTCAGTCACCACTAGCTCAGTTCCCATCAGCTTGTATATGAAGTTGGGATGTTTTTGCCCCAATATGCATCACTTTTCACTTGCTTACATTGAGCCACATTTGCCATTTTGATGCCCATTCTCCCAGTTCGGAGAGATCCTTTTGGAGTTCTTTGGAATCCCTTTTTGCTTTAAACATCCTAAATAATTTAGTATCATCAGAAAACTAAAACATCAGTACAGATATTAAGAGACTGTATCAAGAGTCCTTTGTGCAAAGCTAGAATAAAATTGGTGCTTCAACTTCTGTAAAATGAGAATTCCTACTTATATCACAAAAGGTGAATATTCTGCCAGTCCTCTGCTCTGCTGAAGGCACTGTCTCATCTCACGCACAGATGAATAATTTATTAGCGAATGTTTGGAGTTACAACCTACGATATAGGCAGTAATAAACTTGACCCTGAGCTGAGCTGAATGTATGATTCCTTCCATCATCTACCTGGAATCCCACTTTCCAATTAACCCATTTTTGTGAACCGCCCAGAGAGCATCAGTTATTGGGCGGTATAAAAATGAAATAAATAAAATAGTAATAAATAATAAATAATAAATTACATGTTCCTGTGGGTTTTTTCATGACAACAAACATGCCATGGCTGGTTCTCAAGTTTTACAGCATGCACTGAGTGGAGAACAATGGGTTATTTGTTAAATATCTGAATTATGAATACAACATAGAAGGTAAATGGCATTATGGTTTAACTAATCAACAGTGAGATAAATTGGCGAGAATACATTTGCCTTTCACTCATAAGCATTTTTTCCAGATCAGAACTTAAAACATTTCCATCATGACATGTTGGTGGATGGACTGATGTATAATTTTTATCTCGACCTCCTCAGAAGTGACTCTCCAAAGCATTTCACTGCAATTAAAAATCAATACACAATGTTGATGCTGTACATAAATGGAAATAAGACAACAGGCCCTGCCTTCAAACTCACAAAGAGAAGAAGCATGATGCAAAAAAGAGAGAACAAAGCAAGAGTTGAAAGAAGCCTGAAAAAAGCAAGAGTTGAAAAAAGGCATTTACATCTAACTGGGGCTATCTGATCAGCCCTTACTGGTATTTTCCCTGAGTTGATGGGGATACAACCACCTAGCTGCCCTTATGAGCAACACAGAGCAATGGTAGTGAAACAGGTGGGAGACTTCACTACAAGGGAGAGCTATAACCACTCTTCCTGCAAAATAGGTTGTGCTACATGTCTTCATTTCCTTTTAAAATAACTCTTTTAATAAATTGATATGTTCTCTGATTAAGTCCTGAGATATACCCTTTATTATTTCTAGTTCAAACCAATTTCTTCTCTTAAACCTCCATATTTCATAATTAAGTTCACTATTGCATGTCTCAAATGAAGAAATTGAAACATAGGTGGCCTAATCCCCTCCAATAACTCAATTTCTTCCACAATTAAAATTTCCTCATTATTAAATAAACATGTTTTGATATTGGATGACTTTATCATACTGAAAGGTTCCTATCTAGTAATAGATGCCTCTATTTCTTTTCCAAATCATTTAACGCTAAGGTTTCCTTTCCTTCAACTACCAATGTATTACCTTTCCAAATCCTATTGGGTAGTAGCATCTTTAATCCTTAAAGTCAGAAAAGTTACCCAATTTTGGGGGGTTCTAGTGTTGCAGCAGAGGAACGTCCAATACAAATTGCAGTCTTTGCGTTGCATCCAAGAGTCTTTCTGCCAGCAGAACAGACACAGCTGGCAGATTCAATTTGCCCTTCCGCCAAAGCCCCCAAATCTGCTTGAGGTTTGGGGGACACCCGAGAGCAGATTTGGAAGGTGTGGAGGCAGTCACAGGGAAGAGGGTAAGGAAAACTTCCAGCATGAGCCAAATTCTGCCCACATAACAGTGGATTTTACCCTCTATTATTGTTGCTGCTGGATTAAAATTTAAGAATTTTGAAGATGTGCTCCTTATAACCAACAATATTTCTTCTCTGCATAATCAGGAATAACATTAAAGGGCTTGCAGACGTTGGAGTCAGGACTGCATACAAATTTGGTTTGAATGTCTCTTCTTGTTTCTCTCTTCTTCTATCTCCCCCCACATACATTTTTGGCTGCAATGAGAAAAGCAAACCAGCAAGTATGAGGATACATGTGTAAGGCAAGAGAATAACTGTAGTTGCTACATGAGCAAGTAGAAAGGAAAAGAAAAGAAAGTAAATGGCAGCCCTGGAGAAATAAGGAAGCAATATGCAGAAGGACTACATATATTAAAGGCTGCCCAAGCTTGTATTACAGGAAGTAATGGATTTAGAAAGGACCAGTGTAGATTAGATATAGGGTTTGTGTGGGGGTGGGGAAGGGACTTCCTAATAAGAGCAACACTGATAACATAAGGGCCACACAATAGCAGATCACTCAAACTGCTGTATTTGAAGGAAAAAGCAGATTTTATGAGGGCAGCCCCTCTGCGAGAGATGAATTTGCCAAATGCAGTGTGGCAGCAGCAGTAAAATATTAGGGATAGGGGATGGTTTAGAGCAGTTTCTTGTATTCCTGTGAAAGATCGCTAGCTTGTATTGTGCATAGGTTTCACCCATGTTCTATATAATATCATCATATTTTTACCATTAAGCTGAACTAACACAAAGTTTCTCAACTAGTATTTGGCATTAATTTGTCAAAACACAACTCTAGTATTATACAAGAATCAGGGTCAGCATGCATATAACTGATCCTATGCATGTTTACTTTGAAATAAGGCCATTTGTGGTTATTTCAGCTTTTCCCCATGGACTGAAGCCTTAACATGAACCTAGACCTACAATCTCACTTTCAGGCACACTGATGCAGCAGTGAGGATGCATCATCTGATTACACTAAGTCTTAGAACCAAACTGCTAATGTTCTTACTCAATTGTACAATAACCTGCTAGCACAAAGCAACCCCCCACCTGGTTGTGTAGACAAAAGACTTCAATCACATTTTATTCCAAATAAGTTTAGCGGTGCTGTGTTTAAAAAAAAGTGTTTTGAATTAAAGTTAAAAAGAGAAGCCAATGTCCAATTCACTACTATTTTAATGGCAAATTGTAATCCATGGAATACAAACAGCTGGAAGGTTCTACCAATGAAGATGACCAGACTAGTGCTGATTGTGTGAGCAAAAATGTACACTTGACAATGTACACTGCCAATATTGTCTCTAGTAACCCATGCAAATTAGATAAGAATTGCAAATGACAGTTCCACAGCCGTACAAAGCGCTAGTATGCCATTACAACGGCATACCTAGAAACTTAAATAGGATCAAGTTGTACATACAGCACACTGTTGCTACCAGATCTAGGATGTAAATTCATTGAAGGAAAAACAACTCATGCCTTAGACAATTGTTTTTAATATTCATGTATTTTATATGATCAGCTAAACACATACAGATGAGTTTTAAGGTTTTTCTTTAAAAGCTTTGAGCAACAGGTCTGCAGCCAGACCAGGAGAGAGGATCCCACTGGCAACCTTTTCTTCCAGAAGTGGAATCTGATCTCTCACTGCCAAATGACTCCGGAAATGGTCCAGCATGGTTTCTTGGATTACATTCCACATCCACACTTTTTGCTGTCTCCTTCGTTTGGCGAGCAACTCACCACTTGTAAACATGAGGTCTCTGAATTCTGTCATCTTATCCCATATGTCAGAGATGCCTTCTCCAGTTTTGGCAGAGATCCGCATTACCTATTAGGTTGAGAAGTTTTAGGGTTTTTTAAAGTTACTGGACAACGGGGATACTAGGATTCACCTAAACATAAAATCAGATTCATACTGCAGTTCAGCCTTTAATTGTTTAAAGACAGTACAATAACACAGGTAATCCAAATCCTAATGCTGCACCATCTAAGAAAAAGTCTTAAAAAGAAAAAGAAAGAGACTTAAAACCTTGGGATGGACCATAAGACTCAACGTAATAGTGATAAGTCACTGGTGCATATTTAGAACTATGTGACATTTCCCTTGAAGCTGCCATGGAAACTATAACAGATCCAAAACATGGCTGGCTATCTCTTGATAGGTATGCACATATTACATCTTTTCTGAGACTTCTATTTTGGTTACCAGCCAGTTTCAAGATGTGGGTTTGGCCATTAAATTGAGCCTAAGTGTCTCAGGCTATAATTTTTTTTCTACAACATTCAGATGGACTTTGGCTAATTGTAATGAGGATCCGCTCCAGATATATGATCAGTTTTAGGACCTCTCACTAGGGGTCCTATTTTTGCTGTGAACCCTAAGTTATGGCATTCCCTCAAGAAGTTCAAATGGTGTGATCTCATCTATTTTTGAAAGTAAGTTCTCACTTTTCTATTCCATTGAATTTATGGAAGTTGATTTATTGGTCCATTTTTAGTTGCCTGCTGCTGCTCTTACACACACACACACACATATATGCTTAATAGTTTTAGATGGGAAAACTCTATGGTTTAAATGTTAAACTAAGTTTTATTCTGAGCGAGTAAGATATAGCAACATGGTTAAAAGGATATATTAGCAAAAATTAGAAAGGCAAATATTAATAATCCCAGAAGTTGCTAACAGTTGAGCGGGTGTGTTAAATTTAAGAACGTCTACAGCAGAGAAAGAACGAAAAAACTGTTGCATCTAGCTGTTTTAGCTTACTGTATTTGGACTTGTGGTTCACGGATGTTATTTTGTTTCAGAAGCTCCTGAAGAAGGATCGGGAGATCCGAAACATCGAGATTTTTATACATTAAGTCCATTTACAACAATAAATTTTTTAAAGACTGAAGACATGTAGCAAAAAACAACAACCCTTTTTCTATTTCCCAACACTAGAGACTATCTCTTCTTTTTCATTGGATTCGCATAGTGTTTTTTCTCTCCTTCATTTTGACGGGTATTTTTAATTGACCAATAGTCTACAAATTCTGTATGAATGTTCAGCAATTATGGGCCCAAACAGGAATATAGTGTAAACCAATGCATGCATTTCCTGGACCAGCTTCCAACAATGAAACCAAGACTACGTTTATGATTTCACACACAAATTAAGGAACTATATTTAGTTATATCTATTTCCACAACAAAATGTGGAAGTGTTAAGAGACATAAAGTTAGTGCTTTTGACAGATATAGTAATTTCTATAACATTAACATTCTCCAACCAGTACTCTTATTTTTCCCGATCGAAAGGAAGAAAAGATTATTTTGGATATACCAACCTTTGGTCTCCAAACCTTTGAGCGCTTACGGAGTAATTTCAGAGCACTGACATATTCTGCTTGAATTCTTCGTGCTGGCACAATGAGATCCCCATCAGCTTTGGTTACAGCAACAAGATCTGCCATCTCAATTATACCTCGTTTGATACCCTGAAAAGAACAAGGGAAGAGAAGAGTGAACTCAGAGACACTGATTATAACTAATTATAATCTCCTTCAGACAGCCACCAAGCATTATTGAAATAAAGCCACTTGCTTTTGAATGATCCTTCCCCATAAAGGCTCTAGTAGCAGATAATTGAAGAGGTGTAGTGTATAGTGGGAGACTTCACTAGTATTTCCTGATTCTTGTAGATATCTGCTATGAAACATTTACACCTTCAGGGATGTATAGGCAAGATTAATGTTTTATCAGATGGTAAAACAATGCTAATACACGTTAGCAAAGGATTTCAAAGGAAGAACTAGTATCCCTTTAAAGTAGAAATGGACCAGGTCAAACTTCAGGCATACACAGAAATAACTCATAGCCTCAACTGTACTACTATAAAATTAGAATAAGAGTTACTTGTCTCCAGAGAATTTTATTTAGAATATTGTTTATTTTATTGAGTGCTCATTGAGCAGAGGGCAAACTACAATAAAATAAACTACAAAAAGCCATACAGCATATGCTATACAATCGAATCAAGGAATAATAATAAATCAGAGAGCAGCATTAACTACTAAAAGGGTGGTTCAAAGGGCAAACAAGATAATTATTGGAAAACACTTTGCATACGGATCACACGCACACAAAACCATTAATACAAATGCTTAAACGTTGCCCAGTTCAATTTGAATTGTGGTGGATTTTAAGAAATGTAAGATGGCTAACAATACAACATCTCATTTTCAAATCAGTAAATGTTGGCAGAATTGACAACGTTTTGTTGTTCAGTTCTGGTAGAACAGGAGGACAAGGGATACTTCTGAAAACTTCCAATGGCTATAGATATATGAAGCTTAGACTTTTTGCCAAATGCAGCATCAGTACCTGCAATTCGTCTCCTCCTGCTGGTGGCAGCAGCAATACAAACATATCAACCATATCAGCAACAGCAAACTCTGACTGGCCCACACCTGAGAATTAAAAGCAGAAATTGACCACTCATTTCAAACACCCAAGTGGCAAAATGCATTTGCCAAATATAGGACAGACCTTTCCAGAAGAGATGTGCATGCAGATTCAATTGCACTAAATTGTCTCAATGGAGCATTATGGTGGCACACTTTCTTCTAGAAGCATTTTAGTATACAGCAGCACTGATTTAGGTGCACGTGAAACTTGGGATATCTCCTGTTCTAGGCCCAATTAGAGGTCAAGACAGATAATGAACGATGTTATTATGGAAACCAGGCTGCACAGAAATTAGGAGAGTTTCACTGACCTACTGTTTCCACAAGAACGATGTCATAGCCTCCTCCTTCACACAACAGAATGGCTTCATTTGTGGTCCGTGTCACACCGCCCAGAGTTCCTCTGGTTGGAGATGGTCTGATGTAAGCATTCATATCTCTTGACAAGTCGGTCATTCGTGTTTTATCTCCCAAGAGTGAGCCTGAAGTATAGAGTTGCACAACAGCTGAGACATTCAAGCATAAGAGACTTTTGCCCAAGACACACGCTTATTCTTCTAAAAGAACTAAGCTGAAGAGGGTACCCGTTCTATAAGAGCTACTTGTACAAGATACCACTGCTGGCCATGGAAGGTGCCTCAACTCAATTTGGGGCAATTCTCCTTCCCAGCAATCCCTGCATCACATCCCACATTGTTCAAAGACCCGACCCTCCAGAGAGACTTTTACATGGAAGAAATCAACCCCAGGGGGAGGAGGGAACAGGATAATTCCCTTCCATGAACTTCCATCCATTTACAGTTCTTTAGATACAAGCCAGTATCTGTAAAACTGTTGAAGAATTTTATGTCTGTTTTCCAATTTTGTTACCATCTTTATTGATCTTTTAGGATGAGACATGCTAATCATTTAATAAAAATAGTAACGGTGAAAGCATCTATACACATTTACTCAGGTGTAAGTCCCACTGTTTTCAATGCAGCTTAATCCCACATAAGTGGGCACAAGCTTGCAGGCCAAATTCATGTTCCTAGAACTGGCACGGTGAGGTACATGAGAGAGGAGTAGTGCTTTCTTAGACATACTCACCACCACTAGTGCTAGAGGAAGGATCTACTGCCAGGACAGACACTTTGTGTCCTCTTTCGGTGAGCATTTTCCCAAAGCACTCGATAAAAGTTGATTTCCCAGCACCAGGGGGGCCAGACAATCCTGAGTAGCAGCATAAAAATCTTGATTCTAGTACAACATGCAATCAAATTTATCTGTATGTTATGCAACCCCCCGCCCCAAGTTAAGCATTTCTGATATACACTGACATAAACCCAATTAATGTATTTGTGGCCAATATTCCGTGCTCTGTTCTTAATTATCACTCTTTTCTCTCAACTTACAAATGTCCTTATAAGATGTGTGTCTTTTTTAATGTGTACATTACCCAATAACAATTCATACTCTATATAACATCTTTATCTGAAAGCATCATTTGCTCTTCCTAAAACAACCCAAGTTTGGGTTGTTCAACTTTTTGTTACAGTACAAGCATGTTATATATAAGCATGTTTTATAGAAATTAAAATTTAATTTACTGCAGTTAAAAAACAACAGCTAGCACACTAAATAGCATTCAAGGGGAAATGAGGCAGTTAAAATGGAGCAATTAACTTTAGAATTAAACAAAACATATTTCCTAAAAAAAATGCAATGAAGGCAATTTAAATCAGAATAGTTATAACTGCACAAACAAAAGGCAACTGACCCACTCTAAAGGCTAGTGGTTTTCCTTTATTTAACTGTTCTTGTTCTCTGTGGTAGGATAGTACCTTCTGAAGAAGCACCTGTGCAATCTCCTTCTTCCTGCTGTGTGTGGATTCTATGAGAGTAATAGCTTCTGCTAAACAGGCCCTGTGTCCTTGAATTAGTCCACTGTACAGTTTGTGTAGAAGTCTTTGCTCCTTGTCAGACAGCTCCCGTGTCTGCTGTTCTAATGTTGCTGGACAACATAGGCCAGTGTTCAAGCCCTTTAAAAATATCATCCTCTTTGAACAACACAGTTGCAGTGAATTAACCTGTTGGTCATATGGAAACAAAGATCCAAGGCTGGACCTCCACGAGAAACAGTTCCAAGACAGTTTCCTAATATTCTTATGAAAACGATGGAGAGGAAATCGCAGCAGCAGTGATGATCCATTCATTTTGTCTTGAGTCAGAGAAATCTGTTTTTACAGCCTAATAAGAGAAGAAAAATGCGTAGTATTTCCACATTTTATTTTCAGTTATAAAATAGCAATATACAAGACCACTGTTTCTGGTCAACTCACGAAATATATGTTTAGCCACATATAACATGTGGCTATTTGTTTATGTAGCACATAACAGAAGCATAACAGCTGACTTTCCTATTTTTTTTATTTAATTATTTCATTTCTATACTGTCCAATAGCTGAAGCTCTTTTCTAGGAAAAGCCAGCTTTGTGAAGTGCATTTAAAGTAGCAAAGAGAGGCAGAGAAAGTGGTAAGCATCCCCTTGACTTCTCACCACATGTAATATGAACTGAAGCCCTTACGCATTTTACCATTTCTACCAATCTATCCCACAAACCTTAAATTTCAGGTCCACATATCCAGAATTCACTTGTCAGCCTGCAGAATTTCCAAATCACATAGATCAGTTCTACTTCAGTTACTGAACTGCTAGAAATTTAAAACAAAACTAGAGAGGTAGTGTCTACCTGGGTATAAGCAAAAACAGTACAGTAGTAAGTTACAAATTGGCCCCTGTTCATGTGAATTTTGTACTGAGTTAATGTACTGTCCATTTGAACAGCCCTAACACTCCCAGAAGCATCTGGTTGGCTACTGTAGGAAACAGGATGTAGACTAGACAGGCCTTTGGGCTGACCTACTAGGGCTTAGAATGAATGGTCTACAGACCTAAACATGGGAGCCAAATGAGTGCTTCCTATATTAAAACATGCTGTTTGAATTTCTACAGTAAAGTATTAGCATAATACACAGATGGAGCAACATATATATGTTGCGCCCTTTAGTAGATGGGCTATTAGTTCCATTTTTCAACTCTCCCGCGTGCTCAAATTCTAACAAAATTAGAAAAAGAACTGCATTTTTTCTTATCTACTACTCTGAAAATATTTTGGATCCAAATGTTTACTTGGAAGTAAGTCCCATGGAATCAATGGAACCTATATCTGAGAAAACTTATTTAGGAATGGGGTGTAAGGATTCTAAAACGAGGTTGAACATTCCAAGAGGAACACTTATCCAGGCATTTTCCTGCTAAACAGATGTATTATAACAAAGTCATAATACAATACTAAGGATGCTAAATTAAAATGAATGAATAAATAAATAAATATCTTTTTAAAAAGAAAACCACAGCTCAATGGAGGCTCAGACAACCACATATCTATGTGGCCACATAGAACACCTACGATTTTGAACATTAACTTTGACAGATGCTTCCAAAAGCAAACTAAGATTTACATTTCAACACTTCAGTGAACACTTTTTTTAAAAAAAATCAAGATCTGAACAGCTGCAACTCCTACTGGCTTCATAAAAAGTTAGATTTGGGCCTCCCTTTGAAGATCATAAACAAAACTACTTCAGTTTCAAACACTAAAAGGTCTAATCTTAAAAAGGACTTCTCAACAAGTAGACATTTACACTTTAAACTGAACAGATACTTCATGCTAGGCTCTAAATACAGATGTTACACACCGTTAATATTTTCATGGTCCAGCATTATGAATTACATTTTAATTCTATTTGCCAGAGAAGGGCTGAGGAGAATCTCTTTACATATAATTTGTTGCAAGTAATACGTACATAATAATATGCACATAATACAGATAACATATACAAATACCAGGATTTCACAATTATGCTTCCAATAGCACAATCCTAACAAGACTTACTCAGAAGTAAGTCACATCAGTTTCAATGGGGCTTAATCCCAGATAAGTGTGCATAGGATTGCAGCCCCAAGCACAGTAAAATACATATTCTAGTATAGTACGCTAACATCGACGTGGAGCTTTACTAACGTAGTTTTACCTTGGCCAACGATTATTTGCACAGTGAAAGGGCAGGGAACTGATCCTCATTAACAGCACAGCGACACAGCCCACCACTGTTAACACACCAACCCGCCCCCGCCTCCCCGCAAACTGAAACCCGGACAGCCGCTGCTTTGAGAGCTACGCTTCCACAACAAGGAAGTGACCTACTACCCTTCTCCGAATCTTTTTCATCCGGGACACGCCAAAGCACGCAAACTGAACCACAACCTGGTCTTGCCCTGATCCCCGCCCCTCAGGCTCGGTGACAATGTCTTTGACTGCGCCTGCGCAAAATCCAGACCGCTGTAGTGGGTGGAGGAAAACAGCGCTGCTGCGACACAGACAAAGGCGGCATCTATTGTCGTTCGCAGGATGCCCATAAATCTAACCAATTTTTTTTAGGACAGTTCTTTTGTCTGCACACACCAGGATTTCCTGGTGGGTGCGTGGGTGGGTTTTATTTCTAATCGTTGCATGCCTCTCGTTAGAATAGGAACAACTTAATTGCTGCTTGAATAATACAGTGCAGAAGTCCAAAAGTTTAAGTAAAAACTGCAATTCTTTTGAACACAGTTTCTTGTGAAGAAACATTAAAAAAAAAACATTGAGCGCTTTATAAAAATTACCCTGCAAAAGTTTCTTCTGGGAACATTTCAAATTTTAAGGAAGTTGTTATGGGCACATCTAGGGTGACCATATGAAAAAGAGGACAGGGCTCCTGTAACTTTAACAGTTGTATTGAAAAAGGAATTTCAGCAGGTGTCATTTGTACACATGCAGCACCTGGTGAAATTCCCTCATCACAACAGTTAAAGCTGGGAGCCTCTTTCGTATCTGGTCAAGAGAGCAGGGCTCCTGCACCTTAAACTGTTGTGACGAAGAGGGAATTTCAGCAGGTGCTGTATATCTACAAATGACACCTGCTGAAATTACCCTTTCTATGCAACTGTTAAAGATACAGGAGCCCAGTCCTCCTTTTCATATGGTCACCCTCGGCACACCCAATACCGGTGTTCATCTGTCCCTCCTCCCTTAGTCTGCAATCCTACGCACAAGTGCATTAGAATAAATTCCATTTAACTTAATGAGACTTACTTCTGAGTAGGCCTACAGAGGATAGCTCATATCCCCCCACCCCTTTGTCTGTCTCTCGTGCAGACACCTGCTCTTTGTGGGGTGGGGTGGGGATGTGTAAGTGGAAGAACTTCTACAGGTGTAAAGGGCGGGGGAGCTGCAGAAAGATCAAAAGTGGGGAGGGAAGAAAAACATCAAGCTGAGAAAATGGAGAATAAAGACGAAAGCGGGAAGCAGAAAAGGGGAAAACCGAAACGGAAAGAAGTGAGGAAATCTGGAAAGCTCCCGCTGAAAAAGCAAACAGGGCAAAAGGCGGCAAAGGACAGCCCCCAAAGCAAAGGGTTTCTACTACACCAAGACGTTACAAGGTAAGGATAAAGGAAACTGTTCTGAAGTGAGAGGAATAAACTGGGCGCGTTTGCAGCAGAGCCAAGACGCCGCTCTAACGGCCAGCCTCTCTCTATACGACAGGGCTGTGCGACTATTTAACGAGTCAGCGCCGTCCGAACCTCTTCAGCCACCCCGAGGCGCCTGCCGGACAGAGTGCTTCCCCCTGGCAGCAGCTCGTCCTTTGACCCCAACGCCCCCTCTCTCTCCCCCCCCCCGGTCTAGCGCCGACCTTTGCCTTTCCAGCCTGTGAAGGGACTTAGGGATGTGCCCTGTGCGGTGGGCTCGCGCGGGCAGCAGCTGACGGCAAGGCGCAGACGCCACGGGGTCTTTCGCCGTGTTCCCTCCTGGCCCGCCTTCTTTTCTAGGCGCCCTGGCCCCCCGCGGCAAAAGCCCCCTTCTCTCGGCTCCTATCAAGCCCTCACTATAGTTACCGCAGGCGCGCACATACCATTCTCCCCAGCCTAAAGTTTGTAAAGCACCGCACTTCGCTTCCGCTTCCTGTGCCAAGCTGGGGGACCGGCTGTGTTCGTTGGTGCTGAGCTTCCACAAAGGGGGAATTTTCCTGTAACGGGGCAGAGAATAGAGGGAAGCAATGCAGACCCTCACGGATGCTGTGAGAGATATTTACGGGCGCCGCGTTGGAGACCTGTGGTCTACAGCAACTCTGCAATGTAATCTGCTGTTTTTATCTCTACAACTGGAGTGGGGAATTGAACCTGATTGATTGATGATAATCTTATAATGCAGAGGTGGGCAGCTTGTGGCTCTCCAGACCTTATTGGACTGCAACTTCCATTATATCTCACCTTTGATTATGCTGGCTAGGGCCCATGGGAGTTGCAGCCCCAACAACCTCTGCAGAATCACAAGTAGCCCAGCTCTAAAGTCCACTGTTTGCATTCTTATATTGCAAGTAGGGGCCGGGAGGAGGTGAGACAAGACGTACTTTAAAATAACTCGGTAATACACATAGCACTATGAATTCCTACATATGACAAATTGGGGATTAAAATCAGGTTGTATTGTGATCTCTACTTTTCTGATAGGGCTGAATTTCCATGTATATTACAGATAGATATTTCAAGTTAACTTGTTTTGCTAGCAATATCCATGGGTCTGAGGGTGAAGACAATCATAAATCTCTATTTGGCTTAGTTCTTCATATGCCCTCCCTGAAAAACAGTACAGGTTTGGGTATCTGTCAAACTTCCACAGTGAAGACCTAGTCTAATAGTTAATTCAGCTTTTCTGTAATTATCCAGTGCTCCTTTAGCAATGCTTTTGCACTTTTGACATCCAACAGTCCAACTGTATCCTTGGCTTGGTTCTGATGTATTTGAAGATATTTTTATTGATTGATATGCATAAGATTGCACTGTACTTGACTACAAGTGTCGTTAAGACTAACAGTGCAATCCTATGCATGTCCACTCAGAAATAAGTGCATCTGAATTCTGTAGGATTACTCTGATGTGAGTGTATATAGGATTGCAGCCAACATCCGATTGAACTCGATGGGATTTACTTTTGAGAATAGCTATAATAGGCTGCAATCAAACAGAAAAATCTTGGAAGAGAAGTGTATTAACACAGAGGTCAGTTCTTTACCCAAGGCCACAATGGCTTTTTAAAATCTAAAAGTAATATTCATTTTTACCACTTGATGGTGCTTGAAAGCAATTGACATTCTCACCTGCTGAAAGGCATAACCTGTTTTTGCTATTTAAGGTCAAATTCCACCTACTGTTTTGAGGCTTGTAATTTGAAATGGACTCATTAAGAATAAGACTGAAAATCATTGCAAGCTTTCTTCCTAGGTTTTGTTTATTTATTTATTTAAAACATTTATATCCCACCCTATATCAATAAGATCTCAGGGTGGCGTACAGATAAAAGCATACGGTATAAATGTCCATGGCTCATGCAAGGCCCAACTTCTTTCTTGCATATTAAATCCCTCCTCCTGAGCAGAGATTCATGTTGTTGTATTTCTTTGTCAAATAGGTTTCCTATGTCCTGCACAGCAGGCATACATTCTGCCAAGGAAGCTTGCCCCATCATAGCATCTTCTATTCTGTTTAACATTTTTAAGTGTTTTATTGATGTTTTAATATACTGCCAGAACGGTGCTTGCATTCTCCACGCCCTCTAGTACAGCAGAGTTAATAGCAGATGCACACAATTTTTATCACGTTATAACCAACTGATGAATTATATTTACTTAGAACGGCACAGCTGGTGGAGCTTGGTGCACCTCAAATGTATGTATTATTTGTTTATTTATTACTTTTTTATACTGCCGCATAGCCAAAGCTCTCTGGGCGGTTCACAAAAAAAAGTACACATCTGAAAGTATTATGCTTGGCATAGTTTGTGGTGGCTCTACAAAGCACAACTGGAGGGTAAGTGCCCTTATAGCATACATCTCATTGGCTAATGCTGTCCTGTGTTATTAAGACTATAAAAAAATCTTGAGCAAAGGAGACACCCTTTTATGGGAGCTGCATACCAAGGGGAAGACACGTTGCTGTCTGCGATGTGGGTCCCAGCCAAATTAGCTTTAAAGTAAAAACTTAGAACAATGGCTGTTCACATGACATGACAGTCCACTGTAGGTTATTTAACCCATGGTGAGGCTGCGCTGTGTGCAGCCACCATTTTGAATATGCAACTCTTGCATTCAACTCTTCAAGAGTTGAATATGCAACTCTTGCTGGATTCGCATGACACAACCCGAGTGGTAGTAATACGTCACTTATGAAATTGAGAAATACTTCACCATTTGTATCCAAATACCCTGAGCACATAATAGTATGGTAACTAGTATGTAGCTAGTTTGTAGAAAATTAACTGTGACTGTCTTTATCTATTATTTGTTTTTGTTGACAGAGTGGAAAGCTAAGCAAAGAGCTAGACTTAGCCATCATATGAGAACAAGGCCAAATGAAGTGGACAAAGCGTGCATATGCAACCTCGTGCCCATGTCTCTTTATGGGTTAAATAAGCTTTGGTGTGTCATCCAAACCTGGTCAATATTTATCTACTAGTTAGTGTGCTGCAAACTTTTGTTTTCCAACAGTGAGTACTTGCAATTAACTTTACTCCCCCAAAAGTGAAAGCTGAGTCTTTATAAACTTTATAAATAATACTGAATTGCTTTACTGGTTGCACTTTCCAATATGTATAGGGAACCTCATCTTATAAGTCACATAAACTGAATTAAAATGCAAAATACCTTTTTAACAAGAAATTTTATTTGTGATAAGGACTTTCTCTGAAGGAGTCTTGGGAAGAGGACAGATAACTAATCTTAAAAAAAGGTGTGATCAGTTAGCCTGCAGTGATATTCAATACTTATCAATTACTTTATGTTTCATAAATTGAAAAAGTTACAGCTTTTGCCTACAATGATTCACATTCAGCTGCGTGCTGTTAAAAAGCTATCATCATGTTAAACCCACATTCAGGTCTACTTATTTTTATGATCAGTTTTATTATTACCAGTAGAAAAGCAGACCTGTTGAGTTGTTGCTCTAGATCAAATATCCTATTTCTGCTTGTCAGCAGTAAGCAGGAATGTCTGTTTATTTTATTAAAAATCTATTCACATTAGCTTGCTTTTTCTGCTGATACCATAGGTTGTGTAATACTTCTGCTGTCAGATATGAAAAACAGAATTCCCTTTGTAAATTCTAGTTTTTCCTTTCCTCGTCACCCCCACAAAATTTGGCAAGTCCTCCAAACGCTTGGCCGTTTCACCTATACTACATAAGAAAAGCATCCCACAGATTTTCACCAAAGGAGCAATTGCTTATGGAAGTCTTGATAATCTTCAGAGTATCCATAGAAACTTAATGTAGCAGGTCCAGAATGAATAGTAAAAAAAGTAGTTCTCTGTAAATCAGCAGTGAAGGCAACAAAGAGTCTTGTGGTTCCTTAAAGACCCAACTTCAGCAGATGAATGAAATTTTATCCTGAGTTGGCAGTATTGGGTGTGTGTGTGTGTGTGTGTGTGTGTGTGTGTGTAGAGAGAGTTGTAAACAATGTTGTTAAAATGACAAGACACACAAAACAGTCTGCCACAATTCAATGTATGCAAAATAAGCATAGTGACCATTCGCTAAAGAATGTGTTAAGCAAATTAATACCTGTAATGAGAGCCACTGTGGTGTAGTAGTATTGGACTAGGACTCGGGAGGTCTGAGTTCTTGTCTTCACTCAGCCATGAAGGCCACTGGGTGGCTTTGGGCCAGTCACTGACTGTTATAAATAAATGGGACAGGAAGCCACTTTCTCTATTCAAGTCCAAATAGATTGATTCAGCCATTATTAATTCTAATTACATGTCATCATTAATTCTAATTAATCTATTTCAGGCTAGAGTATCCTTTCAAAATTCCTCTGTTGGAGAATAGCAAATTTTAAGTCAGCAGCAGAGTGTCCAAGGACACTGAAATGGTCTACTGGTTTCTGAATTTTTGATATACTGTGGAATTCATTGCCACTGGATTTTGCAAGAACTACTGCTAGTTAGCTTTAAGAAAAAAGTTAGCTATGTTCAAAGATAGGACTTTCATTTCTGGATAAGGAATTGAAGGAGCAAGTGGGAGAAAGTATGTGGAAAGTGATAGTTACCCACAATAGCGGCAAGCAAACACTGGGGTTATCTGTCCTGAAATTAGTCCTGTTTTAACTTATTCACAAATGATTTGGAATCAAGAGGTGAGCTAGCCAAGTTTATAAATTACACCACTCAAAATGGTGAAGACCCAAGAAGCTCTGAAAGAATCATACCAAACTGGGTGGAATGGTTAACAAAATGGCCAGTTAGGTTCAGTGTAACCAACTGTAAAGTGTTCAAGCAAACCTCTTTGCACATATACACTGAAATGGACAGCTCAATTATTATTATTTTATTATTATTATTATTTATTTATATAGCACCATCAATGTACATGGTGCTGTACAATGAATCATCAACTCAAATGTGTAGTGGTGATTTTTTTTTAAAAAAAAAAAAGGGGGGGCTTTTTAGTGTACAAAAACAAGCAGCAGCAAATTGGGGAGAAATCAGTAATAATATCCCACCCACCCCATTCTTCCATAAACAGTTGAAGCAGAAACCTGTATTACATTGATTTGCAGTACATTCAAGGGAGGAAAATCACATGACCCTGCTTCACACAATGGACTGTGTATGGAAATTCAGTGCCACACAATGGGGCCATGACTACTAGTTAGAAAGGGGTAAAATAAATAAAAATCAAAGTCTATCAGTATCTATTAGTTGTGATCACCAACTTGAATTTCCATGTTCAGAGGCATACCAGATTCCTTTTTTGTCAAGGGGTAGGGACAGCTGGGGGTTGTTGTCATCATCTCCTGCTTGTAGACTACCTCGAAGTATCTAGTGGCCACTGGGAACCCCTGACATTTTTGTTGGTTCTGCAGAGCTCTTTCTTATCATTAGTTATTAGTTGCAGAAGCTAGGTGGAGAGCCTCCACACACTCAGATGTAATTATTAGATGCTGAGGACAGACAGGGAAAGAGCTTTGCTAAGCTTTTGTTGCAGGATTGGCCATTGTCAGAGTTCTTTGATCCAGTATGACCATCCTTGTAATCTTACAGCATAAGGGACTTTTGAGTACCAGGACTTCCTCAAATAGAGGCTCTGATTGCATATTCACACTGTTACGTGTGTTTTCTATTTGGTAGAGTTCACCTGCTTATGGGCTGTTCTCATCACAACACTTTGCCACTAGAAATGATCTCAGAATATCAACTATGCTTCTAAACTTAATTTTACTAAGATAAACTACCAACACACACCCAGTACTATACTATTTTAAAAGGTCGCCTGCAAGACTTATGAAGAACAGATTAAAAAAACTGTTTTCCCAAAACAGGATTCTGGAATGTAATAAGATGCTTTCCATATCATGGAATAGAAATGTGGCTGCTTTCAGGATTCCGATGCATCCCAAACACCCCATACATTCTTTGAGTGGGGGATGAGATATGCTCTTTGGACTTAACATTCCAGTTCCCAGAACTCCCAGTTAAGAGATCCTCCAAGGAAAAATGTCTGACCAACAACTTGTAGAAGTTGGTTTAAGACAGCTTAGTGTAAACTGGGGCTGATGCCACTATTACACCAATTTGATTTAAGGGTGAAAGTCATATCTTTAGAATTATGTAACCTCTAATGTATTGTGTGTGTGTGTGCGCGCCCACTTCACTGTATGAGTATAATAATCTTGTTGCTGCATACATTTCTTAATCTTAGAGCAGTGAACTTTGGACCACTGTATATACCAACTTCATACATTGTGGTTTTCAAACAGTTAAAATGAATATGAACACCAAGCAATGTGGGATGGTAACATGAACATAAATAAGATCTCTGGAAAAGTTCTAAAGAATCGTTTCTCAATAAGTCCAGCTATATGAAATTGGCAAGGCATCTTAAGACTTTTTTTAATGTTAAAGGAGGCGTAAAGGACGGTTTTGGTATTGCTTCTACTTCCATGCTGACCGTGGTTGTGTATTAGTTCCAGCTAAACATCTCTCCTCTCACAAGAAACTGTTTTCAGCAATTGGAATTCATTTATATCACATAAGTATTTTACAGCATGACATGAAGAAAAATATGCACAAAAGATAGTTTTAATCAAAGTAAGCAATACGTTTATTTGAACTTCAGTAGAGATGAACCACTAAGTTTTGGAATAAAAAAATACTGAAAAAGTACTACAGCTTGAATGAATATAAAAAACATTAGCAGAAAGAAAACAATTTAAATGGTAAAAAAAAATAACCTTTTAAGTCTGAAACACTTGAGTAAGTCCTCCCAACATGTGCTAACATCTGCTAAGTTGGCAAAACACAAAGCTCTTATAAAATGAAACAGCTACTTCCGTTATGTGAACTGCATAAAACTGCGCAATCTTTAAAAGGCTGTACAATTTTGTCTTGAAATATACAGACCTTGCAGTACACGACAAAAGCATTTATTGACCCACCCTTGCTCTGTGAAGCTGTGGATGGGCAGAAATATATCAGTTAGTAGTAAGATGAAGCCACTATAAAAATGAAATGCACACAGCAAGACTTGGACTTGTTTAACAAGCTATGTTTACAGTATAATTCTACCTGTCCATGTCAGCTTCCCTTCCCACCCGCCTCCCCTCAACTATCTAATTTCTTTAGGCTAGTCCATCTCTAACTTCCAAATACACTGTACATACATTTAGCAAAGAGCATACCTAAAATTCTTGCAGCAGTATGGTCAGTACACAGTTTCAGAAGATTACACAAAAGCCTTAATTTTTCCACCGGGATAACAACTATTACCAAGACCAATGGCTTTCAAATATCATTAAAAGTTTGTTAAGAGAGAACAAGTGTAGCCATCAACTTTTGGTATTCCTTCCAGAACACAATGGATGTTCAGCACAAGGGGATCTTAGTGTGCTAGATAAGATTGGTTGAGAACAGTGTACAGATTACACTGCCTTGGTCATCCCTAGCTATTACACACTGCCCTGCATAAAGATTTGAAAGAGATTATTACTATGTAAACTAAAAATTCTTGATACCAACTACTTAGTAACGGGTTTTTTTCCTGATCTAACAGTTGGTCACAGAAGTCAAGTATAATAAAGGCCGCTGCCAGTTTTGTACATGTGTCTGACTCATACATCCTTCAAGTACATGCAAGGCTCAATAGTGTCTGAAGTGTAGCTGCTTGGAATCCTTTTTAAGACACAGAAGAGATTGGGTTATGGGGAGAGCCCATCTGTGTAAGAACTTTATCCAGCCACTGAAGAGGACCATGCAAGTGGATCTCAATCCAGCATGGCGTGCTTGTGACATCTTGCCGATGATATTCTGCTCCCCAGCCCTAGAAACAGAGAAGCAGGAATGTTAAGAGCAATTTGTCTTGCGACAGGGGTAGTTGCATCCTGAAAATGCAAAGGCAATAAAAGTAAACATCCTATTCAGTAGACATTGTCATTATTATTTTTGGGTATTCACTTTAAAAAGAGTGTACCTATTTTAATTTTATTTATTTATTTATTAAATTTATATACCGCCCCATAGTTGAAGCTCTCTGGGCGGTTTAGAAAAGTTAAAAACCGTGAACATTAAAAAGTATACAGAATTTAAAACCATCAAAAATATAAAAACAACAGTATAAAACAGGATCCATTTTAAACAATAGTTCTGGGGTCCATTAAAAAACAAACAAACTTAGCATATGTTGTTAAATGCTGTTAATGTTCTCTGAATTATTTTATTTCAAACATTGTAGAACGTGGCTTCGCTGAAAGCCAAGAAGAGTCTTCCAATTCACTGACAACACACAACTGGGTGCGATAATTTATGCCAGCCTTCCCCAACCCGGTGCCCTCCAGACGTTTTAAGCTATCTCACAGAATTCCTGACTACCGGCTGTGCTGGCTAGGGCTGATGGGAGTTGTAGTCCAAAACTTCTGGAGGCACCAAGTTGTGGAAGGCTGGTTTATACTGTAATGTACCTATGTGCTGGAGGTACTCAAATTCCATCTTCAAGGAAAAATACCTGCTGATGTTTAGTCAGTTCAGTCTCAATTCTTTGAACCAAGCCTCTTGGCTCCATACACACTACTATCTGTTTGGTATCCAATGTCTCTCCCCACCAGCAGTTATGTAACTACTACAAAAGATATTTTCATGGATACTAAAATACTGAACAAATTAGCCAAATATTGCTATATTTCTCAGTGGCTGCAAACAGGCTTCAGAATTCTCATGTCAGGGAGGTTCATGTACCCCCCTCACTATTGGGTTTCTGCTAAATACCAAAGGTCTTTCTATTCCAGCCTTTTTCAATATTCAGCAGTTATTTGACCTGTTGGGTTGAGCTTTCTCCTGTCCCAAGATAGGGTTTTAGTGTTGTATTGCTCAGGGTTTCCACCTGGCTGCTGCCTACTGTCTAACTTGTTTAACATGTATGATTGCTTATTTTCTTATGGAAAGATGCTTTGGTTTCCTTTGAAGATGGGTATATGCGGCCCTCCATTCAAGCAATATTCTGGTTTCAGTACTAACAGTCTGGTTCTGAGGCTAGAGTTTCCACTTCATGGCACCTAGGATAATATTTTTCCGTTTGAAGTTTGGCTAATATGAAAGGCACAGTGGATTTTTTTAAATATCTGGTATTTCTTCGTTTGAACTCTGCAACCAGAACTATTCAGGAGGATTTGTTAACCTGCCAAGACTTAGGTAAGATAGACTTAGGTCATGGTTCATTAGCTACGCCCCACAGAGGTTATCTTGCCTTTCTACTACAGCAAGGGTGGGGAACCTCTTTCAGCCCAAGGGCTAAATTAGCTCTTGAGGGCCACATTCTAGTGGTGGGTGCCCTGAAAGCAAAGGGCCAAAAATAAAATATGTACAAAAAATAACACCATATTGTAGCTTAAAGCTTTTACGGTCAGTAACTAAGCCTTAGGAGAGGCATTACAAACTTTTAGAATGGGGGGAAAACTATAGGCATTAAGCCTATAGGCACCAGCTGCTGGGGAACATGGGTGGGAGAGTGCTGTTGCACCTTGTCCTGCTTGTGGTTTCCTGGTTGACAGCTGGTTGGCCACTGTGTGAGCATTGTGCTGGACTAGATGGACCCTCAGTCTGATCCAGCAGGGCTTTTCCTAGTTGTTACACAAAATCCAGGAAATCCCCAAAATTGGTGGTTGAGGGAAAGGGGGAAAAGGCCATCTCGGGAACTCTGGAGGGCCGAATTTGGTACGCCTCAGATACACTCCTTGTAAGGCTCCAAACTAAATGTTAATGTTCTGGAACAGAATCATTCTGTTGGCTATTAACATACCTTAAAATGGATTCTATGGGATTGGAGCTTGATAAAAGAGGCAATTCAATGACCAGACTGTTATGGGTAATCTCTTTCTTCATATGCAGGCTCTCAAGGAGGACACCCCACACAAAACACCTTTGACATAATGTATCTAACAAAGCACAAGTTGGAGCTTTTGAATAATAGTAATAGTACAACTATTTTAAACCAAAGTCTCTAAAAGTGACTATTCTGTGTATGATGTTTGATCCATTATATTTCTAGAGTTCCATTTCACTGGCTATCTGGTCCATGAATAGCCTCAGCAGCATCCTGACAGATTTCTTATGCAATGTGCCTTAGGGACCTCCTCTTCCTCCTATTGTAATTGTTCATACCGCCAAACACTCTGCGCCATCTGTGTGCCCCCAAGCAACAACACACAGCCATTTTCAGTGGCTGTCCCATAACTCCCATCTGGGTTGACTTACCAAAGCATTGCAAGACTTGTTTTGATGGATACCTGGTGGTCATGGTTAGATTTTGAGGGAATGGTGTAGGGGGTTGGAATCATTTGTTTTAACCTGTTTTCTAAGCAAGAGTCATTTTTAGACTAATAACCCACTTTGAGCCTTACTGATGGGAGATTTAGAAATTAAATACCATTAACTTGAGTCAGTATTCCTTCTCTTTCACCAGCTCACAAGTTGGTCAGTCGGTCTCTCTCTCTCTCACACACACACCTCCCAAGTCTTGCTTACCTTTACAAAGCTCATACGGATAGTGCACATCTTAGTGAGTTCGTACACAGTTTCAAAGCCATGGTTCACTGACTGAGCCAGAAGTTGAGCAAACTCTTGGTTGTTGAAGATTTTCAGACTGCAGCCACTTGGGATTTTGCAGACTGTGGTTGGGTGGAAACCATGATGGTAATTACAGTTTCGACTTTGCACAAATATACTACTGTCACTAAGGCACTCAGCATAAACTTCCCCACCAACATAATACAGATGAACACCTAAAAAAGAGACAGAAGATTTGTTAGAATTATTCTGAAGCCAAGGTGCCTCAGGTGGGTGCAGATGTTGAAAGCAGCAAATAACAAAGTATGAATGAGTAACTTCTGCTTCTGGTGTAACATGTAAATGAGGAACCCCATCCATACACCTGAACCAATCAAGTAACTGCAGGGGGAAATTCCTTCTTTGTATATTTATTATATATTGTTTTAACTTGCTTTATGGCTTAATTTGTTTTGAGCTGTGTATATTTACTGTTTTATACTATATGCTTTTATCTGTACACCACCCTGAGATCTTATTGATATAGGGCGGGATATAAATGTTTTAAATAAATAATATTTCACTGGACGTGAATCATTCTAATGCTGTTTTGGATATCTGCACACTCCCTTGATTTGAATGTTTTTCCTAGTTGAACATTCCAGTGTTACTTTTGGGTATACAGGTGTATTTATTTTGATAGCCTAAAGGTATCCAAGGAAGACAAGGGGATAGAACCACATCTGCTCAACTCTTACTAACCTAGTAAAACAAGTATCTATTTACAATGTGATAAAGCCACTATTTCCTTATTTTATGTAGTCTAGTTTTTAGCTTCTACTTACATCTTCTGTAGGTTCAGTAACAATTATGAAACTTAAATATGCATGTTTCTTGATAGAACCAGAAAATAAGCAAGTAATGTGCACAATATTTTTCAACAGCTAAATTTAATAGTAAGGAGCCTTATCAGATCACTTAATGAACGGAAATAGGAAATCCTATGTGTTAACGATCTATAGGCCCTCTGCACTAAAACAGTGCTACTAAGGCAACTATAGAAATCAGGCAGGTATACTTTTCCATAGTCACCTCTGCCTCTAGTGCTCATTGCCCTAAAGTTCAGAGACCATAGCTGTGATCCAGAATTTGTGAGCCAATGTGGGATAGTGGTTAGAATGTTGGACTAGGAGTGGGGAGACCAGGATTCAATTTCCCACTCAGCCACAAAGATTACTAGGTGGCTGTGGACCACTCACTATCTTTTTGCCTACCCTGAATCACAGGGTTTGCGGAGATTATAAAATGGGAGCTGGGTGGGTGGGTGGGTGGGCATGCATCATGTGTGTTGCCTTGACCTCCTTGGAGAAAAGGCTGGATGTATGGGTAATAAATGAAATTCCGTTATCCACAACTAGATCCATGCTCTTGGCAGAGGCTTATTCACCCCCCAGCGTCCCTATTTGTATGAGTACCAGGAGGGGTGGGAGACCTGTTAGGGGGGGAAAAGAGGAGGAAAGCTCTGCACCAAAAGAAAATACCCCCTCTGGATATTTCCCACTGAATCTTACACACACCTAGACGAGAAATTTGTCCTTTATATAGTTAAAATTTCTGTCCTACATGGAGGGGGCGGGGGGAAAGTTTTCCTTGTTTACATCTGGGTTTAAAATTCCAGTTTGAAATGCATGTTGGAACCCACTGTGAGCAACAGCTTCAATTTTCAATACACATCTTCAAGTTCCAAAGTCATCCATCAAAACCAACCGGGGAATTTTTTAATCCAAAATATATTTTTCCAAGCCAATTTAGAAGTTGTAAGTTTCAGCCCCAGAACCAGTAATAATGCTGGTGGCTGCTGTTTCTGGAAATCCAAATCGCACTGAAAACCAGATCATTGCCAACTATTTCAGTCCTTAAAATAAAGAAGGCAGCAAATCATTGTGTGTATATAGTTTTGTCAATTCACGTGAAATTCTTTGTTCCAGAGTTGAGTAATTTTTTTTTACCTCAAGAATAGCACTATCCTGTTTTGAACTGGGAGGGCAGGAGATTCCCAACTTCCCTTCCCCTCGTAAAAAAGCCCCCCCACTATTTTGCAAGGTACATTGCTGTGTCAGGAGGCTCAAGAACTATTTTATCTACCCGCCTCCAGATAAGAACTTTCTGTAGTAGTAGGTCCATCTCCTTAGTGACAGCTCAGATACTTTTCAAGAAAATAACTTGCACACAAAGTTCTAGTCAGAAGACTTAGAGCAGCATTTCTCAATCTGGTGCCCTCCAGATGGTCCTCCTGGTATAAGTACCAATGGCCGTGCTGGCTGCGGATGATGGGGGTTGTAATCCAACGTAGTCATCTGGAGGGAGCCACGCTGGGGAAGGCTGCTTTCTAATGTGTGACCTGTTCCTATAGGTTGTCCACAATACTTTGTTTACAAAGAGATAAAGTATGTACACTGATGTCAAGCATGTTGCTTCTCAATGAAGCCCTGAGGCAATAAACACGGCTTCTCCTTTCTCCCTCTCAGCTTCAGATATGATAAAAACCAACAGTACCTTTGCCAATGTGCCGCCTGGTGTTCTCAATTGTGGAATTCCGGTTAACATTAGAGAGCAGCCCTAGGCAAAACCTGTTCTTGTTGTTAGAAGGATCAGTGAAGCCATCTACCAACAGACTTGTGGAAGAGGCATGAAATGCCTCTCCAACACGATTGTTGAGCTCATAGTAGACAATAGAGCACCAGTGTTTTGGCTCTTCATAAGCAACTGCTTGAACATCTGCAACAGAGGAAAAACAGAAATCAGTGACACTGGAATTAATGAGTTCCTGAGCTTTAAAGTTTTATTTATTTAATTTCAGTGTGTAGACTTTGGCTTAAGATCACTGAAGAAACAAAGGGGGGGGGGGGGAAATCCGGCTATGCAGCTGCTAATTAGAAGTCATTCTCTCACAATGTCCCATTATCCAGTATGTTTGAGAACCACACAAGCAACACAATCAGAGCTTCCAAACAGGGGATAGAGAAGGCGGTGTAGCAGGTTTGGGGACAAGCAATGTGAAGATTTTTCTACCATCCTGCTATGTGGCTTTGCAAGTAGCTGACTTAAAAAGCTGCACAACAATGCTTAAAATTGGTTAGGATGAAATAGTGTAGTGTGTTGGTTAGAGAGCATCAAGCCTTGGACTGGAGAGTCCTGGGGTCAAATTGTCATGGGCTATGAAGCTGATTGGGTTACTCAAGAGGAGTTAGACCCATCTATGTATGTCGACCTGAGATCCCTGAAGGAAACATAGAGTAAAATTGTTGTAATAATAACAATAATTATTTAAAAAACTGTACACACCAGCCCCAAGCAGCAAATCTTTATAAAGTTTGTTCTTTTAAAATGTAGAAAGGACCTTACACGCTCCTATCAGGCAGAGAAGGGATGATGCTGTGCCTAAGATGGAGCCTGAAATGAAGTATGTCTTCATAGACAAGCCTTTCCAACCTTTGAGCCCTAGAAGTTTTAAGTTGCAACTCCCATCATCCCTCATCACTGGCCATCTTGGCTGGAAATGCTGGGGAATGTAGTCCAACATCTGGAGACCCAAGGTTGGAAAAGGCTGCTTAAAACCTATTGTTTGCCTCCTATGTGAATTTGATGAAATCAACTAAAACTAAGATGACTAGTCAACTAGTCTTTCTTTAATCGGGAGAGAGCCCTAACAAACATGGTTGTGACTGGTAAACTTTACTTAGTGCTATGTTTGGGCAAGTGGGTTGTGTTTGTGATACATGAACCTGAAAGTCTCACCCAATTTAACCCCCAAATTGCCTGGTCACCTAGAGGCAATCCTTTTTCCTTTATAGTGAAGTAGTTATTTTTACGCCTGCTTCAATGTAGTAGAAAAAAACTAGATGTGCTTCCATGAGCCACAGCTATTATCATGTGATTACTGGATGGCACATAATTTAATGGATGCACTGCATTAGAAACTATTGCTTGAAAGGAAGACTTTTCAATCAAAGTGCTGATGACTATGTCATAAAAGAGCTGCCCAGCTGATCAGATCTTTCAGACCAGGCACTTGCAAGCCAAGCATAATAGTAACAAAAAAAAAATCTGATCAAATGAAAAGTTGTTCCAAGAAAAACAGTGAAAAAGAGAATAGCAAAACCATTGACAGCTCTATCCTCCCATTAAGTAGCAATCATTCCTCAAAGCCATCTTAAATTCTTGTGGTAATGAGTTGTACAAGAATTCTTGTTTGTCTTGGATCTACAGCCAATGAAATGGAAGAGTACTTACATTTCACAGGACGCCTACTACTGGCATGATGAGGGGCTATAGCAACATACCCAGCCTTCCCTAACATCTGGTGCCCTCCAGTTGTAAACGACTGCACCTTCCATAATTCCCAGCCAGCATGGCCCATGCTGGCTTAGAATTATGGGAGTTGCAGTCGAACACATCTGGAGGGCACCAGATGTTAGGGAAGGCTGATCTATCCCATCAACTTCCAAGAACTCAGGAGCACTTAATACTTTGAGACTTTAAATAACCAAACATAAGAATGCAACAAGGGGAGCAAGAAAAGACAGAAAAGGAAAAGACTTTCTGGATGTGTTGAGCCTCATTTGATAATAAGGACATCCATGTAACTCTATTAAGGCTAAAACAAGAGTGTCTTGTGGCACCTTAAAGTCTAACACATTTTTATGGCATCAGCTTTCTGTGAGCACAGATGAACTGGGTTCTTGTCCATGAAACATTATGCCATAAAACATTTGCTACAAGACTTTGCCATTTTTGCTGCGAGAGGCTAGTGAAGCTGTGCCCCCCCGATTAAGGTTATGATCCTAAAAACACTTAGGGCTCTTCATTTTTGCTAGATGGGCTTTTTTGCCCATCTAGTTAGGCCTCTGCAGATCAGGAGGGAAAGACGCTGGGAAGTTGGACAATACTTCGAAAGCCAGCCTCTCCGGCCACCCCCACCCACCCACAAAACCACCCCCTTTTCCCTCCTTTCTGAGACTGCTTTTGAGACCTTGGAGAGGCAGCTGGCATGGCTCTTTGCACACTGGCGGGGAGGAGTTGGGGAGCTTGGACCCCTGGATCTGAGCACTGTCTCCAATCTCGGAGCCAGGAATCCGAACTATGCCGATGGCCATCCAGACGCTGTCTAGGGGCCACAGGACTGCTCTCTTAGTCTGAATTCCGACAGAAGCCCATTTTTCTTCCAACTGAGTGTTTAACAGATCATGAGAAACTTATCAAGATCATATTCCCTAGAAACTAAGCTTTCAGAGGTGCAAGCATCAGTGCACAACAGTATCTCAAAAGTTTTCAGCCAAGGAAATTCCCCAGTTAATTCCCACCCACCCCTACCCCCAAAGACAATAATTAGCTCCTTATCTAAAAGTATACAGTGATTAGGTATCTCTATATCTATGCCCAGCTCTTGGTATTATTCAATGTTCAGGAAAAACATAAAGCAATTCAGGTACCCTTTTCAGGGTGCAAAGTAGATTCACACCTGTTGAGGACTGCAGACTAGGAATGTTCAAGACCTTGCTAACACATTTTAGTGGAACTCAAACGGCAAGAAAGAGCACTTGATCTCTCTTGTTTGGGAATGCTGGTCAAGAGGAATGAGCAGTCTCATTTAGTCTTTGACTGGCACTAACCCCTGACTCTTGCAGGAGGAAAGAATGTACTTACTACATGATCCATGTAGAGAAGGAACAATCACCAAAGGATAGGAAACTGATTATATAGAAGATTAAATGGCAGACTGTATCAAGTAAAGGGGAAAAAAGTGCTTAACTAAGTCCAGTTTACTGATCATCAGGACTATGCCAAGTAGTGCTGATGCAAACAAGCTATGGCATTTTTTAATCCTTTCAAGTCATTGTAAGGCAGCCTTTAATTATTAGTAAGTGGTGCACTCGTCCCAGTAAGATGCCAGTAACTATTAAAGCTGCACAGCTTTGCCCTAGTTCTCAAACTCAGGAAGAAATCCTGCCAGCTGGCCATTCCTGCAGAATGAAATCATCTCTCTCTCACACAGATTTCATACTCACTTCCTCACATTTGCCTTAAGTCATGCAGAGCAGGTGCGTTTTGTCTCTCCATTCCCAGCAGGAGCCAACAATAGGAGTTACCCAACTTCATTGACAGGATGCAGCTTGTTAAGTCAAATCTCTTAAGACTAACAAATCTTCACAAAGAACAGGCCTCTAAATGTCTGCAGCGAGAGAGTGTATGAGCCTACGTTTACGGCTAGTGTCCTTCGTAAACATGAACTGCAGCAGACCTTTCCAAAGGGCTGTTAAACAAAGGATGTGACCGTAGGTATCAGGTAGAGGAGTAAAGAAATGAGTTCACAGAAGTAAGGGAAACAGGTGTGGTGTAAACAATGTGCATGCAGAGGAAACAAAGGTAGTTTTGCCCTCTATAAAAGAAAAAGGGAGGGTAGAAGGTATGACGACCGGTGGTGGTGGTAAATTTAGGAGTTCTAGAGGGTAATAGCTGCGTTATTAGTAGTCAGGCTTTCAGCATGAGCACTTCTCTAACCCCAAATCCACAGGGTTAAGGGCACAAAAGAAGCTGCCGTTGTGAGCACCAAGGTGCATAAAGCTGCAAGTGCTGATATTCCTGGTAGCAACACAGCTTGTAAAAATGCCAGATGCCTAATCTGGTTCTAGATCTGGCAACCTGAGAGTGCTTACATATGAAACTGCTGTGATCGTGATCTAGCTCACACACAAGCTCTGCCCAATGCAAGGACATCTCTCCCTGCCCAACACACACCAGTTCGTTGCAACCAGAACATCCAAACAAACCCTGAAAAACTGAATAATTAGACAAGGCAGCCCTCTGGTTATTCGGGGAACTCCTAAGGAATGCAAGAATTCCAGGACAAAGATATAGAACGTTTTCAAAAAATAAAATGGGTGCAGAAAGTCTATAAAGCAGGCATAAACACTGTTAAATTTGCTTTCTGCTTTCATCAGCTGCAAGGCTTATGCACAGTAAATTGATCAGCAAAACCTCCAAAAGACGGTGGACTGTGTTTATCAATTGCAAGCTTCCTTTAAAGCACAATAATAAGCTGACTTTACCAAGAGGTTGTTATTTTTCAAATACTTTTTGAAGCTGTTCGTTAGGCTTCACAGTAGCCAAGTCATCCAGGTGGCTGCATATCTAATCTCAATGGCATGTTATATACTTCGTGATTGCTTGAGCCATCTGCCTGCAATGGTGGGAAGGGAGAGGAAGGGTATCTTTTGAGTGCCAGTGCTCAATTGGGCATAACTTCACTGGCATGCTGATTTTCCAAACTTTTTTACCAAGGAAATCCAAGGGAGCATATCCACTGCTATTTACTTACTGTTGCTTCTGAACATGAGTGCAGCATTTCAAATAATCTGTAGCTCCCCGCCACCATTTCATATGATTATGCCATTATCATGCTTAAACACATCAATGAAGTGGTACCACATACATACGAAAGAAAGTGATTAATTTATATAAAGGAAGAAAATGACGTTTACCTCCTCTGTTTACTTCTGGAGGAATCGAAGGTGCCATCATACTGGTGTCCATTGGCTGTGAACCATCCTGTGTCATCTGATCTTCTGGAGGTAGGTAAGCAGGAGGGGGAGTATCAGCTAAGTGTAAAATACAGATTATTTCATTTTTGTACATTCACCTTAAATTGGAAGTGCTAAGAGATTAAGCCATATTTCCCACCCACTGATGATAATCCAAGAGAGCCATTCTTTCCTCTATGTCCAATTCTTCAGTTTTGTCTAGTGAGCTGCCCTTAACACGGCTAACACTGAAGTCATTGCTTTTTGATTAAGAAATCATGCTAAAGTTTTCACTTAAAGGAACTATGTTTGTGAGATGTTCCAAACAAATAGAGGTCAAGTTACTCTACACTGGGAATGGAGGAGATTGAAGATAATGATCTGTAGGCGAGTTGTCCTAGATTAGGGTGACCATATGAAAAGGAGGACAGGGCTCCTGTATCTTTAACAGTTGCATAGAAAAGGGAATTTCAGCAGGTGTCATTTGTATATATGGCGAACCTAATGAAATTTCATCTTCATCACAACATTTAAAGCTGCAGGAACTATACTAGAGTGACCAGATTTAAAAGACAGCAGGGCACCTGCAGCTTTAACTGTTGTGGTGAAGAGGAAATTTCACCAGGTTCCCCATATATACAAATGACACCTGCTGAAATTCCCTTTTCAATACAACTGTTAAAGATACAGGACCCCTGTCCACCTTTTCAAATGGTCACCCTATCCTATATAAGGCATGTTTACCAGTGATTTTAGGTGCTTAATATTAGAGGCCTTCTGGAGTAAGTTTTCAGGCAACATTCTGGTACTTTTATTCTGTTCTTCTGCTTCCTACAACAACCACATTTCAAGAGCAATTGTTTTCAAGTATGGTGCTGTGAGCGCACCTGGTATCTAATGTTTGTTTTGCATCAAACTAAACATGCTTCATACATGGTAGGTAATGAATGGCCACGAACCAAAACAAAGCATTTCAATTAAGAGATGAACAGTGCACAATTTAAGTTTAACAGCAGCCACGGGGTTGCAATCCAGTACAGAGTAAGATACACTTATATACTGTTGCTATCAGGGTCGCAATTGATTGCCGGGTGGCAGCCAGGGTCTATAAACTTACTAGCTCTTCACTAGCTCTACAGGTGAAGAATATCAGCTGTTGCCTGCTACACTAGCAATAGTTTGAATACTTCTGCTCTTCAGCAATGTTTGAGTGTTCCCACATTAGTTTATTTTTTTAAGCTCAAACACTGCCTGGACACTTAAGCCCTGAGTTCTCTTAACCCAAGAGTTACATTCTTCCAGTGTGCCATAGCTAATGATAACTAAGCACTTCGTCAATTTCTTTTCACAACCCAATACATATGTACACTCAAGCAGTGAGAAAATCCCAGCCCCACAGCAACTTTATGGGGCAGTAACTTCATGTTACTCTTGTCTTCTTCATCTTTGTAGACAGAGCAACCTTTTATCATAAGACTTAACAAAGCAAAATTAGGTCTCCTTCCTGAACCAATGTAAAGGGTAGTGTTAGTGTACAGTTGTTTTTGTTTACTGCCGGTGCCTTCTCCTGGTCACTTGGATCCAATCTCTGGGGATTCCTATACTAAATCCCATCCCAGAAGCCTAGGATGCAGCAGAAACAGTTAAGTGATGCTTTCATCAACTTGAATTAGAATGAAAGTGCAATCCTTTTTACAAGATTCTGATTAGAAGAATAATTCATGACTAATGTCAAGGCTATGCTATGCTACGTTCTACATAAAACTGCCATCATTACTCTAAAGCAGTGGTCTTCAACTGGTGGGTCACAACCCAAAAGTGGGTTGCAAGATCAGACCAGAAGGGGACACCGTCATGTTGAGCAAATGTGAAAGTGGTCCCATGTTGCAGGTTGGGAGTTCAAGATGGGTCTTGGGTCTGGACCAGTTGAAGACCACTGCTCTAAAGGTTTTAGCTGATGAAGAACTTTCTTGTCCAACATCTAGTGCAGGGGTGGGGTTGAACTGTATTTTGGAAAAGCTCTTAGGAGTTGCATTCTAGTGGTGGGCAGGGCCTGAAGGCAAAAGGGGCAGGGCCAAAACACACCATCACCACCACCTCCCCACTAACATAATGTACCTTAAAGCTCTTACTGCCTGCCAGTAACTAAGCCTTAGGAGAGGTATTTCAATCTTTTAGAAGGCTGGATTGGGACCACAGGTGGGCAGGATTTGGTCCCCAAGCCTCAGGCTCCCCACCTTTGGTCTAACAGGTGGTTCACCAGGAGCACATTACATTACACCAGCGTTGCAGCATCTACCTTGCCTCCCCATCATATCGAACACCATCAGAAGTGCCACCTTTGATTGGCACCAAATAAATAAATAAATAATAATAATAATAATAATAATAATAATAACAATAACATAGCCAAGAGAAGACCATATCAGCTGAGAGCAGGTTTTTAATGCCATCTATCTGCCTTGATTGGCTATCAAGAATGAATGAAAATCTATGGCTGCTGTATAGTTTTAGAACTCTTTTCTTGAAGATTCGGTGAAGACTGAGCATCTACCAGTCAATCGCTATATATAGCTGAGATTATGTGACATCTGCTCAGAGCCTTTGAGATGTGACAGTTAAAAATATCTAACACATTACTCAAATGTGCAGTGTGAAAAATGTTGCAGCCATCCTAAAGCTGTGTTTTCAAGCCTAGTACAACGTTTTCTCACAGGGGTGTATAACCTCTTTCAGGCTGAGGGATGAATTATATTTTGGAGAACTCTCGGGAGTCGTGTCCCAGTGGTGGGCAAAGCTGAAGGCAAAAGGGGCAGGTTCAAAATGCCACAAACGCCAGCATATTCTAGCTCAAAGCTCTTACTGCCAGTAACTAAGCCTTTAAAGAGGCAATTCAACATTTTAGAAGGGGGCAAACTGCCGAAAAGCTGGGGAACCATTGAATGGTCAGGAGAAAGGGCATGGGGCCAGAAGAGCCATGGGTATCTGCAGAACTTCAGAGGGCTGGATTTAGCCCTCAGGCCTGAGGTTCTGCACCTGCTTTACTGGCATAACAACTAATTAAAAACACCCAAATGCGTTACCTCAAGTTTATGAGGTGGCCAAAACAATGTTCCAACAATGCTCTCAACAGTTAGACCCGGCTGCTCTTAGAAGAAGCTTACCTGGAATCTGGAAAGGACTTCCTGGGTCAGAGCTGGCTGGCGAATGAGGATAGGTGCCGCTGGTGCTTCCAGGGGAGTTTGGATAGCTGCTGTTGGGTGAGTGGGGGAACGGGTGACTGTTGGGCTGCTGGAACGAGTCTGGGAAAGTAGCATTGTGTGGCATGTGCGGCTCATTTTGCCCCAAGTTGCGGAACTGAGCCAGGAGACTGTGCTGAGGGTTGTATTCGCTGTGTCTCGGAACGAGCACGGGAGGAAGAACTAGAAAGGGGAAGATACAAAAAGAGAGAGACTGAAGCTTTTGTTCACCAGAGCAAAGGTGAGTTGTTCTATATATGGATGCAGTAATAACAGCATGTGCACTAGATGAGGTACCCACATTCTAAGAACAAGCAGGTCTAAGCAAGGACACTTCCTTCTATCTAGTTACTGCATAACTTAACATTCTTAGTGGACACACTGACTGCCAGGGTCCAGGGGTCAGGAGCTCAGTTTTCACAGCAGCTGGGAGCAAGGTGGTCGGGGGTGGCGACAGGAAGAAGAGAGGGGAGCTTGCTGCTTGTTCATTTTTATCCATAAAACATGGGGTAGCATTTTGTAGATTTAAGGTCAACGTTTATACTTTCGAGCATTTGCTATCCCTGCTAACTACTTAATGATTTGCAAGCCAAAAACTTGCTAATGAGGAAATTCTTCTGAAGACAATGATATCAATACGTAGGCCATGAACAGAGCTAAGAGACAACAGCTGAAAGTTTATTTTTAGCTTAAGCAATGTGCTAGAAGGTTAATCTTAAAATGTTATTCGTTTAACTCTATGCCGGTTTGCTTTATTTTTGAAGGGAGTTCATCTGCTTAGCATCTCTGCTTCTGAAGATCTAAGCACAGTTGGAACCCTCTGAAGTTGGATGGGGTCCAGACTTAAGTCATGCTTAGAGTAGACCTACTGAAATTAATGGGACTCAAGTTAGTCAAGTACACGCAAACACATGACTGGCTTATTTACTTCACAATTCAGAATGGGACCATGGCACTCCAGGAGGGAGGAATTTAATCTTACACACACATACCATAGCTTAAAAAAAGAAAAGTCTCCATTGATTTTTTTTCTCCCTACCCTGTGAGTGTGTGTGTGTAATTTCAGGACAACAATGGTGGTGGTGCTTAAAATCCCTTCCTGAAATGCCATGATCACAATCCGCATGTGCTTACACTGAAGTAAAGAAGCCAATCACGCATATGAATGATTTGAAGACCATTTAGTTCCCCCACACACCCTTTTCCAGACAAGGCAAGTGGCAGAGTGCTTGGCTGCTACCAATTTGGGCTCGGTTGCTGCAAAGGCCAGCTAAGGTATGTGGATGAGTGGGTGCAGGGTGAGTCTCCTGGGGCGGGTATTCTGAAGATGGGGCACCACAACCAAGGTGGTCCGGTCCTTGGTCATTACCAGCCTCTCCTCAGAAGACAGGGCACCTGGAAGAGAGCCTCTGAAGATGGTCTTAGTTGAAGGGGCACACTTGTAGGGCAGTAGACAATTCATGATGGGGAATTGTTTCTTCTCGGCACTACAAACATCTCGGGAAGGGAGATCTTCGGGAATATTGTTTTATACGTTGCAAAATTCTCCACAAATGTGTTGCAGCCTCCTGTGCAGCCATCAGGTTTGCTCCAGAGAATCCCCAACCCTCCATACCAGATCTGGGGGACACAGGGGGCTGCAGGGGTGGGGGAAGAAATCCGTTCCACCAGCCATTTTCCTTCCATTGACAGAAGAGCACCATTGGATCCAACCCCATGTTCACATACTCTTCTTCCAAAAGGAACAGATGAGGGCAGCACACACAGCCCCTCTTTTTTTTTCTCCTCCCATCGCAACCATCCTAACAAGGTAGGTTCGATGGAGAAAAGTGTCCTGACAAAGTTCACTCAGTGAGCTTCATGACCAAGTAGGGATTTGAACCTAGTTTTTCCACATACAAATGGAAATCCAACATTCTTGCCATTATTGTTTCTTCTTCCTTTCAAATACCCAAAGTTGCCAATTGTTTAAAGACCTCTTCTTTTTCCTGCCTATACACTCCAAGGAATTAAAATGTTACATCTTCTCTCCTCCTCATTTCCTGCAAAGAGATTAAGCCTAGACAAATGCAGGCATCGATTACTGAAAGAAATTTCATCTTTTCCATCCTCTCTCATGCTTAAACAATGGCATATGAAACATTATTGCAAACCATGTAGTTTACTGCTTTTTTAGAATAGCTGTGAGAAAATCTTCAGCGTCCCTTTAATATATCCAATTTTGGATTGCTAATCAGACTTTCCAAGGGCACAGAGACACTGAATTTTCCACGTAAACTACAGACAAAGGGCAGGGAGAAGAGAAAGCATCACTTTTGGTATGACTTTTCCTTAACAGCTTTTGCACATCAAGTCACTGATTTTTGTAGAAGTAGGTGAAACTGTTCATCATTACGTTTTCCCTTCATAAAAATCCCATTTGCAAAGATCTCAGATGGAGCCACTTTCAAACACCATGAAGTAGGTCTTCAGAACTCATTTAGGATCTAGATCCATCCTGAGATTTCACCATGGACCTGTCCTAACAGATTGCAAACATTTATACTCCAACTTACTAGCATAGTTTTAGGGCAGCTTGTAGTTAATTGGACTGTGAGTGATTGGACTGAGATGAATTGCCAGTCCCAAACTTTTGAGGGGCCTCCTGTATCTTTAAGGCACACACAGAAAGGGGCAGCTCCAATAGCTACAGCTTCTCCCCCTGGCTGTGCTAGCATTTCACCAACAACAACAATGTGAAAATTAAAAGGTACAGAAGCCCTTTAATGACCTGGGTCCCATGACCGCATCCTTGAAGGAGAAAGCACACACACCTGAGATCCCTATGAAAAGCCTGCCAGCAATGGATTGGAGAAAGTACACATAGCCTGTTTTAAAAATAAGAGGTTTAGCTTGATCGAGTTAGACACCTCCACTGTACAAGCTAAATTGCTAAAATTCAGCACAGCAGGGGAAGAGGTTGATCTCAGAAGTAGCTGCCAGCCCAGGGGAAGAGGCAAAATTGACGAGACAGCATGAGCCTTCTGAAGCACACCTGTTGCTCCAGAGTAATCAAGAGGCACAGACCTGCTCTTTGGAGAGGCTACAAAAAAGACCTCCAGAGGATACAGCTGCAGAAGTGTTAACTCTTTCCTTTCTCAAACTAAAAAGGAAAGCTCTGCAAGGAGTGCAGTTTTATTCTGGTACTTTCTAGAGCAACTCTATTGCCAGTTTTGTCTGCCTTGTTCATCTCATGACAGTTGCTAATGCCAGCATGTTTTGGTGTACAGTGGTACTGCCAAGCATGTTAGCTTTACAACAGTCTTCCTCTTTCTCACATGATTCTCTTGTCCTTTGCACTTCTGAAGGGTCTTGTAGGCACATATAACAGCAAAGGTGACACACCAGTATGCATGGTATGACCTCCAACCACATTAGGGCACAACTGTTCATATCAACCCTAAGCATAGATCATCCAGTTTCCATTTTAGTTAGCCAAGGAAACAAGCCTACTCGGAGGAACACAGCCAGTTGCATAGTAGAGATCAAATCTGTCACACAACCTACATGAACGTTTTTAAGATTGAACCATAACCAAATAAGGCAACCTTCCCCATCCTGCTGCCCTCCTCCAACATGATGCTGGGACTACAATTCCCAGCATCATACTGGGGGCACCAGTCCAGGGAAGGCTGAAAAAAAGTCTTTGAAAACTGTACATCCAAAAAGTTATGGTTCAGGCTGCTAACTTACTCTCTACTTGACTGCTTGGTTCACTCCTTCAACCAGCCCGAAATGTCTTTAATTTTGAAAGTTCGCAGACAGATAAGGGACATCTTGGAAACTGCTTACAGATAGCTACTTTCACTAGCTTTTCAAGTGTCACTTGCCCTGAAGGTCAAACTACTGCCCACCTTCTCTTGCTCAGCTTCATCTTACTCTGCTTCTCTCCCCATCTCAAAAAACAACAACCCAGAGACAAAACCCACCACATTTTAAGTGCTTGTTCTTGCTTGATGAAAATAAATCCCAAAAATATTACCCTTCTGCATGTTGTTCTACTAGGTGACTTCATGCAAGGTTTTATAATAGACTGGAATGGTATAGGTAGACCAGAGATAACTTTATCTGAAGACAGACCAAAACACACAAACCACCGGGAAGGTAACCTAGTGGCCTCCAGATATTTTCGACTACAACTCCAATAATCATAGAATCATAGGATAGTAGAGTTGGAAGGGCCTATAAGGTCATCAAGTCCAACCCCCTGCTCAAAGCAGAAATCCGCCTTAAAGCATGACCACTGGCCATGCTAGTTGGAGCTGATGGGAGTCAAAGTCCAAAATATCTGGAAGGCACCAGACTGTATACCTCAGGAGTCAGCAATTTAAAAGTTTAGAGAAAGACTGAAACTACTGTGAACTATTTTTTCATTCAGAATGAAAGGCGAAATAATTCCTGGCAAGTTTTTAAAACATTATTTTTAGTTGTCCTTTACTAATATATATGCAAACCAACTACAACATATTTTCCCAATCTGATATTCTCCAGATGTTTTGGACCATTGGGAATACTGGCTGAGGCTGATGTGAGTTGAAGCTGAAAATGTCTGATGAGACGCCAGGTTGGGGAAGGCTGATCTGCACTAATATTAGGTAGCCATAATTCATGGATATGTACAACCTGCTTCAAATTCCTCAATCCTTTGCATGTGACAGAAACGGATCTATCATCACCAAACTAACGTGAAGAAGTTGAGGAACTCATTTCAATCCACACATACTGAGGTTCATGGAGATAAAGCTGGCAGTTCAGAATCTGAAATTATTGGTCTTTCAAAACCAGATTCCAATTACAAAAAAAAAATGGAAATAGTACTATTTAAGGATATAGTAACAACTGAATAATTCTTTACGTTATACAATATGGGTTCCAAATGGCTAGTTTTGTTCAAAATTACTATGATGCACTGAAGTATTCCAGTAGTGTTGGATAATTCCCAGCCATTGGCCATGCTGGTTGGGAATTATGGGAGTTGTTGGCCAGCACATCTGGAGGGCACCAGTTTGGGCAAAGGCTACTATACAGTTTGTATCAATCAATACCAATTACTGGAGAACACAACAGTTGAGAGAAAGTTATTGTGTTCAGGTCTTCCATGTGGTCTTCTTATTGGAATCTGGTTGACCACTGTAAGAAGCTGGATGCTGCAGTACATGAAATGTTGGTCTCATCCAGGGCTCCTTTTAGGTTCATATCCAGATTCAAGACTAGTCCTTAATAATGTGATCTGTTAAGCACTGCTATAAGCAGACTTTGTTTTGTTTTTTAAAGAGAAAGACACCAAATGGTACACAGCAGCTACTGTGTTTCATTCCAGTTTTAAATGTCTGAAATCCAGCCCAAACTAGACTGGACATGGCGATCAGTTGAGTGAAGGATAAGGAAACCCTAGTACTAAAAGGTGATTTAGAATATTAACCTGTAACTACACCTATTAAAGTTTGCTATTTATAGAAATCAACCCAATCATCAAATAAGAACTGTAGACCCCCTGCTTGAAAATTACACATCACTTATCAAAGCTCCAAACAATTTCTAGTACAGCCACTTTATAATTTTCCATGACAACTCTGCTCAAGATGGGAATTAATTTCTTGCATTCCAAGATTAAATTTCAGTTATTGCAAAAAGAGAAGCATGAGAAAATGATCTGACTTCTATAGGTTAGAGATTGTAAAAGTGACACAAAATATGATGTCTTTATTATCATGAACTTCCTGTTGGACCAAGGAACTAGAAGGTTATTGCAGACATTAGTGCCCAGGAACTACCACACTGTATTTCACCAGGATCATCTAGCACAGTGGTTCTCAACCTTCCTAATGCCGTGACCCTTTAATACAGTTCCTCATGTTGTGGTGACCCCCAACCATAAAATTATTTTTGTTGCTACTTCATAACTGTAATTTTGCTACTGTTATGAATCGTAATGTAAATATCTGATATGCAGGATGTATTTTCATTGTTACAAATTGAACATAATTAAAGCATAGTGATCACAAAAACAATATGTAATTATATATTGTGAAATATTTATTTCTAATTACAAATAAATGAAATGTCTCGGTTCCTAAGACCATCGGAAATATGTGTTTTCCGATGGTCTTAGGCGACCCTGTTTAGCCTGGAGAAGTTTAGCCTGGAGAAGAGAAGATTGAGGGGAGACATGATAGCACTCTTCAAATACTTAAAAGGTTGTCACACAGAGGAGGGCCAGGATCTCTTCTTGATCCTCCCAGAGTGCAGGACACGGAATAACGGGCTCAAGTTAAAGGAAGCCAGATTCCGGCTGGACATCAGGAAAAACTTCCTGACTGTTAGAGCAGTGCGACAATGGAATCAGCTACCTAGGGAGGTTGTGGGCTCTCCCACACTAGAGGCATTCAAGAGGCAGCTGGACAACCATCTGTCAGGGATGCTTTAGGGTGGATTCCTGCATTGAGCAGGGGGTTGGACTCGATGGCCTTGTAGGCCCCTTCCAACTCTGCTATTCTATGATTCTATGACCTCTGTGAAAGGGTCGTTCGACCCCCAAAGGGGTCCCGACCCACAGGTTGAGAGCCGCTGATCTAGCAAGTCCATATGGATGATCTTACAGTCCTACTTTATACCCTCATCAAAGTACCTGAGCTCTGTAATATTTCAGGTCTCAAATTATAGGAATTTATGACTACCAAAAAGCATGGATAATTACTTTCCATCTCAGAAGGATACATTTCCCCTTATCCATTGTTTCTGGAAATTTTTTGGACACTTGCTACAGCCCAATGTGATTCATCTTTTATTTGATTCATGTTTTATTCAGTCCCATTAAACAAAGTGGGACTTACTTAAATGGATATAAGATTCAACCTTACTTTTCATTTAGAGATAAGTGATCTCATTTAATAGCATTGCATATGTGTAGGGATAGCCAAACAGAATCTATCTTTTGCTTAGAAACAAAAAGGATGTGGGCTGCAAAGCCAGAGAGGTTTTGGATTATGACCCCAAATTGTATTAAAGCTCTATTTAACTGCAAACCAATGTTTATAATAGCAATTTGTTAGTAAGCATGCATGCTCAGTAAATATATGAATTTCAAAGTGTGAAAATTCATTAAAATATACTATTAAAACCAATTATTTAAGAAAAAAATCAGTTTTCTTTGCAATTTAAACCACTGATCTACTTCATTTTCACTTGATCCTCGAGGTACACCAACCAGAGCCAAGTTCAAAAATAGTGGCCAGGGAAGGGACATAGATATGCAGAATAAGGCACCTCCAAAGCAGGTGGTCAGCCCAGGATTTTTTCAGTATCAGAACTGGAGATCTCTCTCTCTCTCTCTCTCTCACACACACACACACACAAACACACACACACACACACACCTCCTTTCACACACAAATCTACTCCTGTTTCCCTCCAAGCTTTCTTGCCTAATTTAGGAGGGGAGGGGGAGGCTTTGCTGCTATTACTATATTTAAACTATTAGGAGTTAGAAACCCTTGCTCAACTACTGCAGATTACCTGGAGATCTACCAGTAGATCCTGATCTATCTTCTGACTGCCCACCTCCCATTTAAAGTTACCTTGGTTTAACTTTAAACCACCTTGTCTTGTAGATCAGCCTGGGCCTCTCCACAATGGAGAGCTGTTCCTTCCTGAATTACAGAAGCTCAGCTAATATTTGACAACTCCCAATTTAATGTAGACTGTCTATCTTTCTTTAAAGAGGCACTTGCATTTCCCTCAGAATAGAACTAATTTCTTTTTTGCCCTTCATACTACCATCCCATCTCTTTTTCTCCTCATGTCTATTTTTCTTTCAAACATCTCTTCCAAAATAATGCTAATATCAAGGAGACCAGCACAGATCCAACCTACTCTCATCTTACAGCACAGCCATGCCATCTGGTTAGAAAAAGAATACTAAGTGGAATTATTCCTGAGGTAAAGGATAGACTCTATGACCCAGTTCACATGTTGCTCACATGGGTTGTTGTAGACACTGTGGGAGAGAGCGGGTGTGCTAGTTCCCACCAACTCCTGCTGTGATAAATTCAGGGATGCTCTGTCTGAACTTCTGTTGGGGACGAACAACCCAGAGTTTAAACCCATGGTTAAACCATGGAACGTTATGACGTGTGTGTGGGTGTGTGAGAGAGAGAGAGGGAGAGAGAAAGAAGAAATTGAATGGTTTTTTCACCAACTTCTAATTCTATCAGGACACTAGCAGCTGCATCATGCTAATTTCTTAAGGCACAAAACCCTAACCTCTTCATTGGATTTGAAATCTACATTTATTAGCTAGGCTTGAACCAAAGCTTAGCATTACAACAGAAAAGTTAGCACAAAAATAAGTTCTGTAGTTAACTGAAAGCTAAGGAATGATCAATATCATTACTAGGTCCTAGTACCTTCACACATTGATGAGGACACTAAAAGGTGTTTACCTCTTGCTGGACTACTAAGTGAAATACTGTCTGCATGCTTTCGTTTTGTCTCCATAGGTAAAAAGCCTTCTTGTCCCTATTCTCAATTGATCAGAAGGCCCCTGAGCTCACTAATGTACAGAAATCCACCCTGAAAAGAAATGTATTTTAAAACATTTATATCCTAACTTATCTCCGAGAAGTAAACAAGTATACCATTTAACCATTAAAAATACCCCTCCAATTTACAGTATCACAAACAAAAACAGTGGCAGAAAGACATAACACCAATCAAATATTAAAAATATTAAAAAGTGGAGACAAATTAACAATAGCAAGTTAAAAATTATACACTGAAGGCCTTCTTAAAAAGGAAGCCCCTCACCAACTTCCAGAAAGGTCACAAGTGAGGGAGTGAGACAAGCTCCCTTCAAACAGAGTTCTAGAGCTTAGACGTACAACAAACATATAAGTTAATGAAATATGTATATGAAAAGTCTGTATTTTTGTATATTTCTGTATATTTGATGTGAACAACATATCTTTCCATTAAGTGTTATAAAAATGACTGAAACTGTGCCCCTCAGTAGTTCACTCAAAAATTCAGTGTTGAACTTGATGTTGAAGTGGAAGCTCACAATGAATTCTGAAATTCATCAATTCCATAATTCCTACTCTCTCAGGCCCAGTTTGCACTATCACTGCACCTTATACAAGCCACAGTAGCTTGTTTAAGCTGAGGCAGGTGCCTAATTACCCTCTGAGGTGTAGCTTGTCGTTTCATCCGAATCTGGGTGGCATGGCCTGATGGAGGGGGAAAATAACCTTCAAATGGCCCAAAAACCATGGGTCAGGGCGGATAAAAATCAATGATTTTAAAAAAACACCAAAAAAAACGGATTTTTAAAATTTTAAATCGGATTTTTTTTAATAAAATGCTTTTTGAGGAAAAATCTAAAGATAGTTTTCTATTTAAGATACATTATAGTCCAAAGGTTATTCATCATGAAATAAGGATTAGTTTTTAATTATGTAGCATGAGGCTGTATATTCATGCAATGTTTAAATTTTTTGGTAAATAAATTCCATTAATCCATTCACAATGTCATGCTCTTCCACAGGTTTCTGTAAGATTATTGGGCAATTTTTCTATCTAGAAGATATTATCACAGATGCTTGGCTTTACAGTTCTCAAAACTGTGAATTTGTGTCTGCAGAGATCAGAATCCCATTGTTCCTTTGCAAATCTATGTACACAGGACCAACCTCTTACCTCTTAAGTGCTAAATTTAAAAAAAATCCAATGAATAGGTTGTTGGGAGTGGAATAGATCTGCACAAGAAGCTAAGATTAAAACTAATCTGAAAAGTTGTTATTCTAAAAATGAAACCTTCATCTGGTTGTAAATATTAAGATTATGCAAACCGCCCAGAGAGCCCTGGCTATGGGAGCGGTATATAAGTGTAATAAATAATAAATAATAATATTAGCAAGAACGAGTCTTTGGTAACTCTGAATTGTGTAAAATATAGCGAGGAAGAGTGCACTTTTTGAGGGGGAAGTCACATGATTAAATCGAGTCTTTCTGAGTAGTGATTTAAGTTAAATTGATTTAAATCAAATCCACCCTGCCATGGGTTATTTGAAGGTTGTTTTCCCCTCCAATAAGCCATCCTGCCCAGGTTCAGACAACACAACAAGCTGTGTCTGAGCAGGTAATTAGGCAAATAGCACCTGGCACATGCTGGCACTTCTCATGACTTGTTTAAACCATGCTGATCATTATGGAAATTCAGTCAGAATTTTTAACATCACTTAACAGAATACAAAATACAAACAGTATTTTGATGTAGATTATAAAGTTCAAAAGGCAGCTTTTAATAATACACATTTCATACTTTGCTTCTGTGTTTTGAAGATGGATTTTTTTTTCATATACCAGCTTGCATGTAATAGAATTTGTTCAAGAAATGCTCTAACAAACTATTTCAGTACAACTTGATAAAGTGCTTGATCAGACTAACAGTTTTAACTGCTAGTTAAGTGTAATGATTTATTTAATTATTATTTTTAAATGCACATATTGTCTACCTGACAGACCCTAGCGAAAGACAAATTCAGAGCAAGGAGTGGTTTCCCACAACCCTCAATTCAAACAACTTTGATTTGTGTGCAGTATCACTGGGTGGGCAAGCCACCTCACTACTGAATGCAATGATTTGTGCGGTGGGGAAACCTGGTCGAAAGCTCTTGTTCTCTTTTTCTCCTGTCAACTCTGTTGCTTAAAAGTGCTTCTTGCTCTTCACTGTCAGGTTAGGATGGGTACCATATTTTAAACTGTAGGTTACAAAAACTAACTCTTGCATTTGTACCTCAGCAATTCAGAACATTCTGTATCATCTATACTGGTCTGGGAGAGCCTACCTGAAGAGACCTTTCATCATTCCTTTAAGGCAGTCTTTCCCAACCTGGTGCCCTCCAGATGTTTTGGACTTCAATTCTCAATCGCCCCAGCCAGCAAGGAATACTGGGAGTTGTAGTCCAAAACATCTGGAGGGCAACAGGCTGTAGAAGGCTGCTCTCAAGAATATCACAAATCTACAGACACCAGGGCTGAGTTCTGATGACACGCTAATCAACTGGGGTGGGGTGGGGGGAATAGGAACAGAATGGGAAACAACCATTGATTAGCATGTTGTCCGAACTCAGCCTTTGTCTTAAGGAGAGAATATCCAGCCCTCTTAGTGTCCAGTGGCATGAATCCAAAGGCAACAGCCAAAAAATTATTATTATTATTAATCATAATAATAATAAATAACATTAATAAATGAGGTCAACGCACAAGTTATTCATCCCACTAGCACTTACAAGGAAAACAAAATCTAATTGTGTCTTCAAGTGTTTTAGACCACATATCAAGCAAGTGTCCCAGAATTTCAAAGATAATAGGATAGAGTGATTTTTAGTTGCAACAGCATAGCATCTGTACAGCATCCAGCATGACTCGATTACCACTGCAGTGGCTACTGGGATATGAAGCTGCAGGAGAACGATGGAGAAACCATGGAGCAGGGAGAGTTAAGTGAACCACATGGTGCTGCGTGGTTCCTCAGTCATGTGAGGATTGTGCGTCATGATTTCGTTAACTCTCCCCACTCCATAGTTACCCTAACCACCCTTCCCCTGGTTATGTCTGAATAGGCAAAAAGACATCCTCCAATATAAAAAGGAGGCATTAGCATGGTAGACACATATTCGAAATAGATTGCCAGTTTTTTCTTTCTAGCAACACTTATGCTTTCAACATCTGGCTGCAGTACATACAGAGCCCATGATTACATCTCCATCTTAAAAGTTTTGCCTGCTGGATTTGTCCACACTATGGAATTGTTAGAGAAACTCTGCCATTGCAAAGTAGTAAAGAGTTGCAACACTAATTCTGGGGCAGATAACAAGGAAAGAGAGCTATAGCTCTTGAGTAGCAGATGAATACAATTAGCATGCAATACTGCATGACTTTTAACAAACTATTTGTACAAATTAACTAAATTACTTGTTTCTACCTTTCCCCACTTAATTCCAAGGCCAAAAGAGTGCTTTAAGACAACTGAGTTTTAAGAATGTAACCAAAACACACCTATGTCTAAGAATTTAACTTTGAAATGAAGATATTAGAGAAACCAACCCTGAGAGAAGTATCTAAATTAAGCATAATTGCCTAGAAGTGTGATGCATTGAGATATACAGCATGTTTGAGATATGTCTGTAAAAGTGAAAAATTAGTTCTGCATTTTTCAAAATAAAAAGGTAGCTAGTGTTGGATATCTTCCATTACACCATATGTAAAATGATTTCCCAAAACCACCCCAAAACAAACAAACAAACGAACAAAACCATTCACACTGATCCATGAGATCAAAATCTACTGTTGAGCAATACTTTTATTAGGATCAACCAAAATGCCACAAGTGTACACAAGCTTTTAAGTTCTCTAAAACTTTTCATCAGACTATGTGGTACAAAAAGCAGAGGTGGGGGAAGAAACAGAAAGTCCAAAATTTAGGGCAGATGTTGTGGCCATGAGGTCTGCAGTTTGGACTCTAAGGATTGCAGACTGAATGAGTCAGACACTAGTAGGTGCTGCAGGTTTCAAACAAAGAGTTTCCAAGGCCAGAATTCACATTAACATCTCCAGAAGAATAACTGAGCCCTTCACTACATCACCACACTTAAAGTCCATCTATTTCTTCTCTGGACTGATTAAACAAAATATTCTTACATCAGATTCAAAACTATGTTTACCAAGAGTCAGCCAGCTAGATTTGGCGTAGTCTTAAAACTACAACGCTGTTGTGTACACAGCACATAATGACAAATAGTTTTGTATAGTCAGTTACAGCAAGCTATTACAGACATGCCTGCACAAGGCACTTCTTTCCGACAATTGTGCTGGAGTGTTTGCCAGATGACGACAAGCTTCCCCCATCACGTCTTCCTACTCCTATCACCAATATGTGCAGCACACTACCAGGAAGCATGCTGACGAAGCTTGGATTCTCCAAGCTTTGAATTGCCCATTAAAGTTACTCTTTCCTTTCAACCGCAGCTAGCCGTCTTAGCTTTCCTGCTGACATATCACTTTTCACAGAGAGTGACCACACAACAACAACAACAACAAAAAGTTCTCTGTAGTACAGGTTTTCTAGAGACAAAGTATGCAATTTGGGATACTAAAATCTAACTTTTGTCCATAGCAGTCCCTTCCCCCCCCCGCCCCCATTTAAAGGGCAGGGGGAGTGACAACCAAGTATTCAACTACTCTACTAGAACACCAACTTATTCCCTTAAAACGTTTCTTCGTATCTGATTCTGTAGATCCTGAAACAGTGCATAACAATGTGTTCAGTTTCATCCATCTCATTTAATGTTTATAATTTCTTATAATCTGAAGATCTACTAAAATCTACAATTAAACAAGGTTTATCCTTGTCCTATGTAGGTCAGTAGATTCATTAGTCGGCTTTAGAGCTGGCATCCCCTAAATAGGGTAGAATAGCCATTACTAACTTACTGCATTATTAAAAGTGACTTACAAAGTATTTATGACACAGAATGCAGGTATTACACACAATCCCAATCACATTTAGAGCCAAGAGTGAAGTACGTCGAGAATTTATACTCCAAGTATCGGAAGTCTATTCAGTTTATTTTATTTATTCATTAAAACATTTATATTCCACCCCTATCACAAGGATTTCAGGGCGGTGTACAGATAAAACCATACATATAAAATAGAACAATAAATATACAATTCTAAAATAAATTAAACCATTTTAATTTGAATACTTGAGTCAGTGTAGGTACTAAGTCATCAGCTTATGATCGTTCAGCAGCAAAACTAAGATAACCAAAGACAAACTCCTCACCTATTGAATTATACAACCAAATTCTTCGGTTTACAGGTCCTGTCACCTTAAAGGTGACTGAAACTGGACCATGTGGATAAGGCATGCATATACAAATAAATCATTGGAAAGCTTGTAACAAAGGTACCTACCAGGACTTTCCACTCGCTTATAATGATAGGGATTGATGCAAACTTCCTTCTGCTTTGAACCAAAGGGAAACTCACAGCATTCCAGTGGTTTGAGTTCATGATGGCTCTGCAGATCTGGCCAGCGCCACACACGGCAATAAATTACATGGGGTAGCCCCTTCCGATGAGAGACTTGAAGTCTGCCATCTAAGGAACGAGGAATTGTGACACAGTTGCTGGGCTGACCTGGACAACTTAATGCCTTCTCCAACTCTTCCATTGCTCCTTTTTTCTTCTTCAGTTTTTTAACTAGAGCATCAACAGCCTTCTCTGCCCATTTTTCCTCTTCATCCCCTTGCTTCCATCCCAGCAGTCTTTTCACAGCGGGGCTTGTGAAGGAGAACAAACTTGTCACATTCATGGTGACTAGTCAGAAGGGATACACGTACACAAGCTCTAAAAAGGCAAATCCTACTGATGGCTTCCAGTAACAGTCTTGAGCAAGATTGTACTATCCCTTTAACCTTTCCAATCGCGAAGTCTTGAAAAGTGAAACTAACATTCCAGCATGACAGATGTTTTCTCTAGTCCTTAGGGTTCCAAATCAAAGTCAGGCACCTACAGAAGGTAAAAGTGGGGAAAGGAAAAGACAAGTTCTCTTTAATACATACAATTTTAATAAGCCCAAATGCCACACCACTCTATTATAATACTGGCCAAATCCAAGGTCTGGTAGATTATTATATAGGGGTAGGCAACCTGGTGCCCTCCAGATGTTCTGGACGACAACTCGCATCAGCCCCAGCCAGCATGTCCAATGGCCAAGAATAACGGGAGTTGTGGTCTCAAAACACCTGGAGGGCACCAGATAGCCTACCTGTATTATAGAACACAAAGCCTGGGGAATATTTCTCAGGCTTTTGGATAGAACAGTTGGCTCATGGAACAGACAAAGAGATAAAGCCAGTTCCCCCTGCCCGCTCCAAACAGCCTTCTTAAATTTAGTCAAGGCAACACCAAGGCCTGGGGAGGCGGAGGTACACCACATGCTAGCTAGGAATTATGGAGGTTGCAGCCCAACACATCTGGCACCAGGCTTAACTTTGTTTTCTTGAAGAGGCATAGTCAGGAGCACCCAATTCAGATTATTCTTCAATTGACAGATACCAAGAATGTCTTTTCCTTTCCGTAATTAAGAGACAACTTGGTGGAACATCGGAATGGACATAGCAGAATGGAAGAGCAGTTGCTTTACATACAGGAGGTTCCAGGTTCAATCTCTGGCATCTCCAGGTAGAGCTAGAAAAGCTCCTTCTCTGAAACCTTGGAGAGGTATTACCAGTTAGACAGTGTATACAATATTGAGTTAGACTGACCAGTGATCCAACTCAATTTAAGACTTCTAGTAAAAAAAGACAGACCATGCCATATGGTTTAAGGGAAATTAAAGAGCAGAAGCGAAAAGACAATGGTCATTTTCAGAAGATACCTTAAACCACAAGTGGTTAAGTCTTAAACCACCACGGTTTAAGGTGTCTTCTGGATAGGATAATACATTGGGAGTTCCTTTCTTTCTATTGGAGTTCTATAATTTTACAAGAGATTATATCCATCTCTGTTCAGTCCAGGAACTATCTTAAACTACTTTTTTCTCCCATACCTGTAGCTACCAATATTTTGAAAATGTACAAAAGATGCCAAATGTAGAGGTTTAGTGGTCAAGATGGATTTTTTTTTAATTAAAATGTTTTTGTTTGTTTTTGTTTTTAAAGAATAACCTGGTTAAATTTGATTTTGAGGGCTCAAGTTAGAACTACATTTCAAGAAGAGAACCACATTGATGTCAAAGGCTGCTTTTCTATGTAAACTTAGAATCAAGGGAAATACATATTTGATGTTTAGCATTATATGGCATATAATAAAGTTATATGCTATTTTGTTATTATGGGCTACTTATTGGGAGTAAGTCATTGGAACCAACCTCTGGCTCCAGGAGATGCCATCCTGTATATCACTAAGAAGATCATCCACTGTGCCCTTCTCAATGATTTTGAACACACCTATTTTTGAGCTCCAACTATCTGAGCTCTGAAGTTTGCTCGCTTCAAAGTATAAATATTTATTCTTAATCGTCTCTAAACAGAAAGGGATGAACTGCAACAAGCAAACTTTTTGGATTGTTGGCTACTTTGTGTTTTGGGGGATAGAATAGGCAAAGAAAAGGAGGGGCAAAAGTAAAACAAAGCAAAGCAAAAGTAGAAAGAGCAATGCTGTTCGGTGTGCTTCTTCATAATGACTGAAGTTAAGCATTACTCAGTGAATGATAATAGTATTCATATTCATGAGAGAGAGAGAGAGAGAGAGAGAGAGCGCGCGAGAGAGATCTACATTATGAATTCAAATATATGTGTTCGCACTCTGTAGTATATGTTCTCTAACTTCTGTTGCTTTAAGGCCCCAAAAGATGAAAGATGTTAGGTAGGTGTTTTGAAATAACATTCCAAGCATATGTTAGCCAAACTTCTAGTTTCATTGAATCTTAAAGTGCCTCCTTCCTTCTGAGCTTTTGCCAATACATTCCTTTCTCCTTTCTGCCACTTTTGGTTTCTGCAATACATCATTTCCTTTATTGCTTTGAGCACAAAGTGGCCATATCAGTTAGAAGTCAAACAACAACTAACCTGAGTCATCATATGGCACCAACTCCCCTCTTTCCCAAATAAATTGACAATCTGACAATTTACTAGATTTGGGCCAGTTGGATCTCTCTCTCTGCACATGTAAACATACCTTGACCTGAATTTTATCATAATCTAGTTTTAATCCACTGTTTTTGCATCAAGAGTGACCAAGCTTTATTAATACATTACTTTAAATATTAGGGATCTAAATAGTGCCCCATTCCTCTTTTTTTAGCTTAATTTAAATCCTTTGGATGTTATGCAAATACTTGGTTTAAGCACAATTTTAGCATAAAAGGAAATTACCAATTCCTCTCAAATTTACTTCTGTCCAGACACCAGATTGGAACTTTAAACCTTGGATTTCACACTACTGTGAATTTTGCAATACAGTTCTCTTCTCACAAAGCTTCTTTAAAAAAATGTATTTCATGATAAAATACATCTAGAAATTGAGAGAAAATATGTTCAAGAAGACATACCTAAATTTTTGTCTAATTTTAAAAATCCACATTATTGTAAAAACAGGTGGAACAGACCAATGATACATGTGAAATTTACATGGATCAGAAATAAACTGATCCATCCATGCCTACCTCTAAGTACCCGCAGCATCTGAGAAGAAGCCATCTTGTTATGGCATCTTGTGTTACAGAATTTTCTCTCTCAAGAGGCTTGCCAGGCACCTCCTACCATGGATGAAATGATAATTCTCCAAGACTATTGCATAATCATTTGCAATTGCAGCACTATTGCACAATACCGGCCAAGAAAAATCCAGATTTTCTTTTTGGAAGATAATGTGTTTAACTTTTCTCAAATTCAAAATTAGATGTAGATTAAGCCTATGGAAGCGTGCACACATATACTACAGGGTAGTTAACTCAAGTAACCGAATAGAAACAGACATAAATAAATGCCCATACAATGTCCCTATTATGGGTAATTGATGCTATTCAGTATTGGATTGATTTCCAAAACTCTATCTTGAAGGGTCAACTAGCTAGTTGAATCCTACTGGAATCTAAATGTAATGCTATAACCGCGGTGGGGAAGAAAAGGAACTTTCAGGATCTTATTTCAAGATTTGTTATTAGCTACAGTAATGCTGAAGAATTGTCTGATGAGAGGGAAAGAAGCAGAGTCAAAATATTTTAAATGTAGACAAAATTGCAGGAAAGCAAGATCAGTATCCAACAGGATCATTTTGCACAAGCAGGCCCTCCCACCTATTCCACTGCAAAAACAGCACCAACCACTTGTGCAACGGAAATTTAACACTTCCTATAGCAAGCCCCTATATGAGCGGAAACAAACACTCATTTCTGGATCCATTATGTGAACTCCGCTGATCTGCCCCATTCCAGAAACAAGCATTTGTGCTTGGTCCTGGAAGAACTAAATCTCCATGGCACAAGTGGTGGGATTCACTTGCAGAATGTAATAGGCGAAGGCGGAATAGAATTGACAGTGGGCGCAGCACCCTGTTGGATACTGCCCATGTTTTCTTCACCTAGAATTCATTTTTCTAGGTATGGGGTAACTTGGACTAAACTAAGGGCTCATCTACACCAAGCAGGATATTCCACTATGAAAGCGGTATATAAAAGGCAAGAGCCACAATACTGCTTTATAGTGATATTGAAGTGCACTGACAACTGTTGGGGCCCATGACACATCTACACCAAGCAGGATATAACACTATGAAAGTGGTATATGGTCTGTGTCAATGGGCCCCAACAGTTGTCAGTGCACTTCAATACCACTATAAAGCAGTAGTGTGGCTCCTGCATTTTATATACTGCTTTCATACCACTTTCATAGTGGAATATCTGCTTGGTGTAGATGAGACCTAAATCTCATACTTTGGAACTCCCAACCAAATTATTTTCTAGTATAGCTCCATGAACCTCATCAACTATGGAACAACTCCATAGTTGTTGAGGGAATCCCTTGATGGATGAGTCTTCCTTTCCAACCAGAGGGTTGACTTAAAAACAAAACAAACAAAAAAAACACTCCAACACACTTTACACAGCACTTTATTCTGAGTAGAAGTATAGCAACATACATCATCATGGTTTGAAACAAATATATATGGAAAACATATGCCATTTTAGATTATTATGGCTGTTTTACCAATTCCTGCACTGTGTATTATATTGTATTTTAGTCTTTTAAATATTTATCTTGTATTAACTGTGTTTTAAAATGGCATTTTTGGTTTTTAACTACTTGTAATCCACCCAGAGAACATTAGTTATTGGGCAGATTAGAAATGTATTAAATAAAATAAATATTCAGTATTTAAGCCATGACTGGGGAGAACAGGGGGATTTGTATGCACAGGGAGGAAATGTAGGACCCCACATAGCTAGCATTGCATCTCAGCCAACCCCTACAGTCCTTTCATTATTTGCTTTCCAAAACTCGCATTCTCTGCAGCATTTGTGCTTACAATGACAATGAAAGATTAAAACTTGGATTTTCAGTCTCTTCTATAGTTCACAGGCTGAACCAAATGCATTCCCTATGGACAATGTATGAGGTGCATATTTGGTTCAACCTATGGACTCCTCTTAATGTTCTTTGGGAGACAGGAGCAACAGCAAGATCTCAGTAGTCTCAGAAACCTGTGCGTTGGCATTCTGGTGCCACCGCAGGTTATTCATATTATTTGCTATAGGAAATGCAGTACACATGCCACATTAACGTGGACAGAGTGATGTATGGAGTTGCCTCCACTGTCTGTTGTCTCACACGTAAAGGATACAAATGTTACTCCAATTCAGACCAGTGGGAAGAAAGAGGGCTAGATAAACAAGGATTTCTGTTGACAGACACTCCTCCCCACTGCACATATAGCAGGGGTGGGGAACTTGAAGTGCTCCAGAGGTTGTTGGACTGCAACTCCCATCAGCCCTAGCCAGTACAGCCAATGGTCAGGGATGATGGAAGTTACAGTTCAACATATGGAAAGCCACAAGTTGCCCATACAGGATTGTCTCAATATATGTAAGCATTATATATGAACAAGTACTGTTTTGTGCCTCAGCTAGATGCAATGGTGCACGTGTGCCTAAAAATTATAAAGAAAGCCCAGATGTGAACAGACAGAACAATGATAAAGAGCCACAACGCAGAGACTGTATTTCATGAAAGTGCTTGTTCCTCATTTACAGGTTTCATAACCTGCCTTTCAATAAATGTATTTCCATGATGGAAATACTGTTCACTTTTTGAAGAAAATATTCCTTTGCCCAAGGAAATCAGGATTGGAGTGAGAACTGAAATGGTTTACCAACAAATTCTCATACAAGCATCAACCACAGATTGCATCAAGCATGACAGGCACATACACTGAAATTGGTATATATTCTTGAGGATGTTGGATGTGTATCAGTAGAAAGGCAAAACAAAAAGTGAAAATTGTTTCAAGAAAAGACTTCTATAAGAATCTAGTGCTTTTGCCTTTCCACAGTTCCATAGCCACTCCTGTCCTGACTGTGACTATTACAAACACCTGTTTTTGTAACAGCAGTTTTACACACACACAGTGTGGGTATGTTAAGATACACAAAAGTGAAACAGCAGACATTTCTGCCTATATTTAGTTATGCCTGGTCAGCTGTAATTGCATAATTTCATCAGGACCTTCTGCAACGGAAATACATCCATATTCATCGCAGGCATCAAAGGAAACATCTTTACAAGCCATATCCTTTTACAAACCAACACATGGTCTCATGCCATTCTCTCCAATTGTTGAATTCCTCCTTTAGGAAGGGCAGGGAATTTTATTTCTTTATCAATTGCAAAGTTGCTTCCCTTTATGGTTAGGACAAGAAGGTTGGGCTTCCCTCACAGGTGAAGTGGGGGAAGGGGAGGAGGAGAGAAAAGAGAAGAGAGGAGCTATTTGCCATTAGTTAAGTTCAGACAAGAAGCAAAGCTCTTGGATATTTTGGTCAAGTTCACAATTTTGTCTCTTGGTCACAGAAAGTGATTTTGCATTTCGAAAGTAGGGCTTGGAACACTTTCTCTTCCCCATGCCAAAACTGCATACATATGAAGAAGTTTGCCCTCTACTTAGAAGTGATCAATGATGCACCTCAATCACCTTTCTCACAGTGGCTATGAGGATGTTAGGACTTCTTCACGACGCGCTCCCCAAGTGCCCCATGATGGCTCTTTATATATGGGATACAGCTGTTGCTTTGCAGTGACTCAGGCAGGCATGTCCATGTGGAAACCAGCTGGAGTTAAGTTAACCAACTTGGCAAGCATATCTGTCAATTTAGTGAGGTATTCAATGTGAGGAACACACACAAGGAAGAAAAAAAGTGTCAGAGCATTCTTGACCAAGATTCCTCTCTCAAAGGTGGAGACTTTTGTTAGCCATCCCTCCTCCTTCCCCCCCCCGCCCCCAGCAGCTCTGCACAATAGAAGTTTACCTCCTCATGGGGCGCCTGACTATCCAGGTGGATTCTAACCAAGGTAGATAAAAATCAATGATTTTAAATTAAAAAAAATAAAAATCGGATTTTCTTAATTTAAATTGATTTTTTTTAATAAAATGTTTTTTGAGGAAAAATCTATCTAAAGATAGTTTTCTATTTAAGATACATTATAGTCCTGAGGCTGTTTAAATGTTTTGGTAAATGAATTCCATTAATCCATTCACAATGTCATGCTCTTCCAGAGGTTTCTGTAAGATTATTTTTCTCCTTCCAATAAAGTACAGCAGAAAAGTTGTCCAAACATGAATGATTAACCTATTAAACTGGAGATAGTTCACCTCTCAATAATTTCATAATTATCTATTTATGATGTGTTTATAATAGTATAACTAAATCAGTATTTTTTATATAACTGTAAAACTAATCTGAAAAGTTACTATTCTAAAAATGAAACCTTCATCTGGTTGTAAATATTAAGATTATACCAGCAAGAATGAGACTTTGGTAACTCTGACTTGTGTAAAATATAGCGAAGGAGAGTGCACTTTTGGGGTGGGGGGAGTCTCCAGATTAAATTGAATATTTTTGAGTAGTGATTTAAATCGTGATTTAAATCAAATTGATTTAAATCAAATCCACCCTGATTCTAACCACCTCATGCATGAAGCAGTTGAAAGTAAAGGAAGAGGATCTTGATGGAGGCTGACATTTGGTATAGATTTTGAGTCCATGTGATAAAAGAAGCAGAAGGAATGGGCAGAAGAAAGGCTGGGAAGGACCTCCAGATGTGCTGGATTGCAACTCCTATTAGCCATTCTGGCTGGGGGTGATGGGCATTGTGGTCCCCCACAACTGGAAAGGACCAGGTTGGGGAAGGCAGCTGTAAGGGTAGTGCTGTGCATGCAACAAGTGATAGAAAAAATTGCTCTGTTAAAAATGTGCGGATTACTAGAACTTTCCTATTTTCAAGGTTGTTTTACTTATTGTGAAGGGACAGCATTTCCATTGCACTGCGTATCAACTATGCCTTTTTTGCTGCACATTTTGGCCTTATTTTACAGCTAAGATCTCCTGTGTTTTTGAATTATCTGAATAATCAATTTTGTTAGTGCTTAGAACAAAAAATATAATTGGCTAAGAGTTTCAAGTTAGAGACATCAACTAGCCTTTGTAAAAAAGCTCCAAACAGTTCTGCAATATTTTAAAATGAAGGTGCAAAGGTTACTTTTTAACAAAAAAAATGTTTTCCAGTGTCCAATATATGATGCAAGTTAGGCTACCCTAACACTTTATTCAGTACAACAGAAGTTTCTTCTGTTACAACATGTCCCTCACTTTGAATCAAGCATAAAGTATTCCAGTTTCAAAAGGTAGCATTATAGACAGATACAAAAAAATAGATCCAATAGGATAGGTACTGCTTTGCCATTTAAAGGCCACAAGAACCCAAATTACAACTACTGTTCCAATAGGTTTTTAGAATAGGGACCTCTTTATATATGACTGTCCTAGGCCTGTGAGGTAACTTTAAAACAAATTAATTTATTAATTTAATTATTTAATCTCTCTCTCTCTCTCTCTCTCTCTCTCTCTCTCTCTCTCTCCCCTCAACGCCTGGCTAGAGCCGTCTTGAAGCTGTTGACATGATTTTCCTTGTCCCCACAAAAAACAGAAACTACAACTCCCAGCATGCCTTTTGCCCAGATCTCCTTCCCTTCTGCTCTCGATGGGGCCTAGTAAATGAGGCAGCCAACCCAGGTGCACCCCCTTCAGACCCAGGATGGCAAGCCACTTCCAGATGATGGCTGTCACAGCCTGATAAATCTTCCCTCCCACCCAAGGCTATTGAAACAGAAGCGTGAATGGAGGAATGACTGACAGCTAAGGTTAGAATGGACTGGTGGGCGGAGTTAGTGGCAGTTGAGGAAAGTCAGTTAGTGGGGGCTAAGTTAGGACTGAGATATAGTGATGCTAGTACTACACCTCACAGCATGCCTTTGGTGGCCCTCAGGTGCCCATGTCCTGAGAGGCGCTTTCCTCCTCTCATGTCTGATGCTGCTCCTTGACAGAGCATCCAGGAGTAGCATCGCCAAGGAGGGGAGGTGTCAGGATCAGGTACTAGTGATGTGCTTTCAGGATCCAGGTCCGAGCTCAAAGGGCTGCTCTGCTGCAGAGTGCTGGCAGAACTCAGGCCCTGGCCAGCAGCAGTTCACGATAGGGTAATTTGGTGCAGCTTGGAGCAGCTAGAGTCAGGGCTATTTAAGATCAACATTGTGACTTCAGCATTTGCCACAGCAACATCGTTCCTGTGGTGCTTGGCTCCTGTTCCTGGTTTCCTGATGCCTTGTTTGTTCCTGACCTCGGACTGCTCTCTGGACTACGCTCTTGCCTCTGCCACGCCTTGTTTGTTCCTGACCTCGGACTGCTCTCTGGACTACGCTCTTGCCTCTGCCACGCCTTGACTTTTTGGACCTTGGACCGTGCCCTGGACCGTGCCCTTGCTTCTGGCCCTGTCTGGATCCAGGTTTGACCTTACCCTTGATCGGCCCTGGACTTGCTACTACCACGGGCCCTGTTGGACTCTGGTCTCCGCCACTGGGTTGCCTACAGAACCTCACCCCTGCCTATTGCTCCCACCACGTCAGGGTCATACCAGTAAACTGCTCTATTCTAAACAACTTGTGTGTGTGTTTGTCTTTGTACACCTTCGCTCTCCAGGGTCCCGGCACTCAATCTGCGTTCCCAGCTGCCCACGTCCCAGACTATTACAGGAGTTAAGCGGCTGTTAATGGACACGCACAATTCTGGTCAAGTCCTGCTGGGACTGCCTTAGCCCACACTTCTCAACCACAAAGTGCTCCATCAGGAGCCTGTACTGAATGGCCGGGACTGGGCTGGGCACTTGCCCCCCTTCTTCAAGCCTGTTTCTGGGCATGCACAGAGTGCTTCCATTTCCTCCTTCCATCCGTCCCTCTTAAGGGTGAAGACTGCACGTGTGCTTTCCTCAATTTCTGAGAAAACCAATATCAGGATGGGATGCCTTTAGCATGTTCAGAGTTCAGCCGCTCAGAGACACGCTGTTGTATCTAGTTATGATTTTATAACCACACGTGGGAGGAGGCACCACAAATGTATGAAGCCCATTTATGTGGGTTGTTTCTTTTTATGTGGAATTGGGTTGACTGCTTGAGACTGAGCTTAGGAATTACAATGGCCACCAAAGGCCAGTAAGTCTGGCCTCCCACCCAAAGCATGCAGGGAATTGTAGGCGTAAACCTAGGTTTTTTTATTAAATTCTTTAAAAATACTTAAACCCCCAAAATTCATGTTTTTATATTTTTTCTGATCCGTGTACACAAAGTCCTGTCTGGGTGAAACAGCATTAAGGCAGTACCATACGTGGAACTAGGTAAACATTTCAGGACATGTGTGCCACACACATGCTTTCCACTTTATTGATAGAGATAAACATGGTCAAGTTCACACATCACACTAGACCATGGTTTAGCATGGGGGTGGGTAACCTCTGACCCAGAAGCTGGATGGTGAACCTCAGGGGTTCACCATCCAGTCTGCTAGCTTCTTTCCCAGCCCCTCTCTCCTAGCAGGGAAGAGCACCTTCAGCCAGATGAGTGATTCACTCCTGTTTACCTCTGAGTAGACACACAGAAGCTTTGTCCTACTTACTTTTGAGTACATTTCAAATCAGTAATAATCACATTTCTTGTGAAATGTTTAGCCTATTTGTATGACAATTTATTTTTTTTCTAACTTGTATCTGTTAATGAATTATCTGGAAATATTGCTGTATTTTATTATGAAAAATCTTATGTTGTTGTAAGCTGCTTTGAACATGGTTGCATTATGGAAAAGTAACACACAAACAAACTGATATGATGAAGAAGAATCACATTTTGGACCACCCACAGATTGAATACAGCCCCAAGACCTTGCCCAGATTGAAATTTGACCATCAAGCTGAAAAAGGTTTCCCACAACATGCATGAGTGACAGTGAACCCTGAGCTCATGTGCTTTCTCCTTCCTCCTGCAAGCCAGGATGACATCAGGAGCTTTTTCTTGTTTTTCAGTAAGCAGTTTAGCCATGTTGTCAAGACCTGGAACTGCAGCTAATACTAACTATGGTTATTTTCAACAAGCCAGCTTCAGAAGCAATGGTTTTTAGGTGGCTGCTTGAAATTGAACATAAGGGTTGGGTTCACACAACACACTAACCTACACTCAGTGGTTGAGAGTGGGTTGTTATTGAATCATGGATGCATAAACACAGTGCATTTTCCTCAGGGTGGCTTGTTAACTGTGCAGTGTTAACCACCCTGAACAACCCAACAACAAACCATGGGTTCTCAAGATGGCTTGTTCCAAAAAAATAAGTTACAATGCATGGTTAACAAGCCATCCTGCAGAAAATGTGCTGTGTTTAGATAACATAATAACTATGGTATAACAACAACCCAGTCAATTAGTGTTAAACATAATGTGTCGCATCAGACATCTTAACAAACCATTGTTTAACTGGCTGTATGGCAAGAGAAAAGGGGAGCGAGCAAGCCCATGGGCTGTTGTGGCTCATGCATGTCACACTAAACCATGGTTTATCGCAATGGCCGAATGGAACTGCTGTGACAAGAATGACTTGTTGATCTTTAGTATCTTTGTGTGGGATTCTCTGGGATATCGGGTAAACAACTGCAGTGGGGAAGTTATCTGTCATTTTCAAAAGTTGATCAGAAGGACAGGGGATTCTCTTCATATTCCCAGAGCAAAGTTTGGAAGGTGAAATAAATGCACCAGCTCTGCAAAAGTACAGCAAAGCAATGTAAGCCTAGGCAGTGATATGCCTGCAATTTTTCAAAGTTTGATGCTACGTGTAGGCCTGAGCCAGAAGTGTGTGTATCTGGGTGGGGTGGGAGATATTTTCACAGATGGAAAAACTGTCTCCCTCCTTTCATCTCATTTTCAGGGACAGGAGGGTTTGCCTACAGGGAAGAAATCAAACAGGGAGCCAAACTGCGTTGCAGACCACACAGTATAAGCGTACCATTTCTAATTCAGTAGCTCTCTCTCAGTACCCTTCCCTTTCAAAAGCAACAAAGGGCACTTAAAAGCAAAAGTGCCAAATGACCAGGGAAGAGCTGGCTTTTACAATGAGATCCCACTAAGAAAGATCAGAAGCAGTGGGTCTGAAACAGCAGCCTGCAGAAGCTGGACATGCAAAACAGCACCAGAAGTGTTAAGAAAAAGCTTGAGGGGATTCATGGACTGTTTTGGACCCCTCAAAAAGCACAGTGTTCTCCCAAAATGTTTAGAACTGAACTGAAAGATCAGCTTAGAATTGCATGTTCCTTAGGCAACCCCCGGAAATAAGCCTCTTAAAAGATGGGAAATTCTATTTGACAGCAGATAACCCAATATCCCTGGAAGCATTGTTTCAGCCAGTAAAAGAAATCACATAAGGTACTAAGGCTCAATTATGCCCTCAGCTTGTACTATGCAGATGTTTATTAGCTTAGGTCTCAGAGGACTGCATTTATTTTGAATATAAAATCCCTATCAATTCTTGGCTAATTGTATAAAGCGGTCCTATAGTAAGATGCCACTTTGCTTTGCAATTCTTCTAGGAGTAGAAAGGGGCAAGCATGATGCACATTTATATGAATTGAGAGTTTCCGATCAGAATTCTTTCTATGCTCCCAGTGTGCGGAATATCCATTAGCATGTTCAACCTAGTTTCTCTACTCAAGCCCATGTTAACTTTCTCATTTGAGCCAAAGTCCAAGGATATTGAAGCATACCTAACCCTTCTAAGTTTTCCAGCTGCACTTTGGAAACCTAAGAGTTTTCTTTCACTGAACATAGAAAGTGAAACAAGCTGTAACTTGTATATTCTACCTCCTCATTAATCAAATTTGCAATACAAGTCCTCCAGCTTGGATTTGGAACACTTGCAGAACTAGAAGTACTCTCAGTTTCCCCATATATTGCCAGTGTGAGAAAGTTATAAACAGAAGTGAAAACACTGATCTCAGTTATCTGATCACAGCAAATACCTCTTCCCCCTATTTTCTCTCAAGCATATGCAGACAGTACATCTCTAAACAGAATATTTAGCCATGCTTTCAATTTAAGCAGTGTACTGCAGTATTTCTGATCTATAATATAGTATTTTGGTGTCTACACATGCTGAATTTGTTACTCTTTCACATAAACTGTCTACCTATTAGTTTTGTAATACCGTAAAAGCTAAGCATCTACATCACAATTTGAAATGTCCACAAATCAGGGGGGATGCTAAATACAGACAGAATTATACTGAAAAACTCTCATGATAGTGAACAATAGTGCTGAAGTATACATGAGCAGTGCTGAAGTATACATGAGCAGGTTTCAAGAGAAAGGGTGGAGAATGCTGAGAGTAATAGGACTTTTTCTGACTAAACATGCATAAGATTGTGCCCTAAATTGATTTATCATTTGATACAAATCATACCCAATTATGTATGAGACCACCTCTAGTTCTACTAAGGTACTTTGAAGTGTGCATCAATAGGAAAGGTAATTATGGCAATCAACCGTTCATTTTTTTCTGCCTTTTGTGAACTTTTTACACACTTAAGTAGTGTTTATACTTTTGAAGCTTTCCGCTATTGAATCAGAAAAGATGCTCACAATCATGAAAGAGGTCTGTTCTGAGGCATTCAAAGTCTACTGCTTAGCAGTACAACCAACTCTTAAGTTCAGGCTTTCAAGTTCTATCCCAAAAGATTAGGACCAGTTGCAATTTTACTACACAAGGTCTAATACAGATTCAATAAAGCCCTAAGTCGTAAGCACCTAACAATGGGCACTAAAGCAAGCACAATCCATAAAGGTCTTGCAATGAATTGAGAAAACAGCTTCAGGTAGACAGAGTTCATCAGGGTCGGCATCAACACACCTGGCACCCTTGGGCAGCTGCCAGGGCTCTAGCAGGGCTCACTGCCAATTCTTTCTGTGCCTCACCCAGCACTCAAAGCAGTACAGATATCTGAATCTAGCCAGCCTTCTTATTTCCCATAGTTCCTCCGACATAGTGTCCCTCTGGGGTATTGTGGGAAGATAAAAGGCTGGATAGACCCAGGTGTCCAGAGCATCATCCCTACAGCTAGGGCAGCTCAGTGGGGCCCACTGACAGAAGGGCCCACCAGCTGGCAGCCCCCTTAAATTTGGCACTGCCTTAGTGTGCCCTGTTCCCAAGGGAAGTGGGCAAGCAAATGGATAAGGAGGATGAAGTGAAAACACTCAGTGCATCTTGCCCAAAGAGCGTCTGACACATGGAACTAGCTGTAGGACATCAACCACTGAAACTACCTCTCTATTTCCTCTTGTCTAAACTGGACATATGGATGTAAGAGTCAGAAGTTATTCTATTCTGAGAAATCAGGATGGGATGCTGGGGAGGATGAAGACCAACATATGAAGACCTGATGGTTTATAATAGGTCTGAAATATTATGTTGTCCCCACCTTTCCCCCCAAAGAGCTCAGGGTGGTGTGTGTCATTTCCTCCTCACCACCATTTTATTCTCAAAACAGCCCTGCAAGGTAAGTTCAGCTGAGAGATGGCAACTGGCCCAAAGCAAACTTTATGGTTGAGCTGGCCTTCAAAGTCAGGCTTCCCCCAACATGGTCTCACATTAACCACTACACCACAGCAGCAACATGTGATTAAAGACTAAAACATCACTCCAAACTCTTAATCTGCTGAAGAAATGCCCCAGATTTTTTTAAAGTCTGCTGCCCGATTTAAGTACAAACACTTATAAAAACTGCAAACGGCAATGATCATCTGAAGAGGCATCCCCTTCTCTCACACAGCACACATGAAGGAATACTGCTTCTATGATTATGGCATGTGCAGAAACACACACACACAATTTTCAAGGTGCTGCTCCTTACCTTTAAAGATCTAAATAGCTTGAGACACAAATACTTGAAATATACCAGCTTGCCTGTGTCTTAAGAGTTTTCACTAAGGCCCTACTACAAGTATCTTCCTTATCAGACGTGTGTTATGTAGTTAAAGGAGAGGATTTTCTCAGTGGCTGCACTCCATCTTTGAAATGCTTTCCCTAAAGAGGAATACCTGGTGCCCACTTTACAATCCTTTCAGTGCCAAGTTAAGACTTTTTTATTTACCCAGACATTTTGATTAGCATAAGGCCTCAGTGTGCTCCCCAATTATTTGGTTGATGTTGAGTGTTTTATTGTAGTCGTTTTTAAAGATCGTAACTGTTTTACAGTAGGGAAGCACAATTTTCTCGAAAGCTTTCCAATTCATTCCCCCCGCCCCTGAAAAAAAAGTATAGATGCAACACTGCCCTCCTAATACCACAGGACTTGTGAAGCATTATTTCCTTCTACCTTAATTGTATTTCATTTTATACTCCTGGCTTTAGATATTGGGGTCCAGAACCTCAGCCTTAGGGGCCACATCTACCCACCCCCCAGGCAGGTGTCATAATATGGCCCTCTGGGAAGGGACCCCCAGAAGGCTCCACCCCATTTTCCACAGCTACAGATCATTTGGTGGTTTCCCAGCTTTTTTGCAATCCCCCCCTTAAAATGACTTTCTTAAGGCTTCCTTACTGGTAGTAAGAACTGATCTAAACTGTATTGCTCCAGCTTGAGCAGAAGAAATAATATAAAGGGAGTAACACATTACATCCCTAAGTAGATCTAACCTGCCCTTTCTCAGCATGCACACAGACATATATCTAAAATCAGGGACCGGGCCATTGTGAAAGTGCACTCGGGTGTACAATCTTTTATTCAAGTCACTCAAGCTTGGAGGAAACTGCTTCTCCTAGTTTGTAGCAAAATCTGGCAGTAAAGAGCTCTGATTGGCTGGAGCAAGTGACCCAACCAAGAAGCCTTCCCCCGGAACAGTTTTTCAACCAATGTAGCTTTCTGCCCTAAATGTAAGAGGCCAAGATTAACTGTTCGGCATTTTATGAATTCATTTTAAAAAAAAATGAAAACAGCCCACCTGAAGTGAGGATGTTCGTGGGCAAAGACAAAGGCCAAACCAGGATTAGAACTAGAAGTAGGTTTATCATTTACAGTGAAAATGCAATGGGAGCCCAGACTCAAACCATATAAAACATAACCGCACCAACTTCTGTTTTGAGTTAGATACATTTGTATGCAACTTCCTTTGCAAAGTACAATTTCAAAGATAGAAAACAAAACTCAGAAATATTAAGTAGCCTTGGACAAGTCACCAAGCACATGACTGAGGTGGAGTCTTGAATTAACATCCTAATTCCAGTTTTATTCATGAGTTCACACCAAGTTCAATTAGTAAAGTAACTGTGCATGTGCAGCCATAGCTTATTAACAATTTTAAGTTTCAATCATATTTTGCGCTGTTTGTCAACTATCTCCATGTAGGAATAAACTCAGAATCCCCAGTTCTTTTCTAAACTGGATGAATGCTTACTTTTAACCCACCAATGTCTAAAGACAGCCTCCCTTCCTTCAACAGAGTCCTTTTACATAGAAATTTAAGGCACTGTTCCTTTGTTTTCCAATATCGTAAATGCACTTAACATTCATCCAAATTTTACAGTCCAAGGATATTTTGCCCTAAAAGATGTTTGTTGCATGGACTGGATTCCTAAGCTGGAAAGGTATCTGTGTATTTTGGAAAGACTGCTGATCCTACAGCCTTTTCATTCCTTCTGATCTTACAACTGTTTGATCTGGGAGCATGATTGGCATGTGCTTTCTAGATATAAGGCTACTGGAAGTGGGGCATTTCACTAGCATCTTGTCATCCACTGCTACATTTTTAGTCTTCCATTCAGTAAGGTCATTTTCTGCAGTAGTCCAAGCTGAATTGCACACCATCCAATTCCATTGTAAAATGGAAGGCTTGATTGGTAGAAAGTTACAAGAAAGTTCAGGGCCCAGAACACTGTTGTACTTAAGTCTTGCTTGTTTAGCAAAAAAACTGATTGGCTTGCTGCATCCAAGAATCTACTAGCGCCAAGGCCTACATGATACACACAAACATAAAAGCACAACACATACAATTTACTTTTGCTTATTGTTATTCGATACTCTGAGCAGGATCTGTGGTTTCTATAGCATCATGACTGCCAGGAAGTTCCTTGCATTTGCAATCTGAATTAACTGCAAAAGGTTTGCCTGCAGACAAAGCTGATTTCATTAGGAGATTTGTTACATTTATATTCCGTCCTGGCCCTATCGGCACTTAAACTGCACAACTCTGACAGTGAAGTTGGGCTGACACAGTGGCTTGCCAAAAGCCACCTCTTGAGCACCACAATAAAGCAGCAGTTTGAAGCTGGGTTCCGCAGCATTCTAGTTCTGAGTGCCACCTGGTCTTAGGTCTTTGCACTGAGAATTTAGCAGTCCACTGCATGATGCTAGGACAGCAGTAGGCAACCTGGTGTCCTCCAGATGTTTTGCACCACAGATCCCATAAGCCCCAGCTGGCATGGCCAATGGTCAGGGATTATGAGAGTTGTAGTGAAAAACATTTGGAGGGCACCAGGTTGCCTGCCATTGTACTAGGATATAACAGCTTTTTAGGTGTATATTTATAATAATGTACATTCAGATACATGTTTTAATCATTTTCTGCCTTTGGTAGTCAGTGTCAGTTGTTCAATAAGTTCAATTACCAATTTTGTTATCAAAGTGTAAAGTTAAAAAGTGTTTATTGGTAAGACAGACAATGGTCTCTTGATCAATTACTTGTGAATATTATTATTTTCTGTATTTTCCAGAAAAGAAGAATAAGGTGAAGCAGTTCTAATACTTGGTTTCATAATATATTTAATTATGATGACTGAACTAACAAGCTCACAGGCTGACCCCCCTCATGTCATCCTGATGTATCATTTTGCATTTCACTGCTGTAAGTCAATTTGAGATCTACAGCAGGTTGGAAAGGCTAGTAATGATCCTCTCTGCAGTCTCTAGGGAGTCCACATTATACACAGCTTACATTATTTATGAAGTCTGGATGATGCCTCCATTAGCCCTGCAGGATTACACACCAAGAGATACCACTTACACTTGACAGTACTGGCTACTGCACTGCCAGCACAGCTTAATTCAAGTTTACCTACTCCCTAGGCTGATCTTGCCTTCTGTTTACATACATTAAGCTGGAAAGCAGTGAGAATTTGGTTTGGAAATAATCATTGCCACTTAAAGTTCATGCCTTAAACTAGACAGACTTTACACATGTCACTTAAAAGCACTTCTCTCCTCTGCTAGCATATGTGCGTGAAAGACAGAAATATAGTTTTAAAAACCCAATACAAGCGCATTAAAAATTGATTGATGCCCGTGCAACAAGGATTTACAATCACATTTCAACCTTCCTGCACTTTGGTGTCGCCTGTGAACAGATGTGTTTTTTCTCCACCCACCATTATTTTCTTGGTCTGTAAGTTAGGGAATAGCTTTTTTCATATTTGAGTTCTCCCCACTGTACAAAAATATAGGGAGAGGGGAGCTGCCTTGTCAGTTTCACCAATGGGGCAGGGGGAGTCTTTCCATCTTTTTTTCCCTGCTGCTATTCCTGCTTTCTAAGAACAGGATGTAGAGGGCTTTTGTGTGTGCATATTTTGCCTTCAAAAAGGTATGCATATGCACAACACATTGCTGAAGCTGACATGGTTTCCCCCTCCCTGTCAGCTTTATTGAAGGGCAGGGGGAGGGAACAGTAAAGGAAATGGAGGTGGGATGGGATGATGCTTGTGGGATTGCATCCAAGTCTATTCACGGAGCAGTATAAGGTAGCATCCGGTATAAGCAGGTGGGAAAATGTTTTCTCCCACTCTAAGTTGAAGGGCTGAGGTGATATCTGAAGCAGGAAAGGCATAATTTGTGAATAGTGGCAGATGTGCATTAGCGGGGCAGGGAGGAAGGCAGAATGAGAAATGCAAGTGCCTTAATTACTAAATTTGCGTCCTACCTTTTTCCTGCAGAATTTTAAAAAATGTGCAACTTCAGCCTTACAGATTTTCCATCAACACCCTTCCCCCAACCTGGTGCCCTCTAGATGTGTGACTACAATTTCCATCAGCCCCATGGGAGTTGTAGTCCCACAGATCTGGAGGGCACCAATCCTTATGTCTTAGTCTCTCTAAACACTCCACTCCACATGTGTTCCAGAGTCATCAGATCTTCAAGGATATCACCAAAAAACCACAAGTAGGGGGAGGGATACTGCAGAAGAGAACTGTATTTGATTTCAGGGGGGTTGAGAGAAAGAGAGAGAGGGTCAGAACTAAAGCAAGGACAAATCAGTATCCTTGTAACCTGATCTGGCCTTGAACTGAAGTGATCTTATCTGGGGAGGTGGCTAGGAAGTATTGTAAGGCTCTTTTAGCTTCTGAGAAACATATCCTGAAGACCCAATTAGTTATGCCTTGAGAAGAGAAGGCCCAAGTATTATTGTTATCAAGAAGGACCTGAGCATTTCAAAAAGCTTTTTAAACACAGACATAACAACAGTTATGCAAAGCTGCTTCTCAGCAGGTATCTCCAGACTGCTTCTAGGTGTAACTTGCTTATATAGAAAAATAAGCTTCCAATAAGATAGCAACTGCCAGTGAGAGTATTAGCTATCTTCACTTCCCAGCAGCCAAATGGCAAATGTTTGGAGGGAGAATCTTAGCAGCTGTAGTTAAGTTCTATTTTCTAAACAGGGATAGAGACAAAAGAGAGGGAATTGCAAGGGGAGTGAGTTAGATTGGCACAGATTTTTCCATTTCTTGTGGCTGCAATTCAAGTGTAAACTCTGAATGTGCCTTCAATTTAATTAAGAATGCTCTCTTTAGTTGCCTATTAGTATTCACCAGTGATTCATCCTAGACCCATTTGGAATATGCCCTTTTACCAAGAAACCTTTCAGTCATAAGACAAACAGCAACTGTTACTGGAATATGTGGCAAAAATGTTCATTTATTATACTTCTAAACCACCATATAACCCAACTTCTCTGGGCAGTGTACATTAAAAGCCTAAATTTCAAACTTCTTTAATTTTGATCTCCACATACATTTCATTACAATAAAGATCAGTTGTCTCCTGAAGCCACTCCTCAAATTAAATCAGCCATTCATATTCCTACCCTGTATTAAGAACTGCTAAGCCACCCCCACCCCCACAGCTTCAACTATTAACAAAGGGCCAGTAAACTGCTGTCCCTGGCTTGTCATAGCTTCCCCTCACCAATTCTCATGAAGGTTGCTGGGATGAAAAGCCAGCGATTTTAGATTTGGGAGAATTGGAGTGTGGGTGGGTGTCAGTAAAGGATGGCCATTTTCAAAAAGGGAAGGTGTAGTCGCAGAAGCCTCCTACTTTAACAACAACAACAACAATAACAACGGCTTCGAATGTCCCAGAAACATTAAACAAGAAAGGGGTGTTGAGATTACAGAGAAGCAGACGGAAGAGCACATTTCTATTGTGTCGGGTTGGTTTGTTTCCCTTAACTACAGAAGTCCAGTCAGAGTGGCCTTATCCTGCCCAGAGAGAAGGAAAAAACCATGACAAGTTTCTTCGACTTGGCTTTGAACACAAAAGGGGCCCGTGCGCCTGGAGGATCGCCGCACCGGGAACAAGGGCTCTTTGCTTTTAATTTTATTTCTTCTCCCCTCCCCGAGAGGCGTTAGTTGAGGAAAGAATGGCAAGACCGAGAAAAGAGAGGGAGCCGTTCTTGGCGGGTCTATTTTGCCTCTGGAGCCACAAAGGGTCTCCTCCATACATAAAGAAAGGGAAACTTTTGAAGGCGAAGTCACCAGCGCGGCGGCTTCATCTCCCTTCGGTTTTCCCTACAGCCGCCATCATGATGGAAATGAAAGCTCATTCCGCACACAGTCACCAAAAACGCCTCAACTCTATCTCCTGCTTGGTCTTTCTCCACCACCCCTTTAAGTCCAAAGGGGCAACAAAAAGAGAAGGGGGGGAGAGGCACAAACACGCTTTAAAAAAAAGGGAGGGCAGTGGGATCTAATAGGCACAAAACAAGAACCACTGCGCGGAGCTTGGGGAACGGTATGTGTGGGTGGGGAGAGTTCTTGAACGCAGGCAAACTCTGGTCAGGAAAGAAAGCGGAGTAAAGCGAGAGTTCTTACCGGCTGTCGCTGGCGGGCTGGCGGGCGGGGGGTGGGGGACAGGGAGAAAAAGAGCGTGCGAAAGGCCGGGCAACCCGCCGCAGCTGCTGGGCAAATTGGCGACGTCCCTCCCGCTGCCTGCCGCTCTGCCTTTTCCCCCCTCGTTCGCTCTTCCCCAGCAGCCGCCAAGCAGCCCCGCGTTCGCTCTGCCGCTGCGCCTGGATTGATCTGGTCTCAGTGGCGTCAGAGAGTCGGAGCCACCCAACCTCCACTTACCCCACTGCCAATACACAACATACGTACACACACACATACACACACGCTCGCTCGCTCTCCCACTCGGCCCGCTCAGGGATCCTCTCCAAATGCCCGCCCCCGCTGCTACAAGGAAGGCATTGCTGGCTGGGCTGGAGAAACCGCCCCGTTCCTTCTCTCTCCGCTTCCTTTCTCCTCAGCCCGCCCCAAGGAGGCTGCTCAGCCACGGCTGGGACGGGCGGCCTGCGGTGGGGTTTGGAACTTCGTCAGGAGCCATTTGCGAATGGTCGCGAGCAACCAGGGCAGCCTTTCATGTTGTCGTTTCCAATTCCCAGCAGCTTTGACGTGGGTCAGTCGGCAATCCGCAGAGTTGCTGCAGGCAGCGCGTGGCCCCCTCGTCCGTGAGAGAAAGAGAGCGAGCAACAGGTTCGGAGGCCCTGAAGCAAGCTGCTGGCGTGGAGTACCCATCAGGGGCTACGGCCCTAAATATATTTATGGTTTGCATGCTTAGACGGTTGCATACAAACCGCAACACACACATACCCAACAAGTGGTTCCCCCCTCACCCCCAGTATTTTTCTTTCAGAAGTCGTAATACGAAGAACAAAGCTCGCCTCCTCCCCAGAAATGCACTTCCCTCATTAGTTTCTGCCTGGTCCTCTCCTGCCTGCACATATACACACACGGTGTGTGGATGCAGGAGGGAAATGTGCAAAATGCATGCAATTTAGGGGTAGTGAACCACAGGCAGACTTTTAAAAAAATCTATGAAAGTCTATGTTTGCAATTAACATAAGACCATAATAAGAAGAGCCATGCTGGATCAGACCAAAGGTCCATCTAGTCCAACATTCTGTTCATAGTACTGTGGCCAAACAGCAGCCCACAGGATAACCACAAGCAGGACATGAGTGCATCAACACTCTCCCACCCATGTTCCCCAGCAACTGGTGTAAGACAGGCATACTGCCCCTGATACTGGAGGTAGAATATAACCATCAGGACAGTAGCCAGTTTCAGAGGGCTTGCCCTGTTAAGCCTGTATTCCTAAAATATTGGGTAGTAAAGCCAACTGAGCAGACAAAAAGTTTCTTGGTGCTACAAAACTTAATGACCTGGTCACCTCAGGCCACTGTGCTGCGGCAATTGCCACAGGCCACCATGTTGCAAGTGGCAGGCAGTTTTTGAATATTCAAGCTGTGGCTTTGTCATGTCCAAACCCAGGCTGTGGAGAAGATTAAACAACCATTCCTTAACCCTAGAACAGGCCATGAGCCAAGCTATGGTTATTTGGGTTTGGACAACACAACAAGCCGTGACATGAATATTTGTAATCACTGCTGCATGGGCTGCAGCCCACCATGGCTTAAATAAGACACCATAGCTTATTTGATCATGTGAACCAGCTCAATGTATATGGACCAGAGCACTTTTCATCAGATGCATAAAGTCATGTTTCTGAAGTGGGCACCAGTCCATGAGAGCTTATGCCGCAGTAAGTACATTAGTCTTCATGGTGCCATAAGACTTTCTTCTTGTGTCTGTGCATATATTATATATACACACATATTTTATAATTAAGGCCCTAATTCATACAATGTTCCTAACTCTAACTATTTGAGTTAGATAGCAAGTTACTTTGGACAGCTGTACACATTACAATTGATGTAATGTGGGAAATCTGATGGTTCCACAGAACATGTGCAATATGTGGGCATCATATAAAACAAACGCATCTTAGCCGCCAGTGAACAGATGTTTGAGCAGTTTCCCTGAATATATACATTGATGTTTAAAGATGTATATGCACTCATGTATCATACAAATATTGACAATAAAAACATAAGACCAAAGGATTTTTTTGTGATCCGCCCAGAGAGCTCCGGCTATTGGGCGGTATAGAAATGTAATAAATAAATAAGGATCAGACCAAAGATCCATCTAGTCCAGCATTCTCTTCACACAGTGGCCAAACAACCCACAAGTAGGACATGAGTCCAATAGCAACCTCTCGGCCGCATTCCCCAAGAACTGGTATACATAGGTATAGTTTTCCTGATACTAGAGGTAGCTGCGATGTAACAGACCCTTACACTAGTCTCGTTGCATATACTCTTCTCAGGCCAAGCAGCACTACTTGAAAACCTGAGGAAGGGTTAATTAAGACCTTTCTCTTAGCTATGAGGGAAACAGGTTTAATATAGGATCTGTTCTAAATATACTGTGGGTATAATCTGGTGTGGGTGTTTAATAACTGTAAGGCAGGTAAATAATGCCAAACTGACACATGATATTTGGTAGCTAACAAAATAATAATAAGTATTGTTATTTAAAAGCTTTAAATAAAAATATAACCCTTTCAATCCTGCCTAATCTAAACTCTCTGCACACTAACCACCTCACTCTCTTTACACCAATCTTTACACTCTCTTTACACTCTTCTTAGTCTACAAAAAATAAAACAACTCCCAGACATCAAGCCCTAAAAAATACTCCCCACAAACTCTCAACACACTCCTTATATACTCCTTTCCCCTCCCCCCCACACCCCTATTACATCATAAACCACACTCACTCAGTTCTAACATTCTATACTTACCAGACATACTAAGTCAGACATATACAATATAATCAATTGTGGGGTAATGCCACAGTACCATATAGCCATCAGTACTAATAGCCATTGATAGCCTTATCCTCCATTAATTTGTCTAATCCCCTTTTAAAGCCATCAAAATTGGTGGCCATCACTACATCTTGAGGTAGCAAATTCCATAGTTTAACTATGTACTGTGTGAAGAAGTACTTCCTTTTATCTGCCCTGAATCTTCAATGGGAGAATTGACCAGTTATTCCTACTCTACTTTCTGTTCTTTAACTGGTTATTGATCCATAAGAAGACTTCTCCTCTTATTCCATGACTGCTAAGTTTGCTCAGGAGACTTTGATGAGAGACTTTGTCAAAAGCCTTTTGGAAGCACAAGTAAAAAAAGTATATCAGATCACCCCATCCATATGCTTATTGACATTCTCAAAAAGCTCCAAAAGATAAGTGAGACAGGACATACCTTTGTGGAAGCCTTGTTGAAGCTTTATCAACAGGGCTTTTAATTTGTCAATAAGGTTAAGAACATCATCTTTTGTCACCACTTTTTGCCTTGGTTCCTTCTTGAAAACATTCAGTCAAACACAGGTACCTGTCGTCATCTTCTGCAATGAAGATAGACGAAAAGAATTAATTCAGCTTCTCTGCCATTTCCTTATGCTCCTTTAGTATTTCTTTAACTCTGTTGTCATCCAATGGTTTAACTGTTTTGCTACCTGGTTTCCTTGGTGTTAACACTGGTGTGTAGCCAGCAACTATTGTGTGAAACTGTCGTTAATATTTCATGGGAAATGAGATTCTATGAGAAAAGGATTCTAGTTTTAAGCTTAAGCACATGTATATGGAAGGTATGACCACAACTGTGATGGAGTTACTAATGGCAGGGCTGTCATCTTTTGATCTAGTTGCTTTTAACAGCTACATGGCAAGCAGATATTCAACTGGCGCTGCTTTCCCCAACATAAAGATGCAGTGATGGAGGAAATGAAACTGGTTGGATTGCTGCTTGTCATGTGTTAAAGGCATCAAGACTTTACCAGGAAACATAAAATTAGCTAGTAATAGATTTTATTTGTACAGACCATAGGCTATGACATGAAAATGACAGCATAATGCATCACAATTGTGAATTACACAATATTGTAGGAATAGAGGGTGATGCTATGGAAAGTGGAAGGCAAAAGGAAGAGGGGCCGACCAAGGGCAAGATGGATGGATGATATTCTGGAGGTGACAGACTTGACCTTGGGGGAGCTAGAGGTGGCGACAGCCGACAGAAAGCTCTGGCGTGGGCTGGTCCATGAAGTCAAGAAGAGTCGGAAGCGACTGAGCAAATAAACAACAAAAAAGTAGATCCAGAATGAAATGAAATAAAAAACTCCATAAACACCAAGAACTCCACTGCCCTAAGTCTGATTTTAGCAGTAACCACAGAGGCATTTGCCAGGGGTGTGTGTGTGTGTGTTTCAAGCTACTTACAACACAATCCTATGTACGTCTACTCAGGTAAATTAGTATAGGATTGCAGCCTTAGTAAGATAACAAGAACAAACAAGCTATTTTGCTTCAGGATCCATTTGCAAGCGCAATCCAACTGAGAATGAGTCAAGTTCTCAATTGAGCTTAGATTCACAGACACATAAAAGCTCATCTTTTGACAGTGACCTTTCAGGACCTTTGTTGGGTTTATGCAGATTCTTGGGGCTGAAAAAGCCCAGTTTACTGCAAGATAAGTTTCTATGTCATGAGAGCTTTAAAAAAAGGTTCCACAGGGAAAAAAATCTTTCTACGCTAACAGTTTAGCAATTTAAATTACTCGTTTTAAACCACATTTTGATCTGTGTCATCTACACTATATTGACAACCTGGCACAATATAATCAGATGCTATGAATGTTGTACTCATTTGAAAAGTACAATTTACAATTCTAATTTCTTATCACCACGAATCTGGGGAAGGAAGCTGAGACATACTCAATGTGTGCAAGAGAGAGTGTTCAGTGTTCAGTGAGAGTGTAATTGGAGGGATTTGAACCTGCCTCCCCACCCCAGTGTTCGAACAAAGCATGCTGCCTACTACTTTCTCATATATGGCTGCACAAGTCCGATCAATATAAGGTTAAAAGCAAGGAGAGCATAGAAGAACTATACTGACACATCTCGAGAGACAGCCTGTTATTTGGATATAGCCCAACACGTGGATTCCAGATGTGCTTCTGATATGGGAGGGCAGGGAGGGACAATCCAATGCAAAACCATCGAGTGGAACATGAATGAAATAGTATCTGAAGAGAGACCATATTACCAGAGACCTTCTTAGAGGATAGAATACCCTTGTGAGAGAACATAAGTGTCTTGCTGGGTCACACCAAAGGTTTATTTCAGCCTTCCCCAACCTGATGTCCTTGAGATATATTGGACATGCAACTCTCATTATTCTTAGCCACCATAGCCAATGGTCAGGAATGCTGGGCATTGTTGTCAAAAAAAACATCTGGAGAGCACCAGGTTGGGGATGGCTGGGTTACTCTATCTCAAACAGTTGCCAAAGCAATCAACCCTGGCAAGTTCATAGGCAAAGCATGTTGAGAAGGTACCTATTACAGCATTTGTCAGTAGCAAATGATTATTACAGACATGCTACCTCTGACTGTGGAAGTGGAGGGTAATTTTTTTTAACCTTACATCACACAAGCCTAGTTCTGTATTGAGCTGCCAAACCTTCTCTGGGACTAAACAACTTTAGACTTCAGACCAGGGGTAACATGACTGAACGTTTCTGTTGTTGTTGTCGTCTCTTTTCTTACACGTGGCGGTTTTTCTAGATGGACATGACGGGCTTTGCCAAGTCATGTTGTCCTTCACTGACTCAGAAACTTCGTTACTATTGAACATAGTATGACTGCTTTCTGTATGTTGATGTGGATGTATTTTGGTAGGCCCAGTTTCTGAAGGTTTTCCGTATACTTTTTTGATGTGATGATGCTGATTGATGTGACTAACGCAATAACTGTGATCAATTCTGCTTCCTTGGCTGATTAGAATAGAAGGAGTTCCTTTCTGTAACTAAAGAAACAAGCAAACACCTCCCTTACTACCATCCAGCCAACAAACCCATCTTTGAATTGGCCAATCCAGAGCCTTAGAGGGATATTTCCCCCAAGCTTGAAATGGCCCTACTTCCTAGGTAGATTAATAGTTTCAAATACTATTTGGATGATCATAATGATACCTTTAAAATAATAATAATAATAATAAAATAATAATAATAATAAAATAATAATAATAATAATAATAATAATAATAATAATAATAATAATAATAATACTGTTTTGCTGCATAGAGCCAGCTAGATTAGAATAAATCAAGTGGCCAGGAACCTCCCTGAGCATTCTTTTCATTCCCCAGAGTCAAACTATTCTCTTTCTCTTGACCCATTTGGGTTCAGCCTCTGAGCTATCAAGTCCTTTGTACCCTTGGTTCTGAACTCTATCATTGCTCTGGAGTCCAGGCAACAGTTGTTCTTTCTGCTTCTGGGTCTCAGCTAGAAGAGTAACCTGGAGTCTGTTTGGCTTCTAGTATCATTCCTCATTACTCTTTCCTAGCATGATTCTGCACTCTGAAACCTATCCCCCATTTCCAGGGGAAGAATCTCCCACATTCCAATTGTGGCCAAGTTTGCCAACAATTCCAGATCCCTTGTTTACCCAGAGAGAAAGCGTTATCCCTCAGTAAAGTACCCATTCAGTCCAAAGCCAGGATGGCCACATAACGCAGCAGAACCAGTGAACTCACTACATAGATTTTGGGTGCCCTGTAGGGGACTAAGACCTATGAGTGAGTTGTTGGTTTTGAAACCAACAACCTTCTGTTACGTTGTACTATTGTGGTACTATTATGATATTATATAAAATGTTTCCTTAAACCATTTACCCCATTTCTGTTCCTTCATGTAGTATTGCAGTTTGTATGCTGGTTAGCACCACTTTTTGCTGTTTATTTCAACTGCTGCCTTCTATATTGTATAATTAGGATTCCTGTATTGAGCAGGGAATTGGACTCAATTCCAACTCTACTATTCTATGATTCTGATTTGTTTTTATGCTCTTTTTTAATTTTGTTTTTGTTAATTTGGATTTTATTGTTAGACATTCTAACTGCCATGGGGGGAAGGGCAGCAGAAAGACAGGATATCCATTAAATAAGTGAATAAATAATACATTTTAGTGTATTAGTCTGTCCAGTCTTTGTCAATATTTCTGCAATCCTTGGCCAGATCTTCACCTTGTATCATACTGGTATGATTCCATCATGATAAGGCTATGTCCCCCTCACATATTTATACTTCAGAGCACACACAACGACATCAGCTGTGGTATTTTGGATAATGCGGAACAAAAAGTACGAACTAATGCTGCAAAAACGGTATATGGAGTGTGTAATGTACCTCAACAGTTATCAGTGCACTTCTGTACTGGTAAAAAGCACTAGTGTAGATCTTGCCTTTGTTTGCAGCTGAACCTGTTCTTATGCAGCTTTTGAACAGCCTTATAAGGCAGGATTGCCAACTTTGTGTCTGTGTGGGAGGAAGGGTATGTTAAGCCACCTCTGCCTTTAACTGCTTCAAAACAGACTGCAGGAATCAGCAGCTGCAGCTTTTCCTGGAATGGAGGAGGAGGAGATGATGTGAGAGGAAAAGCTTCATCTGTTCATGAGCCCTGGGGAACCCCTGAACAAGATACATGCCCTTCTCCCAGTGAGGGCGCATAGATCAGTCACTTCAATGATCCTTAATCTACTCCTTAATAATCCTTTATCTACTGGTTACTTGAGCTCTGGCAAGAAGACTAGGGCTCAACAGACCATTCAGCCGTCCATGGGCTCAGCACAGATGTTGAATATTGACAACTGCTCTCACCAGGCATATTCCGCTTTTATACACCCATTAAAGTGTATAAAGAGCTTCGGCTATTGGGCGGTATAAAAATGTAATAAATAAATAAATAAATAAATAAATAAAGCAAGGGTGTTGAACCTCAGACCCATGGGCAAAATCCGGCCCTCCTGGGTTTGATTCTGGCCCTCAGGGTTTTCTCAGAAGGCCAAGTCCCTTTCCCCAACCCCTAATCATGTTATGGTTTACTAGCTTTGGCCTGTTTTTCCCCAGGTCATGCTGTCTTTAATGATTCAGGAATTTCCTGACAATTGAGTGTGTTTTAAGTGTGAGTGCTTTCTAGATGCTGGTGTTGGTAGGCCCAGTTTCTGAAGGTTTTCAGTATAGTTTTTTGATGTGATGAGGTTGACTGATGTAACTAACAAAATAACTGCAAGCTTTTCCTGGTGCCATAGTTCTTTAACTTCCATGGCCAGTAGTGTATATTTTTCTCTCTTTTCCTCTTCTTTTTCTACAGCATTTTTGTCATTAGGTATTGCTATGTTAATGAGGTATGTGTTTTTTTCTTTTTTGTCTATAACCGTTATGTCTGGTCAGTTGCAAGGTATTGTTTTGTCCATATGAATTGTTCTGCCACAGTATACTTTATGATCTGCATTTTCCAAGGTTGTTTTGGGTGAGTATGTTTAGTAAGCTGTAGGTTATTTGATGAGGTTGAATTTGATGGCCAGTTCTTGGTGACTTATTTTTGCAGCTGTATTGGGTCTGTCCATATAGTCCATTCCTGCCAGAATTTTACACCTCCTGTTACATGGTCTATTGTTTCTTGGAATTGATATTTCTTAAATAAATCTGTTGTGATGTATTTTTGATAGTTTTTGGTTGCTATAACTTGATCCCGTATACCTATTAGGAAACCTTCTATTTCTGGAATTAAGTTGTTGTTGTTCCTAATAACCAAAGGTATCTGGATGCATAAGAGAGCCATGTGTGCAAACATGGGTCACAAGGTGGGGTTGGAGTGGGGAGAGAGAATATTTCCTAGCAGTTGGGTGGAGCTAAATAAGTTTCCTTTTTAGTGTGAGTTTCTTGTGTATCAAAAGGCTAGCATGCCCCGTATGTTCTGTAGTAGTAATGGTTTCATTCTGTTAAAAGCCTGGCATGATTTTCACTATTGTTTTATACTTCTGGCTGCTTAGTCAGAAGACTATCTGTTTATGACTCAATAAGATTTACCAAGCCCTTCATTTTTTGGATCCAGTCTGCTTTATACAGGCACTTTCTACTAAAATGAACAATGCAAACATATATTATATCCTTTGCAAATCAATTAAGAATCCCATTTATTCATTATATCATGCTAAAACATAGCTTGGGCTGCAATCCTATGTACACTTACTTGGGAGTAAGTCCCTTTGAACTCAATGGAGCTGACTTTTGAGTAAACATGGACCAGCATGGTTATCTTCAATAGTTTTTTTATGAATGTAGTCTTCTAGAGTGACTTAGGAAGGGGGTTGAACTTTGGATTTTCAAACTTCAGCATAAACAAAAGTTGTGCCCAAGAATTCCTAGATTTTTATAATCACAACACTACACACTTGGAAAATGTTGCTCAAATAATGTTCTCTTTTACCCACAGCTTCAGCCCATCCTCTTGCCTCCAATATATGATGTGTGTATGTTCAAGTGCATTGCAAAACTTATAGAACACTTGGTACTGAACAACAAAAATCAAAGTAAACAATAAAATAAGAACCATAATTGTAGTATTTTCAAAAATGTCAGTGAGTCTAACTCTAAGAAGTCATATTTATGTCTTTTGTGGCTAACTCAAGAAGATAATGCATTTTCAGCACTACACATACAGCAGCCGAGATCCCGACACTTTTCACCATTTAGACTTTTCTGATTCCCTTTTCTCTTCTCTATGGAAGAATTATACCATACTGAAATAGGATGCTAAACCATGTGATAGTGGTATAAGATGGTTTATGACAAGCTTGGCATTACTGGGGAGAAAGCAGAACTATATTTCTTTTTGCAAAGGATTAATTATTCTGGGAGCTACTTTTAAGACCAAGATATTGAGCTTACTTGACTTTGATTTAAAATAAAATTGCTTCTTTTTGCATCTGTGTTAGCTTCAGTTCCGTTGTGAGTGCCAAGTACCCTTTTCCTCCAGATTTGAGTATTTACATAAAACAATGCATTTTAATTCCAGATTGATTGTGGATAAAACCCTACAGCAACTATTTTTGTTCTGTTTGCACATTCCCTTAGATAAATTATCATGTGTACTTCACCCAAACCACACACTGAAGAATTTAGAGTTGGGAAATCCTTTGGCCAGCTGTTAAATACATTTTTTGTATTTCCAAAAAATGGAAATACATCACCAAAAGAAGTACCAAGAAGGATACAGATTGCATATGCAGATGTACATGTATACCTGCAGATTTAAATATACTTTCCATAATTTAAATAGGAATACCGTACATCTCAGCATAGAGGAGAAGGCAGTGTCCAGGTGACCTATGCGTATGCTCAGTCTACCCAGCTAAGGCTAGAAGAAGTGTTGCTGGCTCACTCCCCCTCAATGCCTTGCTCTGAGTGGTCCTTCAAAAGAAGGGGAACCCAAAAGATTCCACTTCCTGGTTGGTTGGATATAGCTGGAAAAATGCTATGTGTGTAGACTACATTCAAGTTTCTCAGCTTTTACTTACAAATTTTAAAAAAATGATGCAAAAACCACAAGCCAAATTATAGATAACGGGCTGCATCATGTTCTCTATAAAATGGCTAAGTTTTTGGAATGGGAGGTGATGGGGACACCAAACAGAGGCTTAGCTGTTAGAGAACCTGGTTTAAAAGTAGAGTTTGGAAGGAGAGTCATGAGAACCGTTTCTCCTTAGCATCAAAGTAAAAAAAATTAAAGGGTGGCTAAAATTGGTTGCACTCAGCTCAAGTCCTTTGGTAGCAGCTTCTCAATGTTCTAGGCCAAGGGTGGGCAGTCAGTAGACCTCCAGATGCTTTGGACCCAACTCCTGACAATTGACCATGCTGGTAGGGGCTTCTGGCAGTTGAAGTCCCAAACATCTGGAGAGCTACCTTCTGCCCACCCCTGCTCTAGGCTCCCTGCTGCACTACTCTGGAGAATTTGCGTGCTTAGGCTGAGAAGCAAGAGTGAATACCTACCATGGATGATAACAAATTTAATTTCAGGAAAGAACCCTTAATTCCTCCCCTCTCCCCACGCCAAAAAAGCTATGATGGTGTCTGAAGAAGCTTAATGCGAAATGGGTTTACAAACCCGGCAGCCTGTAAAACAAGTTTCTTACAGACAAGTTTCTTACTAAGCATCTCGCAACTACAAACAACTTTTGTTTAACTGTTAATAACTTTCTGTTTGTGTGGTTTGAACACTAAACATTACATGCTTGGTACTGTTATCAATTTTATTATGGTTTTAATTTTTGTGAACCGCCCAGAGAGCTTCGGCTATTAGGTGGTATAAAAATGTAATAAATAAATAAATAAACCTTCTGTTACATTGTAAATATTTTGTGATACTATTATGATATTATATAAAATGTTTCTGTTCCAATGCAGGAATCCACCATAAAGCATACCTGACAGATGGCTGTCCGACTGCCTCTTGAATGTCTCTAGTGTGGGAGAACCCAGTACCTCCCTGGGAAGTTGATTCCATTGTCATACTGCTCTAACAGTCAGGAGTTTTTTCTTGATGTCCAGCCAGAATCCGGCTTCCTTTAACTTGAGCCCATTATTCAATGTCCTGCACTCTGGCATAATCAAGAAGAGATCCTGGCTCTCTTCTGTGTGACAACCTTTCAAATACTTGAAGGGTGCTATCATGTTTCCCCTCAGTCTTCTCTTCTCAAGGCTAAACATGCCCAGTTCTTTTATTAATAACGCAATTAAAAACATAAAAAAACAACAGAAGTAAACAGCATCAACCAATTAAAAATTCTCTTCAGGGAAAGACTCATGTGCTAAAAAATCTATCTGAATAAAAACTTCTTTCCCTGCCAGTGGAAGGACAGCAGAGAGGGGGCCAGCCTAGGGCAATTCTACACCAAGCAGGATATAATATTTTGAAAGTAGTTTGAAAACAGTATATGGTATGTGTCACGGGCCCCAACAGTGGTCAATACCATTATAAACAGTTATAAAGCAGTAGTGTAGATCCTGCCCTAGCCTCCCTCAGTAGAAAGTTCCAGAGCCTGGGAGAGAGAGAGAACTATCTTATGTGCAATGACACCCGGACACTAAGTGGTGCACTAAATTCTGCAAGCTCTTCCAGAGAATAATTTTAAAAAGCGTATTGGAGTATGTTTGGGATTAGGGGCCCTCTTTGCAGCAGTACAGATTGGATTTACCCAACCTAGAGCCCTCCAGGTGGGGGAAGGTATAGTCTATCCTAAAGCAAGCAGGACCACCTTATTTCATCCTTTAACATAGTATTTTCTATGGAATTAAACATAAGGAATGAAACACTTCAGAAAAATGAAAGCATTCAAAGGGAGCAATCCTAGGCATGTTTCAACAGAAAAAAAGTCCTACAACTCCCAGCATTCCCCAGCCAGCATGGCTGGCTGGGGAATGCTGGGAGATGTAGGGTTATTTTTCTGTTGAAACATGCCTAGGATTGTGCCCTAATATTATTAAATACATTTCACTCTTCTAAATTAGATAATACCTCTGAGGTAATTGCCCATCTAGATGCCAAAAAAGTATTTGCTTGGCCTGAACACTCATTTATCTTTGCTGCTTATGCTCTAATGGGATTTAGAGCAAAAATTCATTATTTTCGTAAGATTAATGCATCCATCTAAAGAAGCCAAAACTCTGATTAAAGGTTTTCAATTAAACGTTAGGAGAGTGATACAATAGCAGGCAGGACTTCCTTGTTATCTTTCTTTCTGCCTGTCATAATACAACGAACATTTGGATAAAAGAATTTACCCCATCAACTATGTTACTACTTGAGAAGTTAGGAATCTAGAATATCAGGTTAGGTATTATATACCAGTATGAATAGTTGGCTTTTAAAAGTATCCATTCAACATTCTGGAGCTGTCCCTTCTCCACGCTGAAGCCGGGGGTGTTGCTAACGCTAGGCCTATGTGTCTCTGGCCTATGTGTCTCTGTGTTCGATTTCCCAAGTCCTTGGATCTATTCCTCAGAACCCTAAGCGTCAATTGCTGCCAATGGCCCCATTCAGACAACATGCTAAACCATGCTGCTTAACTACAAAATGGTTAACAGAATGCATTCCATTAACCATTTTGTGGTTAAGCAGCATGGTTTAGCGTATTGTCTGAATGGGGCCAGTGAAAGGTTATTTCCTCAGTTTAAGGTGGAATCTTTTACATGTTTAGACAGAAAAAAGCCCTACAATTCCCAACATTCCCCAGCCAGCAGGAAGCAATTTTCAAAGAGAATTGCAGCTGGGGAGGGAAGGGTCAACTCTCCCCACTTTAAGTGCTGAAACACTCCCATAATCCCTTTGTTGACAATTAAACTTGGGGGGGGGACTTTGCAGAACCCACAACAACAACTCAAGGTTTGCTATCAGGTAGGGTGACCATATGAAAAGGAGGACAGGGCTCCTGTATCTTTAACAGTTGTATAGAAAAGGGAATTTCAGCAGGTGTCATTTGTATACATGCAGCACCTGGTGAAATTCCCTCTTCATCACAACAGATAAAGCAGTAGGAGCCATGAGAGTGACCAGATACAAAAGAGGACAGGGCTCCTATACCTTTAACTGTTGTGATGAAGAGGGAATTTCACCAGGCTCTGCATGCATACAGATGATACTTGCTGAAATTCCCTTTTCTGTACAACTGTTAAAGATACAGTAGCCCGGTCCTCCTTTTCATATGGTCACCCTACTATCAGGTCCACTCATGTCCCTTCAGTAAGCCCCCACCCATGCCTCAGTGAGATGGCCTGAGGATTCTGCAAAGAGACCTTGAAAATAAATTATTTCCTTCTAACCATTCCATTTGGATCCATTTACATAACTGGATTAGCATGGTCTTCTATTTGTATCTTGGAAGACACCCTTTCTGCAAGCCTGTTTTGCCATATTAATTACACTTTCCCATTCTTTATGAGCTCTGTCCCAGTTACATCTCGTTAAAAAACTGCAAAGTGGTATATTAAAAAGTATTTCAACATATGGCAGGCACAATATTAAAGTTCCTCTCCTTAACTCATCCTACTGAGCACTTGCAAACTTCATTGTTTGGCAACAAACTTAAAAAGGGCCAGTTCACACATGCACATGGCTGCCTCCATGCTCCACTCAATCCATTCCAGATGTCTAGGTACATGATCTCTTGGAGAAATGTCAGTGTGACAATAGCTAGACAGAGTTACAGTTTGCCCCTGAAAGCACCTATTCCAGCCATTGCTGCTGCAACTGCAGAAACTGGGTTTGCAGTGCTTGTGCACCGACTGGTTCAAACCATGACACCCCATCCCATAGGACAGCTGAGATGGATGGTATGGAGATGGGAGAATGGCCACCACTTGTATGCAGAACGTTGTAAACTGGACCTTTGAACCATAGGCAATGTGGTGCAGAAAGGCCTACCAATAGCACTGGTAATTCATTGCACCCTACCAAACCCCACTTAGCTGTCCTGAATACATTTCACTTGTCCTACTTTAGGGATAGACAGACTTTAGGCTTGCAAGATCTGCTTTGTTTTTTTACTAAAACGCTGAGGCTGCCCACAAATGCGAGCCAGGTGCAAACCAGAGTTGAAGGGAGGGAGGCAGTCACAAAGATGTAAGGAACAGGGTGCCCTTCTGAGTGCACATTCAGCCCAGGAATTTATGATTAGAATCGGAACCAATCTCACAAGTCCTTTCATGCAAAAACCCACTCCTAGTTTTCCTCCCTGCATTCTTTTTCAGCAACCTAGTTCTTGATGCTGCTTTTGTTAGGCAACTGGGAGTTAAGAAACCTTGCTTGATCTCCTGCAAATTACCCAGAGATCTACTTGCGGATCCTGATCTACCTTCTGCCCACCCCTGCTCTAGTAGACTAGTGAAATATATGACCCATTCTTCAAAATGTCCCATGTGTAGAGTGACCACATGAAAAGGAGGACAGGGCTCCTGAATCTTTAACAGTTGAATTGAAAAGGAAATTTCAGCAGGTGTCATTTGTAGATATGGGGAATCTGGGGAAATTTCTTCATCACAGCAGTTAAAGCTGCAGGTGCCCTGCCCTTTTTTAAAAACCTGGTCACTCTAGTATAGCTCCTGCAGCTTTAACTGTTGTGATAAAGAGGGAATTTCACCAGGTTCTCCATATTTACAAATGACACCTGCTGAAATTCCCTTTTCTATGCAACTGTTAAAGATACAGGAGCCCTGTCCTCCTTTTCATATGGTCACCCTACCCATGTGGGGAAGTTCTGCACTGGCAGAATCCTTCTGAAATGAAATCGGCAATGTTATTGCCCACATGTACATGGGAATAAATCTTGTTGAATGTATTCTGAATAAAATGGCTGGAGTGACATAGCACATAGTTATTTGCCATATAGTGAAACAGTTCACAAACTACTCATGTTCAAAAACAAGCAAATGAATGGGAGTTTATAAATGATAAGACTGGTAAGCTGAATGTTGTTGTAATTGCTTTTTAGGATATGTTGTAATTACTTTCTCAAATGTTGCAATTGCCTTCTAGGAAGCACTGTGAAACTTGGATTATATTATGATGGCCACAATCCAAAACTCCATGGAACTCTGGCACATATGGTAAGCTCAGTGTGCACAAGAGTTGTTCTGTTCTCTTCAGTGTAAGGAAATGTTTTGTGCCCATTGCACGCACACAGAACATCCCAAAACTTATGTTGGCGGAGCTCATTGTGTGCATCAATTAGATAATGGCACATCTGGGACAGACATGTGACGCCATGCTAGGGTGACCATATGTGAAGGAGGGCAGGGTTCCTGTATCTTTAACAGTTGTATAGAAATGGGAATTTCAGCAGTTGTCATTTGTATGCATGCAGCACCTGGTGAAATTCCCTCTTCACCACAACATTTAAAGCTGCAGGAGCCCTGTCCTCCATGCAGCCTAACAGTCTGGATGAGCAAAACTGTTTTGGCCTGATACTGAAAACAGGAGAGTGAACAGCTGGCAAGCCTCTCTGGGGAGGGGGTAACAGAAACTGGATGTCACCACCAGAAAGGCCCTATTTCTGGTTCCCACATATCTAAAAACTGAATGTGGGTGGATACCTGAAGTAGGATACAAAGTCAGGATACAAAGTAAGGAGGTTACTATGCAGGAGGGCAAAACTTGCCTCCCCACCCCCACCCCCGAGGGATTGGAATTTCTAGTTTCTGGGATGGTGGACAAATCTTGCCCTTCTATAGAAGACCCTCCCTCTCCCCATTGTAATTGTAAGCATTCTGTTATAGTTCAGGTGTGGGGAAACTCTCTCAGCTTGAGGGCCAAATTTACGTGTTGAGCAGGGTCAATGACAAAAAGGAGCGGAGCCAAAATACCAAAAATAAAAATAAAAATCAGCAGTTGTTAATTTTAGAGCTCTTACTGCCCGTCATTAAGCCTTAAGAGAGGCCTTGCAACATTCTGGAGTGATGGGGGTGGGAATGCACAAAGGATGGGAAACCACCCAATGATCAGGAGAAAGGGGTGTGTCCAGGAAAAGGGGTGTGGTCATCTAGAGAAGCCTGGAGGGCCGAATTGGGAGCCTAGGAGGACCAGATTAAAGAGGTTCCCCACCCCTGGTATTGTCCATCTTCCAAAATCAACATTGGAAGGCCTGCAGCAAATATTAAAAGGTCATGGTAATGAAGTGAACCCATTTTAAAGAGCAGGTACTGCACTAAAGACTGACAATTCAGCAATGGGTTAAAATGGAAGAAGCAGAGAATACAAATGCTAGGGCATACTTCCAAATAATACTTAGAATCAAAGTGCCTAGTAAGTAGTGGAAGGAAAGTTTTAAGATCTGGAGCATAGGCTAAAATGAAGCTGATTGAAGTACAGCAACAAAAGCCTAACAATACAATCACATGGATGTCTACTCAGAAATAAGCCCTATCTAGTTTAATGGGACTTACTCTCAGGTAAGTGTGTATATTATTGCACCCAAAGGACACAATCCTATGCATGTTTGGACAGAAAAAAGTCTTGCAAATCCCAGCTGTCCCCAGCCAGCCATGATGACTGTGATTTGTAGGACTTTCCCCCCCTGTCTAAACATGTGTAGGATTGTGCCCTAGGTTTGGCAAAAATGGTAACTGAGGGTACAATCCTACATATGCTTAGACAGAAAAAAGTCCTACAACTTTCATGCTGGGAGTGGTAGGCCTTTTTTTTTCTGTCTAAACATCCATAGGATTGTGTCCCAACAGCACAGTCTTATATATGTCTACTCAGACATCAGTCCCACTGAGTTCAATTGGACCAACCCCAAAGTAAACATGCATAGGATTGCAGCCTAATATTATTTTTCTATCTACTTTCCCAAAGATACCTCTAATGTTTATTGCGTAACTGCGCGGGTTCCGTAGAGGATTCTTGGCTTGGCACCTATCACAGATTTTTTTCAAAGATCTAATTGTACCCAGCAGCAGGCATACAGCAGCTAGCATCCTGCCAACGTAAACAACATGCCCACCCACACTCATGCACCTTCCTCTTTGACTAGGTGAATATATATTTTGAGGGCTCCCTGGCTCTGCATCAAACCCTGAAACAAGGGAACCTTAAATAGGAGTTAAAATGTGGGCTGTCTAGATATCTGTCCTGGGGCAACGGGTTCTTGGCAGGTACTTGAAGACAGATGGTCTTGAGACAAATCTGTGTCTCCATTTGCACCTCCTGGAGCAAGTTGTGTTGCAGATGTCGAGCATCCCGATAGCGACAGGCTTACACAAGTCATTAGAAATCTAGGCATAATATGAACAAAATCTGTAGCTAGTAAATTCAGTCCCAAACTGCATTTACTGCTCTAAACATCCACAGAATGATTTGATCAAACAACTTACCTATTAGAAAGCATTTGGCCTTGCCCATTACACCTAATCTGCAACCATCCTCTGTGTGTGTGTGTGTGAGAGAGAGAGAGAGAGAAAGAGAGAGAGAGAGTTGGGGTGGGGCAGATATAACTTGTAACGGGTATAACAGATATAACAGGGTTATAACGAGTGGGAAAAGCATATGGAAGGATGACCACATGAGAAATGGCAACTCTGCTGTTGTACTTCCCCTTATGAGCAGTGGTGCTGACTGGGCTGAACTTTGGGGCAGAGGTCCAGGGAGTCACTCAGTAGAATCAGCAGGGGGTCCCCCAAATACAGCAAGGCTTTTATCCATGTTTTGGAGTAATACACATCCACATTTGGTGGGGAATATAAGACCATTATGGCCATCCTCTCTTTGAAATGTTGTCCAGTCTGACTCCAGTTTAAAATATAAAGAACCATGAGACCTGTCGCCTATCAATGGGAAACAGACAGACAGCAGGCTGAACACATGGGCACACGGGTCACCTGGTCACACACTTCCACAGGATGGTGAGATGCACTTCCTTTCTATTGAAATTATAGTAATTGTCTTAATTTGCATTTACACAAAAAAAAATATGCAAGTATAAAATCCCTGTCCTCGTCTCTTTTTTTTGGCACATTTTCTCTTTTTTGGCAATTTGTAAGTGGCCACCCTAGTTATCCTTCTTTCATAGTCTCTCCCCCACTGTTGACATTTTGAATTTAAACATCTTGGAGTCAGGACCTGTGCCACATCTTGAAGTACCATGGATGGTACAATATAATAACAATGGGATGAAAATTGCCTCTTCTCCCTTCCACCTGTGGGAGCATCCAGTCAGCAGAGCAGGACCCTGCACTGGGTCTGACTCACTTCTGTGAATGGAAGGAGCCGTTCCATTCAGGGAATACCAGGTCTGGATCCCACCCAATTAGTATAGAGAACAAAGCACTTCCTATTAATTACATGATATAGCCTATATTGGCCATTTATGCTAACTGAAAGCACTTACTAAGACTCGGCCATCACAAGGTATTTTGATACCCTAGGCAAGGTGCAATTTTGGCAACCTAGGCGAGGTACAATTTTTGCTCTCCAATGCTACCACAATTCATTCCTGAACAGTATGGTATGGGTTCATAGGACCTCTAACCACTTTAATGCCCTTTGCAGCCCCCAAAGGTAGTGATTGGTTTAGCTCATTCCCTCACACACTCGTGAAAATACTGTGATTTAAAATGGCACACTGCGGCAGCCTGGATAGGGCAATGCAACACTTTCATTCATTGCATGCCAAGCCTTGTGCAGCTGCTATTGCTTGCTGCCTGCCTGCCTGCCTGGTTCTCTCGGGGCCATAGGTAACCACCCACTTTGCATCCCCCTAGAAATGGCCCTCTTCAGCAAAGGAGATCGTTACCTTGTCGTGGTGCTGGAGCTTGAGCACCTCAAGGATGCCATGAGCTAAACCGTGAAGGGACACCCAAGACGGGAAGGTCATGGCAGAGAGGTCAGACTAAATACGATCCCTGGGGAAGGTAATGGCAACCCACCCCAGTACTCTTGCCATGAAAACTAAATGGATCAGTACAACCAGAGATATGTCGGTATACCATCAGAAGATAGGACCTCCAGGTCGGAAGATGGTCAAAATGCTACTGGGGAGGAACAGAGGATAAGTTCAACTAGCCCCAGATGTGATGACGCAGCTAGCTCAAAGCCGAAAGGACGGCTAGCGGCCGACGGTGCTGGTGGTGAACGACGAATCCGATGTTCTAAAGGTCAACACACCATAGGAACCTGGAATGTAAGATCTATGAGCCAGGGCAAATTGGATGTGGTTATTGGCGAGATGTCAAGATTAAATATAGATATATTGGGTGTCAGCAAACTGAAATGGACCGGAATGGGCCACTTCACATCAGATCAGCACCAGATCTACTACTGTGGACAAGAGGATCACAGAAGAAACGGAGTAGCCTTCATAATTAATAATAAAGTGGCTAAAGCAGTGCTTGGATACAATTCAAAAAACGATAGAATGATCTCAATTCGAATTCAGGGTAAGCCATTTAACATCACAGTGATCCAAATATATGCCCCAACCACAGATGCTGAAGAAGCAGAAGTAGATCAGTTCTATGAGGATCTGCAGCACCTACTGGATAATACACCAAAAAGAGATGTTATTTTCGTTACAGGAGACTGGAACGCTAAGGTGGGCAGTCAAATGACATCTGGAATTACAGGTAAGCATGGTCTAGGAGAACAAAATGAAGCGGGACATAGGCTGATAGAATTCTGCCAGGACAACTCACTGTGCATAACAAACACTCTCTTCCAACAACCAAAAAGACGGCTTTATACATGGACTTCACCAGATGGCCGACACCAAAATCAGATTGACTACATCCTTTGCAGCCAAAGGTGGTGGACATCTATACAGACAGTAAAAACAAGACCTGGAGCTGACTGTAGTTCAGATCACGAACTTCTTATTGCACAATTTAGAATCAAACTAAAGAGAATAGGGAAGACCCACAGATCAGTTAGATATGAGCTCACTAATATTCCTAATAAATATCTGGAAAACACAAGAATGGCCATCAGACTGGAAAAAATAAACTTATATCCCCATACCAAAAAAGGGAAACATGAAAGAATGTTCCAACTATCGTACAGTGGCACTTATTTCACAAGCCAGCAAGGTAATGCTCAAGATCCTGCAAGGTAGAATCCAGCAATTCATGGAGCGAGAATTGCCAGATGTACAAGCTGGGTTTAGAAAAGGCAGAGGAACTAGAGACCAAATTGCCAATATCCGCTGGATAATGGAGAAAGCCAGGGAGTTCCAGAAAAACATCTATTTCTGTTTTATCGACTATTCTAAAGCCTTTGACTGTGTGGATCATAACAAACTGTGGCAAGTTCTTGGTGGTATGGGGATACCAAGTCATCTTGTCTGCCTCCTGAGGAATCTGTATAACGAACAAGTAGCAACGGTAAGAACAGACCACGGAACAACGGACTGGTTTAAGATTGGGAAAGGAGTACGGCAGGGTTGTATACTCTCACCTTATCTATTTAACTTGTATGCAGAACACATCATGCGACGTGCTGGGCTTGACGAATCCAAGGCTGGAGTTAAAATTGCAGGAAGAAACATTAACAACCTCAGATATGCAGATGACACCACTTTGATGGCTGAAAGCGAGGAGGAGCTGAGGAGCCTTATGACAAAGGTGAAAGAAGAAAGTGCAAAAGCCGGGTTGCAGTTAAACCTCAAAAAAACCCAAGATTATGGCAACTAGCTTGATTGATAACTGGCAAATAGAGGGAGAAAACGTGGAGGCAGTGACAGACTTTGTATTTCTGGGCGCAAAGATTACTGCAGACGCTGACTGCAGCCAGGAAATCAGAAGACGTTTACTTCTTGGGATGAGAGCAATGACAAATCTTGATAAAATAGTTAAGAGCAGAGACACCACACTGACAACAAAGGTCCGCATAGTTAAAGCAATGGTATTCCCCATAGTAACCTATGGCTGCGAGAGCTGGACCATAAGGAAGGCTGAGCGAAGGAAGATAGATGCTTTTGAACTGTGGTGTTGGAGGAAAATTCTGAGAGTGCCTTGGACTGCAAGAAGATCAAACCAGTCCATACTCCAGGAAATAAAGCCAGACTGCTCACTTGAGGGAATGGTATTAAAGGCAAAACTGAAGTACTTTGGTCACATAAGGAGAAGACAGGATACCCTGGAGAAGAGGCTGGTGCTAGGGAAAGTGGAAGGCAAAAGGAAGAGGGGCTGACCAAGGGCAAGATGGATGGATGATATTCTGGAGGTGACAGACTTGACCTTGGGGAAGCTGGGGGTGGCGACAGCCGACAGAAAGCTCTGGCGTGCGCTGGTCCATGAAGTCACGAAGAGTCGGAAGCGACTGAACGAATAAACAACAACAAAAGAAATGGCCCTGGAAGATGCTTTCACTAAAAGAAGACAAACAATACACAAAAATGATTACATGCAAAGTAATCTTTCTTACAGTTATAGGTCAAGAAGAATAAAAGTGAGATACCAAATCTAACTATGGGTTAAGCAATTTGTAGATGCGGTGGTAACACCACCACCCCCAAGTTGGCTTGCAACTCCCAATGGCCATGCTGGCTGGGAATTATGGAAGTTGCAGGCCAAAACATCTGGAGAGTATCAGTTTGGGCAAAGGCTGCTATAACGTTTAATTATATCACTGAATACCAGTTACTGGGGAACAACAATGAGAGAAGGTTATTGCCTTCAGGTCCTCCATGTGGTCTTCCTGGAGGAATCTGGTTGACCACTGTAGGAAACCGCATGCTGGAGTACATGAACCAATGGTCTCTTCCAGGCTCCTCTTATGTTCATAACCAGATTTAAGACTAGTCCTTAATACTGTAATCTGTTAAGCACTGCTAATTATGAACTTTCCCCTCCTCCTCCGCCTTCTAAAAAGAGATACCCCAAACAGTACACAGCAGCTAGTGTGCGTCATTCCAGTAGCAGTTCATGGGCAATGAGAGCAGGTTACTCCAGTTTCAAATAGCTGAAGTCCAGCCCAAGTTCTGATCTCCTTAGGGTGAACATGCCTATCAGTTGAGTGAAGGATAAAGACACCCTGGTACTAACAGGTGATTTAGGGCATTATCCTGTAACTGCATACACCTATTAGAGCCTGCTATTTAGGGAAATCAACACAACAGTAGATCAAATCATCAGATAAGAAGTCCAGAGCATCTGTTTTGAAAATGGGATGCAACTTATCAAAGCTCCAAACAATTTCTAATACAGTCACTTTATAATCTGCCATGACAACCCCACCCAAGATGGAAAATACCTTCTTGCGTGCCAAGGTTAAATAGAAGTCATTGCAGAAAGAGCAGCATGAGGAAAATGTCTGACTTCTGGGAGTAAAGCATTATAGAAGTGACACAAAAAATAATGTGTTTATTTTTTAAAAAAAATATTACGAGCTTGGGAACACTCACATCATGTGGTGCAGCCTTTTCCAACCAGAGGTGTTAATCTGCAGCTCCTATCATTCCCAATAGCCATTGCTTGAGGAAGACTGACATTGACCCTGTTCAGATGATTAAGCATTTTGAGCTAAACATTATGGCTTAGCGGGTCGTGTGTAGTGGTAAGTTTTGAAGTGCAGGCACTCATCATGACAGTCCTCATAGCCACACCCACAAGGAGCGTCCAAAAATGCAGGCAGCAGTGTTGATCCATATCAACAAACCAGTTTTCATCTCCACCACAGGCAAGTCTTTTGTAAAGCTAATGGGTCTTCCTAGCCCATTCAAGATCAAGTTAATATATTATTGTTGGGAAAATTCATTCCCCCACCCCAGCTACTGTGAGAGACGCTCAGAGGAAACAGGGAAGCCTGAGGGGGAGGGTGTGTGTGACAGTTGATGTCAGCATCCCCTCCCCGTGAATAAAAAAGTGTTGCAGCTGCGTCCATGTGAGCCCCAGATCCACTACACCATTGACAGTGATGAAGGCCACAAATGGAGCGACTCATTCAATTTTACCGTAGCATACATTAGTCAGAGCAACAAACAGGAGGGACCTAACTCAGATGGATGGCTTGCATTTGCACAGCCAAAGTGTGTGAGCTCATCATATTTCAAGCTATGCAGGGCAGGGCCAATTGGCAGCTGGATGGGAGCCACTGAAGGAAAGTCATGAGCGTTGCAGGAAATGAAGGTGACGATGATGATTCAGCTGCTGGTAGTCTTCATGCTGTGTCACCTTTGAACACCGTTTCATATCTGGGGCCGGCAGAGCTCTACCGCAGACAGGATTTAGGCCAGTGTGTTAGCAGCATTGACTGACGGCTGGTGGAAATCATGTGACCGAATAAGGAACCCTCCCCTTTATAGTATCAGATAAACCGATGGTGCTGCAGGCTGTTTTTGCCAGATGGGCAGTTCCCAGGGTGCTGCAGACAATTCTAGGAAGGGCAGGACAGTTACCTGTCTGGCCCCTGCAATCTAAAAAACAGATGACAAATAGATGTCAAAGAGTTGTTTCCTTAACACATTACTATAGACTGACTTTGAAATGCAAAGATGAGTCATGTGAGGAAATTGGGGCTGTTAGGGAAGATGTGATCTGGGCCTCTGATTTTTAGTTTTAACAGTGTGGGTGTCATTTTGTGGCAATGCTCCCCCATGGTTAAAGGCGTCTTGTAAATCAAATGGACATGGCCCAATAATCATCTGAAGAAAAGTTGAGGGACTGGCAAGAAGCCATTTTTGGTAGCCTATCACGTACCTAGGATCTGTGTGACCGTACAGTGATGCAGTGCAGAGCTTTGTTAGGAGTGGGCCGCTTCCCTCGCTACAGCTGCCACAGGAAGACTGCTTGATGCTGCCTTTGTAGGGCAGCTGTCTGACTACACACACACACTGTGTGGTTTGCTGTCATATGCAGAAATTCCTAATGGCAGCTGGCAGTGGTATGGTCAACATGACAGATGGGGTAGGGGCTGATCTGCATAGTAAGGTGATATCTATAAAATGATGCTGTTTGCAGCACCAGTTATGCCAGTTTTCAAACAGCCACCATGAGGCAGAGGTGTCACGTGAAACTCTCTTAGGTTTAGGGGAGTGATGTAGTACCTTAAAACTGCTATTAAATGTGCATTATCATCGATGATGATGTTCAAGTTTAGTTTACCTATATATTCAGAGAAGTATGATGCAGACAACAATCTGCTGATTTATACACACACACACACACACACACACACCTATTCTATACAAGGCTGTTAATCTACTGCATCTAGTTTTGGGTTCATTTCAGAATTGAGATACAAGCTCTACGTGAGGAAAGTTTCCTTTCTTGATTTTCTGCTATATAACCTCTTGGCGGCACTGTAGTATAGCAGAATAGCACAAATACACAAGAGGAACTCATGCTTTTTTCACTATCAAAAATAATACCCCATTTTCCCTGTTCTAAAATAACTCATGGAAAGTGAGCAGAAGTGAAACTGGAAGATCACATCATCATCTAAAGAAGCCATAAATCACAAATAGGGAATGATGAGCACACAACAAATGCGTTGTGTAGAAAAGCTCTCTCTCACACACACACACGGGACAAATGTAATAAATATACAAATGAACTGTTGTTTTTAAATGGATAATGTTGTTTTTATATTGTTGTCTATATGTTCCTGATGGTTTTTAAAATTTTGTATACTTTTTAAATGTTTACTGTTTTTAACTGTTGTAAACCACCCAGAGAGCTTCGGCTGTGGGGCGGTATATAAATGTAATAAATAAAAAATAAAATAAAAAAAATAAACACATCACCTGTTACCATAATGTTGGTGCTTGTATATGTGCACCTTGTGTCAGCCTTCCCCAACCTAAAGTCTTCCAGATGTGTCAGACTACAACTCCCATAATCCCCTGACTGGGGATTATGGGAATTGTAGTCTGAAATTCTGGAAGGCATCAGGTTGTGGAAGACTGCTTTACTTTCCTTGGAAAGCAAGTCAGGTAAGTATTATTGCCCAATCTCTCTTTTTCTCCTGGCAGAGAAATGACTGATTTGAGGGCCACAATCAAATCAAAGATAGGTCGATTGGTCTCTTAGCTAACATGCTGTCATTTATAACAGAAAATTTGGCTAGCGTAGTTCTTACGAATTGCTGGTTATAGTAAATGGCTGTTATCAAAAGGAAAACCACTGACATTTCTCTTTAATGTTTGAACTTCTGGTGATGACTGCCCTCCTTGCGGCTTTCCCTGTGCCCTGTTATCATATCAATGTTGCTTTTAAAAGCGCTCAGTGCAGTTTTTCTGATGCTGTTAATGTGGGGGGAACTTAAGTAGCTGCATCGTATTTATTTTTAGGCTTTAATAATATTAACACATTATTGCAATTTGGTATTATTGATTAGGCAGGGCTGGCCCAAGCCATTTTGCTACCTGAGAGACAAGATGGCACTTTCCCCATTCCATATACGAGAGCCAACCGCAGAAACAAAAGCCAGTTGAATCTTATTTCAACACTGATGATAGTGCAGTGTCCTCCTGAGGGAAGGAAGCAAGCTTAGGGGGCACCGGGCAGGCCCCATGGCACACAGATAGCTCTTTCCAACCCCCAGCATCTGCTGCCTGTGGTGGCTGCCTTACTAATGGTGTAGCCAGCCCGAATGGTATAGCCAGCATTGCCATCAGGAAGTTCTCCTGCACAATGAATGGAAGCTACACAAGTGCAATAATTTCAGTGGGGTTTGTTTCAAAGGACATCCTGTTGGATTGTCTCTTCATAATTGCTATTCCTTTTTGAAAAGGGAGGAAGCATCTGAACGTAGGTTATGCTGACCATGGCGTTTCATTTCAGTATCTGCAGCTGTGGTGTTACTAATGAGTTCTCTGAATTGTTTCCACATCTGTCTACTAAATCAGAGATACAAATCAAGCACCTAAGGCATTTTGTGGATTTGAGCCACTCCCTGAAATTTTGGGAGCTGTAGCCAAACAGATGCAAAAGGACGCCATTTGTACACTCTCAATGTGAGACTGTTTTAACATTGTTCTTTTGCATATCACTCTGGGTGCAGGATGGACTTTTCCCCCTGAGATTTCTAATAATGGACAAATGGGGCTACATCAAATGAGACAATCCATGATACTTCAGGGATGAACGAAACCAAATGAACGCTCATTTTTAACTGCATTACAATGCAACATTCAAGCAAAACCCCCTTGGAATGGAAGTTAAGGTTAGAGTAGATCTGTAGGACAACTGTTACAGACGATCCTCATGGTTTTAGAAAACCTCCATTGTTTACTCTTACCTCCTAAGAAATTTCAACACCAGGAAGGGATATCTCCAACCACACAACATTGGTAACATAGAATTATAGAAACTTCAGAGTTCAGTCTATTGAACTCAGTGGCGCTTTATCCCGAGTCACATGCATAGGACCACGCTGTAAGATTCCATATTTGATATGGACCAAATGCATTATTTCAATCCCATGCACTGGGGCAAGATTTTCCATATCCAATACAGCTTTCCTAAATCCAGTACCCTCAAAATATGTTGGATACCACCTGGAGGGCACTGGGTTGGAGAAGGCTCTCCTAGTAAATGTATTCAATTAACGCAACATATGCTTTTCTAGAATATAGTCAGAATTGTAACTACTCTGTACAGAACCTGATCTTTCAATAACTATAACAATCCCTGTGTCTAATAGCAGTGGCAACCTTTGGGGCTGGGGCTGGCTAGCCATTTGGATTTCAGGCTGTGTCATCATATGGTGTTACCTTGCATTTCCTTGAAGCCATGGGTCCTTCGTGTTTATAGAGGGCATGTTGGTGCCGCCTCCTCCTCTCCTACTGCTTGCAATTGTGAAGTAGGTTTGTATTGTTGATAAACACTCAGAGAGACACACTTTTGTCATTTGAATCTTGCCCTCTGATCACCCACTAATTTGTGTTATACTGATTTACTTCTTCGCACAGCACATAGTTAAACCATGGAATTCACTACCACAAGATGTAGTGGTGGCCACCAGTTTGGATGGCTTTAAAAGGGGGTTGAATAAATTCCTGGAGGAGAAGGCTATCAATGGGTACTAGTCCTGATGGTTACCTCCAGTATCAGGGGCAGTATGCCTATGTACACCAGTTGCTGGAGAACATGGGTGGAAGGATGCTGTTGAACCCATGTCCTACTTGTGGGTTCCTGGTTGAGAGCTGTTTGGCCACTGTGTGAACGGTGTGCTGGACTAGATGGACTCTTGGTCTGATCCAGCTTGGCTCTTCTTATGTTCTTAACCTGAGTATAAAAGCTGCTGTGAGTAATTTCCTCCACCTTCAGCAGCACCCCGCCCCACAGAAGTCCCAGACATTTGTTCAGCGTTAGCATGAAGTGTGCTTTTCGAGAAAGATTTTGTCTTCAGTAGGTGTAGGGAAGCCTCAGATTATATTCTTATCTTTCTGTATATTGCCTGTACCTCGTTGATCATCCCCATTGCACAAAGTGGTTGGTATTATTAATTGAAGCTGACTCTTGTCGTTCTCTCACAATTGATCTAGGCAAGCTTGGTAGACAACCCCCCCCTCCGCCTACTATCACCACACAGTGGATAGCACTGGACCACAGCATTTGAAGAACAGCACTGCACCTGCCCTTACCAGTTCATGTGTGGAATTGGATCCTCATGCACGGCTGAGCCATTCAAAAGAAGTCAATGGAACAAAACAAATATTTGAACAGGTGCAGAGACATTTTACATGCCATAGATACTTTGCAGTGTGAACCTCACAATGCAAGTTTAAAAAATAAGCTGCCTCTTGTGAATTAGTGGTGGCTGTTCTGTAGTTTTATCATAACATTCTCGACAGGCCTCAGTGACGCCATATAGTGATGATGTTCTAGAACTGCCTCCCCCAACCTGCTGCCCTCCACCTGTTTTGGACTACAACTCCCAAGATTCCTACCCATTGGCCATGTTGGCTGGGGCTGATGGGATCTGTAGTCCAAAACATCTGGAGGGTATCAGGTTGGGGGAGGCTGTTCTAGAACAGAGAGTATCTGTCTGCCATTTCCTAGTCCTCATCATACTGGATCAGAACTTAAATGCATGCTCATTTACTCTCTCAGGAAAAATGAAATAACTGCATGTATGCTGTAATAAAGGAAGCTACTTTCTACTTTGGTGGACCATTGGTCCACCCAGCTCAGTACTGTCCATATTGACTGGTAGAGGTTCTCCAGGTTTCAGACAGGAGTCTTTCCTTGTCCTACCTGGCAATGTCAGGGAATAAACCTTGTAAGTATAGCATGTGTTCCACCACCAAGCTAAGGTCCTGCCTTGAGATCCTTGGAACAAAAGCAGGATACTCTCTGCCCGATTGTCTTCAACATGAAGCCATTGGGAGAGGTCATCTGGAGAGTTAGGGTGCAGTGTCATCAATATGTAGGTGATACTCATCTCTTTCTCCCTTCAGTATAAGTGCAGGGGCAGAATGGTGGTCCTGAATTGTCATCTGAGATCCACAAAGGGTTAGATGTGGGAGAACAAACTGAAGCTTAAGATGAAAGTGCTGTTGAGTGGTAGAAGAGCTGTTTTAGGTATAAGTGTTCAATGTTGTTTGGATGGAGTTGTACTTCCCCTTAAGAATCTGATTCACAGTTTGGGGTTGTTTCTAGATCCAGTGCTTCCCCCTGAATATTCAGGTGGTGATAGTGGACTGCTACCCTTTTCCAACTGAGTTTGATCTTGGCAGCTGTGCCTTTTCCTGGAGATATGGGATGTAGCCACAGCCATATTTACACAGAGCTGGCCCTACCATGACATGTACTGATGTGCTTGAATCAGGCAGTAGAATGGGAGGAGCAGCAAATTTTGCTATTTCTCCCTGCCCCCACCAGGAGACCCCACTGCTGCTGCCCCGCCACCTCCAGCGGGTTCTCTGGAGAGCCATGCCAGCTGCTTTCGATCTCTGGCATTTGCAGCAGCAAGAGCGCAGGTGGTGGGGCTCTCTGCAGCACCGTGCAGCCTCCCCCCCACTTCTCCTTACTGCAGCCATGGCTAGGCCCTGCGAGAGATTGCTGAAATCCTAGCCAGAAACAAAAAAGGACAGGGCTCCTGCAACTTTAACTGTTGTGATGAAGAGGGAATTTCACCAGGTGCTGCATGCATACAAATGACACCTCCTGAAATTCCCTTTTCTATGCAACTGCTAAAGGATACAAGAGCCTTGTCCTCCTTTCCATATGGCCACCCTATTCACGATGACATTCCATTCATTTCAGAATGGCCAGCAAGACCTCCTCTGAGGATCATAACTGTTGTCTGGGTGTATGTAACGGAAGGCAGTCTGCTGGTCCCAAGTTGTTTAGGGTTTTATAAGATAATAACATAATCTTGTATGTAGCTCAGTAGCTAACAGCCAGCCAGTGCAGTTCTTTTAGCACAGGTTTTATATGAGCATACCTACTGTAGGTGTGCCCTTGAGCATCCTAGCTGCTGCTATCTGCAGCTTCCGAACCACACACACACACACACACACACACACACACGGGTAGTCCTGCATATAGCGCATTACAATAGTCTCATTCTGAGGTTACCAGTGCATGAATGACCATGGCTAGGCTACATAAGAAGAGCCGCACTGAATTAGGCCAAATGTCTATCGAGGCCAGCATCCTGCTTTCCACAGTGGCCAACCAGCTGCCTCTGGGAAGCCCACAAGTAAGACATGAGTGCAACAGCACTCTCCCATTTGTGTTCCACAGCAACTGGTATAAAGAGGAATACTGTGCCCAATACTGAAGGTAATATATAGCCATCATGACTATTAGCCATTTATGGCCTTATCCTCCATGAATTTATCCTACTCATTAAAAAAATAAAAATAAATCCTGGTGTAATTTATGTGCTACTTTTGACATGACTCGAAAATGGGATAGACAAATGCCAAAAGGTTTCTGAGAGCCATGGAATTCTTTGAGAATTTTGATTTATTGTTCATGACCTCATGTACACTGCCCAGTGGCCTCTCCGCCCCTGCCTCTCCTGCAAGTGGGAATGGCTAAACTAACTATAAACTAACAAGGAAACAAAACTTTCCTGTTATGTCTGAACCTGGATCCTGGCTTATTGCTCTCCTAAGCAACCAAATTCCAAGAAGAAGCCAGCTTCAAACCCTGATTTCAGATTGGTTTGTTGTAAGGGGAGCGACAAACCAGGCGCTCTGGTTTGGATGTAATAGGACTGTTCTGCTTTTTCATTCATTTCTGATTAGTTTACCTGCTTCCACTGCTCATGAACAATAAGCCAGAAGGCTCAGCAGTTCTGGCTTATTGTTACATCTAAGTGCAACTATAAGGTAGTATTTATTAGACCCACTTCTGTCGAGCACAAAAGCATCAAGTAACATTTCTTCTTTGAGCTACTGCAGTCTAAATCAAAAAAAGAAGCCATCCCAAAGCAAGGGAGCTATTTTTTGTAGCTCTATTGAAATAATGCAACAATACAATGCCAAAAAGGATATGTAAATTAAGTGTATTGTACCAAACATTTCAGTGATGAGACGAAGCAGCCTGGCCTCCTAAACAGTTTAATTTACAATTTTGAGACATCACTACTTGTGGCCACATAATTTACTTCTATTGTAGGCACAGGAAGCCTACTTAATTGTTCATCAAATAGTGCCTTTTCAAAGGCACTAATTGCTGTTGATTCTTCCATTTTAGAACTGAAAAGCAACAATAATAATAATAATCACCTATTTACTACAAATAACCTAGTAAACTAATTTTGATAACTTCTACATCCTAAATTTGGGCCAGAAGTGCTTGGAAAGTGCTATTCACTCTCACTCTTTCTTTTTAGTCCATGAATACACATCTGCTAACCCATTATTTTAACCAACCATTGTCTCATATTTATTGTATGCCCCAAGAGAAAGCCTATCTCCCCCTTCTATCTCACATTCCACATAGGAAGACTGATGTACTGTCATATGTTTGGCATGATCAGAATATAACACATTTATTCGGCAGTCTCAGGGATTTTACTAGTAAGTCTAGTAAGGGTAGCTAGGATTGTGGAGTAAGGGATCAATCTTTGGGCATTTTCACTAGTTACACAAAAGGATGCCTTTCAGTTTCCATTGTGTCATTTCTAAATGTTGATATTGCAATATGGCAGAGGTTGGCAACCCACAGCCCACAGCCCGCCTGTGGTGTGCCTGGCAAGCTCCATCCTTGCAAATGTGCTTTCAACATGTGGATCCAACTAGGACAGTGTTCTGAAAAGACACCCAGGCCTGGATAGGGAGGGGGCTGCCCATCCCTGCCAGTGTGCATGTGAGTGGATGGGTGTATGCAGGGCTGGCCCTACCATGAGGCAGAGTGTGGTGGTGGCCCTGTGTATGGAATGTATGTAGGAAAGAAAGAGTGGGTGGTGGTGGTAGCTCTGGCCTCACCTAGTGCAGTTGGTATGTGGCCTAACAGATTACCCCAGAGGAAATGTGGCCCTTGATGGAATTCCCTGCCTCAGGAGGTCAGGCAGGCGCCAACTTTGTATTCCTTCCGGTGCCTCCTGAAAACACTGTTGTTCCAGGAAGCCTTCCCTTAATGACCAGCTGTGGTTTATTTTGCACTTTGTTTCTTTTAAAAATGTACTTTTTATTCTGTTTTAATTTGTCCACTGCTCTGAAATTCTGAATGGGGAGCTGTATATAAATATTGTAAATACATAAATAAATAAATAAATAAATAAATAACAGCTGTCCACCCCTGCAACACGGAAAAGCAGAAGAGAGCTCTTGCCTATTGTGGCTCTTTCATTCAATTTACAACTTTGGAAATTCAAATATAGTTTTTAGTCTCACTTGTGAAAATCCCCTCACTGTATCAAGTAAAAGATATAGAAAAAAATGTTTACCGTAATCACAATCACAGCTTTGTTAGGTTCACTTGCCTGTCCTCAATTATCTGAGCCCAAAGGAATTCCCCCATCTACCCAAAAGGCACAGCCCCCCCCCCGCCTTTTGGGATCCATGGGCACATTTGGGAATTAGAAAAACTGCTATGGCACCACCACAAAATGGATCCCATGGAGGCTGTGCCTAATCACATAACGTCTCCCCTGGGGTGGGGGTGGGAGCTGGCTAGTCAAAACTGAACTAAAGAGGTTGTGGGGGGAGAAATAGTGAGGCTAGAGGCTGGGCGGGAGGGGAAACAGCAAGGCAAAGGGTTAGAGGGGAGAGAAAGAGCAAGGCCAGAATCTCGGAAAGGGAGAGAGAGAAGACTACCCTCACATTTTATAAGGTTTTTAAAAACATTTTTAAGGGGGCAGGAAGTCAAGAGCTTTGTGGATTCTTTTGGGGGTTCCATGGGGCGCCATGGTATATGTGGGTGCTGCATTAGGGCCCATGAGCTAAGGATTAACTTGCTTTTGGAGATTTTAAAGCAGTTAGCAGGTACAATAGCAAGGGTCCCTCATGGTATAGAGCTAATTAAGAGCTCTGGATGTATCAGAGAGCCTTAGATGCAAACACAAGTTACAATGAGGGTGAACGTTGCCTAGCAGCCAGGTGGAATAGTGTGTGTGTATAAAAACTAGCATGTTCAGTATGTTCAGCAGTAGTAGTGGTATTTTCATTCAGACAGAAGCCTGGGCTGAGTTCCTTTGCTGTTTTATATTTTTGGCTGCTTAGCCAGGGGACTACCTGTTTATGACTTGGTACTGTTTGTTACCCTTCATTTTCTGGATTCGTTCTGCTTTATTCTCCCACCTGCAAAAAAATAAGCATGCTCCGTATGCTGTAGAGGAGACAAGACTCATGAATACATTACTAAAAGAAGTTCAGTTAAGCATGTTAGAACATTCAAAACAATAAATGTTTTTTTCCTGTTCTGGGTGGCTAGCTTGCAATTTGACAAATGGGTTAAACAGCTCCTCTAGAACACATACTGCCGCTTTGTTACAGTGGCTGTGTTTGAACACATCACTAAACTCTGGTTTAAACTTTAGCATTAGGTGAACAAGACTTGGTCTCATCAACTCCCAACTCTGATCTCCTCATGGCCACATTGAAAGATTTGAAGCTTTTGTTTCCATTTTCAATTAAAAAGCAGTATAATTTTATGTCCAAGCCCAGACATGCTGTAGTTACACTTAACTACAGTTTACAGAAATAAGAGAATATCCAACTGTGGTTTATGAAGTTGATTTGTTTAAATAAACTATAAGTGGACAACTTGTAACCCTCCAAATGTTTTTCCCCTGCAATTCGCATTATCTTTAATCAGTGGCTATGCTGGCTTGAGCTCATGGGCAAGGAAGACCAAAATTTCTGGAGGGTCACAAGTCACCCACCCTTGAAATAAACCATAGTTAAGGATCATCACAGTTTAGGGCTCAGATGCAACACTAAACTGCATTGAATTGAAAAACAGAAGTAAAATCGTCAGATCTCCTCCTCAGAGTTGTGCCACAGGAGAAGAGGGGAGCACACAAGCTTGAGGTTCATGCTTCTCAAGTCAAACCCTAGTTTAGCAATAATAATATAATAATAATATTAATAATAATAATTTATTTCTTACTCGCCTCTCCACTTGGATCGAGACGGGGAACAACAGTAATACAGAACACATTAAAACTGATTAAAAGCATAGCATATATGATTAAAACATCCTTAAAAGATCCTAAAAACATTCTAAAATGTTTTAGAATTATATCTAAACATTACATCCAAACCAGGCCAGTATCTCCAGTAACAGCCATTGGATGACATATCCTGGGGCTGATTTTGTGCGTGGTTCACATGGAATCTACTTGAGCAACTGGCACAACCTCCCTATAAGCCTCTCAGCCTGGGACACGGAATGGTAAAACCATGCATCTTCCTCAAGGAGGTAATTAGTCTCATAGGGTGACCAAGTCTTTATTTTGGAGAGATGTCAGAGGACAGTCTTCTATTTTAAAGTGTGTCCCCTGTTTGATGGGCAGTCCAGTCATCTGGTTTAAGGTAAAGAAACCAGAAGGAGGGCATTAAACTTGCCCATCCATACTTAGCACCTTGACAGCAAGACTGAGCAGCAGGCTCACGATCAACTGGTCAATCTTCTTCACTATGGAAAGATGTCTTGTAATTCTTTTTAAATTATAATTTCGAATTTTCACCTATACATAGATACTTGTATATGCAAATGTGATGCAACTTCATGTCCTATTTTGTCTCCTTTTTTGGAAATGCAATTCCTCTTTTTTGACAATGCATAAGTGGCCATCCTACCACTTAGGCATCTTCTCCCCATGAATGCCCACTTTGCACGAGATCCAGAAATGTCTATAGAGGAGAGGTGAGTCATTTGTGCTTCCTGTTTTGCAGCTTTCTGGGAAGATAGAAAGAGGCTTTAGGCAAAGGTGGGCCTCGAAACCAGGAAGGGACTGACAGTGGTGAAGGACTACCCAAGGAACACCGAAAGTGGGAAAGAGAGGAAAAGAGCAAAGTTACACAACGCTATGGTGAGTCACCAAGTAGATGTATTTGGTATACATGAACACTGAAGGCACATGGCAAGTTTGCATTTAATTCAGAAACTAAGGCCCTTTCTACACCTAAGGATTATCCCAGGCAAATGGAGGGATCATCCCTGTCTGCTCCCGGGATCCCCTGTGTGTCATTTGGATGCACAGGGATGATCCCGGGACAATCCCGGGGGGAAAAGGCAGGTGTAGAAATGGCCATGTTAGATATTGAGCGAAGCTATTCCTCACTTGCAATTCTCTCTGTGTCCATTCATAAGCAGACAAGTGTTTCAGTTTACAGACTGCTGCTTCTGGCTTGGCTGTCATTAGAACATTCCCTTTTTTTCCATTGGCATATCACACTTCAAAATCTGGCCTAGAAAACCTAGCAATCCCTTCTCTGGTTTATGGCTTTCAATAGTGAGTTTATCTCACTGTATTTGCCTCTGCCCTGGCCAATCAGTTTTCTACACAGAATTTCCAAAATCAATATGCAATTACTCTGTTTGTACTGGCACATTGGATGCCTAATTAAGAGAGTAGCAGCCCAGCTGGAATATTTGGAACTCTCTCACACTGGATTGTCGAAGCAAGGTCACTTCAGGTTCCAGACTGTTTTGCATCTAATCGCAAAGCATTTGTGGGCCAGGGTATACTGTGGGCCTTCCATCTGCTGGAATTTTAGTAGCATCATCAGGAGTTTGTGCTGTATGCTGAATCTATCACTTCCTGTTGATTTTTCCCCATCTGGATGGCCTTCATAAGTACCCCTCATTCTGAGATAAAATGCATGCTTTATATGCCGAGGCTCACCAAATATAAAAATGTGACAAGCTCTTGAAATAAAGCAGAAAGTAATCCATACTGCTTCCTCCCATGAGTTTTTGCTTGAATAGGATCCTGTCTCGAGTTTGTAGAATGAACTCTTTGTTTTGATCATGTGCATTCAGATATATTAGACTACACACAGCATTAGGTAAAGCCCACGATATAGATAATGTTCACATTATTCAATCCATCTTGAGTAATTTTTTTTTAGAAAATAAGCTTATGAATTAGGATGTGCTCATGGTTCATCCTTCTGGAATTGTGGTCCTGCTTTTAATTCCCCCACCCCTCAGATCCTGCATTTGTGCAATTGCATCCCTGCATGTGTTTAAGATGCCTTTCGTATAGCAAAGAACATTTCATACTTTCAGTGTTCTGATTAGCTGAATAAAACTTGCCAAAAGATAGATGGGCAGAGTAATCCTGTACTGCAATTACACTGTGGCTGAGATAAGCTACCAGTACACTAGCAGAACAGCTGCCATATGTAATACACGCTCAGCCAGGACAGGAGAAGGAAACATGGTGGAATAAAAATTAAAAGTGGCAATCATGGGCCTGGCACCCTTGGCATCACCAACACTACTCACCTGACTCAGAACATGTTGGAGATGGTGCACCCACACCTCTCAGAAATCGAAAAACCCAGCCCATTCCACCAGATCTCAGGGTATGGCTATGCTGCCACCACAAACCCTATCTATCCTATCATCTATAGTCATAGATTTTGGAATTCAGATTCTACAAATGAGACCTGCAACGATATGCTGCAGCGTACCTTCACCTTCTAGCAGGAATCAAGGCTGGCCCAGGAGATTTTGTTGCTGAGATGAAAGGCAAGATGACATCCCCACCACCACCACCACCACACACCTAATTCCACCTGCAGATGTTGACGGTGCTCATACTTGATGACAAGATCTCACTCTCAATTGCACAACACACCTGAAGGCAGCAGGCCAGTTTAGGGGACACAGGGTATTCTGTGCTCCAGCAGAAGGGAAGAGCTGGGGCTCACGAGGAAGCGCTGGGTGGGCGCTGCTGCCCCTGCTGTTGCCTCACTGTTCAGAGTTCCTGCCAGGCAGCCAGGCCCCCCTCCAAGATACTAGAAGCAACATGGTACAGACTCAGAGGAGCTTCTGAAGGGCTGGCCTTCTGTTCCCATGTATTGTGTGCTACGGACATTGGACTTCATTCTGACACCCAGGGCCGGTGCCTGGCTTTTTTGCGCCCTAGGCAAGGTGAGCTGCTTTCACACACCCCACTGTATCCCCCCCACCCCAGGTAGGCGGAGACAGGTTACCTGTCCCTCACCTGAAGTCCTCCTGGCTTGGCGGGACGCTGCGGTGGGGTGGGCGGGCAGCTCCAATTCCGTCCATTCGCCGCCGCCCCCCAGCGTCCCGGCTTGTCTTTGGCTGGGAGCCCCCAGCCGAAACCAAGCCAGGAAGCTGGGGGAGGGCAGTAAGACGGCTCCACATTCTGACTTTTGGCGTGCGCCGGAAGTCAGAATGTGGAGCCGTTCCTTCCCTCCCCGCAGGTTCCCGGCTTGGGTTTGGCTGGGAGCCCCCAGCCGAAACCAAGCCGGGAAGCTGGGGGAGGGCAGTCAGATGGCTCCACGTTCTGACTTTCGGCACGCACCGGAAGTCAGAATGTGGAGCCATTCCTTCCCCCCGCCCCGCGTCCCGGCTTGTGTGGCTGGGAGCCCTCAGCTGAAGCCAAGCCAGGAAGCTGGGGGAGGGCGGTTAGACGGCTCCATGTTCTGATGTCCGGTGCGTGCTGGATGTCAGAACATGGAGCCGCCCGTCCCCGCCTCCCAGTGTCCTGGGTTGGCTTCGGCTGCTGGAGCAGGGCGGAAGGCTGGGAGGGCGACTTCCGGGGGCGCTTACCTTGGCGCTCTGGGCGGCTGCCTAACTGGCCTCTATGGAAGCGCCGGCCCTGCTGACACCTTGGCTCAGCAACCTGTTTTGTTCCGGAAGGCACGGCTTGAATAGCTGCCAGGAATGAGTAAGGCTGCGGAATGCTGCACAATTAGGAGCCAGACAGTGTATGCAACGCATCCTTGATTAAATTAAAGGGAGTGTTTCCCAGAGGCTGGGGAACACTTGCAAACGCCTATCTAATTGCCATGCCACCATCCTGCTGGCTAACCCACCTTTCAAATGGCTGACCAAAAGCCCTGGCAGCAAAACCATTCCAATCCTAAGGTGTCCTCACTTACCTACCAGTTCAGTGAGGTCAAAATAATATTTATTTTTGTTTATTTATTACATTTTTATACTGTCCATTGGGTGAAGATCTCTGGGCAGTGCACAACCAAAAAACATAAAATATAGGAAGTACAAATTTAAAACATTAAAAAGTTAAAAAGACAATATAAAGCCAGCTTCACTAAAAACCAGAGAAAGCCTGTGTAAAAAGGTGTGTCTTCAGGAGGTGTTTAAAAGATACTATGTTTCCTGCCTCCCGAACTGCACAAGGGAGGGGCCTCCGGTGGGTGGGTGCCACCACAAAGAAGGCCTGCCACCGAGGTTCTTCATGGCGGCATTCCGTTCATCTCGGAATGGCCAATAAGGCCTCCTCTGAGGATTGTAGTTGTCGTCTGGGTGTATAGAAGGGAAGGCGGTCTGCTAGGTATCCTGGTCCCAAGTTGTTTAGGCTTTGTAGAATAACAACATTACCTTGTATGAACCCAGCTACTCCAAGTACCCATGATGACTCCTTTTCCTCTGACTGTAAATGTAATTAAGAGGCAAGAAACCTCTCTGCACCTTCTATTTGGCGGTCGGAACTAAACCTTTGTCCCTTTTGTTTCGACCCATCCTGGGTTCAGCCTCTGAGCCATCAAACCTTTTGTGGGTTTTTAGTGTGAAACCCTATAATTGCCTTAGACTTTGGGCAGGCGATGTTCATTCTGTTTGTTTGGGCATCCACTATGTTGTTGTATGTCTACTCTGAGAATGGCAGCATGGAAGCAGCAATACTGATGGAGGTCACTTGGAGGGGGAGGTTAAAATCATCTCCTCTCCCCAGCAGCCCCAAAGCAACCATGATTACTGATTTTATTCTGCACTCCAGATGTGTGTGTGTAGGCTTTAGCATCCTGCCTTATCAGTGACTCCAAAATGGGCTTTCCCCTACTCCAGTGATCTTCTGCAGAATCTCTGGGATGGTTAAGAGCTTACTCCTACCCCAATGTATGTGTACCCTCGTGGATCTTGCTGATATTGGGTCAATAAGACTGTGTACCTCTGGCCTCAAGAGGCCTTGTCCACCCAGAGAGAACTCTTTACCAACCCGGGTGAAGTGCTCATTGTCTCAGAGCTGGGTCTCCATCCTCAGTTTGGCAGGCAAGGGCATGCAAAGCATTCTGTGAACCCCTGTGTGAATTGCCAACTCTGAACCCAAGCAAGGTAGTCAAGAAGAGCATCTAAACTATTGGGAAGTGGCTACTAAAAATGCTTGAGGGAGCATGCAGTCTTTTAAATTTTGTTGGGAACTTTAAGGGAAGTCCTATTAGCAAAATAAAACCTTCCATCTAAATCTGCTTTTAACCAAAATGGTAATTGCACTCCCAGATGCCCAATAGCATCTTAGCTTGTTTAGTTAATTTTACATTATAATCTCATCCTTGAGTATCAGCCAAATAGTAGAATGAGTTAATGGGCCTGTTCAGACAATATGTCAAGCCATGGTTAGGTTGCTAACCCTTTTGCAGCAAATGCTTAGTGAGTGTGTTTAAATAGTAGCTATGTAGTCACCATAGTTAGGAATGGTTCACACAACATGCTAAGCCATAGCGGCCCTGTTCAGAAGACACCTTAAACCACGGTGGTTAATGCTTTTTTGTTAACACCATGGTTAAAGCCTTCACCATGGTTTTAAGGTGTCTTCTGAACAAGGCCAATGTTTAGCTCCAAATACTTAACCACCATGGCTTAGCGCGTCATCTGAACAGAGTCTTTGTTAAACAAAAATCAACCCCTTCCAACCACTTTTTTCAAGTCAGCTGGTTCAAATGCTATGGATTCTGAAGAGAATAAATCAGTGTGGTTCCATTGAGAGGAGTAGGAATGAATTTAAAGAGTCAAACGGCAAACAGGTGGAATCAGTTTGAAGTTCTCTGTCTACTTGTGTGGCCCCACAAAGGGTCAATTGGATTTCTGAAGGGGTTTGGCAAAAGTCGGGAAGATCAGCTAATCTCCTGATCAGCCAGCTAACAACTCTTGAACAAATTCTTTACAAATCTAGGCAATGGGGATAGTATATGTTAATCATTGATGATTTAGCATTAAAGGTGGCAAGGACAGATGAAACAGGGAGCTGATGATATCTTAGTCCCAGAGAATGGCCTGCAGGCGCATCACACAGTTCTGTTGCTGAAGCAAAGCAGGTCTGGATTTGCAAACAGTTGAGCAGAAAATGCTTAGGAACCACAGAGAAATTACTTTGAAGGAAGAGCAAGGTCCACCTCTTCACAAATTAACTTTCTTTTTATACCCAACCAATAGCAGGTTCTGAAGTTGCAACAAGGCCTCCATTCATGTGCTTAGAGCTTCATACACTTGCAAATGTGCACATAAGGCACAGAATGGTTTTTAAAAATAAAATATTTCTTTCAAACAAACATTTCAATGCCCATCTAGCAAATACATTTGTAGGTCCCTTGGGAATAATTGATTTTTCATGTCTGTGCTTATTTTTAACCATAATTAAAGGCACGTTCTTTATTTTTAATGTCACTCATCTGGCATCACTTCAAATAGTTATCTACTGAGCAATGACAAACAAAGCAGGCATCTTTTAAAGTGATCCGGCCATTTTGAGGAATGCCATTTTGAGGAATGAGTAGGTGTGTTGACCTGTATGAGCAATACTTCATGTGAGGCTGACATTTTAACTGCTTAATTCCATGCTCTGCATCACAATGTTGCTTTTGAAAGTTACTTTATTCGGTGACAGGAAGATGCCTGATACAGAGTCAGACCCTTGATCCACAGAGATCAGTAATGTCTACAGCACGCCTTCCCTCAACCTTTTTGGACCTGTGGGCACATTTGTGAATTTGAAGAGCTGCTGTGGGCACCACCACAAAATGCCTCCCCTGGAAGATGTGGCTAGTCACATAATTTTATTTATTTATTTATTTATTTATTTATTACATTTTTATACCGCCCAATAGCCGAAGCTCTCTGGGCGGTTCACAAAATGGCTGTGGTTGGGGACTGGCTAGTCAAAAGTAAGTTAAAGAGAACAGGGGAAGAAGACAGCCCTGTTCAGAAGGCATCTTAAACCACGATGGTTAAGGCTTTTTTGTTAACCACCATGGTAAGGTGCCTTCTGAACAGGGCCATAGTGAGGCTAGAGGCTGGGAGGGAGAAATAGCAAGGTTAAGGGGTAGATGGGGGGAGAAAGAACAAGGATAGAGGCTGGGAGGGGGAGAAACAGCAAGACAAAGAGGTGGGGAGAGAAATGGAGAAGCTAGAGGGAGGGGGAAATGGCAAGATAAAGGGGGAGAGGGGAGAAAAAGAGCAAGGCTGGAGATTAGAAAGACAGAGAGAGAAGTCTAGGGATGGGGAAGGTGGGGAAACCATGAGGAAAGGGGTTGAGTCGAGATAAATAATATGGCTGGAGACTGGGAGTGTGGGGAGAGAGGGGAAAGGTCTGTGTGGGTAGAAGATTGAGTGGGGCACCTAGGGAGGTCATGGGCTCTGCCACACTAGAGGCCTTTAAGAAGCAGCTGGACAGCCATCTGTCAGGTATGCTTTAAGGTGGATTTCTGCATTGGGTAGGGGGATGGACCCAATGGCCTTGTAGGCCTCTTCCAACTCTACTCTTCTATGATTCTATTCATCTTGACACCCTGAGAATTGGCCCCAAACCTTGAGTCTCAGCAACACTGAAGATCAGACTAAACATTACTAGAAAAGGATCCTTTTTTGGGCAGTGCCAAATGCAGACACCCCCCCTCCCTCCTTTCCAGATTGGGGCCAGAAAGCAGAATAAAGGTTTAAGGCCTCTCTATCCCCCTGCTAGGGTCCTGATCCAGGTTGGGCCCCCTGTACTTACTTTTGAGTAAGGGGAATGGGGGGGAAATGCAGCTGCTAACTATGTCCAAGTAACATGTAGTCTGACCCCAATCTATGTCACAAGTGATATGTTCAGGTATAAAGTATTCAGATAAAAAGAGCTAAAGCACACATCACAAAGAAAGGTAAAAATGACTATTACAACAACAGAGACCCAAAATTGCTTATCAAACCAGCATGGAACCAATCTGTTCCTGATCTTCAGCTACATCACTGGTGCATAGGACTTGTTGACAAATACTATCGTATATACGGACTACATTAAGTTTGCCTTGGTTGCTCATAGTAAGGGTTAACTTGCTGAGCCCTTTCTGTGGCTGAGAGAAACCATCTGAGCTCAACAGTTCACAGATTTCTGGGAAGCTAATAAGATGTGTGGTGATATTGCATGCCAAGAAATAGGAAAATGGCATCAGAGACGCATTTTAAGTCACTTCAGACCCTTTGCTGAATCATATTAGTTTCAACGCCTGTGTGACTGACTCCACATCAAAACCAGAAAATATGTTTTTGCTCATCTTCATGATATCTGCAGCTAATTTACAACATCTGACTCAAAAAACAAAACAAATCAGAGAATGGAGACACAAAGCCATGTGTCTGAAAACCTAACACAGCCATTCAAATTAGCAGAAGTAAACACAAGCGATGCAGATGTGGCACCCAGAACAGATATTTGCTGGTAATAAGCAGAGGGCAAAATAATAGAGCTGTCCTGCAGCACAAAATTGTCAGCATTAGTGCAGTACAAAATGCGTGTTTCATTTTGCTTAAGTAATGGAGCAATATTTATAATCATCCATTTTTGTCCCAACAGCAATCGTAAATAGAGATCTGCCAGAGCCCAGAGCCGCCCTACTTACACCTGTGGAAAATTCATGGCAACTAAGTCTCATTTGGCCTTGGATGGGGGTGGGGGCTGTCACTGGCAGAATGACAGGAGTCATGTTAGCAAGCAGAGGAGAAGGCCTTTCTTTAAGAGCCATGGTGAGGTATCATGGGACCAACCTTGGCACTCATGGCTGGGCAAACGCTCAGGAACTCAAAGCAAAACAGTCCCAGGCTGCCACCAATAAAATCAGTACCTTTGGCCACCATCAGAACAAGCCAAACTAAAACAATGAAATTATACATACAGTGTGAACTGTAAAAGAGCCTAGGAGTTCATGCATGCTGCCCTTGGCTTAAGACGCCATGTTTGCCAAAGAGCTGCTCCCAGAGGCAGTGGGTGGTGGGTGGCCAATGGTGAGTGGCTTGGCCCTGCAGTGCCCCTCAGCCCTTTGCAACTACACTCTGGCCCTGTCCACACGTCATACTGAAGGCGCATGCATGCGCCCCCAGTACGACCCCAAAACGATGGTGTAGACGGAAGCCCAGAAGAGATGGAGGACGCGGCTGGGGAACCGTCCGCGTCCTTGCCGCCACCTGGGTCGGAGAGCTCAGCGGAAGCCGAAGCCGAGCTCTCAGACCCGGGTCGCTCTTACCCTGGCAGCAGGAGGCCGGCAGGGAGGTGGCGGCAAGGACGCGGACGGTTCCCCAGCCGCGTCCTCCGTCTCTTCTGGGCTGCCGTCTACACCATCGTTTTGGGGTCGTACTGGGGGCGCATGCACGTGCCTTCAGTACGGCATGTAGACAGGGCCTCTGCCTTGAGAGTGTACTAGGGGAGGGTTGTCTCACCTGGTATCTGCTCTCCAGGGCACCTGTGAACATCATTTGTTCTACTTTTTGCCTTACCCACGGGGGAGTGATGTTCCTCAAGTCACTTTGGCTGGCCGCCATGGCTATTCTGCACCATGCCTTTACAGAGGGGTTTGCTGATGCAAGGATGAACACCTGGGGGTGATTTGCTTTTGATTAATAAGTATTTTTAAATCCAACCTAAGCATATGTGCATTCATTTATAAAGTAACTGGCTACTGGAGTCCAATACGAAACTTATTCCTCCATACTAGGCAGGGCTGTAGGGACCTGTTCTAATGTGTATACCATTGTTTAAGTATAAAAAGCCCAAATATTGTTTTAAACCAGATTATTTCCTCTACAGGGGTTATTGTGCTTCAACCTCAAAAGTTCCTGTTGTGGTAGATTAAGCTGAGAGAATAGAGCCACTTACTTAAAAACTCTGAGTGAGCGTCATACTATCCGCCCAAATTCAAATTCAGTTACTGAAACTGATGATGCTTTTGGCCTTTCCATTATCGGGAGCATGGGAAATTCCAGCAGTTGAGCACCGTTTTCTATTGGTCTTAGTAAAATAGGGCTCTTGATGGATCCCAAGGTTTACAATTTGCACATTTCAGGAGATGCAGAGCTAGAATCAGAGATCTAAGGGACTGAGTGTCTATAATCTAGTCTGATGAGCAACTCCTGAAGGCACTGGAGGCTGGTGGCAGTGAATCTGCTCCAGGTTTCCATTGGAACTAGACAGAACTCTAAAGCAGCTATCCAACCACCTTGGATAGCTCTTTAGCATTCTGACTGGTTCTGGAGTGGATTCACTGTCCCACTGACATTAGAGCCACCATCCACTGCCTGAAGGCACTGGTAGACTGCATTAGGAAGTTAGTAAGAGGCTGTAGATTAGCAAGTCAGATTCAGATACCAGAACTTTGCCTTGCCCTTGTGTAGTCAACAAGAGCAGATTTCTTTGTTATTACACTCGGGTTGCTCCAGCCTGACACCGCCTCTTTTAAGCCGCTCAATCAACAAGCTTTTGCTGCTGGAGGTAGCAGTCTCCCCCATCTCTCTCTTTCACCCAACTCCTTCATCTTGGTCAGTATTTACCAGCGGGCAACTTATGGCCCCCACAGGTGTTTTGGCCTATGACTCCCAAGTGGCCTAGCCAGCATAGCCAATGGTGAAGGATCAAGGGAACTGTAGTCCAAAGCATCTGGAGGGTCGCAAGCTGGCCTCCCAATTTAGATTCTTGATTTTGTTGTGGCCTTCTTGTGCCCAGTGCTCAGCATGTCTCAAGTTTGCTGCTGAATCCATTCTGTTGTGTGGCCCAGATCCAGCTTCTGTCCATCACAGCTTTTCCCACCTTGTTGTCCTTCAGATGTTTTGGACTACAACTCCCAGGACCATTGGCCATACTGGCTGGTGCTGATGGGAATTAAAGCCTACAACAACTGAAGGGCATGAGGTTGGGGAAAGCTTATTTACTACATATCTATTTATTAATTAAATTTATATACTGTCCCATAGCCGAAGCTCTCTGGGCGGTTTATCTACGTCTTAGGTAAAAACAACAGAGACTCCCATGGTACTTTAAAAGCAAATAAATTTATTCTGGCATAACCTTTCATGGGTACTGCCCACTTCATCAGGTGCATGAAGTCTTAACCTCAAAAGTGGAAGATTTATATACACATCCTGGAGGCAGGGGGAGATGTAAGCTGTGTTGTCAGAGAGAACTGAAACAGCCGACAGCCTCACTCCCCAGCATGTGTATATGAATCTGTCAATTTGAGGTTAACCACATGCATCTGACAAAGAGGACAGTGTTCTTGGAAGAGTATGCAGTCTTTAAGATGCTACAAGGCTCTGTGTTGTTTTTGCTGCAACAGCCTAACATGGCTACCCCTCTAGATCTTAGGTGAGGCCATTTACATCCATAGCACGGTCTTGACACCATCTCTGAAAGAGGCAATAGCAGGCAGTTGCAGTCTCACAAGACTCACCCTCCTTGTCCCAGGATCACTCTCCTTGCCCCATTTAACAGAGCCAGGTCAGGAGGTTATAGGCACCTTATCAAGGTACGGGGTTATAATGTTACATAGGTTACATCAGCCACACTTTACATATTGAACGTCAGTGGGAAACTTATTAAAGGTGGTATGAAATGTGATATACTGCATTACCATTCATAAGTGGCACATCCTCATCCCCAATTAAAAATGTACTTATCTTTACTTGTGAAAATACTCCTAATTTCAGTGGGGCCATATCAGTACAAAATGTATTTTAAAAAATAGCAGCGATCCCATAATCTAGATATTTCCATGAGGCTCTGTCCCTTGAGAATACCCCAATGAAAATTTACAAACAATGCTTGAAGATAATTGCAATAGGAACGTCTGTGTGAGTGAATTCTCTGTGTCATAGCTTTGTGGAATATGAAATCCAGCTGATTGCATCTGGCAAGAACCTTGTAGCAGACGATTGGAAAATAAATCAATAGATGACCTAGGAAAATGGGGGAAGTGACTGGCACTTTCTGCGTTCTCCAGTAGCTCCCTAATGATGCAACTTGTATGATTTATTTATGCACTGGGATTAGGAAGGAAGGTTGTCTAGAGATGGAAGGATATTTTATTAGCCTTACAGCTTTTAGTGCTCCTCTACACATTCACACAGAAGGTTATGATATTCTACTCCACTTAGATGGCTACCAGAAGATAAAACAGAGAAGGGGGGGGAAGTATTTCCCTCCAAAATGTTCAGGAGCCACAAATGGAAAATACAGCTAAAGGGAGACCTGAATAAATTCTCACATAAAACAAATAGATGTATTTATTTATTGCATTTTTATACCACCCAATAGCCGAAGCTCTCTTTATTGTTTTGTACATTCCGAATAAAATAATCATGAGTTCAAAATAAACCAAATAAATATTTATTTTCATTTTAACAAGAATTTACTTGGGAAGGGCTTTCTATTACTTTCCAGTCTTCCAAAACATGGGCCCCTCCAGCTGTGTTGGACTACAAATTTATAATCCCCAGTCAGCAGGGGCATGGTCCTGGGGATGATGAAAGCTGTAGTCCAACACATCTGGAGGGCCCCTGGTTGGGGAAGGCCAGTTCAACTACATACGTTAACGTGTCCCACCAAGAGTTCTGTTTATGTATTTGTCGCTCTCTTTCTGCTTGGCTGAAGAGAATTTCCAGCTGTATCATTCCAAAAATCAGAAGGCTCCAGTGCAGTTTTTATCGACGCGGGGCTTTTTTTGGCCTCCACTGGATATCTGGCAAGACTATCCTAACTTGGGTTTAGCAAATGAAACACAAACCTCTGCTTGCTCTGCAGCTGTTAAAAAGGGGCTTAAAACAGAGCTCAACAGGTCACTGCCACAAAGTGTACGGAAATGAGCTGAACTTTTCTCTACTTGCCTTTTGAAACACTTCAAATTCTGTTGCTAGCCCTTTTCAGATAACACAGCAGTGGGGAGTGAACCCTACACATGTGCAGTAGAGTGTCTGCATGAAGTCTGTGTGCGTACACACACATACACTGAGGCTGCCATCCACAGAAAGCCCTGTGTGTATAATTGTACATTTATAGAGTCTATGCATGTATTCAACTGAATGTGTTTTGGTTGGGATGTGGATCTGGGGGTGGGTGGGAGGAAACCAGAAAATAAACTGACCCTTTGTGCTTTTGGGGGTGATTCTTGGAAAATTTGAGAAACAACATATTTCTTACCAAAATTTTCTGGTTTTCCCTGTCAATCCCTCCCCTCCCAGCCTTTATATCTCTATGAATGTCCAAAGAGAAGCTTTTGTGTCTGGAGTTTTCACAAACAACTACACTATACAGTCTTTCTAGAGGATAAAAGTATGAAAGCAATGTTATGCTTGATCTTAATATTTATATATGAGCTGACAGTGGGTTCGCTAATATTCAAGATGCAAATTAACTGTCTTGAGCCATGAACTTAACATAAAACCAGACACAAAGTTAGCACATTTCTAGTTCTGCTATCTCTGTATATATTCAGGAACAGAAAGTGTTGATTTCTTCCTTAGGTAGTCATTTAATCAAAAAGATCAAGTGATGTTACTAGAAGATGTCACGCCATTTTAAGGAAGCTACACAGTCAACTGGGCAATTCAGTGACTAACAACGATGAGGGGGACATAATGGCTTGTTCCCACACAAGAATCACATCAGTAGGCTAAACTCATCAGTGTGGGCTATGTTCCTGGAATGTGCAAAGAATTAATCAGCACACAAAACGGGGAAGAGAAACAATTTTGGCAGCTTTCAAAGAAAGAGGTGCAAGGCAGAGCTTGAAGAAAAGCAGTCAGCTGAAAGAAACAGAACAAGAAGGGTGGGCGGGGGAGTGAGGGGAAGAGCCCATTCAGCGTGTTGGGACAAATGCTCAAATGCCTCCTTTAACAAACCAGCAAGAATATTGCTGGCTTTGTAGGTCCCAGCAATTACTTGATTAAATTCTATTCAGGTGAGAAAGGGAGGAAAGTGCAAGCTTAAAGTGGAGCGGGAAGAAAATGTTTCAGTGCATTTAATGAGAATGGTCAGTTAAACTTCAAAGAGTGCCATTGTTAGACAGGGTTGTGGGGCGGGGGAGGTCTGTCATAGGTTAACAACAAACCTGCATCTTGTGGGACAATCTTGTGATTGTGTATGGTTCACAGGAAGGCCTCTGGACTGTATTTGTAGAAGTAGTTTTGTCAAAATCTTATGCCTGGAGTCATGCTGAATATCAGGAGCTGGATTCTGGACACAACCACATTGGGAGCAGGGAACAGTGCCATCCAAGGAGCTCATCAGAAGCCAATTTAGTAGCTTAGCAACCCAGACAAAGCTCTCCCAGCTGAGAAAGCACACCTCACAAAATGAGAGCAGGGGCAGCAAGATGAGGAGGCAAGTTAGTATAGTTCAAATAAAAAAGCAGAAACAGAAAATATTAGAAATGGGTGTAAAGGGACTAAGAATCACATCAAGGACCAGAGCAGAAATGATGTAGCTGTCCCAGGAGCATGGACGCTTTGTATATCCTCTTGCTAAATAAAAAACAAATGAATAATACGATCCTAGTATCGAAACTTAATATCAGCTTCCAGATCTGTACTTAAATCAAGCACTTTCTCTCCAAACATCTGTACAACATGGAGGGAGAGAAATGGCATCCTCTAAAGTTTTGATCATAGGACCAAACTGGGTTCACTCTAGTACACACACACTGTCCAACCTTTGGCCTTTTTGATAAGCTTTATGCTTCACAAAGCAATCCACAATGTTTTGGCCAGCAATTTATGATGCATAAGACATCCAGGGCTCATCTACACCAAGCAGGATATTGCACTATGAAAACGGTATATAAAAGGCAGGAGCCACAATACTGCTTTATGGCGGTATTGAAGTGCACTGACAACTGTTGGGGCCAATAACACATACTGCTTTCATGGTGCTATAGCCTGCTTGGTGTGGCTTCTGCCTTTTATATACCGTTCATAGTGCTGTGTATCCTGCGTGGTGTAGATTAGGCCTGAATATCTCTTTATTGTTACTTGAGCAGAAAGCATGTTTTAATGTCATCAACAAGATGGTGCTCCCATTCTAAGCAAGTTTTAAAATATTATATTCTCTCTCTCTCTCTCTCTCTCACACACACACACACACTTTACTTTTCTTTAATCCAAGTTCCTTGGTCAGGTTATCCATGATGTTGTATTGGCTTGCTTAGTCAATGATTTTGGAAATGCTCCTTCTTCAGAGCCAAATTATATATGCTGTATAGTGGAGCCTGAGAGTTTTATTTACTTTAGTGTAACTGTGCATTGGCCCAGTGATTGGACTTGGCACAAACCAGAAGGGGAGGATTAAAGCTTCACCCATTTGTTTCCTCACAAAATGCCTCCCTCCCACTGGAGGGAGGGTTTAAAAAAAAAAAAAACCTTCAGCAACCGATGGAGACATTTTTCTTCTTTTAACCTCTCCCCCGTGGGATGAAATTTTGGGGATGGGGAGAACTGGTGATGGGTGGAGTTTTAATCTTTCTCTCCTGGTGTGTAATGGTCCTGATCCGAAACAGGGCCCCACAGAGTTGCACTAAAGAAAACTTTCAGGCTCAGCTACACACAATGCAATTAAAACAATTTGTAGTTTTGCCCTCAGCCACATGCCAAATCAGGTTTATTCGTGGCTAGTTTTAAATAAAGGTATGATTATGCACCATGCACTTCCAGAATGTATATGGGGTAAATACACCAGTGGTTTTTTTTATGTAATGTCTGTCTGGAAGATGAGAAAGGAAACAAAAACAGAGAGAAATTTCTAACCATAGTCTGTCATGTGAGCTCCTGTTGAAGTGGGGGTAGAGGCATTTTAGATATTCAAACTAATAATAGTCTCAGCTCTGGGTTCCAGAGAAGAAATATCTGGATTTCTAGAAAGTGCGACTTTCTTACAATGAAATGGACAAATAAAAAGTGATGACTTCTCTGATGCTGATAATCTCTATATCAAGAAATACATGTCTTGTTATCTTGGGCCTACGCACAGTAATTTAGCCATTATGAAAGCCGTTGTTAGCGACAGGCTGATCAGACAGCATTAAATCCTTCAAATGTTCAGCAGTGTCCTGTGGCTTACAGATGCGATTCCAATAATAGTAAGTGAGCTCATCCTTGGTGTAGAAGGTTATTCATTAGGGAGAGAATGGTGCAACTGATATCATCATTACATCACCTTTTCCTGTGCCTTATCCTCACTGCAGCAGATTGGGAAAACACACCTCAGTCCTAAGTTATTTCATTTTCTTCTTTTGCAAAAAATGCTAAACACTGAATGGCTTGGAATGACATGCTTTCTCCATTAAAAGTTTAAATTGAGAATTGGTGTAAAAAACCACAATATTAGGCTTGTGTTTCTCTCTCCCCCCGTCCCCCGCTTTTTCAGGTTATTTTAAGAAGTGTTATTTTCCCCAGCTCTTTTTTTGGGGGGGGGGGAGGTTAATGATTTTCAGTCATAGAAAGACTTTCACAAGCCAACTCATTATCCCAAAATGGAAATAAATTTGCAAACCAATAATCCCATAACCAAAAATGGTTTGTTGAGACCTAGTTGAAGGCAAAAGTATCAGCGAATGTTTCAGCATATGCCAGGGCTGGCTGACAGTAGACTGAAATATACTGGTAGATTTCTGGGTGATTTATAGTAGACTGACAAAAATTCTGACTTCCAATACCAACAACAAAATTATTATTTTTCATGTAAATTAGGCTGCTGAAAGCTTGGAGTAACTACAAGCAGACTTTGGTGTGAAAGAACTGTGAATACAGTTCTGTTCTGATACCAAAACAAATTCATAGGTTCACGATATGCTCAGAGACACCCTGTCCTTTAGTTCTAATGTATGTCTTTTGCACCTGGCTCTGGTTGGTGGATCTTTGGCATCTAATAAATAACAAAGTAAATTGAACAAGCCTGAAGTCTGCCCACCACACAACCCAGTTGGTCATTGTAGCAAAGAAATGGACTAGATAGATTGCATGCATCTTCTGGTCTCACTAAAAAATAAAAAAAGTTTAATGATTGAATTTTTTTAAAAAAGAAAGCTCCTGAATATTTGAGTGAGGTATCTTGTGTTTTTCTCTTCTGTTTTTAAAGAGCTATAGGAACTTTCATCTTTTTACATTGTATGTGTGGATGTGTATAAAATACACAGAAGGAATTGAAAGTTTAAAAGTGCTCTGGGCACTGAACTGTGGGCAGAAGATGAGTAAACATTATCCAATAGGTATCTATGACAAACATACCAAAACATATAGACACCTCTTGCAGAAACATCCTACGCATGTTTCTAGGGGTTAGTTTGACTTACCAGGGGACAGCCTGAAATAGGGTGACCATATGGAAAGGAGGACAGGGCTCCTGTATCTTTAACAGTTATATTGAAAAGGAAATTTCAGCAGTTGTCATTTGTATATATGGGGAACCTGGTGAAATTTCCTCTTCATCACAACAGTTAAAGATGCAGGTGCCCTGCCCTCTTTTAAATCTGGTCACTCTAGTATAGCTCCTGCACCTTTAACTGTTGTAATGAAGAGAGAATTTCACCAGGCTCTCCATATATACAAATGACACCTGCTGAAATTCCCTTCTCTATGCAACTGTTAAAGATACAGGAGCCCTGTCCTCCTTTTCATATGGTCACCCTAGCCTGAAGTGGGTCATGAACACAATCTTAGGCATCAGCCAGGACTCCAACACAGAATGGAAGGGGTGAGCTGGTTTGGAACCTGCAGCGCAAGCTGCAGAAGCCCCGGGCCTGGTGCCCAACACTGAGTTCAGGATCACCTCAAGTCAGAAGACACCAAACTGGGTCCCATAGAGACAGTAACCCCTAAGCCAGATTCTCCCAAGGACCCAGATCCCTCAGGACAAGTGCCTCACCCTCTCCAGTGTCTGCTCCATAACATAGGCAACATACCAGGCAGTAATTAACAGGGAAGTGGCATTGTGCTAGTCTCCAGTATACTTTTAAGGTCCTCCACACCTCAGAAAGGTTCCATCAGACAAGCGTTTTATTGCATGCTTGCTACTGCCCACTTATGGAAGTGTGCATGTCCTTTAGACGATGACGTTTGCCTCCTGCGTGTCTCCTGCTGCTCCTTCCATAGCAAAATAGACCCCCTTGAATCCGACTTTTTTTTTTAAAAAAAAATGGAATGTGCTGCAATCTCCTGCTGTGGGCAGGAAAAGTAGTGTGATAAAAACAGCCCCTGATTGGGCTACATGGTCTTTGTTTACTTCCTGTTTCCCCTCTGGAATAAAAGTGGGGGGTGGAGAAGCAATGGCAAAGAAACACAATTTCCCCTGTGTGATGATGTTCAGAGCCTTGCTGGGGGTATTCAGAGGCCAAAAAATGTGATATAAAGGCTCAGATGCAACAAGGAACCAATCAGAACAAATGATCTATCCATGGTTTTAAAGGATTTACCCAAATGCCATTGTTTTCTGGTCTAAGGTTCTTGATTTTGGAAATGATACACACTCTCGGCCCATTTATTTCTTACTTGGATCAGTTCAAGGTTAGTTGTACGTGCATGTATGTTTTAACGTTTTATAATATTTTATCTATTTTTTGTATACGACACACTTTTATATTCTAATTTATGTGTAGTCTGGCTAAAACCTGTATTTGTTTGCCTTCAATAAATTGATTGATCAGATCAAGGCCTCCCAAGTCTCCCGTAGGCTCAACGGGCCAGACAGTGTTTCAAAAACAGCTTGGCTCAAAGCTGTGGAAAGGAGGTAGCTCATCACCTGCCTTTTCAACCCTCCAAACTGAAGAAACTACTAACAGCAGGAACAGGCAACCCAGCAGTGATGCAAACCCAGGAATTACCCTATGGGATGAATTCTGGAACCAACCATGTATCCACTTCTATTAGAGATCAAACAGGATTATCTCTGCAAGAGAATCAACGGACACTAATGAGACATAAGTGTTAAAACTCAAGAAATCAGCCCACGGGGTGGGGGGTGGGGAGATGATGACGACGACAACACACACATTTAAAAAGTGCCATACTGGATCAGACCAAGAGTCCATCTAGTCTAGCATTCTGTTTAATTTTCCTGTAGATTCTATAATGGGATTAAAGGTTGCCATGCTACAACAAAAAATAATTAAATAAATAAATATAAAGTCCCAGGGGGAGGGATTCCAGCAGTGAAGTTGCAAAGTTGGAATTCATATGCAGGTTTGACATGATCAGACTTGGACTGAATCAAGTGGCAAGCTCAGTACAGAAAGCAATTGTCCCCATTAGGCACTGATGTACACTCCACCATTTTTCTCACCTGCTCCAATAGAGTCCTAGTATGTGAATCTCTACAGCTGTATGACATGTCACTCCATGAAAAGAGTGTGAATAGATTATCAATTAGTTTTGAAAAGAACAGGGTCAAAAAATTATTCAGAGGACTAGAAGTGGATGCCATGTCTGTTTTCATGCAATAGTAAGGAAAAGAAAAGTAAAAAGTAAAATAAAAATCCACAGCCTCTGAATCATCTCAGTACGAACGTAGTTCTTCCTCTAAGATTGGCCACCAACAGAGGCTGCGGACTGTCAGCTGCCTCTCTATCTTTCTGCATGAAATGGTTTTTAAGATGCTTCTTTACAAAGGCTGTTATTATGGTTTATGAGGTCACAGAGTTGAGTCTATAAATGTGAGCTAACACCGTAAGTTAAAGTATTTGCGTTTGAACAGAAATAGAGACTGAAAGGAAGTCAAGAACAATGATGGTTGTGAGCAAAACTGGCTCTGAAGTCTTTCTTCTGAAGATAAGTTTATAGAAAGGGGCTTCCTAGCCCTTCAGGGTACCAACTTCGGTCCCAATGGGGAAAATAATAGAAGTTATGCAATAGCTTAGTAAGTGTCATATCATTTTATTCCATTAGAGAGGTTAATGGAATATACACCAATCTTCCCCTCCAGATGCTCTGGCCATGTTGGGTGGGAATTCTAGGAGCTGCAGTCCAATGTATCTATGGGGAAGCCGGGCTGCAGAACATGTACAGTTCATTGTTTACATTGTGAGACTCTGAGCCATGCTTGTTGTAGTGCAAAGTATCCTTAAGCTTTGGTGCAGCTTGGTCCTGAATGGGCAATCAAGGGTTGCAGATCTACTTTATTTTGCACCAAAGATATGCATGTAGAAACTAAAAATTCTGAGCCCAGGAGTTTGTTTTGAATGCTGGAACTGAATGGCACCCACAGTTCTTCCTAACAAAAATCCACTGCTGGTTACCCCAAACTTTCTTCATAGAAGCAGTATAATTTAGGGTGCGGTGGGAGTCCTTTTGTTGCTGTTTTTGTAAACAGTAAAAAAAATCCATGCTGATCTACTGCAAATCACCCAGAGATCTACCAGTACAGCCAGATCTAACTTTTATCCACTCCTGCTGTAACTAGAACTCATTTGTTAACTTGATTAATGAATAGATGCAGAGGCAGGGGCAAGGGAGGAGGTGTCAAGGTGCGGGGAGGAGAAACAGTTTACAGCCGCCTTCCCGACTTGGGTTCTCCAGATATGTTGAACTACAGATATTTTGGGGGATGCTGGAAGTTGTAGTCCGCCATATCTGGAGAGCATCTGGTTGGGGAAGGTTGGCTCAAAGCACCTTGGGGTGCTGGCTTCATTCTGTGTTGGGGACAGAAATTCTACACCAGCAATTTTATTTAATATGGCTACCAATGTGCTCAATGCATTTTTGTGTGTGGAAAGAACCATTTATTACAAAAAGGATTAGAAGGCTACAATCCTATATAAACTTACCTGGGAGTAAGTCTAATTGAGCCCCATGGGATGTACATCTGTGTAGACGTGCATAGGATTGCACTGTAGGTCTCCAATAATGTCCTCCAAAAAGAAAAGAAACCCTGTAAAACGGGGTGGGAGAAACTGTGGCCCTCCATTTTTTTGGACTACAATGCCTATAATCCCCAACCATTTGCCGTGTTGGTTAGAGCTGATAAGTGTTGGAATCCAACAACATCTGGCAGCCACAGGTTCCCACCTCTGCTATAGAGTTTTCCATGGAAGCATTTTACTTAAACAAGTGGGGAGCCCATAATGGTATTCAGACATCAGAAAAATGCTGGGCCACTGTTGTCATTAAGAATGATGACCATCATTCCCTCCCTGTTTCTCTGACTTGTTAACTGGAGTTTATCCAAGAAAGCCAAATTTATAGATGGTATTGGACTGCACATTTAAAAGGATTAAATATTTAAAGGATTTACTATCCTAGTTTGTAAAATCAATAAAGTTAGAGAGAAAAAACTGCATAAGGAAATTATGCTGTTGCACTTTAAAGTCCTGTTGCAATTTAAATCAGGCAAGTTTAAAACCATGTTACCAAATGAGCATTTAGTACAGTGCAGCAAGCGTTAATTGTAGATTAATTCACTAAAACGTTCAATTATTCGGTGAGACCAAGAGTTAAGGGCACACTTTTAAAAATTATTCTCTTTTGGTTCAGATGTGTTACTGTGATATGAAAGATGGCCCTCACTTTTCTTCAGTAACTCAAAGAGGTTATATGCAAATCTATTTACATATTTTATTCAAATAAAAGCTATCCCACCTTTTTGCTAACAAAGTTTACAATCCACTCCTATGGATGTTTATTCAGAAACAAGTCTCACTGAATTCAATAGCTAGGACTTACTCCCAAGTCCAAAAAGTAAATACCGTAATCAAAACCAAGGACACATATACACCACAACAGAACATGACTGGTAACTGATAAATAATTCAATAGCAGGAAGCCACCAGTGGAAACAAACCAAGCAAATGACAAGACTTTGAAAGTCTAAAAGGCATTGCCTTTGCCTTGCATCTAAAGATCAGTAGAAGGGGGTCGGGTTCCAGATGCTTGGTGCCAGCACAGAGAAGGCTCTGTCCCCGGTAGGCCTTCACACAACTCTAATGAGGGAAGGACCCATAGCAGGGCCTCTTAGGAAGATCTATGGGCAAGTTTATATGGTGTAAGGTGGTTCTTATCCTGGATCCACATCATTTAGGCCTTTAAAAGTTTAAAACCAGTACTTTGAATTGGGACAGACCAGAAACCCAGCTAAAGCCAATGAGACAGTTTTAAAATTGGCATCATGTATTCCATACAGTCTGCCCCAACCTGCAATCAAATGGTTGCATTCTGAACAGGTTATTATTGGAGACCTGTATGGAATGCATTATAGTAATCTAGTGCATAGTTAAACTATGGAATTCCCTACCATAAGATGTGGTGATGGCTACCAATTTGGATGGCTTTAAAAGGGGATTGGATAAATTCCTGGAAGAGAAGGTTATCAATGGCTACTAGCCTGATGGCTATGTGCTACCTCCAGTATCAGACACAGTAAGCCTATATTCATGAGTTGCTGTGGAAGCTGGGCTGGAGTGTGCTGTTGCACCTGTATCCTGCTTGCGGGTTCCTGCTTGACAGCTGTTTGCCCACTATGTGAACAGAATGCTGGACTAGATGGACCTTCGGTCTGATCCAGCATGGCTGTTCTTAATGAATTCAAATTGTTAATTCGTTAATAGGCTAATATATCATCTATAGTTTTGTAATAGGTTGGCAGCCCTAATCTATTATAATATGCCACCATAAACCTGGTGGTTACAAGATCCTAAATAAATGTAATGGGGCTGGCACTGCACAGTATATTGAGAAAATGATATATGGTGAAATACTGCCATGTCATTCACTGTGGTTGTATTATTAGTTTTTGGCTCTATCTTACAAGTCCTCTTTGAGATGAAGGGAATCCAGATTTCCATTGGCTCACACTCTGCATTAATCTTGCATTAGAAAGATATTTCAACATGCACGCTATCCCCCAAAGTCTTCAAGGCCCCTATTCAAAACCAGCATATTTAGGGAGATTTTCCAAGATGTCACTTTCTCTGCCATTCCCAATGGGGTATACAAAAATGTATGCAGTGGAAGGCATAAATATAAATATTATATTGCATTTGCAGAGATATCCTTCTCCCCTGGGACCTACGGCAACCTCTATAGCATGTAGACACTGTCTGCTAGGGCCATCAGCACATCGGATGTGAATGACCAGGGTTCTTGAAGGAATAGTGTCAGTAGCTGTTCTCCACTTTGGGCCTCTGCTCCTTTGGAGAAACTTCACAATATGAGGAATGCAAGATGGTTGGTTTTATTTAATACACTGATCAGTCATAACAAGCAGCCAACACAGAGTATTGGTTTATTGTGTGTAGCTTTTTCTACTATTAGGTTACTTGGTTGGCTATATTACACATTCTGTCGTGTGATATTCAGGATTTTTACCAAATAATAAGCCTTCCCCACATGGTAAGGAGGCCATCTGTATTTATCCAGCATTTGTGCCAAAGAAACACACCCTCTTTCTGATGATACAGCTCACTCCTAGCTTTCATCATTTTGGAATTCAACTCTGTATCTTGTTTTGCTTTAATTCATACAACAGGTCATGAGATAAGAAGAGAATTGCCATATTACTGGTCATTTACATTAACAGATGCCTGGGTCAGACTGGATGGCAACAATAATGTGTTTTATTCTCCGCTTGCTTTTTGCTTTTCCCTGTTCCCATGCCTTCCCCAGCCTGGTGCCCCCCAGATGTGTTAGATTACAGCCCCATCATCCTGAGCCAGGCTAGGGATGATGCAAGTTGTAGTCCAGCAATTCTGGAAAGTGGCAGATTGGGAAAGGCTACTGTAGCATGTAGACAAAATTCTCTTGCTTATGCCATATGTAAGCACTTCTGACTCAAGCCATTATATAGCACACTATATTCTGGTTGATATGGCCTAATAGGTTATGGATGGATCCTACAGCTATGGCAGAGGTAACCATCAGGGATTTTCCAAAGCTGCTATAATTCTAATTAGAAAGCTACCTGAATTAGACCGCCATACTTCCTCTTTCCCTGCTGAAAACGGATCCAACTTTGACTTCCGTTGGACTTATCGAGCTAGCTAGGTCCCTCCACCCTTCCCTGATTAGCACTAATTAGCCACCTGAAACCACAGCCCATGGCTACATAGTCATCTTTTCCATATACAGTTTGTTTAAACTCAGGGGGAAACACCAAATGTTCATTAAGAAATGAATCTAACTCCAAGTCATCCAAAACATATTTCATATTGTTGTAATTTTTGGCACTGATTGAAGATTCTCCCCTCTCACTTGTAAGAACAAGTATAACACCATATGGAGAGAGGAAAAGAAGGCAGTAGATACTATGCCTTGTGATTTTTCTGCAAATATATAGTTTATTTTTCTTCTTATCTGTACAGTTTGCTTGCAAACTCCAGACTTCATTGAGCTGCAGCTTCTATTCTTAAATAAAAGCCATTTATTGATCATAGCCAGTGGTGTAGTGGTAACTTTTGAACTGTGGGCGCTCATCATGACTGTCCCCCCCATGCCCCTCCCCCCAAGGAAAGCTCAGACATGCAAGTAGCTGTGTTGATCCGTATCAATAATCCAGTTCTAGCAATTTTCATCACCACCAGGAGCAGGTCTTTTGTACAGCTAATGGGTACAGCTTTTGTAACCCTAATTGCCCATTCAGGACCAAGACACCCCAAAATACTCTACATTACAGCAAGGAACAATATATTGTTACTGGGAAAATTCATTTCCTCCAAGCTACTTGCGAAGATTGCAGCTAAGCTCAGAGGGAACAGGGGTATCTGAAATCAGCATCCCAGTTAATAAAAAAAAGTGCTGGCACTGAGTTCCCATGACCCCTGGCTCTGCTACACCACTGACTGTTGCTCCCAGATGTTCTAGTAGATCAAAACACTTTTGTCATGTTGCTTCATTTATATGGGTGACACTACCGAGGCTTAGAGAGAGTAACTTGCAGAAGGCTATCCACTTGGATGGCTTTGGAAAGGTCTGAACCAATCTTTGCTGTGTTCGAGTCCAACATTCCTGCCAGTGGATCCCACATGCTCTGATCCAGCTGTAGCTTTCCATCACTAGGCACTCACAATAAATAGTGCCAGCATTTTTCCATCTGCATTAAAATCATTAACAGAGTAGCAATTTAGTTCAATGGCTTCTAAACTAACATGACAATGCTCTTACAGAGGCCTACTCCCATAGGCAGATCTGCCTTGCTGGATTGGGATAATTGGCTGTTGTTGCTCAACACTCTTAAAGGAAGTCCTGAAGATAAAGGGGCTGTTCCTTTATATGACAGCCCACTGTGGGTTATTTAACCCACAGTGGGGCTGCGGTGTGTATGGCTGGCATTTTGAATGTGCAACCCATGTGCCTGTCATGCAAAGCCGATGAGGTTGGTTACATGAGGGCTAAACAACCCTTGCATAATCCATGGTCTGTTTAACCCTTGCAAAACTCATGCTCACTGGGTTTACATGACATTACAACCCCTGAATGATGATATGGGACATCTTTTGTCTCTAGAGGAAATATTAAATGTTCCTAGTCTTTAATTTCATTACCAAATTACAAATTACTTCCCCCTCCAAATAATGATCTTTAAATTATTGAAATCAGTCTGCCCCAACCTGGTACCTTCCAGATGTTTTGGACTGCAACTCCCATCAGCTCCAGACCATATGGCCATGGTCAGGAATGATGGGAGTTATAGTCTAAAACATCTGGAAGGCACCAGATTGGGCAAGCCTGGTCTAAATAGTACTAAGATTCCATAGTCAACTTTTCATTTGGTAATTTATAATAAATTCCTCTGTCCTGATCCTACCACTGAATTTAAGTCCCACCATCATTACCATAGGATGGGCACAATCCGGACGATGCTTTGTGCTTAAATCTACTCTTAGCTCTGCTCTGAGCATGTTTAGAGCACGGTGGACAGGGGCAAGCTGTCTTACAGTGTTTTACCCTGGACCAGTCTGATATTTAAGACACACAGAATTTCAGATTCAGTGGGCTCTGCTTTAAGCCCTTGATGTTCCAAAAAATATTTAGAGCAAAATTATAAATAAACAAATGTGTTACTAGATTGTTCTGATGCCCTTTATTCTATGGCAAACAATGATAAGAGAGTGAAACTGTATCTTGAGAAACTTTACCAGCTCCCTTCACACCAGTTCGGAAAAGATATCCAAAGGCTGGGAATATTAATTGGCCAGATTAACAGCTGATGAAAGGAAATGCAGTAACAGCGCAAATCACTATCTGAAAGGCAGCACAAGCCCAGAAGTAAGCCCGATGGGATGCAATGGAACTTACTCCCAAGTATGTGTGTATAGTATGTTTGGCTGCAGTTATTCACACTTACCTGGGAGTAAGCCCCATTGTATTCCAGTGCGGCTTACTTCCGAGCAGACATGCACAGGCTTATGTTGTAAACATAGCAAGACACCGGCCGTCTCATTCAGGCAACATTGAGCTGTTCAATGCTCAAACTAGCATTTGTGATAGGATGCCGTCCGAGCAGGGGATTCTTAATAGTTGGGCAAAGATCTACTAGAACCTCAAGATCCACCAACTGTAGCCTGGTGCAAGACACAAAACTTAAGTCCTATTCAGATAATCAGCTTACCATATAAATGAACATGTGAGCCAGGAGCACACTGTGCAACTCTGCTTCCGATGACACATGGACCATGTTCCCCCCTCCCATTGGCTATCAGGGTTTCAGCTCGTGTGGAAACCTCTGCACATACAACTGTATACATTGAGGCCTGCGCATGTTTGTGCACTGTCCACTGTGGGATGGCTCATGTGAGTGACACTTGCAGTGGTGCAGTGGAGCCAGGGATGCAGGCCTTGCTCTTTTTTTATTGGCAGGGTCCCCTTCTCTGTTCCCTCTGAGCTTAGCTGCAATTCAACAATATATTGTCCCTTTTTGTAATGCAAAGTATTTTGGGGGTGGGGTGGGGTGGGGGTTTGATCTTGAACGGGCAATTAAGATCCATCTGCTTTACAAAGAGCAGCTCCTGATAAATATGAAAACTGCTAGAACTAGCGTTTTTTTAAATGAATGAACACAACAGCCTGAATTTTGGGCTGCTCCTAGGGGGCGTGGCTATGGAGACTGTCAAGACCAGGGCCTGCACTTCAAAAATTGTCAGTACACCATTAGACACGTGTGATGTTAGGGAGGGGGCTACTCAGCATGGCCCCGCTGCTGGTTCATATGTTTGCTTACCCAATATGTTGAATGCTAGACTGTGCTCTAGAAGTAATGAATTCCGAGTGCAGGATTGTGTTCTGAATACCAGAACTAAATGGAGGTCACTGTCTTTCCATACAAAAATCTATTCCTGGTTATGGCAAGCGTTCTTCCGTTCAGCAATATAATTTAGAGAAGGGTGGGGTAGGAGAGTCATTTTGTTGCTGCATTGCTAAACAATTGGGAGCAAAATCCACACCAAATCACACTACAAATCACTGAGACATCTAGTAGTAGATCCAGATTTCCCTTCTGTCTACCCCTTGTTAAAGAGAACATAATTTCAAGTGGTTACTCCAACTCACTCATGATAAAACCAGCAATTATTTGAGAAGATTATGGCAGAGATGAGGCCTTATGAAAAAGTGAGGCCTTACCTAGGCCTAAAGCCTATAACTGATTACTTAGAAATAAAACTACTGATTTCAGTAGGGCAACTTATTTCCCTAAAATAACCTCCTCCAATTCAATGTATGGCACCCACAGGATTATTTGTTAAAATGTTTCTGTGACCACCCATAGACAGTTTAGAATGTGTTATTCACACAGTTTTTCTGGGTTTAAAACAGACACAACAGGAACAGCTCCAGCTCAAAAATTTATCCCTGGAAACAGGATAAGTGAATAACCAATTCTGATGTAATTCTTCTAATGGCTGGCTCACACAATGTTTTGGTGCATAATAACAGTCCCAACTGTCCTCAGACATTCACTCACAGAAAGAAGAGCGATATATGAAAGATGCCAGGGCCAGTAAGTACGGATTAGATGTGATGTCAAGATCAACTTGTATTCCTTTGTGAACCTGCTTATGTGACCCTAGAAACTATTATAGATCGGGTGGGGAACCTGTGGCCCTCAAGATGTTGTTGGACTACAATACCATTGGCCATGATGGCTGGGGCTGATGAGTGTTAGAGTCAAAGAACATCAAGGGCAAAACAGGTCCCCCACTCCTCCCTTATAGAGACCAGACCTTGTCATATGATTTGATCTAACCAGGTATCCATACAAACCTTGCAATTCACAGATAATCTGAGTTGAATCGTGGTTGGTGCACACCTATAGATTTTAGGTTCAAGGCCTATCGCATGCTTGGATTCTCGGAAGGAACCTAATCTTTAAAAAGCATCCTTAAAAAATAATACAGATTTCTGAAAAGAGCAGATTTTAAATCCTTGTTTTAAAATGATACATGTAGAAAAATAAAGTGTGGCAACAATATCACAATTACCATTAATAATTCGGTCTGGGGATGGGCGGGAAATGCCAGTCAAACATACAAATGTCACGCTTGTTCCTTCTAACTAATTTTAGATTAGATGGTCAAAATTAAATAGCAATGATGCTATTTCATTGGTTAGGAGAGTCTTTTTCAACATGATGCACTTTCTCAACATGGTGTTTTGGATTACAACTCCCACCATCCCCAACCATTAACCATGCTGATTGAACCAGATGGGAGTAGCAGTCTAAAACATCTGGAGGGCACATTGGGAAAGCTGGGTTAGGAGATCAGCATCTGCTTATGTGGCCATCTGGGTGGTTTAATAAATTACAGAGTATATATGATTTCAGTTGAAGAGACTAGCACTATTAACATTTCACATGGTTTCAAAACCTTGCGATTTTGTGTTAGAATTTTGACATTGCTTTTCCTAGAATCCTATTCCTGGAATCAGTCTTGTGACAGCAGATTATTAAATAGCCTATTCTGTGGGGCTGAAGGGCAGCCCTGCAATTTGTACATTCTTGGAACAAGCCAAAAATCACAGCTGAACTTTACCAAGGTCACAGCCAAGGAAGGAGCTCCTGATTACATCTGGCCAGTGATAAAGCAAAAATGAGCCGTGAGTAGAATATTAACCTCTTCATTCTCACACTGTCCAGCAGGCTACGACTACTTAACAACACACCGTTACCTCATGTTTATTTTACTGCGCAATTCCTTTGTACCATTCAACAAGTAAAAACCACCACCACCATACACTGTCAAAAATAAAAACATACCTGTCAGGGCCCAACAGGGTGAGAGGCAAGTGGCATGATCCTTAGCAGCCCATTTAAGTCCAGGGGTGGCAAGTGTGGGACTAAAGGCCAGAGACAGATGAGGTTCCAGGTGGGCCGGTTCCAGGGCCGACCCATGCACTTTACTACCTGAAACAAAGAAGCAAATAGTGCCCGTCCCCACCCTACGTCAAGATGCATAGTACCATAGGCCAACAAAGTTATTTGGGATGACTAAGGTAGAAATTCCAACAAGCAGCTCTTCCCTTCCCTGGATATAAAAATAGAATAATAAATTAACTAACCAACAATTTGCTACCTTTTTATGACACGTAAAACCAGCTGCCTAAGGCAGGCACCTCACTCTGCCTTATGGTAGGGCTGGCCCTGGCTGGTTCTGGAACAGGCAGGTGGTCAGCTTCCAAAAAGTGAAGCAGGACTAGGGTATCAAAACTGTTGCTATAGAAGGCCAGCAGGGGCCCTATTGGCTCCCCAGGTTACATGATTCAACTGGGCTAACATGTTGCAAATCCTCTTTCTGCAGAAAAGCCTTCCCTAACGCGATGCCCTCTAGTTGTTGGAGGATACTGATTATCTAGATCCATTCCAGTCTGGGTTCTGATCTGGTTACGGGACTGAATCAGCCTTGGTCGCCGTGATGGATGACCTTTATCGAGAGAGGGACAAGGGGAATACAACCCTGTTAATCCTGCTCGATCTCTCGGCGGCTTTTGATACCATCGACCATGGTATCCTCCTGGATTGATTCCGTGGGATGGGCATCGGAGGCACTGTGTTACAGTGGTTCTGGTCCTACCTACGGGGTCATTTTCAGAGAGTAGCATTGGGTGACCAGGCCTCGGCCTCTTGGCTGTGGAGTGCTGCAGGGCACCATCTTGTCCCCAGTGTTATTTAACATCTATATGAAGCCGTTGGGAGCGGTCATTGGGGGATTTGGAGCTAAATGCCATCAATACGCTGATGACACGCAGCTCTATCTCCCTGTGACAACTGAATCAGGTGAGGCTGTGCAGGTCCTGGACCAGTGCCTAGACTCAGTAATGGGCTGGATGAGGGCCAATAAACTGAGACTGAATCCTGGCAAGACGGAAGCCCTGTGGGTGAGTGGTTCCCGAGTCCACAGGCTCATTGCCTGTTCTGGATGGGGTTGCTCTGCCTCTGAAAGAACAGGTTCGTAGTTTGGGGGTACTCTTAGACCCATTTCTGTCGTTGGAGGCTCAAGTAGCCGCCACGGCTCGGAGTGCCTTTTACCATCTTCGGTTGGTTCGCCAACTATGGCCTCTCCTGGACAGGGATAGCTTGGCCACGGTGGTACAGGCATTGGTAACCTCAAGATTGGATTACTGCAACACCTTGAAGCTGCTCCGGAAGCTGGAGCTAGTGCAGAATGCTGCAGCTCGGCTGTTGTCTGGAGCTGCCCCTTTCCAGAATGTAACTCCTCTGCTGAGGGAACTGCACTGGCTGCCTATTCACTACCAGGCCAGGTTTAAGGTTCTTGTACTTGTGTACAAAGCCCTGAACAACTTGGGACCAGGATACCTGAGAGAGCGCCTACTCCCTTACCAACCTGCCCGGTTACTGAGGTCATCCAAGGGCCTGCTCCTGGTGGTTCCACCTAGATCCATCCTCCGATTGGAATCCACCCGGGGAAGAGCCTTCAGCGTGGTGGCGCCCCTCCTGTGGAATTCCCTGCCTCTGGAAATCAGGCAGGCTCCAACCTTGTACTCCTTTCGGCGCCTCCTGAAAACATCTTTATTACTAGCGTTATTGCCTTTCCTTAATATGCAGCCTATGCGGCAGGGTCTTGCTATTTATTGTTTTACTCTGTACAGCACCATGTACATTAATGGTGCTATATAAATAAATAATAATAACAATAATAATTGTACGCTGCTCCGAATTTTTTCAATGGGGAGCGATATATAAATATTCTAAATAAATAAATAGTTGTTTCAGACTTCAACTCCCATCAGCTCAAGCCAGCATGGACAATGATCAGGGATCATGGGGGTTGCAATCTAAAACATCTTCAAACTGGGGAAGTAGGCAGCCCTTTCCTCCACCTGCAGACTGATCCAATGGTGCAGAGAACAAGGTGCCTGAATCCTGCTGCCAAAATCCTGGCATCTTAAGAGTATGTTAGATTTCATTTCATTTTATATCTCTTATTACATTTCTATACTGCCCAATAGTCGAAGCTCTCTGGGCAGTTTTTAATGATTAGTTAGTTAGTTATGTGCCTTCAAGTCGGCTTCAGCTTATGGCGCCTCTATGAATCAACGACCTCCATTCACATCTGTTGTAAACCACCCTATTCAGATCTTGCAACTTCAGGCCCATACCCTCCTTTATGGAGTCAATCCATCTCTTATTTGGTCTTCCTTTTTTCTTTCTACCCGCTGTTATTCCCAGCGTTATTGCCTTTTCTAACGGGTCATTTCTTCTCATTATAAAGTATGATAGCCTTAATTTCAATGTTTTCGCTTCTAGTGAGAGTTCTGGCTTAATTTGTTCTAGAACCCACTTATTTTGAAAGTACATTATACATTGTATAAAAATCATGTATATACAAACATATAAACAGAGAGAACACAGGGACACACATATATCTAAACAATTTTAAATGATCAAGAATAAGAAAAATCCTGGACTTCACAAAAATCCAGGACCTGATTAAAATCCAGGTCATATGTGTGCAATTCTGGCCACAACGTACTTCCAATGTAAAAACCCCACTTCTAACTATCATATTTTTTGAGAGAATGAGAAAAGAAAAAGGTCTTGTCTTGCTTTGAATTTTCACTAAGTTAGAAGCTAATAAATATTCAGTGTTCTGTTCTGTCATGTGATCTTCCCCCTCACCGGATTACTGCCACTATATCTGGGGAGGGCAACTTGTGGTCTTCCAGTTGTTTTGGCCTACAAGTCCCATCAGTCCTAGCCAGCATAGCCAATGATGAGGGATCATGGAGTTGTAGGCCAAAACACTTGGACGATGAGCCTACCCTATAACACTGATTTTATTGTTTGCATTATATATTTTGTTTCCGCATTCTTTTATGTACAGGTACTAATTATTTATTTTTGTTACTGCCACACTGATGTTATGCTTTGTTATATTGGTGGCTTTTTTAAAAAAAAAATCTATGTGAAAAAGTGTTAAAATATTTTACAAATAAAAAGTAAACAATAACAGAAAGACAGCAGTCTATCAGTGGAACATCACTGTTACTCTTAACATTGCTATACCTGATGCTTTACAGAGGAATAGAAAACCCCCCACAGAGGTCTCTGTCTGAAAGAGCTTACAGTCTATATCAGCCTTCCCCAATCTGGTACCCTCCAGTTGTTTTGGACTACAACTCCCAGGATTTCTAACCATTGGCTATACTGTCTGAGGCTGATTGGAGTTGAAGTCCAAAACATCTGGAGGTTGGGGAAGATTGGTTTATAGTGTAATCCTTTCTGGCTGTTGTTTCCACATGTTGTGGCAGCATTTCTTGCAACATGTCTAAGGATTTGGTGCCATCTAGGGGCTAAAGAGTGCTAAATTTATTTATTTATTTATTTATTTATTATATTTCTATACCGTCCAATAGCTGAAGCTCTCTATAGAATCTATGAGCTCATGAAAACCAAAGCTCATTACAAAAATTCCAGGAGCTGTATATTAGGAGCAATACTTTTGCCAACTAAAATGTCAAAAATAGCGTGAAAACTCTCAAGTTCTCCAGATCTCTTCAGACTACAACTCCTAGCATTCCTGACCATTGGCCATGTTGGGTGGGGATGATGGGAGTTGAAGTCCAAAACATCTGGAGGGCACCAAGCTGAGGAAGGCTGAGCTAGATGGTAAACAAAGCATACTAGGGGGTGAGGAAAAAAACTGGCTGGTGTTGAAGCCTGTATTTAGTTGCAGGCTTTTGATGGAGTAGTTCTTGACATTCAGTTTACGCTCTGCTTAGTCTACTAGGTGCTGGGGTGGCTTTCAGGCTATATCTAGGACTGCTGGGAAGGAGAACAAACAATGGTTAATCCCCTATTAAAAAAATTAAAAATAAAGTACATCTGTTACCCATATTTATCTCCATCGTTATGTGAAACACTCAGGTTCTTTGGTAGGTGAGAAACTGAAGTAGAGAGAAATTAAATGGGGTTTTTTATATTAACAAAGTTGGAGATTGTTTCAGAATTTGTAATCCAATATGTAACATATGGGGGTTGAGAAAGGCTTAATTATAGGGCTAACAACACACCATTGCTTTATGTAATTTTGCACTTTCAGGCAGCAGTAACTCAGTAGAGCTTCCTAGATACAATTAAGCGTTTGGAATTCATTCTTATCTAAAGTCTTGAGATGAATCTGACTTATATTGCCCACGATTGCTATCACCAGTTTGACATTATAGTCTTCTACCTGCGCCCCTCTACCCATCTTGGGAGACAACCAGCAATACTTGTCTTAGTTTGTTTGTGTATTGCTTGTCTGTTACCCCCTCGGAAGCAACATTTGGCTCTTCTCCCTTTCCATTCTGCATAATTCATGGATGCACATTCACATATAACGGCTGGATTTTATATTTTATAAAATGAGGGATCGACCATGGTTTTGTATTTCTTCTTCTCAGTAACCCTTGGATGGGTCCAGTTGCAACCTGAAACCATCTCAGAACGTGGTAGAGCCTACTTTGAAAATCTTTAACCTCCTCCCACTTTCCATCCATCAAGACTGTAACCAAACACAGACTCGATGGCTTGGATATCAGCCACTTTCCCCCTCCTTCCCCCACACCCCACTTTTGCTTTGTCTCCCATCTTGCCTGATGAAGAGTTCTGGAGATCTCGAAAGCCTGGACAGTATTTGATAACCCCTGAGTTGGCCTAATCAAGGAATTACTGTGATATGGATTTTGGAAACATTCAACTGTAAACACTTCACCTCAAGAGAGGGGAAAACTAGACATTCTTCCTGCAACCATCAATTTGAAATAGCATGGAGAATGGGAAAACTTACATTGGGTTTCCCCGATTAGCAGTTCCTGTCACTATGACTGCTTTGTTCACATCACCAGGCCAGGGATCAGGCGACCTCCAGAGACAATGAGATGATCTCCCTTTTCTCAAGGACAAGGGTGACTATGGGCTATGGAGGAAAAGATCATTGTGCTTTGCTTTCTCTGCTGCCACCAGGAATCCATCCGATTGGCTGGACTGCCACACGACATTTTGCTGTCTGAGGTGGAGCAACAAATGTCTCCTTTCCCATCAAGGTGCAAAGTACCCAAGGCCAGGCAAGTTTTTTGGCACCTGAGGCAGAGAATTCTACATGCCATTTACCCCTTACTGACAGTAAAAATGCAATAGTAGAAAATTAAATAACTAACACCTTGCTGCACTTTCGTGACACCCAAAGTCAGCTGCCTGGGGCGGCGACTTCATTCTGCCTATTGGTAGGGCCGGCTCAGCCCACTGGGAAGTGGGAGATCATCCCAGAGACCTCTGGCAGTACTACTCTTTTGCCCTCCCTTTATCCCTGCCAGCCCCTGCTTTCTTCTTGGTGTTGTTAGAGCTAGAAGGAGTATGAGAATTGTGTTCAGTGTACCCCCACATCCCCAACAGGAAATGGGACATCACTCAGAGGTGTGGGTGTCATCCTAGCTGCATCAGTGCCAACAAGATTCTCTCTCTGGCATCCCTCTGATTACCGCTGTCCCCTTGCAATATGCCCCTTTCTCTGCTGTGCCCCCCCCCCCCGGTTGAGGAATGAGCTCCCCAGAGAGGTCCGCTGGCACCTCCACTGTACTCCTTTCGTCGCCAGCTGAAGACCTTTTTATTCTCTCAGTATTTTAACACTTAATTTTAACTTAAATTTAAATTTGACTGTTCTAACTCTGTATTTTAATCTTATATCAATTTTGCTGTGTGGTTTTATCCTGGTTGTGCTTTTTATACTGTATTTTGTATTTGTGCTTTTAACCTGTTTGTTGTTTTATAATGGTTTTAATTTTTGTGAACCGCCCAGAGAGCTTCTGCTATTGGGCAGTATAAAAATGTAATGAATAAATAAATAAGGCCAGGTATTTGTGGCTCCTCAATCACCATGGTGTCAGCTGAACCTCTTCCTACAGAAACCAATGGCTGCTTTTGCTGTTGCTCCACCACACTCCTTTTGGCTACACCAGCACCAACAAGGTGGCTGGTGACCCATTCTCCCAGGTCAGCATCCAGTGGTATAGTGGAGCCCAGCTTGCGGGGTCAAGAAAGCACCAAGACTTTCGATTAGCAAAGACAATGATGTCATCTCTCCCTCTCCTCCTAGGCTTCCCTTTCCTTCTGAGCTTGGCTGCAATTCTCAGGATAGCTGGGGGAGAAATGGATTTTGCCAGCAACAATATATAGTTGTGAGCTATCTCTGTTCTAATGCAAAGCATTTTGGGTGGCTTGGTTGTGAATGGGCAATTAACACCTGTTAACTTTACAAAAGACCTTCTTCTGTTGGAGATGAAAGCTGCTAGGAAAGGTTTGTTGATATAGATAAATACAGCTGCCTGCATATCTGGACTCTGATGGGGGGGGGGAGGGAGGCTGGCTGGCTATGGAGTTTGCAATTATTAGCATAGCCACTTATGAATTGACCAAAAAGAAAAAAGAAAAAAAAGAAAAGAAAAAAAAGAGAGCAAATGCATCACCAAAAAAGAGGTCAGTGATTCACAAATGCTATTTTTTTGGGTATAAATGCAAATTTGGACTTAATTATTGTAAGTTAAATAGAAATGCAGTGCATCTCACCATACTGTGGAAGAGTGTGACAGGTGACCTGTCTATGACTTCATGTTCAATCTGCCATCCAGGTGTTAATTCTTGATGGGCAAAGGCTGACCACAGGTATTTGTGGATCCTCAATTACCATGGTGTCAGTTGAACCTCTTCCTACAGAAACCAATATATCACTGTGGTAGCTGCCTCCTTTTGCTTTTACTGTTGCTTCTGCTTATGGCTCTTTTTCTTGAAACTGGAATTGGACAAAGCAACTCTTCAAATAGAGGGTGGTCTGCAATAAAAGAATACAAATCGCCACACTAGTCATGAGTGCCTTTACTTCAAAATTTACCACTAATGGTGTCTCTTCAACTGGTAGCAACAACCTTCTCTTTGGTGCCTGCTCTAGGTTTTTGAGGACCTTTGGGCAAGCCATCTTCATTGGCTAGTCTCCCTTATCCATCACCATTGTCATCAGTTGCTCTTGTTCCTCCTCCTCTTCCTCCTCATTACCACTTGCTTACTTGCAGGCAGAAAGCCAGCGAGGAAGTGGTTCCTACTGCTCTCCATCACGCTCTTCTGGACTCAAGCAAACGATGGGTGAACAAGCAGGTTGCAATGGTGAAAAGGAGAAGCATCTCTAGGGCGGTCTTTTTAGTGAACTCCAGGCAGGTGCGGTGTAGAGCCAGTGTGGTGTAGTGGACTGGGAGTTGGGAGATCTGGGTTCTAGTCTCAATCACTCTCCTTTATTCCTCATATTGAGGCAGTAGCTAAATCTTGTCGATTTTTCCTGTATAATATTGCCAGGATTCGATCATTTTTGTCTGTCTCTTCCGCCAAGACGCTTGTTCATGCACTGGTTATTTCACGGCTGGACTACTGCAACCTTCTTCTCTCTGGCCTTCCTTCCTCTCACATCAGTCCGTTGGTCTCTGTTCACCACTCTGCTGCTAAGATCATCTTCTTGGCTCGCCGCTCTGACCATGTTACTCCACTTCTGAAACCTCTTCATTGGCTTCCAATTCACTTCAGAATCCAATATAAACTTCTCCTGTTAACCTTCAAAGCTTTTCACGGTCTAGCTCCTTCCTATCTCTCCTCTCTCATCTCACACTATTGCCCTGCTCGTGCTCTTCGCTCTTCTGATGCCATGTTTCTCGCCTGCCCAAGGGCCTCTACTTCCCTTGCTCGGCTCCGTCCATTTTCTTCTGCTGCCCCTTATGCCTGGAACGCTCTTCCAGAACATTTGAGAACTACAAGTTCAATCGCAGCTTTTAAAGCTCAACTAAAAACTTTTCATTTTCCTAAAGCTTTTAAAACTTGATGTTGTGCAGACTTTATACTGTTAGTTTTACCCTACCCTGTGCCTGCTTACCCTACCCTGTGCCTGTTTGCCTTCTCTTCCTCTCCTTATTGTTTTACTATGACTTTATTAGATTGTAAGCCTATGTGGCAGAGTCTTGCTATTTACTGTTTTACTCTGTACAGCACCATGTACATTGATGGTGCTATATAAATAAATAATAATAATAATAATAATAATAATGGAAGCTCACTGGGTGACTTTGGGCCAGTCAGAGACTCTCAGCCCAACCTACCTCACAGGGTTGTTGTTGTGAGGACAAAAATGGAGAAGAGCAAGATTATGTATGCCGCCTTAGGTTCCTTGGAGGAAAAAAGGCAGGATATAAATGCAATAAATAAATAAATACCTTTGATGCTGGCCATGGTAGTAGCAAAAGCAGTAGCCACCACAGCTATGATACATTGGTTTATGTAGGAAAAGGTTCAACTGACACCATGATGATTGAGGACCCACAATTTTTTATTATTATTATTATTATTATTATTATTATTTATTTATATAGCACCATCAATGTACATGGTGCTATACATCTGTTCGAGTGCAGAGAAAGTTCTGCTGTGGAGCAAATTACTGTTTTCTGCTTCTTTTGTTATCTGGCATATATCATGTTAAAGCTGTGCATGCAAACGAGTCCCTGATGTTGCTCGGTCCTGTCATTTGCTAGATCTGAAAACTCTGGCTCATAAAATCCCCAATAAATCTTAGTCTTTAATTTGGCACAACACCTGTTGCTATGTCTCTGGTTGTTCCAACAGCTACTGCAGAGGTGGGCAACTTGTGGCTCTTGACATATTTTGGCCTACAATTTCCATCCGCTCTTAGCCAGCATAGCCAATGCTGATGGATGATGGGAGTTGTACGCCAAAGGTTGCCCACCCCTGAGCTTCTGAGACAAAATAAGCAATAGCAACTCTTTAAAATATATAAAAAATGAAGACTGTTTTTGTTCAATTTGCCTGCTTACCATTATGTAAATTGTTAGTATACTACAGTTTATTGAATGTGATTGTTGTGACTATGATTTTAATGATATATTTGTATTTCAATTATTTGTATTGTATGTTGCTTTGGGGACCTATGGCTGAAAAGCAGCATTTTATATTATTATATGAACAATATCCCCAATAGGGAGTGTAGTACCAGGTCCTTAGTGTCTAGCCTTCTTGCTGTTTTATCCCAGAGAAGTTCCTGAAAAGATATCTGTGCTGGAAGCCTGTGCTGTTAGTTTAACTTGCAGGCTCCTAATGAAATGAAGTCTGTCCTGCTAAGCAGGAATTAAAACCAGCTGTTACTCTGTTCTGTCTGTAGCATAGGGTTGCTTGTGAGATAATGGGTTGTATCTAAGGTTAATTGTCCTTAGAGCAGACCTATTCATTTCAATGGGTCTACCCTAAAGATGACTAACTTTGGATACAACCCATTGAGCAGGATAAAGAAAAATGTGCTTGTCCTCTTAATAAAGTTTATTCTTCAGTCACAGCTGGGGGTTATTACAGAGAAAAGCATGCACAGATACATCCCATTTCTGTACTACATTTTAAATCTTAATCATGGGACTGAAAGTAAGCTCTAGGCAGAGGCTGGTGACCTTTGTTTGAAAGTTAGCTCTGCTGTGAGATTTTGTGGCATGTAAGGGAAAGACAGGGCAGACCTGGCTTGTCTCTATGGGTCTACTAGACATTAAATTCTCTTACTGCAGATTGATCCAAAATGACCTCCACCACCTGGTTGCACACCTCTAATCGTTAGCTCAGTTTAGACTGAATCACATTTTACCCAAAGGCATGCATTGAAAGAAGAACAAGAACTTACTTTTTTAGCAATCGTTTAAGCTCCCCGACTTTCCAATAACTATTTACATAAACCATGACATAAAGGGGATAAAAAACCACACCCCTCTTCCAACTGAACACACTAGGCCTTACTTCTGAGAAAACACACACAGGATCAAGCCATACATTATTTCGTTATAATTTCATATAGCATCACCAGTACACATGGCACTTCATAGGGTCTTGCTATTTACTGTTTTACTCTGTACAGCACCATGTACATTGATGGTGCTATATAAATAAATAATTAAATAATAAAATAATAATTACCAGACTCTTTTGTGTATAGTGGTGGCGGGGAACTTGTATAGACAAGAAACTGCCGAGTTAGAATTCATCAGCAGGTTTAATTCTATCATCAGAGGCTTGAATTAGGATAATAGATTTTTATCACACTCTATGGCTGAGTTCCGACGACACCCCAATCAACGGTTGTTTCCCATTGTGTTACTATTACTCCTCCCCACCAACTCAGCCTATATGTTAATTAACTTGCCTAGTACCAAGATGATATCAGCAACAGCTGCACTGTAAATTACCACCATCAGTACTTTCTGCATTGAACTTCCTTCTGACCTCACCGTTTACCATTCCCGCCCCTGCCCCGTACCTACTTTATAAAAAACGTGAAACTCTGTAGTACTGCACGCATCTGATGAAGTGGGCTTGAAAACTAACGCTAGAATAAATGTGATACTACAAGACTTTGTTTTGCTGCAATAAGCTAAGCAACAAGGCTGCCTTCTAGAATGTGCAGAAGACAACAAGACTGCCAGCCAAACCAAAGCACACGGTCATGGCGGCCCATTCATTTCTATGGCTAGGGCATCAATCAAAAGGCAGAATCCAACACTGCCCTCCTCTCGTAGAAATCCCGCTCCAAATTCCGGGCTGGGGGAAGAGCCTTTTCCTAAGCCCTTTGCCTCCTCCCCTCCCGCCGCTACTCCCACTTCCTGTTCTGGCCGAACTACAACTCCCAGAGGCCTTTGGGCTGTCGCTCTGGGTCTGAAAGTGAAAACAAACTTTCGGGCAGCCCGTTTCAGTGGAAACGCCGCATGTTTTGTTTCTCTTGTTTCCGTTCTCGGAGCTCAGTGATGTGCGGAAAGAGCGATCGGGAGCCTCCTCAGGCCGGGAACGGGCGCTGGTGCTCCCTGGCTCTGCGGCAGGTTTGAAGGAGCCGGGAGACTCCGGCGGGGAAGGCCGAGCAGAGAAGCGCCCAGCGCCCACAGTTCAGGCTGTGGAAGGGCCGCCGCCTCCGCCTCGCTCTCGCGCGCGCACGAGCCCCACATGCGACCTGCAAATGTGAGTCCTGCCCCTCCCGCCCCGGCTCCCGCCCCTGGGCAGCCCGCCCTAGTGGTTGGCTGTGGATGCATTTCCTTTTTCTTTTCCCCCATGTGGGGATAGGTGGGGAGAGAAGCGACTTCTCTACATCCCCTTGAGCAATACATAAACATGGAGGCGGCTGCTGGGAAGCCAGGCGGCGAGGACGACGACGAGGTGGTGATGATGGTGGAGCCGCCGCCGCCGCCGCCGCAGCAGCGGCAGAGCCCCGCCGGCAACGGCGTGGGGGCTCCCGCCGACTCGGCCATGGACAGCTACTTGCGCTCTCAGGGACTGTACCGCAAGCGGGTGGCGAAGGACGGCTCGTGCCTCTTCCGTGCCGTGGCGGAGCAGGTAACGACGTGCAGGTTTCCTTCAGCAGGGCTTGCTCACGGGGCGGCTCAGGCGGGGCAGCTGCTGTAAAATGGAGCTGAGGGTGAGCGAGGTGGGAATGAGGAGGATGCGGGTGTCATTTGCTCCAGGCCCGGCTCCCTTTCGCCTAAACCTCCCATTGGAACCGAAGGAGGACTTTGACCTGTTGGTGCATGTTGCCTGCGTGACTTGTGGCGGACGAGAAAACTGGGGGAGACTAGTTCGGAAGTTTTGCCGTCGCATTTTCCAGGACAAGAAACGGAGAGCGGTTAGGGTGTAGCCGCCTCAGTCATGAAAGAAACCGGTCTGGGAAAGGCGGTCGGGGGTGGAAACGAATTCTCCAGCCTTTCCTCATTTGCGCGCCTTCAGTGAACTTGCGTCGTTAGAGAGAGGGAGAGAGATCCGCTCGTCGCTTTTTCTTAGTTTCGAGGGGAGCGGATCTTTCCCCTCTCCTCCACTTGGTCGTCTTGCTCTTAAATCCAACCACCACTTCTTGTTTGCACCTCCCACTTCTGTTACCTTATCTCCTGCTTGATATGCTGCTCATTAGTCTGCCTGCAAAGGAAAGGACAGCGGACTCTTATTTATTGGACTATATAATTTTCCCTTACTCCTGTCCCTCCATACTAGTATAATATAAATTGTGGAATGGGGAAAAGCTTTTGGTTCTGTGTATTACTAAAATACAAAGCGCTTTGACGCAGATCTGCCAGGTTGTCTTTATTTCTTTTTTCCTTGTTTCTTTGGCTCAGCGGACTTGTGGAGCATTTGTGTTCAAGCTGGAATTTAACGTTCAGCCTGGAGGAAGTGCAAAAAGTTGCCCGGCCTATGAAGTAAATAAATGCCCCGAGGGCTGCTTTAAATTAGGCTAGCTTCCTGTAGCTATAATGACTCAGCACCTTTTGGAAAACTTTAGCTATTCTTTCTGTGCTTCTACTTTTAGGGGCAATTGCTGGGGGTGAGGAAGCAATATTGGATTCTCTTTATCAAATGGATTCTTGGTGTTCAGAAGTGAATCATCAGTTCTGAGAACTGGTTTGTCATAGTGGTTAAAAAACTCATTAAGGGCTAAGACAAGCTATATTCTCTCTGCAGCCCCCCCCCCCCCAGTTCATTAGCAATACCGACCCAATTTACAGGGTTCTTACAATTACGATAGGCTAATGTGTAGAGTGATTTGGACACTTCAAAGCACTACATAAATGTTTATTTGGGCCAGTCGACTCTGCCTAACCTACCTCACAAGATGGTTGTGAGGATAAAATGGAGAGAGGAAGGATCATGGACGTCGCCTTGGGCTCCTGTGAGGAAAAGATGGGGTATAAATCTTAACCACTAAACAAATAAATCAGATACCTCAACATAAAGGTAGTCCTATAAATAATAGCGTACAAATATGGCCATACATTTTTGTGACTTGTTGCATGGAGTGATATCAGGTTTAGAATTACTGCCTAGATTTTTGAGCTCGTCCTTGGATGTGCCTTTAGCTTCATTAGAACTGCATGCCAATTCCTTGAGCTAGTCTATGATTCAAGTCTGGTCTCCACAGAGGTGGTATTATGAGGTGGTTGAATTTACAGTACCCTTTGAGACTGTGGGTAAGAGGTTTTTGAATGCTCCACTCAAGTACAAAGCATCACCCAACTTTTTAAGTAGAAAACCAGCACTTCACAGTACAGGCTGGGTTGGGTTTGGTTCAGTCCTTTCACTTGGAAGTATGGTTTTATAAAAAAACCAAAATAAAATGCAGAGTAGCTTGCAAAAAATAGCATTACTTCCATTTCAATTGGTAGGGTCTATTCTCCCACCTCAATCATCTGCATGTTTAAACCAGGCCTCAGTCTTTGGGTTATATTTGCCCAGATTTAAATTTGCCTTTACCACTAAGATGACAATTTTGATTCTTAGATTTTAAGTTTGTATCTAAATATATGTATGTTCAGAATTCAGTAATGTGTTGTTAATTCATTTGTAGCTTTCATAATTTTTCAGTCAGCTCATCAAAACCCATTTTTTTAATAACTCCTCCAGGTTTTCCACTCTCAATCTCAGCATCTTGACATTCGGATGGCCTGTATAAACTACCTGCGGAAAAACAGAGAGCAGTTTGAAGCGGTAAATAAGCACTCTTTTATTGTGGTTGGCCTGCAGAGGCCAATTGTGGTTTTGCTTTGCACCTATGAATGACCCTTTTTTGGGAGTGGGGGTGCATCTACTCTCCTTCCATTACACTCTGGCTAGGGACTAAGTTAATTTGCTTTGATCACCTGGAAATCTCCATGTACTATATCCTGTGATGGGATATAAATGTTCTAAATAAACAAATAACCAACAACAACAAAAAAGATCACCAGACTGGAACAGTTTTATTCCTCTAACATTTGGGAGAGAAAATGGGCCCTGACTTATCAGGTACTTGGAGTTTCCATAAAGAAGTCAGCAGCAGAAAGTGCAACAGTGGTGCATATACCTGTGAGCCCTAATATACCACCCATTATCTTGGCTCCTTTGGAGCTATTTTTCGTAATCTGTTCCCACAGTCCTCTGCTGCTCTCTCCCTTCTTGGTTTAGGTATGGCTTTGGTAGTATTCTGGGTGTAGATGTGGCTTTCACAGGTATTGTGTCTGAGACAACTTGAAAAAAAAGCCTATGGTACTCTTAGAGTAGGTGCCTGGATCCCATAAGCAAGTAGAGATTGCAATGTGTAGCCAGGAGCATGCCAGGAGCTACAGATGTGATTTCCACAGGCTTGGCAGTACATTTCAATTTGGGGTGGGATATTCCCACATTTCACATTACAGCCTCCATCAGGATGTGCTAAGATGGAGTGTGTTGTATGCATGGGAGAAGAAGGCTGTCTGTGTATGTGCTCAGCTGTGTGTAGACATTAAGCTCTTGACCCATTGCTGTATGGAGATGGCTCCATCCAGGGCCACCACAGAGCCACCCCGGGGCTTTCCCCATGTATAGACAGCCCCATCAGTACTGTTAAAGCCATATTCTGTGTGATGAGAGAGGAGGGGGAAGTGTGTGGACTATTTTCTAACCATGACGGCATCAAATGAAACAATTGTGAAGTTTGATCAAAGAAGGGAAGAAGTTGTTGAAGACTCACTTTTATATACGGTGCCAAGGTGCAGCTCTCGCACCTGTCTTCAGTGCCACCATATAAACTGCCTTGCCATTTCTCTTGCTATTGAGTAAATAAAAGTTAAAACTGCTAAATCACCACACTGCTAATTTTTTTTAATGTTTTAAAGTTTATAGAGGGACCATTTGAAGAATATTTGAAGGGTCTGGAAAATCCACAGGTATGTATTACTGGATTATGAGTGTCATTTTTTAAAAAACATAATGTTAAGCCAAGCCTGTAGGATTTATCTAATTACCCTAAAGTTTAAACCTGAAATATGAATAAACATTTTTTTATGTATGGCTTGCTGTCACATATGAGCTGCTCTCAAAATTGGGTGCAAAGGGGCCGAAACGATACCCGCTATTTCAAGTCTTGCAGGTGGGGGTCACTTTTTTGAGTTGCACAGAACTTGTAAGGCCCTGCAAGCCAAAATTTGGGAATTGTTTTTTCCTCTCCTCTGCTAGCTATAACAACTTGCAGGAAAACTAAAACGAAGTCCAAGCTTCAACTGGTACTCAAAGGTAATAATTTATTGTCGAGTGTGCCAAAGGCATTGTTAGGACAAAGGGGTCTTCGTGTATCTTTCTCTATCCTTAAGGGTAAAATGGCCTACTCAGTGAGCGAGTTGCCTCAGCTGGTGATGTAGAGTAAATGAATATGCATTGGGCAATTTACTTGTAATAATTTATTACCTGGAATCTTTATTTTTGGCTGCCCTTCCTGGCCAAGCCAAAATTGGAGTTGTCCGCTCCCCTCCCCACTCTTTTCCTGACAGCATCTCCCCGCCACCCGCCCAAGAGAGCATGCCGGCTTGGACATGGCTGCTTGAAGGCACTGCAAGTGCCTTTGCACAGCACTATCCCAAAACCGTCCCCCTGCCCTTTTCCAAAGGATGGGCTGGCAGTTGGATTAGGCCACATCTGCTGGATGGTTCATCCAGGCACCTTCCAGGGGTGATACCAACACTCAAACCACCCACCATGTCTTTGAGGATGTGTTTTCTGGGGGTTTTCCCCAGCGTAACCCTCTAGGCACCTGATCCTTGCAACTTTCAAACAGACCGCAGCTATTCGCCCAAACTCAGGGCTAGATGGGGGCGCAGGTAGGATTACCACAAATTGTTGTAAACCACCCAGAGAGCTTTGGCTATTGGCTTTTGACCACCTCTGCAGCTTTAGAGCTAGGAGGGTGGTTGACTGCTTGTCACGCTTGCGAGAGAGTGACAAACCGAATTCTTGAAGCCTGATCATGACCTCTTGAGCACGAGTTCGTGGCTTTTCCTTTTCCTTGCCCTCCATGGCTGCAAGTTCTGTTTTTCTGGCTCTTCTGGGAAGGCAGTGCAACAGAGCTGGAGCGGACGATGCCATTTCCCTCATTGAAATACTGTCTTTGAAATTGCTGCTGATAGAAGATAATGAATCGATGCCAGGCTAAAAGACGCCATTCCTGCAGCGAGCATGCTGTTTGCTGCTGCTGCTGCTGCTGCCGCCTTTTTCCACTGTCTGTGAGTTGTTTTGGCTCACTGGGGGAGGATATGGAATGTGGTTGAACTCCGCCCCCCCAAAGCCAATTTGGCCTATTACACTGTTGAGACAAGGCATAGAATCATGGAGTTGGAAGGGGCCTAAAAGGCCATCTAGTCCAATCCCCTCCTCAATGCAGGAAATCCTCAGGCTTTCAACACCTTCTGCTCCTGAGCAGCAAGACCTATTCTGGAGTTTCCGTCATGGCTTTATCGTATTATTGGTTCTTGCAAGCAAAGAGCCGTTCTCGGTGGTCCAATTGCTTAATGTACAACTCAACCAGTTCTTGTATGCACAATTGGACTCATACAGGGCTATGTAAAGGAGGGAAGGGTTGGGGGGCCATGGGAGGGATTTCTGCATACGAGGACAGAGCATGCAGGAAAGGAAGGATCCAGTGGGGTGCTGGATTGGGGCCCAAGTTTTTTATTAACCTCTGTATTTCAGGGAGGATGACACTTCTGTGTGGAAAAATAGGGGAAATCTAATTAAAATGGGTTAAAATGGCATTAAAACTTTTCATTGAACTACTGAAAGCAATTCTAGTTAACAGCAATGACTCCTCATTAACTGAAGTATGATATGGCAAAGATATTGTTTGTTTGTTGCCAGTGATTTAATGGGAGTCGGTGAGCAACATCCAGGCATCCCAGTTGATTAGAGGAAAGGGGTTTTTGGTGGTTTGCTTTCTGACTTGACCTAAATATATTCTTAGTGTTCGATTTTTCACTGCAGTGACTTTCCCCCCCTCTTTGATACAGGAATGGGTTGGACAAGTGGAAATAAGTGCCCTTTCACTTATGTACAAGTAAGAAATATCTCAATATATTTCCCTTGATAAGATTCAAAACTACGTTTTAGTCTACATGAAGTGTGAGTTTGAATTTGCTAGGAAAATACGACACACAAATAGACAGTTTTCATTTGCACTGGATGGAGTGTTGTCATTCAGGGGCCAACAAGAAAACAGTTGCTTTGAGGGATAATCTTCAATCTTAAATACACTTACTAGTGGGAGAATAATTTATTTCAGCAAACTTTCTTCCAAGTATGGGCTAGCTATAGAATGTTTCTCTATTAGCCAGTCAAAGAAAACTGTCTGTTTTCAGTGTCTATTCTTTTGGCAGTTTGACATGAGTGACATTCATTTGCTGTGTTGCCATAGTAATATAAATAGTCACAATGAAATCGTTTATAGATCAGTCCTATATATGCCTACTCAGAAGTAAGTTCCATTGAGTTTAGTGTGTCTTACTCCCCAGAACTGGGTATGGCATTGCAACCTTATTTATTATCTGAACTCTGGAGCCAGGACTCAGATTTAAGGCAGTAGTTTTAAGTATATGTTGTTCCTTGAATAAATAAATAAAGGGGACCAGATTTTTTAGTTGATAAAGCAGAGTCAACTTAAAAAACCCTCCAGTGCACATATGTGATTGGTTCTTGTGTATTCTTTTTGGGAAATGTTGCAAAAGGTGGGAGAACAGAGAATGCATTATGCAGATGAAGATAAGTTTATGGGATTTATGGGATTTCTTATGTTGGGGCAGTTGTACTGAAAATATTGGTCTGGAAGGGAAGGGACAGACAAATAGTTGTGGGTCAAGGGAGGTTAAGGGGTGCAGTTGTGGTTAGAAGCCGTTGCCGGTTTCTGCTGCTTGGCATAAGCTTCTGTTGGAATTGTGCAGGGATCTGGTGGTTGTTGTCGTGGTGTTCTAGTTTTAGCAATCAAAATACATGTACTGGGATGAAGAATCCACAAGCCATTGTTGTACACTGCCTTGATGACTTTTTAGCAGATAAGGTGGTATATACATTTTAATGTTCAATCAATGATAAACTGTCTTTCTTGTGCTGCTACACACACCTGAACAGTTTAAACAGATAGTTGTACACTTTTCTGCCAAGCTCCATTTATACTGTTCTTATTAATTATCCCTTTTATTTTAAAGCCTGTATTTTATCATGTCCCTCTCCACCCCTTATATCTCCTTCTAGAAAAGATTTTATAATATATCAGGAACCAAATTCCACTCCTTCGCATGTCACTGAAAATGGCTTTCCTGACAAGGTAAGACACACGCTAATAGAAGTGAACATGCAACTGACATGAACGCAAATAGGGATGAGGCTTTGGCACAGGAAGCTGCCTTATACAGAGTTTGACCCTTGGTCCATCTAGGCCAGTATTGTCGACACTGACTGACAGCGGCTCCCCAGGATTTCAGAAAGTAGTTCTACCTGCCCCATCTGGGGATGCTGGGGATCAAACCTGGGACCTTCTGCATGCCAGCTATGGGCGCTGTCACTGAGCCATGGCCATTCCACTAACAGAGTTGGTGTAGGACGTTCTACCATTCACCCACAGTGCCTGCATAATGTCACACTAGGGCTGCATACCAAAATCACTTGCAGTCTGTGCCCAGGGTACCGAGGGCAATTCTTAGCTTACGTACAGCTAATTTTGTAAACCTCCCAGAGAGCTTTGGCTATTGGGTGGTATAGAAATGCAATAAATAAATACAGCTGCATGCCATTCAGAAGATGAATCCCAGCATCCTCTGGGACTCATCCTCTGGATTTTGCAAGGGATCTTGGAATGTACTAGCTACACTACTACTTGGATGCCCCTAAAAATATTGCAGCTCTGAGTAACAGCTTCCATAGTTTATACCAGTGCTAGCTTTTGTGTGCGTGGGTTTGTGTTTTAAAAGTAAGGTGGTGGGTTCAAAAGAAAGGCCTCCCCCAAAGATCTTAAGAACCAGACAGGCTCATATGGGAGAAGGTTTATTTTCAGGTAGCCTGGTCCCAAGCAATATAACAGTAAAGCTGTTATAACAAGGGAGTCGTTTGCTTCTGTAACCAGGCCCAATCAGCAGTCTGAACTGCTCAAGTTACTGTACAGTTACTCTGTGTTGCAATACTCCAAATGGGATGTAACTTAGGCATGTGTGACTGTGGCCAGATAAGGCATCTCTAGGAACAGTCACATTTGGCACGCTAGCCTTAGCCATGGAAACACAATTCTGGCCACTGCCAAATCCAGGACATCCAAGTTCAGGGCCAAGTCCCAAGAATACACCCAAACTGTGAGCATGAAACTTCAGGGTGGTGGTGGTGGTGGTTAAAACCCCATCCAGCACAAATTTAGTCCCTGTTCCCTAATTTGCCTTTTGACTGACCAAGAACACCTCTCATCTGGATTAAGCTTCAACCAGATGGTTACCCACGAACACAGTTCATGGAGAAAAATCAAATCTAATGAAAGGTTTAACTTAATTAACAGTATTTATTGAAACATTCAAAGTGTTACACCTTTTTACCTTTACAAAATTTCCTTAAATACAGTGTTTTTGGTGTAAACTTCAGGGTGGACACTCTTTGTTCTGGTCCATCGACAACTTGAATCTTGAGGTTTGCCAATGAACATACACAACTCACGGCAATGTGGCCATGACAGAAGACAGGTGTAGGCAGATAGATGCCAACTATAGATGCTGTCTCTGAATTGTTTACAGGCCGTATGTTACTGGAATATCATTGTGTTTTGGCCTGCACCTGTGTTTATAAAGGTGTGCAGAGATTATTTTTGTGTTCATATTTCAGTTTGTTCCAATTTGCAATTAATTATGTTTCTTTAATTATGCTTGACATTTTTGATACTAAATAAAATTTCTTAGTACATTGTTATAGAGGACAGCCTAATACTTAAATAAAAAGCTTTATGGACATAAATATACTCCCCACTTTAAATTATAGTGAAACCCATTGTTATTCCTGCAATCTGTGTGTCAAAAGTTTTCCAGTGAAGTGTGTTTCATGAGAAGGCGGCAGGAAGGCAGTCAAAAAGGGACAACCAACTAACTCCTGACTTTGAATTATATGTATGTGTATATATGCTCTCATCCAGTCCATTACCAATATCTGACATTGATTTAGAACTAGAAGAGCTTCCTTGGATTTAGGTGGAAAGGAGAGATAGAGTTTATCAGCATACTGGTGCCACCAAAACCCAAAATTATGTACAATCTCTCCCAGCAGTCTCATGTATATGTTAAATAGCATGGGGGATAAGATGCAACCCTGAGGGATACCACAGACTAGCAGTCATGGTGTTGATCAGGAATCCCCCAGCACCATCTGCTGAAATCGTCCCTCCAAATAGGACTAAAGCCACTCTAAAACAGTGCCTGCCAGTCCTACCTCAGACAGACTCTTTAGTAGAATACCGTTGTTGATGGTATCAAAAGCTGCCCAAAAGTCCAGCAGAACTAACAAGGACATATTCCCCCTGTCCAGTTCCTGACTTAGGTTGTCCACCAAGGTGACCAAAGCAATCGCTGTCCCATCACCAGGCCTGAAGCCAGATTGAAATAGATCTAGCTAATCTGCCTCATCCAGAAACCCCTGGAGCCAAGAAGCCACCACACATACTCCAGCACCTTGGCCAAGAATGGAATATTGGAGGCCAGCTAGAAATTATCCAATCCAGTGGAGTTCAGGGAGGTCTTACTACTGCCTTAGACTAACATTAGATACAACCCATTGGTGTTTTGGTTCTTTTTGGTCAACTTGTAGATATTTTTAATGGGTATTTTTGGGTATTAATGGGTATTTTTAAGTTGTCTTCTCCTCTTCCTTCTAGGTACTGCTGTGTTTTTCAAATGGCAGCCATTATGATATTGTTTATCCTATAAAATATACACTTAATGCTGCTCTTTGCCAGTGTAAGTACTAATGTGATGAATTGGTCTTGAAGTGTGTGTGTGTGTGTGTGGAGGGGTGGGGAGTGGGAGAGGAGCAGGGTAGAATCTCTCACCCATCTGAAGCTCCATGTTGTTGCTGCTGCTGCTGCTTTGGGTGCTGTGGTTTCCGCTGCCAAAAAGGGGCGCCTCCTCTGTACAGGGGGAGAAGTTTACAGCCTTTTGCAAAAACCAGTTAAGCGTGTCGCAGTACTACTTTAGCCACTTTGGCTGTCCTGTTGGTGTATATGTATGGAGTGCATGCTTGAAGTAAAGTTCCCTTATTTGAGTTCTCTATCCTAAATTTTAGGACTTGGGATAGGCGAAATGAGGGGTGGGCTACTTGTGCTCCTACAGATGGTTTGGCCTACATCTTCCATCACCTCTAGTCAGAAAAGCCAGTGTTGAGGAATGATAGGAATTGCAGGCCAAAACATCCGGAGGAAACACCAAGAGGAGAAAGGCACAAATGTGTCGCAAAACAAAAATAACTTGTTTTGAAATTCTCCCCTGTTCGTTTTGGAAAGAATACATCTTCAGATGTATCAGTCCTTCTAGTGTTTCTTTCGTTTTGAAATGCTCTGGAGACCCTCCAGAACGGTGAAGATCTGGTGCAAGGTACTGCAGCAGGAAAGGGAAATTGGTGGAACTCGGAGGGGGCCCCTCCAAAGCAATGCTTTCTGTGAGCAGGTTCAGAGCCATTATTTGACTCTCTGGATCGTGACCTGGCAAGCCTGTCCTGAATCTATTGTTGAGTAACTTTTGCCTGCTTGGGAACTGAAAGTCTTTAAGATATGCTGAATTTTCCCATGGGTGGTGAAATGTTCACATGTCTTCTAAAGTATAGTTAAACTATGGAATTTGCTTCAACAAGATGTAGTGATGGCCACCAAATTGAATGGCTTTAAAAGTGGGGTTGGATAAATTCCTGCAGGAATAGGCTATCACTGGCTACTAGTCTTGATGGCTATGTGCTACCTCCAGTAACTGGAGCAGTAAGCCTTTATACACCAGTTGCTGGGGAACATGGGTAGGAGGGTGCTGCTGCACTCATGTTATGCTTGTGGGTTCCTGGTCCACAGCTTGGCCACTGTGTGAACGGAGTGCTGGACAAGATGGACCCTTGGTCTGATCCAGTACAGCTCTTCTTATGTTCTTATGTATTCAAAGATCACTGCTGCCTACTAATGCCAAAACTTATACCAATATGGTCCTTGATACTGTATCGGCATTCCATGCTGGGTATAGTTCAGAAATGCTGGGAATAGTAGTCCAAAACTTCTGGAGGGCACCAGGTTGGGGAATGCTGTCATACTGCATTATGTTCAGGCAAAAATACGCAGACGGTTCCGGCTCTTTAGCTCTCCTACAAAGCTGTCCTTGGTGTCCATCTCTCTGGCGCGGTCATTGAACTTGTAGAAAATAATCTCATTTATGGCACACGTAACAATACAATGACTGAACCCTTTGTGATGACTTCCTTTTTGTTTTGTTGCCCTGACTAGCTATTCTCTATGAATGGCTGTATGAGAAAGTGCTTGATGTCAACGTGAGTCAAATCATAGAAGAACTTACCCCTCCAGATGTGACTAAGGATGGCAATGGGGAGAGTGAAGCCTCTGACTCAGAGGATGAAGGCACAGAGTAAGCTTGCTGATCTGAAGTTAAAATGCACAGAGCACGTCACAGTTACCTACAGTTGTAAAAAGAATAATGTGGGGAGAAGTGAAACTGTGAGGAAATGAAGTTCCCTTGAGGCTGTATGCCAGGGATAGACACATTGTGGGGGCTGTGGGCACACTTGCCAATTTGAGAAACTGTCTTGGGCACCAGCTCAAAATGGCTGCCATGGGAGGTGTAGCAAAGGTGAAGCGTTACAACTTGGTGTCAAAACAAAGGCCTTGCTCAATTTTGAAATGTTTCTATGCCCTTTTTTTCCACAGAAGTGAAACAGCCACACTAAGTTATACAAATGGATTGAAGCCCCGTGTGGGCGAGAAGGTATTGTACTTGGATATTAAACTTGCTATGTTCTTGCAACTAACTGTGAAGTCCTGTGCTACTATGCTAATGTAGTTCATTTCCAATGGGGATGTTGAGTAGGTATTAGATTGTGGGTTAAACTCGTTTATGAAACGCTAGAGTCTGCTGCCTGATGGTGAAAGCTGGAGAAAGTTTGTTGCACTTGCATTCCATAATGGGATGCAAGTCCATAGTTAAGACTGCAGTCCTAAATGGCCTTACTATGGAATAGGCATCATTGACCGAAGTGGGACTTACTTTTCAGTAAACACATCTAATAGGACGGTGCTGCAGTTCACACTGATTTTTGGTGGAATGCAAGTTTTTCTGATAGTGCTCTTTGTTTGTTTTGAGAAAAAAATAGCTTGCTTCATTAGCCAAAGTATTAAATGTGGTCACAAAAGGGATAGAAAATATTCTGGTTGCTAAGGAGTGACTCATTGTTTGTGTGCTATGCTGTTGGTAAGTTTTGCTCTACATGCTGAAAAGATCAGAGACAGATCAGAGATTACTTTTTCATTATGTTGTTTAGGATTTTTGGTATGTGTATATGTGTAGGTGCTCTTAATTTTTTTTACGTGGCTAATGTGAATTTGTAAATATTGGAAATAATACTTGCATATGCTCCTAATCTATTTCAGATATAATTTCATATCCATGCAATTTTTTCACTTTTTGACTTTTATTTTTAAAAATTTTTATTTGTTTATTTTACACAACAGCTTCACAAACATGGAAAATCCAACCCTATTACCTTGCCTAAAAATGTTCTCAGGTCACTCAATCCATCAGTTTACCAAAACATTGAATATGATGTCTGGCAGCAATCAAAGCGAGGTAAGGTCCAGCATTTGAGTGTAGTACCCCAAGGTAGGGGCACAGACAAGGGTTGTTCTATGGTGACGTAATGGTATCATATAACATGTTCTTCTTTATGTGTTTGCAGATCAGCAAAAACGGGATTTTTCTATTGCTGCTGGCATGCAATATTCAGTTGGAGATAAATGTCAAGTAGGTGGCACTGAACTTAAGTAACTCCACTTGCTGCACTTTCGTTCTTCAATCTTGCAGCTACAGTCTTTCCCTTAAGGTTGCTTCTTTTTCCTGACAGACGCTTTGTGGCTTTAAGAGCAAGCCTGCAAGGCAGAAATCCGTCAGGGCAGTTTTTATTTTCTGCCATGAAGATGCAGTGATGAGAGACGCTGCTGAAATTAAAATCACAAAGCCTCTCTAGGATATCAAGGTGGCAGTCCCACTTCCGTTTCCTTTCCCTCCTTTTGGCACTCTTTCATGCTCCACTTCATTCACTTGTTCAGTATCTTGGTTGTCTGGGCCTACCAAGCTAACATTCTGTTGTCTGGCCCAACCTAGCTGACGTTCCAAATCCTCCAAGCCACAGGTAGGCTAACCTTTGGGCCTGTGGGCACATCTGGGAATTTGAGAAACTGTCTTAGGGACAGCCATAAAATGGCTGTCATGGGTGGGCGTGTCTAGTCACCAAAAACAAGTAATCTGCCCAAATGCATTCATGAGAAGCTAGTGCAAAGCTCATGCCCCATGGGGGTTAGTCTGTGAGGATTACTTATTTTTATTCTCTTTATTGCATTAATATATTGCCTTTCCTGCAAGGAACTCAAGGTGGTCTGGATGTTTCTTCTTTCCCATGTCCTTATACTTGCAACAACCCTATGGAGTAATTTAGACTGAGAAATAGTGACTGGACCAAGGTTACCCAGCGGGCATCATGGGTTGAGTGGGGTATTACCTGGCAGTAGCCATTCCATCTGGCTGTAGCAGGGAGATGGGAAGTAGGGCCCTTCTGTTAGTGCTGAGAGAGCAGCTCCATAAGGCTTCTCCTCTCCCTGAACGGTGTTTCCATCCCAGCTGCTCGTTTCTAAGAACTTCATATGTTCAAAACTGGTGCCTGTGTTTGCTAGTTTTCCTCTTCCCTCCTCATCACTTTTTCCTTTGGTGTGTCTTTTTTATTGTAATCTGAGGGAATGGACAGTCTTTTTATTGATCTGTAAGCTACTCTGGGAGCCTTTTCAAGCTGGAGAATGGTGAAAAATGCTTCAAATGACTAAATACAACATAAACATTAGCCTTTGGAATGCTATAGGATGATGTCTTTTGTTGCTGAGTAGAAACCTTTTTGAGATGATTGTGTGTGTGTGTGTGTGTGTGTGTGTGTGTATATATATATATGTATATATATATTACATAAACATTCTGGTTATATTTTTTGTACCCTGACCTCTACGTTTCTGTGTCTATTTCTTATGAATAAAAGAGAGGAATTATCTGTAACTGACAGAAAATAAACACCCAGATGTTCTTTGTTAGCAACTCATTTGTGCTAACAAGTCTTTCAGGCATCTATAAAAACATGCCCCCTCTCTCGACCCATAGATGCATTGCTTCCGTTGATGTATTACACATGAGAAGGTTGAGCTGCAGAAGTTGCTCACTTTGGGGGTGCGTTTGTCATGTTTTTGCCAGTTTTTAAAGCTTTATCCAATAAGTTTGGGCTCCAGCGGCCTTCCCCCAGTTTTGGCACCCTTCAGATATGTTACATTACATTCCAGCCAGCATGGGATGATAGGAGTGGTAGTCCCAAGACACCTGCAGTGCACCAGAGTCAGGAATGGGTAGGCTCTGGTAATGCTGGTTCTGTCCCCTTAAATATATTCCTTGCCACATCGATGATACTTTTTGTATCTTGCAGCACCACTGGGCATTTTTAAGCAAAGGAGTTTGTCTTTGATGTGGTTTTGAATATGAAAAACGCCAGACAAAATGCCCACCAAATGGTGGGCATGTGTACGAAACAACTGTGCTGGTTGTTCCTTGGCTCTGTCTGTCTGCTTTTAGCTTCTGGGCTAGTTAAGCCTTTGTCCCATTTCCTTATTGTGAATGGGCACGAAGGATAGAAGTAGGTCTGAGATGATGGTGGGAAATGGGGTGAGGCTGCTGATGTGAAAAGACCCTGATGGATTCCGAATGCATTGGAAAAGCATGGTGTTATTCTGCTTTTCCAATACATTCGGATCTCCCCAGATGTAGTCTATTGCTTTCTTCCCAGCTTTCCGAAGTAATTCTCTTACTTCTACTGGCAAAGGGGGGGACATGGAAGGGCATGTGAGACGGTATTAAACGAGAGCTCCCTTTTCCAATTTACTTTAGTCTTTGTTTCTCCATAGGTCCGTTTAGACCACAATGGAAGGTTTTACAATGCTCACATCCAAGAAGTTCAGTCTGCAAATGGGCCGGTGGTGGTCTTCGTGGAAGAACTTGGTGCCAAGTAAGTCAAAACACTAGAAGAAATTTCCCTACAGTAAGACTTGTTTGACAGTGGGACAGTTTGCCCTGGAATGTGGTGGGCTCTCGGACGTATTTAAGCAGAGGCTGGATTGCCATCTGTCAGGTGTCCACCTGCATTGTGGTGGACTGGACTATATGACCTGCACTGGCCCTTCCAACTCTATGAATGAATGTTCAAATACACATTTTGCCACACAAATGGGAGTTAGGGAGATGTCATTTTCTGGTTTGTCAAATCTTGTTTAGCCAGTGACTTAGTGTAAAAAGTACAACAAAAACTTGTAGTTGTTGACACGTTCTTCTGCACTAGACTCCTTTGAATTGGATTCTCCTAAAGCTGCAGGCTTTGAGTCTTGCCTGAGTGCCATCAAAAAACGCTCAGGCAATGCTGCACTTGAGCCCTGAGTTGTATTTATATTTTCTTCCTGAAGAAGGTCTTGGAAGTGAGCCGAGTGCTGTAGTGGTATGTCAACTATGCCTGCATGTGTGGGCGTGTCAGGCAATCTGTAAGTAGGAATGCACGAGAGAGTAACATTCGCAATTATGTCTGGCCAAAAAATATTTTATATTCAAATTCTCAGTGGCTGCTCCAAGGCTCTGGAACTCCCTTCCCAGGGAGGCTAGACTGCCGCCCTCTTCGTTATGTTTTCGGAGGCAGGCAAAAACTTCTTTGTTCCTGCAGGCCTTTCGGAATACTCTGGACCTGTGTTAATGCATTGGATTTTATATTGTTTGCCTTTTAACTTTTTAAAAATGTTTTTAATATTATAGTTGGTTTAATTCTATTTTAACTTTAGTGTATTTCTATTTATGTTTTAATCGTATGTGTTTTAATTTTGTATACCCACCTTGAGCCCCAGTATTGGGAAAAGAGTGGGATATAAGTAAATAAATAGATGATGATGATAATTCTAACAAATTATGGGCCATATTGCTATTCCTGGAGGAGAAGGCTATCTATGGCTACTAGCTTTGATGGCTATGTGCTACCTCCAGTATCAGAGGCAGTATACCTATATACACCAGTTGCTGGGGAACATGGGTGGGAGGGTGCTGTTGCACTCGTGTCCTGCTTTGTTGGTCCCTGGCTGACGGCTGGTTGGCCACTGTGTGAACAGAGTGCTGGACTAGATGGACGCTCGGTCTGATCCAGCACGGTACTTCTTATGTTCTTCTATCCAGTGGTGGCTTTATCTTAGAGGAAAATGCTTCCTCCCATGCAAATTGGAGCACCTGAGTTTCAATGATACCTGTACAGTAGACCACTGCACCATATCCCATTCTGTTCTTAGTTGTTCCTAAGGGTTCTTCTAACCCTTAGGAACACCTTTTAAGGGTGTTGGGGGGCTAAGATGGCTAGTGAAAATGGGGTGCTCCGGCCTTCACATGTGAAAGTGCTCTCTACACTGAGGGAAAGCTGCCATTCTATGCAACCCTATGATAGAAATGAACCGTTACGTTTGAAAGAAGTGTCGTGGCGACCACTTAGATTAGCGAAAGAGTTTGCCTCTTGCCTGTCTGAAAGAAATGTGAGGACTGCTCTAAATGCCCCAGAGCTGAATATAGGCTGGAGTTGGGACATGCTAGTCCTGGGGTGACAGGTGCCTGCAAAGGACTTTGGAGGCAGGGTGAAAGAGCAGCTGCTGAGCCTCTCTTTATGTTTTGGCTCCTAGGCTTGAGTTCCTCTTAAAAGTCCGGCCACTCTATGCTGATAGGACTCCTTGTTGGATATCTGAACTCCCTTGGTTGGATCCAGTGGAAGAGGCAATATTTGTCCTTTTCCCCTCCCCCCTGCCGTCCTAAGCGTCACCGCCTGTGTTCTGGCGCCCCCCTTCCCCTGCAATCCTCTGGAGCAGTATTGGGGAGGGAGGAGCTGCAGGTGGAAGGGGGAATTGTTGAATATCGCTCCTCCCCCCCTTTTCCCCAGTGGGATAGTTCTATGGGCTCAGCTTCCACCACAGGTAGCTGGAATGAATCCCTTGTGTAAGATACTGAGCAGCTCGTTGCGCTCATGATTATGAGACAGACTGCAGACCAGCTGTGTGTTCTTAAAACTAGCTATCTGGAAATGATCTTGACAGCCCCTTAGTTTCTGAAGGAGATGGAAGATGATGGGTAACATATCAGGGGTGGGCAACTTGTGGCCCTCCAGATGTTTTGGCATACAACCCTAATCAGCCCTAGCCAGCACACCCAATGGTGTGATAGATGATGGGAGTTGTAGGCCAAAACATCTGGAGGGTCTCAAGTTGCTGACTCCTGGTACCTCCACATTTTGTAACTCCTGGCTAAAACAATCTGAATTGGCTTTAGCTTCTTAAGCTGGAGAGCTGTTGTCTTTAATTCTTGCCTGTTTGTATTCTGTGATAACCTTTCTGTTCTTAAACTGTGTGTGTGTTTATATTGTGATTTTAAGCTTTTATATTATATTTTATGCTGTGCTTATGGTTTTAATTTTTGTGAACCACCCAGAGAACTTCAGTTATTGGACGGTATGGAAATGAATGAATAAGTAAATAATATATTGTAAACCACTCAGAGCTATGGTGTTGTATGCCATACAAATCTAAATTAAGAAACGTCAACTGTTCTGGTGGTGGGAGATCTCTCCTGGTCCTGGCTGTTAACCTGCGTGGTCCTTATGAGATGGTAGTTAACAACACGGAGCTACATCTTGTATTATTATTATTATTATTATTATTATTATTATTATTAATATAGCACCATCAATGTACATGGTGCTGTACAGAGTAAAACAGTAAATAGCAAGACCCTGCCGCATAGGCTTACATTCTAATAACATCATAATAAAACAATAAGGAGGGGAAGAGAATGCAAACAGGCACAGGGTAGGGTAAACAGGCACTGGGTAGGGTAAAACTAACAGTATAAAGTCAGAACAAAATATTATGGCTCTGTTCTTCCTTCTTCCCTGCAGGCATTCAGTGTTGTTGAAGAACCTTAAACCCCTTCCACAGGGAGCTCCTCTGGAGAGCTGGAGCACTGTGCTGGGAAAGAAGATAAAAAAACCTGCTCCAGTGCATGGGCAAAGCATTCAGACGGGTAGGGTTCTTTCTCCTTTCTATAATTCACAAATGTAGTTGCCAAGCCATTGGGCTGGGATTAATGGGAGAAAACAAACAAACCCATGTGTGTTGCAGATGCCGATGGCAGAGAGTCAAAGAATCCAAACAAGCCAGTGAGAACCCCGTTGGTGCTGCCTCCTCGGCTGCAGGGCCCAAGGCGGCAGCATCACTTACCCAGTCCCGGGATGCGTTCGGAGCAACCCTCTCCTGAGCACAAAATGCCAGTCCGAAATCCCTCGCAGGTTGCAAGGTGAATCTGATATGTCTCTCTTTTCTTTGGGGGGGGGAGGGGGCATGGGCCTTTTATTTTAGGAGTTCTCCATCACTTATGGATTGCAACTTCTGAACATTTGTTAACACTCTAAAGCACTGATATGTTTTTTTACTCAGAAGCTTAACATTGATTTGTTCTATTCTCTAGGTTGAGGTGGGCAATAAGTAGATCTCCAGATGTTCTGGACTGCAAGGCCCAGCTATCCTGATTGACCATGCTGGCAGGGGCTTATGGGAGTTGAAGTCCAAATCACGTGGATATCTTCTGCCCACTCTTGCTGTAGCAGATGCATGTACATTGATGGTGCTATATAAATAAATAATAATAATAATTTGAATCAATAACCTATGAGCTACCGCTGACTAATGGATTTGCTCCTAAGATTTGGAAAGGTCTGAATGCAGCTGCTCAGGCAACTAAATCTGTTGCCCTTTAAGTGTAGATGAGTTTGTTCCAGTGGTTTTAGATTTCAGCTGGGATTAAGTGTGGACAAGGAGTGGGCAGATTGCAGGATCTACTTCGTTTGTTTTTACTGGAATCCAGAGATCCACCAACTGGAGCCTGGGACAAAAGGCATACACTTGCCATGAAAGAATTCTGAGCCCAGGAATTGGTTAACAAAACTGAATGGAGCTCGCAGTTCTTCCTGATACAAATCCACTCCAGGTTGCCCATAGGTTGCTAACGTCGCTATTTCAGTAGCTGAAAACCAGTTTCCCCTCCACCCTCTCTCTTCAGAAAGGCTGATCGTGAGAGAACAGAAGAGTTGGACTCCACAAATAGGGATTGTAACTATTTTGGCCTCTCTCCAGAGGAACGCAGAGAGAAACAGGAGATCGAAGAAATGCATTCACTTTATGAGCTTCAGTTACGGGATGAAGAAGCCTTTCCTGCACTTTCGGTATGTGTATCAGGCCCAGAGTGCTTCTTACAATACAACATTTTCCTGTTTCAATGAATAATGGAATGGAGAGCTAAATCGCTGTTACTGCTTTTGCTTACTTTTTTATTTATTTACTAGAGGTATATACCATTCATTGCCCTCTGGGTGGCTTACAGTCATAAAACCAAGCAACAACAAAGTACCAAAAATAAATAAAAGTATCAAAATAATACAATAGTTAACATTAAAAAAACTAAAAAATATTAGAAACATTGAAATCTCAAGGAGCTAACAATTAATAAACAATGGATGAAAGATGAAATACCTGCTCTACGATGAAGGTCTTAACCTGGCATCTAAATATATACATTGAAAGTGGCAAGTGGATCTCCCTGGGGAAGGCATTCTACAGATAGGGGGCCACTACAGAGAAGGCTTTTCCCCATCTCACCATTGCCTTGCATTGCCTGGTATATCTTTTTATGGATTTTTTCTATATGGTATATATCGGGGTAGGCAACATGGTGTCCTTCAGATATTTTTGGACTATCATCAGACCCAGCCAGCATGGCCAAAGGTCTGGGATGAAGGGAGTTGTCCAAAACATTGGAAGGGCATCAGTTTGCCTACCTCTGGTACATACAATAGTACCGTAATGGTGTAGAGCAGACTTCCCTAACCTGATTCCCTCCAGATAGGTTGGACTACAACTCCCACAATACTCAGCCAGTATGGCCAATGCTTGTGTGTGCTGAGGATTGGGGGAATTGTAATTGAACTCATCTGAAGGGCATCAGGTTGCGGACATCTGCTGTGTAGACATTGTATACTAAAACATCCCGATGTTCCAACAAGAGACCCAAAATGAGACAAAGTTTTGCTTTCAGTATGTGTGAAGTTCTGTATACAATTTCAGTATCAGCACCTGGCGTGGTGGGACAAACGACGGGGCCCACAGCTCACAGCGCTGTCACTGCAACTCAGCTAGGTGGCTGCAGTACCAAGGAATGCTCCAGATCTACATGATACGCATGTACTGGCCCTGCACTGCGCTGTTAACGACGCAGCCCTTCCCTTGATACCTCTGGGCTGGGGCAGCGCTGGTCATTAGGTGCATGTTGTGCAGACTGGAAGCTCAGCTTGGTGCTATAGCCTACCAGGCAGCTTGTTTGGCTCCCTCCCCCCCCCCCCGCCTGTCTTAAAAGTTAAGCAGTCCAATGGGGATTGGGGGAGGAAGTTTGGATCCAGGGAACAGAGTGGGATAGCTAGTAGTATTGTATGGCAGACAAAGTTCTTGTCCTCAGTTACAAACCAGCACAGTCTTTCCTATAATCCCTGCTGTCATTCCCTTAGGCGGAAATCGCTTTCCTTTTCAGTTTTTCATTGAGATAAGACCAAAAAGTATCATTAACGAAAACAAAACTGAAAAGCTGGGACTCTCTGTGGTCTGTTGAAACTTCCAGACTTTATCTGTATCCTGGACGGGATCCAGTGAACCTCAGGTATCTAAGGGGGCTATAAGTGTACATTTTTAAATGGTGCTCTCCCCGTGTCCCTTTTGAAACTCAGGGGTTGTTTTGGAAGCAGCTGGTGGTTCAGCAAAAGTGCCCTGCGTCCGAAGGTGGGAAAAGGGTTTTTAAAGAAGAATTCCACTGGGTGCATCTAAAACAGCTCTTTGGATCCTCGCTATTGTGATTTGTGTCATAGTTGTGCTAGTTGCTGGATCCTGCCACTGTACACTTGCAATAGAACAACTTTCTCAGATGGGCTACAAGGTCAGGATGTGGTGAAGTTCTTAGAACTGTGTGTGTGGCTAATGAACTTTGCATTCTTAGTTTTGGTGAGGTTATTATGGTTTTAAGAGCAGGAAATGACATTTCAAATGGGACAGAACCCAAAGCCCAGCTTGGATTTTGTCCTACATTTTAAAGTAGGAAGACAGCTTGTAATTTTAAGGCTATAGTCCTCACCACAGTTACTATGAACTTCCATTAGACTCACTTCTGAATAAACTTACCTGCCAGAGGGCTGTTTTCTTTTTTGAAATATTTTGTGATGACTTGGCATGATTTGGGTAAAGCTAGCAGCCTCACTTTACCCCTGATCTTATAATAATGACCAGGTCTTTAATATAAAAAATGTGGAGGGCGTCACTTCTCAGTTAAAGCCCTTTTTCCCCCCAGAACTCCTCAGGGTCTCAGGTAGCTACTCAGACGACTGATAATTCTGGATGGAGGAAACCCCTAGTCCTTAACGGGAGACGAGCTAGAAGTCTGAAAGAAGAAAAGGAGGATGCAGAAGCCATGGAGGAGAAAGGTATTATAAATGGGAAACTTTGGCTTTAAAGCTGAGTTGACACATTCTTAGTTTGAGGCCTTCTATAGCTTGTAAAAACAAGGAAGATCTGCATTATGAGAGTAACTGTTGGGAGTGGGCGCTTTAAAACTCCCAGAGGCTTTGTAGAAAAGCAGCTGAACAATATTCTAAATGAACCTATCTTTTTCTAGCATCCGGAGGGCTTCATTCATAATGCTTCTCTTTTGCTTTTGCAGCACCCAGTCCTGGGCAGACCCCCTTAGATCAGATGCTTGAGCCCAAAATATCTAAGGTAATTAAAATTGTTACATGCAGTGATGTGTCCCCAACCACTGTCAGTCTTCTGTGAAATGAATATTTATAAGGCAGCCGTGATGGTCCTTTTTTACCTTGCAGAACAGTGGGGTAAATGTCGCAGAGGCAGGTGCATCACCTCCCTCAAGTCCTGGAAGTACACAGTCCCCATCTGTTGAGCAGGTGAGAGACGTGGGCTTAAACTTCTTTCCAGTGGCGAGTTCACCAAGTCATAGCTTTTCCTTCTGTCACAAACTTTTTATTCTAGCAGAATATCTTCTGTTCGGATGTTTGTTAAGGTTGGAACGTTGGCAATAAATTTTGCAAGATCCCAGTTAAAATGACAAGCGTCTGGCTAGGATAGGCCCTTCATCCTCTTAATTAAGGAGACGTGAATGCTCGCATGTTTAGCAATGGCTGCCAAATTTCTCAAGTATCGGACATGTTTGAACCACCTAGTTCCCCTTGGTTCTCGCCACTTGGCAGCTCCAAAACTGCTCACGGACTCTTTGGATCCATTTGAAGTTTTGCTTGTCGAGCCGCTGACCTGGTCTGCTTTCGGTCTTGCTTTCTGGCGTAGGATAGCTACTTGGAACCTGTCTGCTTGCGAATACGACCTGTTGTGGGCAAACGGGAATGGACTCTTGCTTTCAAGCAGGGCATGAAAGTATCTGAAAGATTCCTGGAACCCTCTGGCTAGATACTCTGGTTTTGACTGAGCAGGAGTCTTATGCCAGTGTAGTTACTATTGGCAAATAAGAGGTGGGGTGGATTCTGAGCTAGTGAGTAACCTTCAGTTGGGGTTGCTCATCTCCAAATCACCCAGGGTAGGACAGGGGTGGGCAACTTGTGGTCCTCCTCCAGATGGTTTGGCCAACTCCTGATGGGACTTGTAGGCCAAAACATGTGGAGGGCCACAAGTTGTCCACTCCTGTCGAAGGGCCTTCTAATGCACTCTTCTCTATACTGGTGCCCTCCAGATGTGTTGGAACTATAGCTCTTAGTATCCCTGGCTGGGCGATACTGAGAGCTGTTGTCCCAATACATCTGGAGGGCACCAGGTTGGAGAAGGCTGTTCTAATTCCCACTTGCTAATGTGCCATCGGTCTACCTGTCATTATTGCCCTTGTCATGTGCAACTGGTTAAGTGGGGGAAATGTCATAAACTAGTTTACCTCCTGCATGAGGTTGTGATTTTTGACTGAGCTTTTGTGCTCACACTTCCAGAGGAGTGAGATTGGTTGAAATCACTGTAACTTCTAAATAAAATGTGCATAGAATCGGGCAACAAACTTAGTATAATGCCTTCTCTTGCCAGGAAAAGGGTATAATTTAGTATTGCTGCCATATTTAAAATTTAAATATTTCTATTCTTTGCCGTATGTTTTACTTTTGAAAGTCTACTCAGTTCTGCATGGTATCTTTGCATTATAGAGCTTGCAGGAACCCTTGCAGGGTGCAAATCCCACCTCATCTTTGGCCTTTCCCGAGATGCATTTGCCTCCCACAGTGCCTTCTCTACCAGCCGTTGTGCCAGCGTGGCCAAGTGAGCCAACAACCTATGGACCAACAGGTTTGGAGAAAAAGCATCCTTCTAATCCTGAACTAATGAGGTCTTGTAACCCCACACCCTGATTTAGAACTGCTTTTATAAATGTGGTATGAGATTAATTTGAGATGGTTTGCACAGACTAGCTGTATCCTGTACATGGTATGGAGAGAGCAGGTTGAGACCTTGGGGACCAGATGGTGAAATATATCTGCTGTGGTGGTCTCTTAGGTATCTTGGACCAGCACACCACAGAATGTCGGGACTACAAATGTCACCTGGCACTGCAGTCAGCTTTCTCCGTCTACACTCACATTCCCTTGAACATCTGCAGTGGTTGTGGTGACTTTCCTTGCTTGATTGCTGGCGTTGACCTTTTGATGCCATAACTTTGCTGCCAATTTTCAGTTGGCTTAATGTCACCCACTTCTCCCCTTCCCTGGACACCTTGGGAATAGTAGTCTTATGAGATGTCTGCGGACTTGGTCTGTACATCCAGATGAATGAGGTGGGGAAATGCTAAGGTGATGGAATGGATTGCACTACTCCAGAGAGCAGCGGAGACTGAACCCTTTTTAGTTAGCTATGTTAAATACTACCTGAAAATTTTCTTCTTCTTTTTTGGTTTCTTGTGTTAGTCTTTGACGTTGCCCAGATTTGTGAATGGATTTCTTTCCCTCGCTTGTATCTTAGGTATTCCACCCCAAATACCTGTGTCATCAGTGATGGCAACGCAAGCAACTGGACTAGATTCCACTATCTCTCAACCTCAGATGAGCTCCAGTCCAGTTACTGGTATTCCAGTATCGCTCCAAGCAGTTAACCAGCCTTTAATGCCTTTGTCTCAAACACTGAATCCTTACCAGGATCCGCTGTACCCTGGATTCCCTCTAACCGAAAAGGGGGAACGAGTCATTACACCTCCGTACTCTTTGTGCAGCACAGGGGAGGACCTACCAAATGGTAAGAGGAGGAGATTTATCGCAGTAGCTCAGGTGGAATGTTTTCTTTGTCAAAACCTAGGTTTGGGATGGGGGAATGTTGGGTTCACAAGCAGCCTCCCTCCTCTTGGGTATCCTCCAGATGTGTTGGACTACATCTGCAGAGCCCCAGGATGGAGAGAAGAACTTTATTAATGGGATTGTATCTTAAACTTTCTATTACTCATCAAAATAAACCCTTTTTATGTGCGGATTTAAATTTTGTTCAATAGCTTCTTTACATTTTCTTTGGATTACGGTAACTGAAGGAGAATTGTTAGCTAAAGGCATATATACAGGCTGTAGAACAATTAAAAGATTTTTAGTTGATTCGTTTGATTTAAATAAATTTAGATATTACCAAAAAGTGTGTAAGGCAAAACGATAAAAGGACTATTGGGAATTCGTGGCTATTTAGCATCTAGAAACACTGACCTGGGTCACACATAATGACAACCCTGAGTTTGTGTTGAATACACATTGTTGAATTGTGGGTTGTCGTTATGTGTTAACCCGGCAATGTAGTTTAACTATGGGTTGTCAGCTACAAATAACCCAGAGTTCACAACCCAACAACAAACCATCAGTGCTCTTCCTGGGTTATTTGTGGTTAGCAACACATAGTTGCAGGGTTTGCACGTAACAACAAACCATGATTCAATGACAGCCCTTACTCAAACTGTATTCTAGGTTGTTACTACATGTGAACTAGGCATGTATAGCAAGGATGGGTATATACTGAAGTGTGCGACAGAATGAAAAATGTATCGTGTCAATGGCTATTAGAGCTTACTGCTAACTAGAGGAACAGAGTTCTTTTGTTTCCTATCTCCCCCCATCCCCTCACCTGTCGTGATCAACTTGGACATTTACCTCACCACTACCATTGTTTTGTGTAAATATATGTGTAAACAATGTATCTAGTTGTACTAGATCTTTTCTAAGATACAGCTCCTTCTTTAAATCTAACATTAAACCTTGAGTTGATTTCCAGTTATATGCTAACACTGTCAGAACTAGTAATGAACAAAAAGCTTTTAGATGGCTTGACACCATTCTAATGACAACACTGCACTAAAATATGTTGGGTTTGAAAAAACATTTTACATTTCTTTTTTTTCCTCCCCTTTCTTCATAGATAAAAACATCCTCCGATTTTTCTTCAATCTTGGTTTAAAGGTAATCCTCAACATTTTCCATGCTGCTTTAGCAAAATCAAAAGCTGCATGATTCTAAAAGCGTTTAAAAATTGTAATTTTTGAAAATTTGACTTGAGTGGTTCAGGGTACAGGTGATTTGAATACAGTACAGCTCTGCCCTCAAAACATCAAGTCTGTGCCCAAGATTGACATCATCTAATATTTCCGGCCTTTCTGCTAGAATGACTGTCAAGGCATTTCAGAATAAAAATAAAGTAATATACTGTTAAAGACCTGTTACAAATAAAACATTAGTAATAGGGTTGCAACTGCAAGGACTTACGGAAAGAGTCCTGTTATGCATTCAATGCGAATAGAGTGGCGACTTGAGCTTCTTCTGGTTCTCCCACCTGTGTGTGGAACGGATAGCAGAGTATGGTGGACAGGTCCCTTGTTTTATATATGGCCTGTGCTCAGATGCATTTTGACAGTTTAAGCCAAACTGTTAATATGGAAGAATCGTATGTTGGTCACTTCTCCTTTAAATGACACTGTTGGAGGTACATTTCATGTAGCGAGTCTTCTCCTGTGAGGCTGTAGCACCATCTGCTGGTTGTAAAGAGTCAGGCAACTCCAGTGGGCAGGTCTTTTGCCTTTCCACCTTGAATGGGCAATTGTATGAATGGGGAGAATGATGCGATGGTGGTTGTCACTATATCCCATAGTCACATTCTTGATGCTACTAGTTTTAGTATTTTAGAAGAAAACGTCCATTGAAGAAAGGGTGCCAGTATGTGGGGGCTACTTATAAGAGCACACCTTTAGCCTAGTAGCATGCGTTAATCATGAAATAAAATGCCCATGGAGTCGTCATGCAGTAGGAAAAAGTGCAACACAAATATGATTGACTCGATCAGGGATGGTCAACTTGTGGGCCTCTAGATGTTTTGGCCTACAACAGCCTTAGCCAGCAGTGAGGGGCCATGGGAGTTGTAGGCCAAAACATCTGAAGGACCACAAGTTGACGATGATGTTGGCTGAAAATACACTGCATTAAAAATAATGGGTTGGATCCAATGGTGTTTTCCCAGCAGAAGGAAAACTGCTGGCGGAATGGATTTCCTTTCCCCCTGCAGCCCTCCATGCACCCGGTAATTCTGCTCTGGAGGGTTGGGTGGCCCTCTGGAGCAGAGGTATGTGCCTGGGAGTGTTGCAGGGGAGAGGAGAGGCCAGGGGAGTCCTGATGGGGGAGTGGTTGTCTGCTTGCGTACTTCTGGATCCAAGCCCAAAACTTGAAAAACAAAATCTGGATTGTTTTCCAAGCGTGATAAAGGTTAGTCTAAACGTTCTTATTGGTGTTTCTGCAGGCATACAGTTGTCCCATGTGGGCCCCACACTCATATTTGTACCCTCTACATCAAGCTTGCCTAACAGCCTGTAGAATGTACCCAAAGGTGCCGGTTGCAGTCTATTCACACAACCCTTGGATGCAAGAGCTGCCTTTGACTCAGAATGGAAATGAAGCTGCACAGATAGACGGACATTTTCCTGTGCAGGACGAAGTTGGGATGAATGGCCAGAACCCACAGACAGACACCATGCCTCATTCCATGCCCCTGTTCATACCTGCTGCTCAACTGCCGGAAAGCCAAGGGCTTGTCTGCGTAGAGTCTGGGAATCCAGCACAAGCGCTGCATGCTGAATACGACGAGTCCTTGGGAGGCAAAAGCATGTACCCACAGCCTACATTTGGTGGGCAGAATCCATTTTTAGGGCCTGTTCCAGTTGCACCACTTATCTCTCATCTTTGGTATGGCTATCCTGTTCAGGGCTATGTTGAAAATTCTGCGGTGAGGCAAGTTGTTGTGCCACGTGAGGACAATAGAGCAGATGCCAGCTTGCCTGAGTGTGGTTCTCCGAGTCCCGTGGCAGGATGTGCAGAGTCGCAGGAGGCCAAGAGCGAAAGCAGCGGCCAAGGCCTACCTCTCCTGCCTACAACTGTCACCAAGAGCGAATGTAATGTTCTAAATAAAACCTCAACCAGAGTGCCTAGGGACCAGCAGACTGGTCCTGCTACCCAAACTCCCACCCAAGTGAAGTCTGTACTCCAAAATGCTTCCACGGAGACACGGCACATCAAGAGGCAGTTGGTGTCGACGCCAAAACCTGAGTTGAAAAGCACTGCTTTTAGTCCCAAAGACAAGACTGTCAAAGCTGGTGTTGCTGGCAATGGATCAGCTGCCTTGGAAGAAAGTAGGGTACCAAGGACAAGGGAAGAGAGTTCTGAAGATGAATGTGAAGTATCTAATATGCTGAGAAGTGGCCGGTCAAAGCAGTTTTATAATCAAACTTATGGAGGTGGTAGAAGACCTAGAAGCGATTGGAGCCATCATCCTGGGAGGGGGGGATACCAGTATCCAAGAAATGAGGAGCCCTGGAAGGGGCCACCCACCAGAAACAGAGATGAAGGCTATCAGTATCAACGCAGTTATAGAGGAAGGCCCTATCGGCATGAGAGAAGAAGAGCAAACATGGGAGATGGCCATCGTGGGCATCCGTTACCTTGAGTACGTCGACTACTGGAAGACTTCTAACATGCATACTAAAGTTGATGGAGCTAAAATATGCCCTAAGGCTTGCACTCTTTCTGCTTTGTTTCAAGATCAGAATGCCCTTTTGTATTATTGGAAGAGTGACATAAGCTCCCAAGTGTTATATAATTTTTTGGCTATTAAAACTGCTAAATTTGGTTTATTTGAATTCTGGAAACTCCATATAACTATTGCGTTTCAAATACTAAATGTAGTTTTTGGTTTGGGCTTTATTCCCCCCCACCACCACCTTGAATCTGGTAGAGAGAGAAAGAAGTAGCTAGATTGAAAACTCACTGCAGTTGAACATTTGACATGACAATGAAGAATGTTGCACCAAATAGAATGTATATTGTAGTATAATGTACCTTGGGTCCGAATCAGAGGTGGGGAACCTACGGCTTTCCAGATGTTGTTTGGCTCTCAAGTCCCCAGCAGAATTGGAAATGTAGTCCCAACAGGTGGGCGGCCTCTGGTTCTCAACCCCTGGCATAGCCTCAGCTTCCTGTTGTTTTTGATGTGCTTCCAATCCAAAGGCCTTTCATCTCAAAATTTGTGAAAACTTGAATGTGTGAGGTTGTGTGTCTTACTTCAATGAAAATGCCACATACGGCAGTTGTCTAGCCTTGTGTCTTATAGATGGGTTATAGTGTTTTATTCATAGGGGTATATTTTTTAATTTTATATTTATAAAGCATTTCTTGAATTAGTCAAAGCAATCAAAGATACCTGTGTGTAAAGTACGTAGGAGGTTCAGTTCAGTGGTGAATTCTTCCAAGCAGTCTTAACACTGGTAGGACTGTTATGATGCCTATGCCAACTATGTATATAAGACAAAAGTAGATGCTATGCATTTCCAGAATAGTTTTTCATCTGTTACAATACAACTTTTAAGATACTTTTGCACTGACAAATTCCTAAACGGGAGAGATGCATGTAATAGAGCTGTTGCATTTGTTTTGTTTTTAAAAGCAAGGCTTAGGTTGAACTCATTGCATTTCTTTTTCTTTGCACTGTTGAAACTGGTTATATTGCTGTTTTTAAAAGCTGAGAGAGATTTCTGACTTACTTTTACACTCAATCTGGATGCTTTCTTCTGCCTCGCACAACACTGCAATGTGCACTCCATTTGTTTTGCTCTGTAAAACTGATCTGTGTATATTTGTCTGTATATTTCACTGTAAAAGGTGATGGTTACTTTTTATTCATGTCAAAGAGATTGTATAACCTTTTTTTGATCAAGACCATTGAGTCGGACTATGAATTCTTTTCAAATGCATGCTATATAATTAAAAATGTTTGCCCTTTCTGATACATATTGCTGTGATATGGGTGTGTGACTGGCTTTGTGCATCTACTTCAGTGTGTTAATTCTGGTAATCAAGTTCTGGAATATGAAGCTGACTTACAGCTAGTTAAATGAATCTACTTTCCTGGATTCTCTAATGTCTGTCCCAGATAAGTTGGAGGAAAGCCTTAAGACTATAGTGATTAATCTGTGTTTATTTGATGAAGCAACAGTAGGGCATCTTAAATGGGATTGTGTATCAAACATGTGATCCTCTCTACTTGCACTTTTGAGGAACTTCTCCATCAGTAACTCCTAAACTCAATCTAGCTTTCAAAACACATCCTTATAATGTAGGAGCGCAGTATAAAAATACCCAATTCACAATAGCAGTATGAATGTAGAAGCTTACAAATCACCTAGGAGAAACAGGTTGCGTGTGGGACTATTAATGAGTAAATTTGTAGTTACAGCAGTACTGTAATAGTCCAATTAATGTTTGGACATGTCTTCCTAAAATATTTTGGTGTGTAGATCTCACCTTATTTTATTAATGCCTTATCTTGATAAGCACTGCATATGTCTCAATATTCCTCCAAGTGTAAGCACAGTATCTTAATTAATTTTATGCAGCCCAGGTCTTTGAGAATATTTTGGACATATTTAGCCCATGCTTGTGAGGAAGGTGAAGCCTAAGGGAAAATGCCTTAGCAGCAATAATTGAAAATGATGAGCTTCATATGGAACTGCTCTATACAGATCTGGCTGCCTTAAAAACAAAATATCAAACAGTTAGACAGTTCTTAAAAGAACTGGTAGTGTTCAGTGAGCTAGTTCCTTACATGCAGAACTTGTACAGCACTTGTACTTCTGCATTTAAATTATGTTCATGAACATGTCGAAGAGCTTTTTAGGATTAGGAGGTAAACTAAATACGGAAAATTACTCTTTACTACCTGTGGTGTAGTGGCTAAAGTGTTGGACTGGGAGTCAGGAGATCAGGGTTCTAGTCCCCACTCAGCTATGAAAACCCACTGGGTGACTTGGGGCCAGTCACAGACTCACAGCGTTGTTGTGAGGATAAAATGGAGAGGAGAATTATGTACACTGCCTTGGGTTCCTTAGAGGAAAAAAGGTGGGATATAAATGCAATAATAAAACCCCTGATCTGTGAAGGCCAGGATATTTTGTTTATAACATGAGGTGGCAGATGTGAAGATAAGGACATCACTTTTGGGAAATAGCCTATGCAGTGAAAATTCTTTGGAGTGATATTCAAATACCCACAGTCCACTAGCTTCAAAGATGCAATAATGCAAATATATACTTTAGTTAACCTCAGTTGGGGTAGTACAGGAGAGTTTGCATGTAATGCACATGTAGAAAGGAACCCAGGAAAGCCCCCCTATCCAACATGATTAGGAGGAATAGAACAGTAGCATTTGGTAGTATATACTTCTTGGCTTCTCATTACATGCAAGCCAGGAACTGTGATTTAAGATGAATTTGTCAATTGCTAAATAAGCCAACTACAAACACTGGGTTATTTAGCAGTTGACTAGAAGTTGACCTGTTATGAACAACCGCTGCAGTGCATGCTGGTGGCCTTTGTGAATATTGCAGGTGTGGCAGGCAGTTGCTGTGACATCTGAATCCTGAGAGGTTGGGTTGCTGGCACGGTTAAGCAAATGTTGGTTGGTTAAATAGACACAGTGGGTTCTGGGTTATCATGCAAACTTGGCCCTTTGTCCTAAATAATGATTCTTGGTCCACACCTAACAAACCTGGAATTGGGTAAAATTAAATCATGCTAGTTTATTCTTCCCAGCCATAGTTGAGAAGAGATCACTTCAGTCTTGGGCTTTGCACAAGCTCCTTTTGGTAATGCACATAGCACTAGTCTATGATTTAATGTTGTGTGTAAATCCAGGATGGTTTACACGTTTCCATGCTAACAGGAAGATGGCAGTTAATTTTGGTCCTACTTTATGCAGATCCTTTGCACTATTATGGACAACTGTCTATTTAAAAACAGGAAGGTTGCAGAGTGAGATGAGTGAACTAATAGCTTCTCCAGTGGAGGGAGATGAACTGTGGGCTCCCTGTGAATTATAATCTGGACTTGGGAGAGGACAGCCAGGTTTCTAGAGGACTTTAAATTATGATGGATGAAGTTCCACACAGACAAAAGGGTCTCTCCAGGTGAGAGAAACAAGCAAGGAAGATTTGTCAATAAAGACAATTTTGTCCCAATGAGTGTCAGCTTAACCCATAAGCAAACTATCTTGAGGACACCAGGTTGGGAAAGGCTGGGTTTAATATATTCAATAGTTATAGAAGCCTCTAATTCATTCACAATAAGCATCAGCCTTAGGACTAGTGAGACAGGACTAAGAACTCACCAGTAATCTTGCTCCTCAAGAAAAGACTATACATGTTTGAAGCTTAATCATTTGTCTCACTGATAGTAAAAAACAGCAGCTGTAGATTTAGATGGGTATTTATTTGAGAAACCCTCATTTACAGAGAGACAGAATCTTTTAAAATAGTAATGTCTATGTCTTGACATTTTTGTAAACCATCTTGTACAGAAAACAACTGAAAGACTTAGAATTGGAAACGTGTCAGCATTTGGTACATTAATAAGTTACATTTGAACCAAAATATCCCCACTCTGAAAAACCACATAGTCTCTTGGTTTGTTAAATTCAGCTGTCTCTGTTCTGAAATATTACATCCAAAAGATGGCCTTGTCAGGCACAAAAAGTGGTACTCTGACATTTCTACTGGGCAGTAGGTGTTACCTGACAGTAACATTCTATTTTAACCTCTGGAATGAGTGCGGCATTTTAAAACCTGATTGCATTTCATATAACAAAGTTTTCATTTTTATAAACTGATGACCAACTTTTCTTTTAATCATCCAAGAAAAAGTAGTTTCCACTTTTCTTCTGTTCCACATCCTGGAAAACAACAACAACACCATTACTAACCTTCCTTTACATGAAACTGTTTAAAGAGAACTCCACAGTTACTTTTCAGACAGGGAAAGGAGTATTAAAAAAAGTTTAGTACTTGTCATGCTTAATATTCTTACCTTGATTGAATTGAGTTTGTTTATTCTTGGTCTGTAATTGTTAGGATCTCTTCTGAAAGTAATTTCAAGCTGAGACAAAAACTTATTCATGCCAGCCAAAAGAGTCTGAGGACTGTAAAGAAGTTAGAAATAAGTATTACCTTCCTGAATATAACAAACGTCTTGTAATTAAATGAAAGCCATTTTACAATTTCCTAGTTATCAAATAGCAACTTTCTGAGACTAATAAGTACTGCCTCAACAATATTTTTTATGGCAACTGCTTTGTGAGTTTTACCTGAAAAGCTGTATATAAATACCTAGAAAGAAACCAAGCATTATCCCGAATCGTGCCCAATGACCACCGTGGCATCCTTTGTCACTGCTGTGGAAAGCTAAAATTTGGGGAAAGAAGGGGGGTCCCAAAGCAGGTGGAAAGATGACAAGGCAGCTGCGAGGAAGATTCGCAGGGAAGCATTTGGAATACACCAGGTTTCAAGCCATTTTCTAGAAACGCTCAGGGGGAAAACGTCTGTATCTTCTGCGTTGGGTGGGTTTGCCTATCTATACCTATACTACGTTGCTATCTTTAAGTTAAATAATAGTTATACAAAGAAGGAAGTTACAGATGAGCAACCAGCAAAGAAGCTTTTAAAATGGATTATTTACTTCTAGCAGCTCCTAAGAGAAACTGGGTGTTTTCAAATGAAATCGAGAAAAGATCCTGAAATGAGCACCCACGTGGGCTTCTTCAAAAGAAGGGCTTTTTCTCTGTGGTGAAGCACTGAAGTCAGTGCAGTACTGTTATTCAATTGCCTTGTAAAGTCTGCAATGTCTTGGGGAGCAGACAGCTAGAGTGTAGCCTTTATTTCCCAGACTTGTATTTCTGTTAAGAAGTAGTCCTTTGTTGTCATTTATTCCCTCCTATTTTGTTAAGTTCACAATGTAGTTGGTATTTATCTTGGCCTCTTTAAAATCAGCCCCCTTATTAGCATTATTCCCTTCCATCTTTGAAGATTTGCTTTCAAAACCTTTCCTTTCCAAGAGTGTATATATCAGGGGAGGCATGCAGTCTAGTTCGGCCCATGGAGGGTTGGTCACCCTCTGTGGTCCCCTCCCTCTCCAAGCCCCAAGCCTATGAATACGCTGGTTCATCTAATACGATTCTTAAATTAACACTGTATTATTACAGTCTTATTTCTGTATTTCAACTTGTGCTGAGCTGCAATGCTAAGAACTGAGAACTTACCATTAGTCTCGATTGTGACAAGATTCCAGAGTGAGGCCAGGAATCACTGGCCTTACTCTGACTGGTTCATGACAATTCCACACAATGGCAAGGCATCATCAGGAAACCAAAAATCGTGGTTCATTCCCCAACTAGCAAGACCAGAATGCAGAAGCAGTTCATTCCACAATAGTTTGAGAATGATTGATATAAATCATTACCTGTTTGCCACTGTGCATCTGGATGGAATTCCATCAAAGACAATGACACGATCTGCTAGGTAGGTAGCCATGATGAAGTCATGCTCTACCACAAAGGCTGTTTTTTTAGCATGGAGAATGAAACTGAAATAAAAAGAGGTGTTATTAAGCATTTGCCAAAAAATAAAAGGACTAATTTAAGCTACCTTCAGATACCAGTGAAGCCTTTGAAAAAAGGGCCTGTTCAGACAACATGCTAAGCCATGATTAGGCCGCGAACCCTTTTGCAACAAACGGTTAGTGAGTGTGTTTAAACTGTGGTTATGTAGCCACCGTGGTTCAATGACATGCTAAGTCATGGTTCACACAAATGCTAAGCCATAATATTTAGCTCAAAATGCTTAACCACTGGCTTAGTGTGTCCTCTGAACTGGATCAAATGCACCCCCCCTTCCCCCATCCAGTACCCAGCTTACCGTTTGACAACTCTAGCTGCCATTAGACGTTGTTCTGAGTCCAGGTATGCAGAAGGTTCATCAATCAGGTAGACATCAGCAGGCTTGCCGAGACAGAGAGCAAGAGCAACCCGCTGCAACTCACCACCAGACAATGTTTGGACCTGATAGAAGCAACATTTTAGAAGTTCATTTGGTGTTTTAGTGAAGACCCAGCAAAACCAAACACGGTATCACATGGATAATAAATACCTCTTGATCAATAATATTCTCAATCTGCAGAGGCTTCATCACATCAGTCACAAACTGGGGATGAGTATAGGCATCTCGAATCTTTTCGTGAAGTAGCTGACGTACACTTCCCTGTACAAATAAGAAATTCACACTTATCCCAAAGTATCTCTAAATGCTCTTATGCCTTTTCCATTACTAACGCCCAAAAAGTGTACAAGTGAAACAAAGAAGCAATACTAACTGTAGACTTAGGACTGATCTTCTGCGGCTTATAACTAACATTCAGAACTGGTACTTCACCTGTAAGAGACAGACTGAATGTAGTTATGAACAATAAAAATGAAATCAAGGTTTTAAACTATTTAAAATTAATACACAAACATTACTTTTATCATCAGGTGTAAGTCTCCCTGCAAGCATGCGAATGAAAGTTGTCTTGCCAGTTCCTAAAAGATAAAATAAAAAATATCAAACATCTTGCTAAAAACATAATTTTATTTAAAAGCAACAACAAAGACATTTGCATATAACAACACTAACTTTGGGAGAATAGTACTTTTTTATGGGGATCTTAAAGACATCAGAGCCTCTACATTAACTTCAAAGAAGATACTGGTCACACTTAAATAATTCCGTACTAAAAGAGCAGAAGTGCTGATAAAGCCCATTTGTAAAAAGCAACTTCAGTGTTGTTTTTACTTGCATGTATGTTACAAACTGCTATAGTACCCTTACAGGGCAATCATGTTTACTCAGAAATAAGTTCCACTGACTTCAGTGGGTTTTACTCCCACAGGGTTGCAGCTTCAGTGGTCATGTGCTTGAAAGACAAGAAACCTCAACTGGAGTGGAAAGTGGCTGGCTGGCTGCCAAGTGACAGAGGCAGGTCACAGAGTTTCAGATGCAAAAGTTCTCAATTCTCTTCCAGGCCCAAATCAAGGTGTTGGATGCTTGACCTTTAGAGCCCTAAATGGCCGGGACCCCACACATGCCTCAACCCCCACCCCTCTGTTTCATGTTCTGCCACCACTTTAGAGATCATCTGAGAGTCCGCGCATGACTGATGCAGATGTTATTTATTGATTTGATTTGAACCCTGCTTTTCCACTAAACAAAATGGCTTGCCGTAAATAAAAACCAAGATTTAAATAAACTCAGTTAAAACAATCATTCCAAAGAAATGGATTAAAAACTCAATTAAATACAGAACAAAGCTACGCAACAATAAAAGAAATAAAACCAGCACCCTACCCATATAAACAGCTTCAGCAACAGTTACACATGCATTGCAGGATTATCTTGCAGTATTGAAGTTAACAAAGTAATATGGAATAAGGAGCTGTAAAATTACATTTTGATTCACTGTAAGAAACTACCTCACTTGTATTTTAATCAAGTTCATTACTATTTATTTATTTATTTCATTTCTATACCGCCCAATAGCCAAAGCTCTCCGGGCGGTTCACAACAAGGCACTCTGGGGGGAGAGCTCATGCGTGTCAGCCCCGCTGGTGGCGTGGTGGGGGATGGTCTGTGCTCGGCGCTGCCCCTGGGAGCGCAGGCCGCGCCCCACCCCCCTCCCCGCCGCGCCTGCCTCCTTACTATCTCCTTTCCTTTGGGAATGCTGTCTTTCAATCTACGCAATTGCTATTGGTTTGGATGAGGCCAGGAAGCTGCTAAAACCCAACTCCTGTAGTTTTCTTGTAAGTCCTCCAATCTATCATTAATGGGAATTCAGGAAGTCCATGGATATACCCCAACTTTAATGACCATGATCAGAAGCAAGCACTATCCTCTCACAAACTCTTGACACAGCCTTTTCATTAAATCCTGCAAAACTGACAGCACTGATTTTTCCAAACTGAAAGATACTCACCATTTTCTCCCAGCATCACCATTATCTCAGAGTCAGTGAACTCTCCAGCTACGATTGACAGCTCAAACTCTCCCATCTTTTTTCTCATTCCAGGATATTTATACATGCACATCTTCTTAACTTCTTCTTCATTGGCTGTCTCTGCCACTTTGAAAACTAAAGACGCATCTCGGAATCTTAAGTTTTCTGTTGGAACATAGCCATCCAGGAAAATATTTATGCCTGTAAGAAGAGACGCTTTCATTAGTAAGAGTACCAAACCAATCATAAGATTGTAGGAAGATAATTGACGATAATAGAGCAGAATGAGAGACTATCAAAGAGTATGGGTCAGCTCCATTCCACGCTACTCCGTAGCAAGCTCTTCATCTGGAAATGCACAAATCATATTACCTTTGTGGTATTAAGAGGAAAAATATGAAGATGCAAATAAATAGAATACAAATGAATGTGCATGTGTGTGTGATGTCAAGTTATTTACAGCATGGATAGAAAGAAGACGGGAGAGAAAGTAGATTTAATAATAGTTACCTTCTCTTACACTGAAAGGCATAGTGACGACACCATAAGCACTAGGCACACCATATAAGCAGCAGATAAAGTCAGAAAGGTAATCTAGCACACTCAGGTCATGCTCTACAACAATGATGTACCTGGAAAACAAATGTCAGAAGTCTGTTATTTTACAGTAAAGGGCTCAGTTTAGAGATTTTCAGATTATTCAAGGAAAAATATGATGAACAAAAGCAACGTTAGAGTTTTCTATTACTGATCACATGCATAGTATAATTGTCAATATGTGGTACCATTTAACTGTGTATAAGTACTGCAAATTCTATCAGTTATTTTTCCAGAACATCAGTTTGAGCAAACTCATTTACTTCACCCAATAATTTCTTTGTAAATTAGTAGATGTAACAGCACACATGATTGAGATTAGAATTAAAGTTAGATAACCTTTACGAAATATATAAGAAAGCAGATAAAGTTCTCATGGTGACTTTAAAGATAACTTCAATTTTTTTAGGATTTTTTTTTAAGTGATGAAATCTCACAGGAGCAAACAATGTCAAGTCCTACTGCTTCTAAATTGAAGCTAAAAAACTAATAGTATAATCCTTAGGCAGTGAATCCATAAAACAGGTGCTTAAGATGAGGCATACTAATATTTGTCCCAGTTCAAATCACAAAACCTTATATTAATCAGGACAGAACAGTACTACAAATGGATCTAAACATGAGACTTGAAATAGAAGTAAACCACTATTAGAGGTGGAAAATATTACTTCCGTTTTAACTGAACTAATAGTTACAAATTCAATTACAAAAGCCAGATTTATACAGTACTTACCTGTCTGGGTTTATTAGAGATCGAATAGTAATGGCAGCCTTCAGACGCTGCTTAACGTCTAGGTAGCTGGAGGGCTCATCAAACATGAAGCTATTGCAAGGAAAGAAAAACAGGCTTAAAATTCATCAAATCATATATTCTCTTCACTAAATTACATAATTCCCTCTAATAATGAACTGAAGTAGGCTGAGTGTCAATAGAACTGGGCCAAAAAGGAGCCAATGAGAAATAAGAGGGATTATCAGCATGCTCAGATTAACTAAAAAGAAAGTAAAAGTACAAAATATTTTAAAGCAAAAACAAACTCCTAAATAGCTCAATGAGGACTGAGCATGCTCAGTAGTCTTCTGGAATCAGAGAAGGTTGAGTGTCTATTGAAGGGTGGGGCGGAATGACCTGGGAGTGGGGGAGAAGTGAATTAGCTTGCTTGAACCCTTACAGTTACTAGTATTCTGGAGTGCATGGCTGGATGGAAACATAAATAGGAGGACTTCCATTAAGGAATCATTTGTTATTACCAACAGCTATAAAAATAAAACATAAAAAGCTCTGTGCTAAAACCTACCAATTCCCCCCTCCCTATTACGGACTTCTTCCAGCCCTTATACATCACTGGAGTTTATCCTAAGGCCAGTACAAATCAGATGTCTTCTACACCCAACAAGGACAACTCATTTCTAATGACATCAGGTTTTTGGTGACCCAAGGTGAAACGTATTTTAGAAATGATAAAATTAAGGTCTAATTAATTCTGAATGTTTGAATTTCTGGACTGTATTGCACAGTGGGTGAAAATTAAAAGCAGCAGAGTGAACTACAAACACAAACATTGTTAAATAAAAAGAGAAGACACAACCCCCGCCCCCCCACTCAACAACTCAGTCATAGGAAGAGAGATCAGTTCATACTAGCCAGAGGGAAAATGTTCTTAACAGCAGGAGTGTTACAGACATCTCTAACAAAAAACAAGTGCTACATACATATCAGCCTTTTGGATGCAAACCACAGCACAAGCAAATCTCTGCAATTCTCCTCCCGATAAATCTTCCACATTTCGTTCTCTCAGATGGGACAAATCTGCAAAAGTTTTTTTTATACAGCCAAGTAAATACAAAATGTGCTAAAATAGCAACTTGCTATACTTAAAAATATCAAAATCTGTATTAGTGAAACGCTGTTATTAGGCAAATCAAAAGATGCCAAAAATGTGCAAACTTTCAAAATCTTCAGACCTCTTCAGGAATGATGATACAAAAAGCACATTGAAGGGGGGAAGAACTGACTTGATGGTGAAGTCATAGTGTCTCCATGTCCAGAGTCACAAGATGAAGTGGGGGAGGAGGGGCCTGCAGACATTCAAATCAGGCTCTAGCAGGTCATCTGAGGGATACAGGTTGGCCTTGGAGCTGCCCCTAGGGTTGCTGGCAGGGAGAAATGGGGGGAAATGTTGGATCCCTCATTTTCGAAAATATAAAATTCAGCTGTTTCCGTCCCAGGTTAAGCACACAGGCTCCTTTTACCAGTGGACCACAGAGAGAAAGTAGACAGTCTTCATGTGAACAAAGCTGTACTTTGTTAAATGCTGTACTAGATTGAAAAGTTAAACTGGGTAGCTTTACCTAGTAGTTGGATAGGATCAACCCTCAGAGAATAAAATCCCAGCTTCAGGTATATAAAATCCCTGCACCTATAGGGGCAGCTCCAAGTCCGATGGCTCCCTCAGTTTTGGGAAGGAACTGAATTCCAAGCAGAGGGTCCTGCTGGTGGTGGAGGGAGCTTTGTTGATTCCCTCTTTCTCCATAGCAAGCCACTGCACCTCCTGAGTTTGGCCTTCCCAAACTCTCAGGAGCAGAGTTCAGAGGGCACAACAGGCTCCCGGGAGGGGGGGGGGGGAATGAAGCGAATTTGGCCTACAGGCCTGCTGCTTTTTCAATAGGCTTGGTTTCAGCTGCTGCCATCAGTTTTGCTTTCCATTCAGTAATTTATGTTGTTACTGTTGGTATCAGTGGTTTGTTGGTTGTTTTAATTAGTTTTACTGTGGTTGAATCTAGGCATACTTTAGTCCCACTGAAATCAATGGGGCAAGTTAATCTTGGCTAATTTAGGATATTAGTGGGACTAACGTGTGACTAATTTCCAACCTAATGTTAGCTGCCCTGGGGGTCCTATTTCAGGGACATAAGCACAGGACACAAATGTGCATAGAGAAATAGAAGTTTAAAAACACTCAAAAATACTATTTCATTAGCAGCTAATATACATCATTTTGCACTGAGCAGTCCATAATTAAATAATTTAAAAAACATCTAATTAAAAGTAATTAAAATTACTCTAAAGGCTACCCTCAATACCTTTAAGTAAAAATATTACTTACCAAGCTGCTGACATACAATAGTCTGTGTGCCGGTTTCATCCTTCCTGTCCAATATGGTGCCCACCGTTCCCTGTCACAATAGGACAACGATCAGGTCCTTTTCTTAAGCCACAATATGAGACAGCACACTGAAGTAGCCCTGTTCTTAATGTAACTGAGAATCTGCCTTAAATCTTCCATGAACTACTGAAAAACTTGCCCACTCCCCGCTCCCCACCCACCACCCCACTCCTTTAGGCAAATATTTTACTCACTTTAGCAGCTTTAGGAATCTGGTCCACATACTGAGGTTTAATGATGGCCTTGAGGTCATCTTCCAGGATCTTTGTGAAGTAGTTCTGTAACTCAGATCCTCGAAAGTAAGTCAGGATTTCTTGCCAATCGGGTGGGTCCTGTATAGAAGCATTTTATGTAAAAAGTGAGAGGTGCAAAAATAAGCCTGAGGACAAGATTTTGAGAACACACTGCAAGTGCTTGTGAGGGAGAAGTAGCCTTCCAGACCTACATTAGGTGCTCAATAAAGCAAAAGTTGCAGCTAAGGATCACCATCTTACAGCTCCCCTTAATTCCTCCACAATGTCCTGGTTCACACATAATGGCAAGTCGTGGGAGTGAGTGGGCGCAAATGGGAGCGAGCGAGTGCACTGCCTCCCACACACTCCTCACATCCACTTTTAAACGACAACTTGCAATTGGCTGTGGGTTGTGTGCACGACCCAACAACAAACCATTGGTTAACCACTGGATTTTTTAGCCCCTAAACAACCCAGTGCTCCAGATTCGCACGTCACACTCACAACCTATGTCCCGGCTGATCATAGGTTGTTGATTGGAAGCAGAAGTGAGAAGTGCACCCAATGTGTGGACTGGGCCAATATCTGTTAGATCAGAGAAATTGCCACCCAGTGTTTTTAGTAAGCAAGTTTGAAACTAATTATATTGATGAAGTATCTTCAATACATAATTTAACATATCCATTTTGTATAGAATGCAACTAGCAAAACTCAGTCCACTCTTCCCTTTCGTAGTTAACTTCTTGTAGCAAAATATAAAACTTTAATAACCTTACTGATAAGTAACTGATAAGTCATAACCGCATGCTTACTGATGCGTTTTCCCACAGAAATCTAAGTTTTTAAAACTTTTTACAGAGATGTAAGAATGCCATTAATAATTACACAATGAGCTGTTGTTTTTTCCTCTCTCAAGCATGAAACACTGACTCAAGCTTTGGGGTAAAATTCTCGACATGCACCTAGTCCCCGTTAATACTACACACAAGGTATGTGCTTAAATGCACTGTGTACCCAATCCAATGTACAGTTGGAAAGGTGGAATGGCAGAATAGAATAAAGAAGTGATTCTGAGAAGAGGATAATCAAAGAAAGACTGATGGGAAGAGTGTGCCAAAGTACTTGCAGCGGGGATGGGGAACCTCCAGCCTGTGGCCAGATGCAGCTCCCGGAGGTTCTCCAGCGGGTCACAAGCTTTTTCTGCTATTATCCCCAGTCATTGATCTGAGATAAGAGGCTGTTTAAAGGCAATTAGCTTTTACATACCATGTAAAGAGTTGGGTTGCTGCACAGAACTGAGGTGTGCATCCTTCCAGAAAGCACAGCAGCTTATTTCTGAGTAGACATGCAGAAGCCTTGCCTTAAAATGGTAATAATCACATTTGGCCCTGTCCACACACGGTATGTGGCCCCCTCAAGACTTTTCCCATTTTGCAATTTGGCCCTCAGGCCAACTCCTGACTTACAGTAATACTTGTCATCATTGCTGTTCTATTATGCTCTTTCCCTCAACATCTTTCCACTCCCCATCCAGCATTTTGTAGCCGTACTAGGAAGTGATGGTAACATCCCCACATAAATGATGACATTAGTTGCACATTTCTTTTCTTAAGAAAGCTTCCTAATTATTATACAGGTTTCCACTTATCGGAGCCCTAGTAGTTTTCATTTGCACAAGAAATAAAAAAGCATGAAAAATGTTAGAGCATTCTACTTGGTACGTATTTGCAACACATACATCATATTTCCCAAGGTTCGGCTTCTGTTTTCCTGCTAAGATTTTCAAGGCAGTTGACTTTCCAATACCGTTCGTTCCAACCAATCCCAGTACCTCTCCTGGACGTGGAATAGGCAACCTTTATAAAGTAAGCAACAGTAACACAACAGTTATTGGACACAGTACTACAATCTAAAGCAAGTCAGAATATATTCGTACTTATTCAATATGCTTCCACCTCTCAACCAGCAGAACAGGGAGCGGGCCGATTCCCCACAACCCTCTTCATGCACCCTCAAGATATACTCTGGAGGGCTAGCAGATTTTGGGAGGAAAAGGGGCTGCAAGTGGAAGGAGAATGTTTCAATATTCAAGTGAACTTCTGCTTACACAACATTGGATTTCCCCCAAGGTGAAACTATATAAAAGAGAAGGACACAAACAAAACACACCCAGAGAGCTTCGGCTGTGGGGCGGTATATAAATGTAATTAAATAAATAAATAAATAAATTGTTCCTAAAAACATCCAGATCACATGACATTTAATTTATATTACGAATTTTCCAGGGATTTTAGGAAGGAAATACCTGTGAAGTTTGAAGGCATTGGCACAATATCTGTGTGTTGTTTCTTTCTCCAGGTTGCTAGGTAAGTTAACAATTGACAAGGCTCCAAAGGGACATTTCTGTAATACAAATATTAGTAAACTGGCTTTGCTCATATTTCCTTCTTCACATAAATCAGTGTTAAATATTCCAATGTAATCATTCTATATCTTATAACACCTCCACATATTTCTATTACTACAGCCTTGTGAGGGTTGTCATGCTGTACAAACCTGGCATATGCGATGGCTAAACAAACATGGTCTATTCTAAGGTTATGCAAAGGCTGTTTAAGCCTCACATAATCCACTCAAACCAATTTTGCATGACACAACCACCAAACAGAGACTGGATATGCAAAATGGCAGTCACACAAACCCCGCACATGCCACGGCCTCACCATGGGCTAAATATCCCACAATGAGTTGCTATACCAGTCCATCTCTAATATGCATAGTGAAACCAGGAATAGGGCTCTCGCCATATTTGTTTGAATGCCAGGGGACAGAGAGAAAGTGCACAAGTCCAAGAATCTTATCATGTATGGCAGGGGAGAGTGTGACAAGAAGAACATTCAAGTTCAAACATGTTAATTTCTACTGTGATGATTGACTAGACATAATCATTACCTTAATGCAAATACCGCAACCAATGCATAACGTTTCAGAAATCCACGCTATTTTGCACAGTGATGTTACTTCTATGCACAATTTTCCTGGTGAAAAAGAATATTAAAAGGTAAGGTATATTCTTATCATTTTCAGCATTAATATGGAATGTGGCACAGAAACCATGCGGTAGCATAAATTTAAATGACTGAGATCTCAAGTAGTCCTAAATGAGTCTCTAAACATGCAATGCATAGCTCTGATTACCCCAACCTCTCCCTATCTCTTTGACAATACTTTCATACACAATTGATTCAAAATTAGAAACAAACGAAGATGGCAGATTATACACTGGGTACCTTCAAACAGAGGCTAGGAATCAGTAACTTCATTATTCCTGCTCCCATTTCCCATTTTTACAATCTAGCTCTATATAAGCATCCTTGAGTTCCTTACCCATCCGAACCACAGGGCAGCTCTTCTTGCACTCCTGACGGCATTTCTTTGGCTTACATTTGTCATGGTTCACAATAGCGATTCTTGTTAGCTTATCAGCCATACTGAGGAACTTAGAATTATATCCAAATTGAAGTTATAAAAATGATGGAGGTGGACAGATCAAGTTCTAGACAAAAACAAACACGAAGATTAATCAAGAGCAAGGAAATACTGGATTGAAGAATTCTAGATAATTATGAACAGTAAAACAAAACAAAACACATCCTTAGGAATGAATCCTCACCTCATTTCTACAGCTGGTCTTTGTTGGTGAGGCCTAGATCCATTTTATCAATCTCTACTTATATGCCTATTGTCCATTCTTTATAAGAGCACCTCTTCAGGACCAGGATTAGTAGAGTGTGTATCTATTCTCTAGACTGCTCAATAGCAATACAGGAATAGTAAGGCTTAATCATTACAGTACTTCACAACTTAAAAAAACAACACCCAACAATTCTCAACTGCTCCTCTTTTGGTGGTTCAGATCTTCTAATATATCCAGAAACAGATTGCTCAGTTAAGCAGTATCTCTGTCCCACATTGTCTCTGTAATGCATACACACTCCTCCCTCTTTGAAGGAGACTGAGCCTGGTTGGTAAAGAGTTAGTCTATTTTATTAGACCTCTATCATTCAGCCAGGAAATTTCACTAAGAGATGTCACAATAAGGAACATTTCTATTAATCAGGGAAGAGTTCTACACCAGTCCAAATCATTAAACATTGGCAGAAGTTTAAATTTTTAATATGGAAAGCTCCAAAGAACAAAAATTGGACATTCTTATTCTCAAAGATTATATTAGTAACACAAGGCATATCTGATCATATTTTAAAACAGTTTTGTGGTCTGTATGAGACTAAGAATTTTAAGCAGCACAAGTTGTGTCCAACAAATAGACACTATGTATTAACCATTCCCAAAGCCGAACTAGCACATTTGATCAGGATAAAACCATATACTTCTAATTGCTTGCAAATTATTTCTCATTTTTTATCCAAAGAAATATATCTCAAAGAACCTGTGTGTATACACACCACAATTATTTCATTCTCCAATTTAAAACTTCAGTGTGATAACTGGTGGGCCATTACTGGCATACAGGGTTGTGCTAACCAGAATCCAGGGAACATTTACATACAAAGGGCCACTCCACAACCACATGTTCTAGATGATTAATGTATCACCCACAAAAATATCCTCCATACAACAGATTAATGAATTCCATTTCAGGTGCAACCAAGGAAAACTTATGAACGACTGAAACTAGAAGGAAAGAATTGAAATGACAGTACAGCATAATAATTAGTACTAGCAAGCTTATACTGCTTTCAAGATCATGCTTTTGCTTCCTCATAACTACCTAATTATCTGTGTCAACTATGCTCCCTAACTCACCATGATTCCTGAAATGAACGCTACAAAATTATTAGGTAAGTGAAATACTAGCTTCCTTCCAGTCACAATGCTTTGACCAAGATCTTTAGCTGCACTGACATGAAAATCAGGCATTACAAGAATTGGCCCGGGGGGCCCGGGGGGGGGGGGGGAGAGACTAGGACCAGCTGAGATCTCACATCATCTGCTTTCGCCTTCCTTTCCTTTCGGTGCAATACATGTTTGTTGAAATTGCCTTTCCCCGAGTAGGTATTTAACAAGTGGGTCAAGAACCTCACACTTAACTTCCCAGCATGGGTGACTGGGAAATGCTGGGAGTTGTAGGACTTTTCCTATCTAAATATGCATAGGATTGTACTATTAATTCCCTACAAATTAATAGTGCTGTTTTGTATATGTATGTGTGCTTTTGTCCAACCCCTTTATTGTGTGTAAGCCACATTGGGAGTGTACCTCTCTGAAAAGTACCTTATAAATGTATTGAATGAAATGAATGAACAAAGCAAACAGAATCCACAAATTTCTAGTGAGGTCTTTTTTAGAAATATGCTTAAGTCATTGGAATTTGGACCCAACCAGGGATTGACATGTGCTAATACTAGATAAGTACATTGTGAAGCACAGTACTATCCAGATAAGGGAATGCATAGTTCCTTAAATCAATATGTTCAACATAGCAATACAATATGAATATTTAGAACCTGACATATCAGACATGACAACAGAACACATGAAAGCAGTAACACATAACTAGATACTGAAACAATGAAACATGATGGATGATTAGAAAGGCAGAGGAAAAACAAAAGTTAGACAATGCTTTTCCCATAGGACTGCATAATCTTCCTTCTAGAGCAGGCCAGTACAACTACTATTTGCCAGACATCATAAACATGTCTGCCTGAGACTGCAGAAATAATAGAGTTGTCAACCATTTGGCAGGTCACAATATGTGGCTGTATCCAACTTGGTGGGTCAAAACGCTGTAGGCCCATCCTAGAGGCAAGCTTTCCCAATCTGATATTTCCTGACAAGTTTTTTTGTACTCTTAGAACACTCCTTTACATGTTTTAACTTCTTTTCCTAGAGTTGTATCCAATGTTAAACCTAACATTATCCCATCAATTTCAATGGATGTACTCCAAAACTAACATTGGATAACCCCCCTACATCTGGGGTCTGCTGTAAAGCACAGATAGAAATATCCTAACATTTTTCAAACAAATTTCCACTTCTCGATCATGCTCTAATCTCAGTTGTATCATTTACTTCTTGCCCCACAGATGACTGGAAATTGGACAGGATGACTTATTTATCTTACCACTTGGTCATTAACACAAGAAACAAAATAAGTAAAAAGTCCTGCTCCAAGGAGTTTTCACTTTATATTCCAGTAATAGAGGAGACGGAGAAAGGGAAAGGTAAGGATAAGATGAGGTGAATTTCTCATGAAAAAGACAGCCATAGGAAGAGCTAGACCACTGAAAAACAACACATTCCTGAGCAGAAAGGGAAAAGCAAAGTCCCCCCTCCCCTTAAAAATCAAGATATGGCAAGAAGCTTGCCCACAGTTTTCACTCATATAAATGTTTCCAGGTAAAACAAAGGTATATGTACTATTTGTATGGAATGCTATACAAGTGCATGTTCTCCACAACTGGAAAGCTTAATGCTAGAGAGGCTCTATATGCTAACTGAGAGGGACGGTTTGTGCGGCAGAATACTTAGGCCCTTGGATCACAATAAGGAAAATAGAATGGCATTTTATTGACATGTGCTAATACCAGATAAGGCTTGTCTATAAAATAGAGGATCCTATTTTATGTTTAGAACAGATCTTACTATCACAGAAAACACTTTTATTTTTACTATGTTATTCTGAACAAGAGTTCCATTTGATGATATTCTCCAGATACGCTGTATTTGGCTGCAAGACCACCCTGTAGAAATGCAAAGACTGGGCCTGTTCAGACAACACGCTAAGCCATGGTTAGGCCGCTAACCCTTTTGCAGTAAATGGTTAGTGAGCATGTTTAAACTGTGGTTATGTAGCCACCATAGTTAGGAATGGTTCATATGACACAATAAGTCTTGTTCACATGGCACACTAAGCCATAATGTTTAGCTCAAAATGCTTAATCATCATGGTTTAATGTGTTGTCTGAACCAGGCCAATGCCACTTTTGCCTTGGTAGTCTACCAGAGCCCCTCCAACCCCTTTTTTCTTTTAAAGATCTTGGTCTTTCTCAGGAGAGAAATGATATAAAGAAGGGACTAATAGCACATAGAAGAGAGAGTGAAACATAAACCCAGGGCTTAGCTTATTATCACTGCTACAGCAAATTAAGAAGACGCTTGTCTCTCTAGCAAAGAGAATTGCTGACACTAGATCAGAAAGCAAGGCATACAAAGTTCTGTGCCGTGCAAAGATATCCATTTTAAAAAAATATCCCAGCTGGGATTTCTATTTCTGTACACCTTTTTCTATGCTACCACTTTCCTATATTTGTCCTATATCACAAGTGATATAATTCTCAGTTCTCAACTTTACAGCTTCTAGACCCTTTAGAATTGCTTCATATGGTGGAAGAAAGTTATGAGTGGGGATATTTTACAAATGCTGTGTGGAAAGTTAGCAGTACTCACAAAAAAATCTGGTAGCCTAAGGTACCCTAAGACTCCTGCTTTTGTTGCAAAAGACACTTTAGCACAGAAAAGGGCAACTAAAATGATCAGAGGCTGGAGCATATCCCCTATGAGGGAAGGTTACAACAGCTGGGATTGTTTGGCTTGGAAAAAAGGAGGCTAAAGGAAGACATGATAGAGATGTACAAAATTTTCAAAGAGTGAAGAATGGGGATAGGGAGACATTTTTCTCCCTCTCTCAAAACACTAGAACCCAGGGGCATCCCATGAAGCTGACTGGTGGGAGACTCAGGACAGATAAAAGTACTTTTTTACACAGACCGTAGTTAAACTATGGAATTTGCCGCCTCAAGATGTAGTGATGGCCACCAATGTGTCTGGCTTTAAAAGGGAGGTGGATAAATTCTTGGAGAAGGCTATCAATGGCTACTAGTTCTAACAGCTATGTGCTACCTCCAGTAGCAGAGGCAGTAAGCCTATGTACACCAGTTGTTGAGGAACATGGGTGGGAGGCAGCTGTACCACATGTGCTCTGCTTATGGGGTCCTGGTCAACAGAATGCTGGACTAGATGAACTCTTGGTATGATCTAGCATGGTTGTTCTTATGTCAAATACTGCTTTTTAACAAGTAATTTTAAAGAAGTAATTCCTACAACCCCATATGTACACAGAGAGAGAACAATGGCTGCCATCATAAAACTCACAATGGAAAACTTAATACAGGGATACTGCATTCCTCAGCCAAGACAAACAACATTAAGCAGGAGGAGGGTAAGGGGATTTTTTTTAATGATACATGAAATAGCCTGGCTTTAGATAGCAGCAAAATTGCTTTATACTGCAGCAAAATTAATAGATAGCAGCAGAACTACTTTATACTCATTTGTAAAGTCACAAATGGATTTACCAAACTCAACTGATTAGTATTTCAAGACACTTGAAAAAGCCCCTCTGCTGCTACTTAACTTAAGGGAAGGTTTTGTTATCTCCTTTATTATCAATAACATAGCAATACTCCTAACTTGGGAAATAAAAAATTAATAAAATTAAAAAATAAATACTGGAATTTATTCTATTATCTGAAATCTCTCCCTCCTCCTATATATATATGCATGTATTACAGGGCCATCAAAATGGGATCACTTGCCTTATGACAAGCTCACCTAAGTGGCTGAACCTGGAGTCCAAGACTGCAATTCTAACATAGCTGATTTATTAAGGCTTAGTGAACCCATACCAACTGTTTCAGCCCTCTGTCCATGAAGGGTTTGAATAACAGCTGATGAAGCCACCCCCTTACACACATTTTGCCTTTTCAAAGCATTAAGCCCGGCACTATGATCGTTTCTTTAAATCCCTCTGCCCTATTCGAATTTCAGGCTGGTGTGTATTCGAAATTGATGTTGCAATATAAAATACAATAATAAAAACATCAAACGCGATATTTAAAAATGACAACCATCAAAATACCTTGGTAATTAAAAATGTGCTTGCCTGACGCAGAAAAGATTGCAGCGTAGGCACCTGGTGAGCTTTATTTTGTTTTTGTTTTTTTGGGGGGGGATATTTCATAATCAAGGCATCAATACTGAAAAAGCCCTGGCCCTTGCGATTGAATAATGTATCTCGGATAGAAGGGGGCATCTCAAGAAGGGCGTTAGCAGAAGATGAAGTACGTGCGTATGCTGGGGGGCTCTTGAAAGAGCCAAATTTATTGTTGAACGAGGGGAGGGAAAGAGCTAAGGCTCAGCCAAGCCCTGAGGATGGAAAGCGGGTGCGGCCAAGGCCTCGCACGTAGTCCCAGGGCTGCCTGGGGATTATTCTACTTAGTTGGAAGTGAGGATGCGAGGCTCGTATCTCCCCGAAAAGAGGGAAGCGGGGGGGAGAATCACCTTCGGCGATTTGGGTAGCCGCGGCCCAAGTAGCCTTATCTACAGCCACCAGAGCGGCCCCACCTGAACAGAAGAGAAGCGCGAAAGGGTCTCCCAAGCGTCGCCCTCCGCCAGGTTCTACTTACCCAAAAATGCCGAGACAGGGGGTGGGGGAGAGAAGGAGAAGCCTCCCGTCCAGGACGGGGTAGGGAAGGGGGCTGCGAACGGGAAACTCGCTGGGCCCCGTGGCTCACAGCTGGACACGGAGACAACGTGCTCCCGCTGCCACCCGGCCAAAATGGCCGCCACCATAAAAGGAGGAGCCGGCGCCGTTCACCATAGAGATGAAGTTTATGATGAGCTATGCAGCGCCATAGGCAAGATGGAGCGCCGGAAGTGCATAGAGAGGTGGCGCCGCCGCCGCCGCCAGCGGCTCTGTTCTGACATCATCGTATAGCGACGGGCTGTCTGTAAATGGGGGGAGGAGGAGGAGATGATGACGGGGGGTCAACCGCGAGGCAGGAGGAGAGTTGGGGGTGTGGCCGAGCAGCCGCCGCCGGCGCTGTTATCGACCGTTGGAAGCGTAAGTATCCCTCCCGTGGCGAGCGACAGCGGCTGCTAACTTCAGGGAAGATTCTGTCACCCCCCTCGTTGTTACTCAGTGGTTGTCCGAAATATGTCCCCCACCCACCCACCCACCCCGGGAGGAGGAGATCATGGCTTTAAAACGATCAGTAAGATTTTTAATAGGTTTTAATTAAAAAACAATAGTGAGCGTTGGCTATTGGGCGGTATAGTAATCAATGCAATCCACTAACAACTGGATGCCCCTTGTAACCCACCAGCCACCTTCCCCCACTCAGTAAAGAGAAAGGCATCCCCTCACTGTTTTAGAAAGGCAGTTAGCTATCAGAATCAGAAGCCCGGTTTAATAAGACAGGAAAGAAGGGAAAAAAACCGAGTGTAGAAGACAGAATGAAATTCGGGTACAGGAAAATGGTAACGGAGGTGCAGGTGCACTCTAGTAACCCTTGAAATCAGTGTTCAAAAAGATAAGGAAAACATTGCCATATATGAAGGGCTGTCCTTTTAAAAATAAAATCAAGGCTTGACTAAGGGCACAAGGCTTGACTAAGGGCACAAGGTAGAGTATCTTTCCTTGTTTCCTTGTCTGTGGGTTGTACTCAAGAATCTGATCTGCACCTTCACCTCAGCTAGTGTGCCAAGGGCGGCGGTGCCCACACCAGTCCCTTTGAGCTGGCTCAGTGAACTGGGGCAAGATGGCCCTTGACTGAGCAGAGGGGCTCAAATTCTGATTTGGGTCATCTGACTTTTCTACACAGTATTGGCTGGGAAATATTACATTATGCATGCACACTCAGTGATTGTGCCCTGCAAAGGGCACGTACAGTACATATATTCTTCACATCTCTTTTTAAAGGTCAAATAATGTGGCAGCACGCTATTCAGGGCTGAAACGGATGAGAGATGAGGCCCCTAGTTAAGTGCTTGCCTATATGAGCATTCCACAGGCACTGCCATCATATTTAAATTCATTGATTATGTGTGCTGGCCTATAAGGACCATTGACATGGAAATGCTGTATGTAAATTCACCAGCACGTTCATGTTCATGGCATACACACGACCTCATCACATGTGATGCTTTACAGCTTATGTTGTGACATCCCGTTCAGCTGCACAAATTGTAAAATCAGTTTTGTAGACCTATAAAAGTGTGGTAAAGTAGCACAGTACCAGTTTGGGAGGGAGCTGGAAGGCTTTTGGTTGTGCAAAATGTATCTGGATGATGGTGGGGTCTAGAAAAGTCAAAACACGTAACTCTAAACTTGTACCAGCTGCACTATCTACCAGTATGTTGCTGGACCCAATGTAGAGCACAGATCTTAACTTTTAAAGTGTTTAATGTCTCGTGAGCAGGTTAGTTGAAGGATTGCCTTCACCAATACTGAGATGCTGAGATCTCTGTATGCTGAGATTTATCTTAAAGGCCTTCTTGAGTGGCTGTCATTAAGATCAGCATGGTTGGCATGCACTAGAGACATGAACCTAATCAGCAGAGGCTGCAAATCTTTGGGACTTCTGAACTCCCTTCCAACTGACATTTGCCTTGCCCTTTCAACTCTGGCTTTTAGGTAGGCCTTGAACCTTCCTGTTCAAGTCTGCCTTTGATTGATTCAATATGTTGGCATATATAATGCCGTATCACTGTAAGTCAGTTTTGGACATCTATTCTGATGTGATCACTTGTAACTTGTTACTCACTTCTGTTTGTTTCTTGCAGGAAGGGGTGATGTTACCCTAAAAAGCGACTTAAAATACTTTAAATAAGACAGTGTCTTTAGTTAGATTATCTACAGAAAGGAGTTGCTGATAATAGCCATTTTATTATAAATTCAAATGTAATTTTAGTCACCATGTCCTTTATTGTTTCACTCACAGAAGTAAGTGTGTCATGATGTTTGTCTTACTGGATATTTGCTCTATAATCCTATGTCTGGGGAAACATCCTTCACTTGTGTTGTGTGATGATTCGATTTTCCATATTATTAAAATGGAAAATGGCTCCCTAAAAGGCAATTAGTACATGGTTGCAAACCACAGATTCTTGACATTTTGAAGAATGTGAAAACAGTTTGGAAACCAGATCTGACACACTGGAAATTGTTCTTTCTATTAATAAATTTGAAACTACTCCAGTAACTGTAACTAATGCAACTTAAAGGTCTCTGAATTTTTCCCATTGTGTAATTATTCTATAATTCATTCCTGCTAATGGCTCACTGTGTTTGTTGTGTCTAACTTTCTAAAGAACAATTTTGTGCTTTTACTGCTTATGCTAAGCAGATGAAGACTAAAGGAAGAAAGATGGTGTAGTTAGTGGATAGTTTGTTCAGCAATTTATTTATTTATTACATTTCTATACTGTCCAATAGCAAAAGTTTTATGTTTTTAACAAAAGTTAAAAACAAAAAATGCACTGACATGATAAAACATAATATACAACATTTAAGATTTTAAAAAACTATAATATAAAATGCAAGTAAAAGCCAGGAGTAGTGTGAAGATCTAAAACTACAACAACAAACTGTAAAACAACAAAAAATGAAGGACTAAAATGCCTGGAAGAATAAAGGTCTTTGCTAGGTGCCAAAAAGTCTACTATGAAGACACCAGGTGGCCTTTCTAGGAAGGGCATTCTGTGACTGAAAAAGCCCTCCCCTTAGAAGCTACTTGTGTCATTTCAGTTGCTGGGGGCACCTGGAGGAGGACTTCTGAAGATGATCTTAGGATCTGGGCAGATATATATGGGAGGAGATTATCCTTCAGTTAACCTGGCCCCAAACTGTTTAAGACTACCTCCTGGTGTCCAATATGTAAATGACTATTTGATTACAATTGTTAATATCTCATTGGATACGTTTCTGATATATCCATCAGCGATTAATTTCTTGTATAATTTCTTGTATATATCGGAAATCATCATCATCATCATCAAAAATGATTATTATTTTGACACTTACGTTCCTCCAAGGACTTCAGGGTAGTGTCTATGGTGATTATTCATTTTATCTTCATAACAAGATTAGTTTAGGCCCAAAGTTGCATAGAATCATAGAATAGCAGAGTTGGAAGGGGGCCTACAAGGCCATCGAGTCCAACCCCCTGCTCAATGCTTAGTTTCATCCCAAGTGAGGTTTTGAACCATGGTTTCCTGGGCCCATTATATCACACTGTCTTCTGAAATGACAAATGCAAATACAATGGCCTTTCAAAGTTGCTTCTGTTTACATTGGTTGATATAGCATTTGCGGAAAACAACACATAGATCTTGTGGCCACCAATCAAAATCACTGGCATGCCTTGCTTCATTCTTTGTACAGTGTCAAGAGAAGAACTTCTGAAGAATTCTTGGAGCCTTCTATGCATATTTATTCATTAGGTGAGTTCCATGGAGTTCAGCTTGCTCCTATGTAAGTGCGCATAGGATTGCAACCCAAGTTTATAGTCTGAAGCCCACTTATTCTGAAAAATTCCTGGAATTTCCCCACAAGAATAAGGAATAATACTGGTGAGGTTTGTACTCTTAAATGCTGTATCACTATTCTCAGTCTTTTAGGCTTCTGCCACAAACTAAAGTGATGCTATTGCTGGGTGGTATTATTAATTAAAACGGTACGGGTGAAATCCAGCGATGCACAAGCTTGTATTCTGCTCAGCTCCCTGTACCCTTTGAAGGGTGTGGGGGGACGACCTGCCAAACATTGTGGAATATGTCTTACAGGGCTGTGATGGAAAGGGGGACTTGCTGAAATTGGGGGTCCTGTGTGAGTAGTCCAAGATTCTTCCACCCAATTTTGGTTATTATTATTATTATTTATTTATTTATTTATTTATATAGAACCATCAATGTACATGGTGCTGTACAGAGTAAAACAGTAAATAGCAAGACCCTGCCGCATAGGCTTACATTCTAATAAAATCATAATAAAACAATAAGGAGGGAAAGAGAATGCATACAGGCACAGGGTAGGGTAAACAGGCACAGGGTAGGGTAAAACTAACAGTATAAAGTCAGAACAAAATCAAGTTTTAAAAGCTTTAGGAAAAAAAAAAGTTTTTAGCTGAGCTTTAAAAGCTGCGGTTGAACTTGTAGTTCTCAAATGTTCTGGAAGAGCGTTCCAGGCATAAGGGGCAGCAGAAGAAAATGGACGAAGCCGAGCAAGGGAAGTAGAGACCCTTGGGCAGGCGAGAAACATGGCTACAGAGGAGCGAAGAGCACGAGCGGGGCAATAGTGTGAGATGAGAGAGGAGAGATAGGAAGGAGCTAGACAGTGAAAAGCTTTGTAGGTCAACAGGAGAAGTTTATATTGGATTCTGAAGTGAATTGGAAGCCAATGAAGAGATTTCAGAAGTGGAGTAACATGGTCAGAGCAGCGAGCCAAGAAGATGATCTTAGCAGCAGAGTGGTGAACAGAAACCAACGGACTGATGTGAGAAGAAGGAAGGCCAGTGAGAAGAAGGTTGCAGTAGTCCAACCGAGAAATAACCAATGCATGAACCCACCTCCCATTGCAGCCCCGTAAAATGTAACCCACAATGTTCGGTAGGTTCTTCCGACCCTTTAGCGGTCCTTTTGAGGGATATAGGGGGCTTCAGGGAGAAGAGGGGAAGGGGTATATCCCCCAAAGAATCATTACTTTACTAGTATAGTGGTATAAGTGCATTATAACCAATGGATCAGACTTTCTCAAAATATCCTTATTGTCCCCGTTATCACGGACATGGTTATTTAAAATATATTAACTTATTCTTTTGCTAGTGAAAAATGACCACTGCTAACAAGACACCCCCTGGTGCAGATCCAAAGCAGCTGGAAAGAACTGGAACTGTTAGAGAAATAGGATCACAAGCTGTTTGGTCACTTTCATCTTGTAAACCAGGTAAACTGCAACGTCATAATGCCCCCAGACAAACTACACACAACCTTAGCAGAATTGCCCATGTGCTACTTGGATAGAAAGTGACTTTCTGAGTAAATTTAAAATAGCAATGAATGTCTAACATGTATATAATGTGTATCTCATCTGTGCATTATATGGCCTTTTGTTCTCTTGAAAATAATCCAGGAATTTGGGAAAGCACTCTATTGAATATTTTTTTCTAGATAATCAAGGTGATAGTCTTCTAGTGTCATAACTTGGCTTTCACATCCCAGTTTGTAACATTTGCAGCTTGAGAATACAGAGCTGATGACCATGTGCACCTTTTTGATCACACTAGGATTTGGTGTAGACCAATTACGAGATGATAATCTAGAAACATACTGGCAGTCTGATGGATCACAGCCTCACTTGGTGAACATCCAGTTCAGGTATTGAATATTTTTATATGTTGGTTTTATACAACTGCTATTATTAATTGTACTGGAAGAAGACAGAAGGTTGCTGAAGGAATGCACGATGCTGTCTTTTGCATATGTAGCTCCAAGCCAGTTACATTGAGTTTTTGTAATGATGTTTTATTTAAACATAGGCTATAGTACAAATTACGATTTGACTTCACGATGTTACAGTTAATAGACACTTGGCTTATGCCACTCCCTAAGGTTCAAATATCATGATTTAGGAAGCTTGAAATTCTTTCAAGGGTAGTGTTCTGAATCAGCAAGCTTTGTTACTGTTGGTTACAGTGCTGTCCATAAATCTCCATCTCAGCTCTGTGCTTAGTTCGAAGTGTAATGTATGGGCTTGAAGGGTCTTGAGCTGCTGTCCCCAACCTGATGCCATCCATATGTTTTGAACAACAACTCCCAGCATTCCTGACCATTAACCGTCCTAGTTGATGCTGATGGGAGTTGAAGTCTTAAAACATCTGGAGGGAACCAGGTTTGGGGAGGCAGATCTTTATTCCAGATCTAGAGCATCTAGGCAAACATAGAGCATATGCATACAATTCCATACACCAGGTAAATTGGTGTTTTCTTTTTTTTAAAAAAAAGGTCCTGTCAGTGCTTGCAGCTTACATATTTTCAAAATAGAAGACATAAATATACTGTCGCAAGCTAAAAACAACAGTTCAAAATACTGAACCCTTCCATGGTCAGGAAAAAATATAGCATGGGGAAATCGTTTCTTAAAAGGCTTCAATTTTGCCATGTGTTTTTTTTCCAGAAGAAAAACAACAGTCAAGACACTATGTATTTATGCAGATTATAAATCTGATGAAAGCTACACTCCAAGCAAGATCTCTGTCAGAGTAGGAAACAATTTCCACAACTTGCAGGAAATCCGGGTAAGCATGCTTTACTTCTTAAAACATTACTTTAGATCTGTGATGGCGAGACAATGAATATGTAGTGCTTATCCTATCATGTTTGCATTTGGTGTTTGACTGGGATCCAAAGAGTTACTTAGACGTAGGAGGTACGCTGCACTAGCCCGGTTGAAGTTTTAACTTTTTCTTTGAACTGCTGATCCCCCTGCCATATCTTAAAACTGCTTTTTGGAACTCCCATCAGTTCAGAAGTGTTTGGCCATGAGGGGCTGCTGTTTGAGAAACTAGTCAGAGGTCTAGTTTCCTAATCAGTTTTTTTAAAAAACAACAACAACAACAACAACAACAACAACAAATCAGATATTTCACAGAGACATGCTCATGCTTCTAGTATTAGAGAACTGGTAAGGGACCTGAGCATTGGTGTCAAGAGGGAGGCCGTGATAATTATACTAGTGCAAGAAGCCTGGTGATGGGGGCAGATCAGTTCTTATGCTGATGGAGGAATGAAAACTTTTTAAAGCTCAGATTATTGAATTTTTGAAGTTGTGATTCTTAAAGAAGGAGGTCAGCTTTCTGACCAGTTTCTTTTCGTGCACTACAAGTGCAGCTTGCTATTTCTTTCCCCCAGATTTGATTGACAGTCCAGGAGGACAGTGGGGCAGCCTCTCATATTGTTTATAATTTGAATTGTCTTAATCCAGTTGATGTTAACTCGGAATGTGTACACCTTAACCTCTTGTGCAAATTCCTCTCACCCCACTCTACTAGATATGGCATTAGATACAGCTATCACCAGTTTAGATAAAGATAAACCTAGGGATGCTCTGTATTTGCTGCTTTTCATTAACATTTTCTGCAGCATCCCTTTTGTGATTTTTTTTTTTTTTACGATTGCCTCTAAAGTTTTTGAAGAAGTTCACATATTCAGGAAGCATTGCCCTCACTCTGAATTGACAGTTTGATTTCTGACATTGACACATAGCCAGATCTGGTTGTGTGCTGTCATCATGTTTACATTGTGATTCCTGATTGGCTGGGATTAGCCATCACAGTATTATATAAAGCATTACCATCACTCCGAATTGGCTTTGCTTGGCATTAGGGATGTTGTTATGTAGTAAAATGTGTTTGGCTGTGTAACTTTGTGGTGTCATGCTATTCATTACGTGATCCCTGATTTGTTGGGATCACTTCTGTGACTAATTCAGGAAGAAGACACAGTTGTTAGAAGAGGAAAAAAAGTTACACAGCAGCTGCCGCATGTATGGAAAACTGTGGCAGAGGACAGGATTGCAAAAAAGCAAACATTACAGTTTAGGAATGGGGCAGGGGGAGGATATTTCTGTTGATCTGAAAATAAAGATGGGAGAATATTCTGTGGAACCCTAGTTCTGTCCCTTCATCTTTTTGCATTCAGTGTCCACTAGATGTCATTGTTGGCTTTAAAATAGTAGCTTTTGGATTCATGCCCCACCACCCACTTTACCAGTAATAAATGATTATACATTTATAATAGCATGTTGTTCTTCTACATATAACCTTAGTAATTTGGGGTGGCAGGGGAAAGAAATCTGAAAACTTCTACTGTTGAGGCCACCCTTGGTGTGTGTGAGACAGTATTTTGAGAGTATGCTTCAGTGGACAATTTTAGGATTGTCCTTGGTTTTCATGGACACAGAATTATAAACCATGTTGCCTTACTCAACTGTTTTCAGTCTAAGTTGGACTATTATTGTTCCTGCACTTGTTTCCCTTTAGTATTTTGATAGTGTGTTTTTTTAAATTCAAGGAAAAACAGTCATTTATATGCAAAGGGATTTTGTCTTATCAGATCATTAAACACCCTCAAACAGAAAGCAACTCAAAACAGAAAGCATGTCACAAGTTCTTTGCTGCTCCTTACAGCCTGTAGTTTTTATAGCAAATAAATAAGAATAATATGGCCTTCAGTCAGTTAACTTGTGGCACTTCTAAAAACTCTGATTTTGTAAACTGTAACTTGTCTACTCCAGGGATGCACAACCATTTGGGCTCTGAGGGTTACATCCGGTGTCTGCTAAGTTGGCAAGGGCCACAAATGTGTGTGCACACACATACATACAACTCATATATAACATATCACTCCCTCCGATCCAATTCCTGCATCAAGAGTATTTCAGAGACCAGGCCTCTGCTTTGATCAGATAAAACCAATGCTCCTTCCAGAAACCTCAGTTCTCAAATTACCCAGCTATGCAGGAATCCTGGCTCCTAGCCCTCTCCTTCCTCTAATCCACTCTGTGGCCCTAACCTGGTCCACGGAGCTTTCCTGGATTCCACAAGGCATGGGGCTTGCCTTCCATATCCATCCCCCTGGAAAAATCCCTGTTCTTATATTAGATCACAGATGGAAATAACAGCGGGGGATGCTGGCAGGCTTCCTTGTGTGCCGACCCATCATTCCTGGCAGATGTGATGGGCCGATCATCCTCTCGATGTGCACACTGAGGACCAAATACTGTTACAGGACGTGGCCGCACACCCTATGAGATCATTGAGCCCATGGAGGGCTTGGGGGTGAGTCATCTGGTCTCTCCAAGTTTGGATGCGCTCCTGTTTAGCATTACAAGAATGAGCTTCAGGCTTGTGCACTGCCTCCACCTCTTCTCCAGTACAGTCACATAGAAATTGGAAGGTCCTGCTTCCATTTAGATTAACCACAGTTTAGGGTTTCGACAGCACACTAAACTTTGATTAATCTTATCCCATGGTTACTTGAAACAAGCCAGCTTCATGAATTATGCTTTAATGTTGGCCTCTTTCAACTAACCAAAGTTATAGTTAACCACATCCAAACCATGTCATCCAAACCATGTCTTGGTTTCGATGACATGGCATCCTGGTGTGGAGCTACATTAGAGCGCAGTCTTTTCCAACAGCAGTTCTCCTTCTGTTATCACTGCTGCTACAAATCTATCTGCGTTTTGTTACAGAAAATGATGTGCAGATGAAAATAATTCATCATAATTAATTGCTTTCTCATCCTGTTACTTAAATAGTGAAACCTTTCTCAGTATCACCCTCTGGGACAGGTAGAATCTGACTAGATATTAGGTGTATTGTGAGGGAGTGCATTCCTTTGTTCAAGGCTAGAAGATCCAACTGCTGGCAGGATAAACTTCATTATAGCATGTTTAAGCCATCTTTTACTATGTAAACCACTTTGACCACATTTTGTTTAAAAGTGTATTATAAAATAAATAGCAACATGCTTTACTATTGTTACAAATGGTATCTAGAAAGGTCAGAACAAGGGAGGGGGATACATTTATTTATTTATTTATTTATTTATTTATTTATTGCATTTATATACCACCCCATAGCCGAAGCTTTCTGGCATTATCAGTACAGCCTTGTCTGCACTGCAGCATAATTATATGGCTTTGGTGGGTCTTTCTGCATCCCACCCTCTTTACTAGGAAAACAAACACACTTACAAATATAGTAGGTAGAGTTTTTAATTCATACCTAACTGTTCAAGCAGAAAGTCCTGGCAGAAATGCAATATGTGCATAGGGCATAAGCTGGACCACCATAGTGTAGCCAGCTTACCCTACCTCTGTCTTCAGATCTCTTCTACTTTACTTTAACTCGGGTTCCATAGAAGCTGAATTCTTCAAAAGATATATTTGTGTAATTTTACAAGCATGAAGTGTTGTGAGGGATCAGAGGGGATCCTTACAGGTTTTATTGATTGATTAATATTAAAATTATATCTGAGCCTATACTAAGGGCTCAGGTCAGCTGATGTTAGTTTAGTAGTGTGTATATGTGTATATATAATGTTCTATAAAGAGCAAATCAGACCACCAAAATGGACCCAGGAGGATTTCCCTGTCTCTCCTAAATGCTGTGGTATCTTGAGAGATCAAAGATCCAAAACTGAGTGTTATCTATGAAACTGAATTGATTTGCTCCATATTTTGTTCAATTTGCAATTTTGCGCAATGTGTTTTGCCCCTCTCTCTAGTAGGGATTATTGTTTAATGTCCTAGATAAGTAGTGATATTCCATCAGGGACAGGGAGATAGGTCCAACTTTCCTTATTTACTAGTTCCCCAAACATCTTAGTTCTCAGCCAATTTGAATTCTGACTCACACTTAAAGAACTGCATTTGATACCTCCAGCTTTATTTTTGACCCCTTGCTACTAATATTTCAATATCTAAGCTTGTGTTTTTAAATACTACAGGGTGGCTTCACGCTGTGATTTCGATTTGTTGTTTAACCCCTTTCCCCACTGAGGTGCAAAATGAAGTAAGATTAGGGCGATGCAATTTTCCAAGGCAATGTAGCATTGAGCAGTTCCTGCTTTTTAGAACTATTATCAGTAATGTTAACTCTGCTTTTCACATTGTGCTCTGCTCATCCATAACCCTTGCCTCCTTCCAATAAGTAATTCCAAGTAATTGTCCGACACCTTTAAAAGTGGGCTAGCCATATAGCCTGGTGTTAAATTCTCTGAACTGTGGGCAATTGTTGCGATGTTATGATGACACATTGGGGACTTCTCTATGTGTAATATCTAAGGGAGGCTCAACTAGATCAGCTTCTACACACCACCTTCTGCAGGCAGCTCTCTGGATCCAACTGCATGTCTGTGGGGCAGTTTGTACATAACAACCAGCCATCGGTTTAAAAACCGATGGGCTGTTGGGAACACACCAGTGCACTACCTACAGCACAGCTGCCTTTCCCACTTTAATGCACAGCCCACGGCCAGCTCCTTTGTAGGTTGTGCAGCAGATAGAATAGTAGAGTTGGAAGGGGCCTATAAGGCCATCGAGTCCAACCCCCTGTTCATGCAGGAATCCACCTTAAAGCATCCCTGACAGATGGCTGTCCAGCTGCCTCTTGAAGGCCTCTAGTGTGGGAGAGCCCGCAACCTCGTTAGGTAATTAGCACGATGTTGCTTAGGAGCTAAACATCCCAGCAGTTAACTGAACAACAAACCATGGGTTAACTGATTTGTTCTATCATTTTTGTAATATAAACAGCCATAATATATTTCAGCAACATCCTTTGCGCCTGTCTTTTTTTCATCTCTCTTCAGTGCTGTATGGCCGTTTCAGACTGAGGGCCAATTCTAAATCGTAGCCTCATTCCCAAGGGGAGGAGTTTCTCGATTCTTGATTCCTGTGTAAATGTAAATGCATAATCTAAATAACCATGCAACGACTTCAGCTTGCCCAATCTATTTTTGACATATCCTTTTAAAATGGCAGTACTGCTGTTCTGTTCTTCCCTGTGCTCCAGGGCAAACTGTTTTTAACACTTGAGCTGAGACACTTGCAGGTAGGGGAAACACATTTGGAAATGTTTCCCCAATTCATAATGCCTTGCATCAAACTAGTACATCATTGATACAGGTTGTAACTCTGCACCTTGATGTGGTAAATTTCTATGTGTAGCTTTTTTAAAAAAACACAGCAGAGCATTAAAAATGTGATACCCTCATCAGTAGTGTGTAGTGGTACCCTCCAGAAAAGACTGGTTTACGAGTTTGTTAGTTTTGATCAAGAAAGTACCTAAGAAGTTTGTAATGTGGGGGTACAGAGCTTCTGTTCAATGAAAAAGGCAAGACTCCTCTTGCAGGCACTGCAGCAACTCTCTAATTATCCAAATGTGCTTCTCTATAAATCTGTTCTATGGAGTCTGATTTGAGCAGTCTGGAGTACAACGTTCATTAGGGTCTTGAATGTATTATACTGTTACTGCTATTGCTTATTTGCTGCATGGCATGGGCATAGTCTAGGTGCTGTACAGTCTAAAATTGCTTAAGTCCTAATGAATTGGTTGAAGAGTAGTGACCCCATAAATGAAAACAGTGACTCTATACAATTGTTTAGGTTTGGTTAAGATGTTCTCTCTCTCCCCTAACCTTTTCCAGCATTAACTCATGAGACTGAAGCTGAATACAGATTAAGTGAGATTATGATGGTTGGTATTCTGCTTGATCAAGGGGAGCTGGGAGCTATTCTCGATGGAGGTCACACTCTCCCTGATTGCATATGTTCACACTCTCTGAATGCTTCTGGACTCGATTCTTAATTGAAAGCTCAGGGACCTGATGTGTCTTTTAGTCACATCTTCTGATAGGCTGACTGCATCCCTTCCTAAAGGATAGATAGCTTAGCACCACTATTTGTGCCCTGGTGGCAAAACATCTTTTACCTTGAACAACATACACAAGCTATGCCTGGCTTTGCCTTTTGCCAGGAGTAGTTACAGAATGCATATGCCAGGGGCCCACAATTGCACTTGCTAGCTCACCAGTGGCAAGTGCATCTTTTAATTTGTTGAGAGCCCACATCTTTCTCTGGAGAAGGACAGGGGCTTTCCTGAATCACATGTTGAACCTTGAAGGCACTTGAAAGCAGCGAGATGCTGGCCTCAGAGGCCAAAGCTACAACAGTGCTGAACACTCACCCTAACTCAGAACTGCAGAGGAAGGAATGAGTGAGACCTAATCCCCACAATTGTGTTACCCTTAGGATTCATTCCAAGTGCATCACAAGTTAAGTGTGCTACCGGAAGCAAGAGTCCTCCCTGCAGTTGTGGGGAGGGCAGGGCCTTTGCCAAGCACAGATTTTGGTTGGCTAGGAAGGCCAGCCAAACTTCGTGGACCCTTGCACAGTTGACACCTGTGCTCTCAGCTGTATAGCCATTTTGCTTCCAAGCACAATTCAAAGGGCTGATATCAGTTACTTTAAGTGACTTGGGTTCATCTTGTCTCAGGGAGTTCTACCTTCCTTAAGATCCCCAAGTCTGCTCCCTGTCCCATCTCTTATGTTTCCTCAATGAAAGTGTGGAATAGTGCAGTTTTGGTAGTGGCTCTTGAGATGTAGAATGCCTTCTCCAGAGAGACCTGCCTTACACCCATATGTATTAAGTTTTAGAAACTCACCTGTCCCATTAGGCCTCTTGCTGATAAATACTGCTGATATTTGTTTTTCACATTGGACACTATATTAATGAGGTTGGGTTTTTTTTGTATGTCTTTATATTTTAGTTTTTGTACCATAACGAAACACTGCTCTTCCCCAATACTTACGAAAATGTGGTCATAAAGAAGAACTGAATAGGGGGCAAGAGCCAGTCGCAACCTCATTTCCAGCTAACCATGTTCCATCTTTATTGATCCTGCCACTTCCCGGCCTCTCCCTTGTGACCCCCTCCCCCAGTGCCACACTCTGTCTCCTTCCCCTTTTCCTTTAGTCCTGTTCATCTCTATCCTGTCTGTTGCCATGTTAGTGGAATGCCCATCAAATGGTGGGGAAAGTTAAAGAAATACAGCCTAAAAATGGCTGACTCCTTATTTAATGAATGGTGTTTGCTTTTGTTTGCTCTAAACATTAGATAATATGTTTGTGCTTCCCAAAGTCCTGCACTATCACCCACTGTTTCACCCAGTTGTGTTTCCAAACAGTAGCTGTGCTGGATTCCCCCCTTCTTTCTGTACAAACACATTCTCGCTTCTGTCTTTGATTCCATATCTCTTAAGCACAACCATCTTTGACCCTTTTATAGTTTGAGATGTGTTAGTTGCTAGAGATGCAAACGTGTCTGAGGTGTTGATTGGTGATACTGGTGCTGATGTCCCAAAGCCACTGAAGGCACGAAGGTGTCATCCTTACTCCACCCAAGGTTTCAGGGAAAATGTGATCGTTACTCCCTCTGCAGAACTTACATATCTGGCCAGCTCACTGTCTATATATGCTAAGCAGCCATGGTTATATCAGTTGAGTGGGCATATAAACGGTGTGTGCCTTCCAAAAGGCACACCTCCTTTTGCTTCTCATTGACCCAAAAGAAGTAACTCTAGTAACATCATCAATATAGGACAAACAGCTCCTCTTGTTGTTTAATCTGTATTGATGATGTTGCTAGATTTACTGGGAGCAGCCATTGATAGCCTTCTCTTTAGGGTTAAACAATCAAAGTTTTAACCCACAGTTTGGTGTTGGTTAAAACTTTGGGTTGCTTAACCCTAAACAACCCAGATTGCCAGGTTTGTACTTCATGACCACAACCCAGGAATGGAGTGTTCCTCAATTGTTTTGAAAAGTCGAAGTGGTGGGTGGGCAAGGGGCAGTGTGCTTTCTTGCTCTCATGCAGCCATGCCAATTCCTGGGCTGTTTAACTTAAGAACTGGCATTATGCACAAATCAGATAATTGCAAATGTCTCTAGTAGTGGCACAGGCACCTTCCATCTTTATTTCCAAATCTCTTTATGTTTCATTTACTCACAGTTCAGTAATATTTCATGCTCCAGACACTATGGAGCTGCAAGGTAAAAATGCTTTCAGGAAAGGCTTGAAGTAAGGAAAGGAACTGTTTATTTGACCTGGTTGTGACCTAGTCAAGGGGTGGCGCCGTCCCTCCCTCCCCACCCTCTTTCTCCCATTTTTCAGTAGGGATACGGGCTTCCTTCCCACTTAGCATTACTTCGCAGTAGCGCTGTTTTAACCATTCACAATAGCGCAGTAGCCTGCTTTACCAATTCAGAATCCATAGCCTGTTTTTCCTCATTAAGTTAGTCATAGTTTCCTGTTTTGCCCAAACAGTGAACTCAGGATAGTAAACCATGGTGTGAAGTTGGTTTAATATCCAGACTTGTTTCAATAAACTAGGGAAATATGGTTAATTAGAGGCTTCCTGGTTTAACTGTAAGTCATGTGAAGGAGGAGCAAAGGGAAAATGCACAGGGGGAAGTGATTGTCAGTATATTGATTTATTAAAAGCTAACCGTTCAAACTGGTTCTATATGTATATAATAGTAATTTTCTGTTGAAGCTTTGGATGTGATCTTAAAATGTGATCTGTTTTCCCCATTCACAATTGTGCAGTTGTGCTGTTTTAATCATTCACAATAGCATAGTATCTCTGTTTTCTAAACTAATGTTCATGGATACTTAAGCCATTTGAATACCGTTAAGGTTCATGGCTCTCAAGCTCCCTACTGACAGCTTGAGTTGCTTGAGTCGCTGTCAGTAGGCACCATCAACCAGGATCCTGTTCCCTTGTACAACCCACATGGAGATCTTTAAGCTTGCATGGGAGGTTCCAGGTGCATTGTGTTCATCATCTACAAGAAATACCAATATCAAGCTTGAGCCAGATAGTGACACGAGTTCAAAGGCTAGCATTTTGCTTAGGGATGTTGTTATATTAAGTGGCATATAAGTATTATAAATAAATATTATGGTGCTTATGATTAGAATTATTAGCAACATCTCTGTGGACAGCCACTGATTTCCTGTCTACAAGGGGAATTGCATTTTGTTGAGGATTCTGAATGTGCTCAGTCAAACAATCTGCCGAGCTATTGGGCAGAATGACCAATAGGTCACTAGACTAATTGACCCTGTCACTATATAATATAAACATTTGCAAAAAAAAAATTCCCTTCCAAAAAAATTGCAAGTGAAAATTTTCTGTAAGAAATTGGAGTATCCTCTAAGAACCCTGGAATGCTATGATTCATTCATGGGAGAGAGTTAGGAGATCATGTACTCAGTGTGCACGTACTAATGTTTGAATGAGTTTAGCTATTTCAATAAGTATGTGTGTGTTTAAACATTGATTAAAAATAATATTTTTTCCACTTGGAATTGTATTTCCAAGCTGTTGTTGTGTTGGCTTATATGCCCGAGTCTCAGTTTTCCTTTATTGTAATGTACTATTTTTCCAATGAAAAGACAAGAATATTTGGCTGGTGATCACACTGTGTTGTAATGAGGGTGGAGTATGTTTGTCATTCTGTAGTGATGTCTGATTTCTGCATTAGTGAGCCAATATCCAGAGCAATACATCTGGATATTCAACAGCATGTTCCTATGAATCAATTGTAGTAAATAGACTGCTTCTGTGTTTGAAACGTTGAAAGGTCACTGGTCCACCTTTGTAATATGGTTTTAGTGATGATGAGGACTAAACTTTATTTAAGCTATGATATATAAGTGCAACATACAGCTTCCCCCAAGAAAGGGATATTCAAAAAAGCATTCTCCAAAATGCATCCTCCAAGTACATGATTTTGTCTCTTTAAATAATATGAAATGTCACGTAGAAAGAAACTTCTTGGGTTTTGGTTTGGAAAAAAAAATAGTGGGGCTCAACTATTTTTAAATCTATTAAACGTAGCTTTAAAAATAAAAATAAAAAGTTCCTGGAACCTCAAAGATGACATGCTTGGATTCATTATAGGCCACAGGGAAGTGATTGTTTTGTTTTCTTCTTTTAAAAAGCAGTGATCAAAATTGCACCTGATATCTAAAATGATAAGATTAGTTGACTGGAAAGCTAGTTTACAGATGGTGGCTTTAAAAAAAAGTCCCTTAGATTTGTAATGAGGGGGAAATTATGGTATGTTTCACCTAAAGTAAGAGAGACAATGTGTAATAAGGGATTTTGTGGTTTTACAGCTCAGTGCATGTGTTTGAAAGCTGTTCTCTCAGCATCGTGGGTGGCAGGTTATGCTACCATATAATGTATTGTAGTTGGCTCTCCACACTTGTCAGGGTTAGCGTTCAACCATTCGGAAAATTTTCCCATTGTTCTAGCATGTGAACCAAGACTAGTGTTGAATTCCCAATAACTTGACGGAGGGGGGTGGAGTGGAGGGAAGGGGAAATAGTTTAATTTAGAAAGTTTGAAATGTAATTACTTTTCTTATTGTCTTAATGTATTTTATATAGTTCAAATCCTTAATCTGTGAATGTAATCTGTTTACAGTTACCTTTGCTTGTTCGGCTTTGCCAACAGTGTACAGCAACCTCTTCTGCAACCCTAAGAGAAATTTTGTATACTCTATTCTGCCTTTCTTCAGCATTGGCTCTCCATTTCCATCTTAAACATGTTTGCTTTAGATGGACCATAGCTTTTGGCAGCTTTTGCATTTTTAGCAAATAATACTGTTTCTAGCAAGAGTTGCAAGCAAAAAGAAAAAAAAACTTTGTGTGAGGTCCTTGTAAACTGAACCTTGGGAACGTTATGTTTCTGTATTTTCTCTTTTGTGCTTCTTCCCTATTCGTGTCATGGTTATAAATTATATAGTTTGAAATGAAGAATTAAGAACATTCTATTTTGTGACTCTTTTAAAAAAAATAGATAGGGTGCAGCTTTCTCTCTTTATGTGCTTGGCTTTACTTTCTCTTTACCTGTTGTTTTCAAGGCTGGCACAGTGAAATAAGCAGTTATGGCATTGAAACGCCATTGTGCCAGGGCTTAATCCAATAAAAACAGAAATACCGCCTGCTGAGTTGTATGCAGTGTGCTTGTGTGAACATCAATGTCTGCTGTTCACACACAATTTTTTACTCCTTCAAAGTTCTCTCTGGAATATTGGAGAGTGTACTGAGAGGGTTTTTTTTGGCCCTTGTGTTTTAAAGGTTGTAGTGAATATTGTTAATTTTGCTTTGGTAGGCTCACTAGATGTATTTCGCAGATGATCATTACTACATCAAAAAAGGGAAAGGAATCAATAGAAGTGAGGGAGTTGGATAAAGTAAATAACTAGTTGCATCAAAAGATCCACATGTTCTTCTATCCTGTATTTGTTTTTTCTGTCTTGAAAGGTGAAAAATTGAAAGAGTGTGTGCATGTATGTATATGTGTGTGGTAGCAGGGGAAAGGATAGATTTAAATATTGACATGTAACTGCTGAAGATATTAAACTTGGATTTCATTTTAGGTGAAGTGTACCTTGGCTGGATGACACTTTTAAAACAAAATAATTGCACCCTGCACTATAATTAATACTTGGTTTTGGTATTAGATAGTCTCTCTGAACAATGTTTAGATCAGCTGTATTCCACATTTGGTCAGAAGGAAAAATATAATCGTTTCTATTATACAGCTCTCTTTATTTTAAAATGTCTCCATTGATTCTTGGTTTTTAGTTGTTGGTTCCCTTAGCTTTCCAATTAATTTAAAAAATTTTTTTTTGCACTTTTCAGTGTCTCCTGAGAGATCTTGATTGCCAACTTGCAGAGTGTAAACATTGTATTGGCAGTTCGTAACCTCTCTACCAAGCTAACCATAAATGGAAAAAAAAATGTATAGCAGATAGTCAAGAATACAGAACATGCAAACAGTGTAAGGCAGATTTTTATGTGACTTTGAATAGTAATATACTTTCAGTTTTTGAAACATGATTTGCACGCCTTGGTTCTTACATAGCAGCCAGTCGTAGGTTGCTGCAGCAACATTCATCTGTCATCATTGAAATAACAGTGCTCTCACGCAGTCCGCTAGCTCAAAAACAGGTGTGCAAAGACCAGACTGAGACTTTTGAGGCAATAAGCATTTGTATACTAGTTGCTGGGGAACATAGGTAGGAGGGTGCTGTTGGGTTTCCCATGGGCAGCTGGTTGGGCACTCTATGAATAGAATGTTGGACTAGATGGACTCTTGGTCTGATCCAGCAGGGCTCTTCTTATGTTCTTCTATACTCATGAAGGTGAATGTTCTCACGTGGCTCTGTCCATGCTAATGCTGAAGCCTCTCAAGTTCCTCTTTTACACTATCATTTTGAAAAATTTGTAGAAGGAAGAGGTGAGAGTAAATACTTATTGGGCCGCCTCTTTTGTAAAATCTTAATTTTCAGTGGTCAGGGCATCTTTTCTTTTCAAAACCCCAATGTCAGGGGAGATCGGGTGTGTTCCATCCTTGCTAGTGCCTTGGTTAAAATGCAATCGGAAACAAATTCCGCAGTTGGTGAATTTTTGGCAGCAGCTCCACTGAGTATTGTAGTATGCTGCTTGTTCGGTCTCACCTTTATATGAATCCTAAAGATGTGTAACTGATGCCTCACTGGTGGGTTCCATTTTTCTTATAACTATATTCACATGGAGTTGGAAGCTTGTATTATACAAACACTACAAATGATGGCCTGGTTCAGACAACACGCTAACCATGCTGCTTAACCACGAAATGGTTAAGGGAATGCATTAACCTTAACGCATTCCCTTAGCCATTTTGTGGTTAAGCAGCGTGGTTTAGCGTGTTGTCTGAACCAGGCCGATGTAAGATATTGTTGTACTGTGGAGTTCTTGCTCTTTTCATCTGCTGTAACCTTAATACTCTTCTGTGCAGATGCAAAAATACTTTAATACCATTGTTTTGTTTATTTATTACTTACCCATTTTATTTATATTCAGGAAATCTGTCTAGACATAACAAACAGTTTTGAAAGTAAATTACAAACTTCCTTTTGGAGGTTCATAGTCTCTTTCCATTATATCCGATAAAAACAGGACAAATTGAATTAGCAGAGAGTGGAACTGCAATGAAATTATTTTCTACCAATCCTTGCAAACCTCTGTTTGGAAAAATGGTGCTGAATATATAGGAAATAACTAATTATTTTTCCCTCGGCACTTTGATAAGAATCCAATGCAGTTGTTTGTGCAAGGATGCTCACACATGGGCAGTTCCCTGCCCCTCTCCTCTCCACTGCACCCCCCCCCCCGAATACCACAAAAAAGTCTCTCCTGAGGATTAAAGGGTAGGCCTGAGGGGAGTGGTGGGGCCCACAGTGGGAGAGGAGAATTGGGGAAAATCAGTTGGCCACAGTTTGCAGTCTACAAAACATTATCACAAAGGCATCCCAGTTCTTTAGATAGACATATCTGTGTTAGTGTGCCAAGTAGCTTGCATTGATGTAACCACAGTGACATCAGTTCCAGTTTATGTTAATATGTGACCTGTGCAAAGCAAATATTGCAAATCTGTCCTGGTATGCTACCTGTCCATTTCAACAAGTAGTAGAGAGAGGATGAGTAAGATGGACGTTGCCAGTATGTTTCTATCTTTCCTGGCCCAGGACTTATTGTTTAACCCCAACCTGCAATATTGAGACAGCTTCCCCCCCCCCCTTTTCATTCATCTTTCTTCTGTCTGTAGTGGGACCCGATGGGCATCTGTAGTTTTTAATAGTTATACGGAAGAGGAAATTTTGGCGGGTGTCTCTTTTCTCACTTCTACCCTGCATAACAAGCCATACGTACCAAAATTCCCTGTCTTGACCAACTAGAAACAGACATGCTATCCTCCTTTACATCTGGTCTATCCCTATCATCACCCCCCCCCCCATTTTAACAAAAACCTCACAGTTGTAGTGATGCCACTAGTGCCAGCCATTTCAGGTCAAGGTATGACCCACTAGTCCCAATACAATAATTGAAGACTAATGTTCTAGGGAAGCTGCAAGCTATCAAAACGCTTGTTTAGAAAATTCTTTTGTCTGTACGAAAGTTTGTCTGCAGTCCTTGGCTGAAAGAGCATAAAACCAGTAGACTGGACATGCTGTCATTCTTAAACCAATCCAATCTGACAATCACATACAGAGATGTATCATCTGCAGAGTAAATAAATTAAATCACTGTATGAGGTTATTGTCTACTGTTTCACCAATTGTTTTTTGTGTTTCCACTTCCTATGTATATGGTGATCCCATCCTAAGCCATTGCATTTAGTACTATCTCGTCATATTTCACACTCTAAAGAAGTCCTGAATTGAACTGCCTGATCCTACTACTCAGATTTCAAGAAGAGTATTCCATAGCTGAGAGGCCCTTGAAGTGTGCCTTGCATTATTTACTATTTTGAATAGCTTACATCTGAATTACACTGCATTAAGTAGCTCTGGTTTTAAGCTTGTTTATGTCTGTCACACAGACGGAGTGTCTTAGCAAAGCACCTTCTCCATTTACACTCAGGCAAGTGTTTTTTTAAACCAGAGCAGAAGGGGAATAAGCTTACCACCTTAGGCTTGGGTGCATTTAGGCCTGGGTGAAGTTTGCTCTGAGTTATATTAAATACAAGCTGTTTGGGTAAAAAATCACCCAAATCTCCTGAGTAGAGCACAGGATATGGCAAATGCTCAAATCAGAGGCATCCAAATGAAAAGTTAGAAATAAAATATTCTTTCTCCTTATGCTGCTTTAATAAGAACAGTTCTATGGGTAAAATCAGTGACCCAATGTGCTCACTTCATCTTAGGCTAGTATCATGTTTCAGAAGAACTGAACAGATGACTAAGAAATGATTCCTACTATAGAATCATAATTTGATGAGACTCAAATGCCATATAGATCTGTCTATGTATCAGAAGAAGTCATCTATGAGCTTCCTAAAGTGCCACAAGTAAGTATGTTGTAGAATGGAACATAAAGAGCAAAGAGCTTGATATGACTTCATACAAATTTCTGCTGTTTGCTTCAGACTCCCAATGATTTTGATGCATTCAGGACTCTCTAGGGATTGAGTGGATTTACACAACATGACAACCCACACTCAGTGTTGAGTATGGACTGAACTGTGGGTTGTTGTTGAACCATGGGTGATTATGTATTTTGAACCCAGTCATGCTAACAAACCATGGCTTGTTAACCATGAACAACCCACAGTTTAGAACAACCAGTTATTATACTCTTACCTGGTAAGAATGTGTGGGACAATCTCTCAAAACTTGATGTGTGAAGGAGAAGTTTCATAACAGCAGCAGTCTTCACATATGGGAACAATAAGATCATGCTGTGATGAAATAATAAAGCATGGAAATGAGGATTTCACAACTACTTATTTTATATAGTTTCTCTACAACTCTCTTTTTTCCTTAATTAAGAATAATAAATTGCAAGCACTGAAGTAAACATTTTATTAAAATATATTTAAGCACCATGTCGAATCATAGTTTTTCAGATGTTGATAGAAGGTGAGCTTAAAGATATCCTCAAAGATGTATCAGAAAGATCTTTTGATGAATCAAGTGCATATGAATTGAAGGGGTTTGCAATTCATGATCCTCTTTGAGCAAGATTGTACAGGAAGCTAACTGAAGTGTCTTGCATATCATCAAAGTGGAAGCTGTGAAATGTCAAGTAGAGATCCTAATGCCACTTCCTGTACGCTCTCATGGCAAATGTCTTTGTGTAGGAACCTTACAAACATTCTATAATGAGATAAATTTTTAGAGCTATAGTGCTATCCTATGTGCAAAGTGTGTCATGAATTAGCTAGAATTCATTTTTCTTTACATTGCTAGTGCTCACTGCTGTTTCATATAGTTAAAGAATGTTTATTGGAATGCTAGTAAATGACAGACCCAAAGTAGGGGTTGTGCAGGTAAGTCATGATGCATTTGATTTGAACTTTCCATTTTGTTGGTGACCATGTGTGAATGTCTGAGATTCATAGAACTTTTCCTATTGTGGATAATCTCCAAGTGACGTCTTTTTGCTTACTCATAAATTTAATGAGGTCAGCTTTCAGTTATTGCTCTTCAGGAGGCTAAGATTTTAGAGGGCCTAAGGGCCTTCAACTCCCCCTTAGCACATACAAAAGTTGACAATGATAGAAGACAAGACAGTAGGAGATTCCAGACTTTTATAGCGTCCCACACCGCTTCTCTGTAGTCCATTTAGCTTTTCTGCATACAAGACTGTAGTGGGAAGTATCCCGTTCCTATTTATTTAATACTATATCCTGCCTTTCCTTAAACAGAAGAAAATTGAAAAAAGGTCAAGTTCTATACAATGAGATGACTTTACCCAAGTCATTATTTCCTTACTCTGCTTCAGTTCCAAGCAATTGATTCACTTTCCAAAGCTAGCATTAAGATTTGCTATTGATTCACTATCTTTTAAAAGCTGATCAAATGTTTCCTTTCACACACACTAGACTGTGCGAGGTATACTGGATAAGAAAAGTAGACAGAAAGAAGTAGTAGCGAGTAGCATTTCACTACTGTATTTTTGAACCTGAAACACAGTCCAGTGTAATTGGGATAAATTCACAAGGGTCAGTGGGTAGAATTCAAAGAAGAGTCATGCATGGTGGAAAGAAGGGAGGTTCCACCATTAAAGGTGACCTAAAAATGATTGAAAATAAATAGAGATAGACATAGTCATGGCTCAGATTGTCGTTTTCACTGTAGCAGTTCCTACTGCTGAAGAGACAAGCCTCTCATTCAACAGAATCAAATCCCTTATTTGTTTGTCTCATTAATTTCTCATAATTCTGCTGCCTCAAATCTATTATATTTGTGCGTTTTCCATATGTACCAGCTTTGGAAGTGCAATTTTCTTATGTTTAACAATTACCCTGCCATTTTTTTTTATCACATTCAACACTTTTGGGCTATACTGTTTCAATCTATTGTAGGGCTGTATCATATGCGATATTTTTTCTTACATGGGAAATGCAATTTGTTTCCAACCATGTGTGTTTATGGCAAAATACATAACCATGTTTTTTCTTTTTTTGCACCTGATGATATTCACACTCTTTATCCTGCATCCATGTCAAAAAGAAGTGGTGTACAAAGCAAAATGCTGTCTCTCTAAAATTTAGTTGGAATATGTCCATGCACCCCTCCCATAATTTTGTCATCATTTCCCCCCCTGGTGGTCTTTCCTTTTCTATACATTTCCTTCTAAAATTCTTGTTGAACTATATTCTTCATATTTGGCATTTATTTGGAGCTGGGCTGTCTTCCTGTAGACTCTTCAGGAATGTCTGTTTTAGCTTCTTGAGTGAATAGAAAGCTCTTCTGACCTAATGGACTGAAGTAAGCCATGCCTTGGCCATTTACAGGAGGTGACTGATGGTGGCCACACAGTCACCTCCCTAGGTGGTCGTTGCTTCACTAGGGCAAATGAGCCTGCCTTTTCACAGTGAGTTCTTTGACTGAACTTACTTCTGCGTTTCTTGTAAAGCTTCTCTTGTGGTGTCCCTCCTTTTGACTCACTTGGAATTTCTGAAGTTTCTCTTGGATATGCTTCACTTTCTAGCTGGAACTGGTGCATCATTGCTATTAACTTGTTCTCTTCCTTCCTAAGCGAAGAGATGGCAGGCACCCAAAATCTGCTACTTCATGTGTTGACAGTTCCAGTTTTGGAATTACATAGCAGCCTGCTGGATCTTGGTTCTTGTAGTTACTTTGTGGTGCAATGGGAGTCCTGGAACAAAGGTTGTGAAATTCAGGATAAGGTGGTTATTTCTTTAAAACCATATGTAGTTTCAGGGAAATGCAGCAAAGCTGGGGGTGGGGGAGCCTATTTCAGTTTGATGTTTGCCATGATATGGTGTATCAGTAAAGAAGTAGAATAGGGTTGGGCAACTTGTTGGCTAATACATCTGGAGGGCCAGAGCTCTCACCAGTCCTGGCCATCATAGGCAACAGTGAGGGAAGATGGGAGTTATAGACCAAAACATCTGGAGGGACACAAGCAACACCCCCCCCCCCGTAAGTAGAAATTATTGCTGTTAGAGAGGGATTTTTCATTTTTTACTTTTTATTTTTTTAAAAAATGTTCTCGGAACTTAAATTGCAAGTGTTTTTCAAAATCCAAGCTGCATAAATTTTGCTTTTAGAAGCTTGGGATGATGAGAAGAGGAGCTAGGTTGTGGAGTGAAAGATGAGACAGCAACTGAGTCAAAGGACGAACAAGGGCAATGTTAACAAAGATAGCCACAGAGGACTGGGTGGGCTGAATTTGGGAGAAGTGACTTGAGGAATACTGAAACCTGCAAAGTTGGAGCTACTGAAGGTGGGAAATCTCTCTTAGCTAAGCTAGCCCAAATACAAAATTGTTACACTATAATACTGAAGATCATTGAACAAGATCAGCTTTTGTTGATTTCTAGAATCAGGTCATGTGCTTGTGCTACCAAGGCTGTCTTTATATTTGGACTAGAAACCAGAATGGAAAGTATTCTTAAAAGTGTTTTAAGATTGGCTGAGATGAGGACCTGGCATTGATGGAAAAGCCTTGATAGCATTGAGTAAACCGTTCATATATTTGTATATTATAATCAGCATTTTTAATGGCATGGCAAGACTCTGAAGCTTAAGTTGATACAGATAGTTCTTCTCCCTTGTGAAAACCCTGTGAAGAAGTAGATTGAAAGATAGTGAGTGGCCCATACTCACACAATGGTCAAGTGGGATCTCCCCAGTCCTAGCCCCCTGAAAGTAGCAGCAAATGCATTGGGACATAAAAACACTGAACATGAGGGCATGCCACAATTTGGGGGCAGTGGTGGGGGCAGAGGACATTACTAGTGAGTCATATGAGATTTTCAATGATTGTTCATATTGAACAGCTGTTTTTAAATAAGGTGTCTCTGATGGCTTTCTCCTTCATTTAGTGAAGACATGATAATTAATAGCACAGAGAGCTGGTTCTTATATTGCCTCACGTCTTGAAATAGAGAAAAGGGAATGGAAGAAGGAACGTGTTGAAGGAACGGAGTTAGAACCCCGGAATTCTCCAGACAAATGTGCACTGAAGATATTTCTGGAGATACAAGAAACAAGCAAATCCTAGAATGAAAAGATCAGTAATTCAATAGATCTCATGTTGCTTAGATACTAGATTACTATCTCCAGTCATGTGTAGTTGTACACATACTTAGTAATATGACCATAATTTGTTAACTGAATTACCATTTTGAACTTGAAAGGAATGGGGTGTGAGTTTGGGCTACTTGGCAACAAGAAGATCTTTTCAAATGTGGGCTCTGAATATAGTGCTGTAGGAAGCTGTTTTGTGCTTGTTAAATTAGGCTGCAATCTTATACCCACTTACCTGAGAGTAACCCCTAGTGAACTCAGTGGGAGTTAGTTTTGAGTAGGCATGTATAGGATTGTGCTGATATTGTTTCCTTTTCTTACTTTTTCCCATCCTCCCATATGGCATGTGATAACCTTCAGAAATTGTTAAAACTGCAAATGGTTTTTGAAGATGAATATAATATTCAACAAATGACTTGTCTGAAATGGCAAAAGTTGATCTAGATGAAAATAGCTTCGGTTATTGAGCGGTATAAAAATGCAATAAAAAATAAAATAAAATTAATTTTAGAATAAAATGAATTGAACAATTCCCAACATGTTTGATAACAAATCTCACTAGACGTGCATGTAAAGTTACCTGGAACTATGTGTAAGTAGATCTGAGCTCTTTGTAGGGCAGCATCCCCCTAACCTGCATCCTGCAGATGTGTTGAACTGCAACTTCCATCATTCCCACCCAGCATGGACAGGTTGTGAAAGGCTATTGTAGGAAGTTGTGGCTATAAAGTATAATACAGCAAATAAATGTCTGGCGCTTGGAGACCTTTTCTTCTATTCTGGACAAATTATTTATTTCAAAACAAATCTGGCAGCAATCTATATGTTTTTCTGTGGACTTCAATAATTATGAAAACCTTATATAAAATTACTGTTAATGGACTGTTTAACAAAAATGTGAGTACTGGGATAGAGTTCTCTGTTACAATAATGGGCCTCTTTGGGTGCACCAGGGGTTCTTACAAATTAAACCAGGGATGCAGTTGGTTCTAAATGTAGCACAGGAATTGTTCTTTTTTGCTCAGTTATTCTGTAGTTCACAGTAAAGGTTGTTGGGATAATTTAATGGCTATATCTTAGAATATATGTATTATGCAATAACAGAGGACTGCAAATTTACTGTAAATTTTGTGACACCATTATAGTACAGGGGGATTAATTTAAGTCAACATAATTTATATCATTCATTTTAAAAAAAAATTTAGGGTGCAAGTCTAGGCATGTTTAGACAAAAAAAATCCTGCAATTTCCAGCAAGCGTCAGCCAGCTTTAGGCTGCAATCCTAAATATGCATTCTAAAAAGTATGTCCCATTGAATTTAGGGGGACTTCTAAGTAAACATGCTTAGGATTGTGCTGATAAATAATCTAGAAAAATGGGTAAATTAAACAATTAATTTAAATCAAGTTACCAACTTTCTGATTCATATATTTACTGAATGATTACGCACAGGGATGCCTCCTATAGTGTTTTTTTTTCTGAGTAAAAAGCTCAGATATCCATTCCCACTGAGTTCTCAGAGGCATGGGTTATTTGGTCTGCTTTGGGGTGAAAACAGGGCTTTTGTGATAGCAGCTGCCATTGTACTAATCTCCAACTTCCAACTCAACTTCTTTGTGTTTGTAGCAACCAACACACCTATGGAAAGGGCAAAATGACTGTAGTACAAAGGGTGCTGATGTGACCCAGGGATCACTTTCCCTTTAAATAGCACTGCCATAGGGATAGGCTGCAGCAGAGGAGGGGAATGGGCCAAAGGCCCGAGGTAAGAGTGTGGATGAAACAGCTGAGAGAGGCAAAGGTTTGAAGAGATGGAGAGAAGCAGGAACCAAGAGATGAAAAGGAGCAGGACCAAGGGACAGAAAGTTGAGGTGATACAGGATGAGAAGAGAAGTTGGTACTGGTAGTACTACACCCAGGCAGATGTAGCTTGCAACTGTATCAGCCATATTACAAACTGGCCTTAAGGAAATGCTCCAAGTGAGTAGGAGAAAAGAGGTAAGGGCCTGAGGTAAGGTCGTAGATGAAAAGGCAGACAAAGTGAGAGATCAAAGAGAGGGAAAGAAAGGTGGTGGTGGGGAAACAGCTATAAAGGAAGAGGAAGCTGGTACTCAGCTATTATTTGGTGGGCTGGAGGGATACTAACTTGAAGCTGAGACATAAGGAATGGTAATAGGATATGTAGCCTTTTTCTGAGTGAAACCCCCACCCCAACACTTCTTTTCCCCTCTCCTAACTGCACAGATGAATAATCTATATGTCGCCATTTTAGCAAAGAATTGGGGATTTTATGACATCAGCAGTCGACACACCAATCACCAACATTTACCTCAGTCTGTAAATGTTGACAAAGAGGTAAAGAGGCCTGAGACGATGATGGGGATTAAGACCAAGTTTGCTGATGTCACAAAGGCATTTCTTCCCCTTACATAACAGTGCCACAGGGATGGGCTACAGCAGCATAAGACTTAAGAAAAGAGGGGAAAGAGCTAGGAACTCTTACAAGAAACATTCATTACACATGTAAAGTACTCCTCTACCTCCCTATGACAGGAAGGTAGATGAGTACTTCATAAAAGTCTAATGTACATGTTTCATAAGAACATAAGTGCCATGTTAGATCAGACCAAGGGTCCATCTAGTCCAGCACTCTGTTTACACAGTGGCCAACCAGCTGTAGGCCAGGGACCAACAAGGCAGGACATGGTGCAACAGCACCCTCCCACCCATGTTCCCCAGCACCTGGTGCACACAGGCTTGCTGCCTCGAATACTGGAGACAGCACACAAGCATCAGGGCTAGTAGCCATTGATAGCCTTTTCCTCCAGGAATTTATCCAACCCCCTTTTAAAGCCATCCAAATTGGTGGCCATTTCTTGCACAATAATTTTGCAGCATCAGTACCTCCTGCACCCATGAATTCTATATGTCAGGAATTGTATATTTTCTTTCATTAAGATGCAGAAGCTACATACATATCAGTCCATGGGGGGGGGGGGCATTTGTAGGGATTGGGAGAGATATTCAAGTGCTTTGCCTCCTCCCCAAACGGGGAATGCATGGTGCAGACAAAGCCATCCTGATGGGGGCTCCTCCACCCCATGCCTTGGTTAGGGTGGCTGTAGTCCCCCACTGCACCTTCCCCCATTGAGGTGGATGTGGAGCGGGTGAAATGTTAGCTACCTGGAGCTCTAGCTTTGGCCAAACTGGATGGTGTCATCCAGTCCATGGAGAGCTAGATTGGCAGGTGGGGGTTATTCATGTCCTTCCCACCCAGAAGTACTTCTCCACCCCTAGACTAAAGAAAACCTTCTGTTTTCTCAAGGTCCTTGCTGGTATATATGGTGTATAAAATGTTTATATGTGTGATTGAAATGCTCAATAACTGGTGAATCATTTATACCACATAAAACTATTTTTCACTTTTGCTCTTTTCCTGTTGTACTGGATATGTTGACTCAGTTGCTTATGCTAAGTAATAATTTAAATCTGATTCGAAGTATTCCATCCCTCTTTTTCCTCTCTCCAGCAACTTGAATTAGTGGAACCGAGTGGTTGGATTCATGTTCCCTTAACTGATACTCACAAGAAACCTATTCGCACTTTTATGATTCAGATTGCTGTTTTAGCCAATCACCAAAATGGAAGAGACACTCATATGCGACAAATTAAGGTGTATACACCAGTGGAAGAAAGTTCTATTGGTAAATTTCCTAGATGTACAACTATTGATTTCATGATGTATCGTTCGATCAGGTAAACAATCAACAGTTTTGTACTTGAATTATAACAATGTATTTTTGTGTAATTTTAAAATAAAGACTTGAAATTTGCTTGTTACACTGCCTAGTTATTACTATTGTTTTGGTAAACATAATTATAGCCATAATTTTGTTAGTTATTTTATTTCCTTTCTAGGAAACAGGAGGATAAAATTCTCAAATGTTGTTTGGTATTATTATTATTATTATTATTATTATTATTATTATTATTATTATTATTATTATTATATTTGTATCCTGCCTTTTGCCCAATGCTGGGCCTCAAGGTGGCCTGTAATTATCCATTATAGTGTTCTTTATTGTCTAATTCTATGATTAGGTTGAGCTTCCCAAAAAGTATACCAATACTTTTAAAAATGTGTTTACGTAATTTTTCCAAAAGTACAGGAAAATTGAGGAAATTCACAACCCAGCTAAGTTGCTTTGCTTCACTACTTTCAATGGGATGAGACTTACATAACCGCAAGTACTACAGAATTAACTTCTGAGATTTCATTAAGATTTGGAATAAGGCAATCTGGAGATCTAATTTTATTTCATAGAGGAGGAGAAGATGACTCTTCCAACATAAGAAGAGCCACCCTGGATCAAACCAAAAGTCTATTTAGTCCAGCCAAATGCTTTCAGGAAGCTAAACCAGAATATGAAGGCATTGATACTCCCTTGTATTCTGAAAGTTCCGTTTCGTTATTATGGCTGACTTCTGAATGTGTTTAATTCTCCTTTAAAACCATCCAAGTCAAGGACCACTACCACACCTTAGTCTTTTCTTTCTTTCTTTCAAGCATTTTCACTTTGCTTTTCAGCTAAAATGCTCCGCGAGCAGCTTACACATCAATAAAAAGTATCTTCCCTCATCTATACAATCTAAAAGGTAGAACATAAAAGGAAAAAGGGACAGGGAGGGAGGGGGAAAGCAAGTAAATTTAGGCACCTGTTCTTAGAGTTACCCACTTTATGACAGGCTGGGACAAAAACAGTTCAGGGAGAGAAGGAGCCTAGTGCAGTTTCGGGAGAGCTAATTGAATGGCCCTGCTTCCTGTCCCTCCCTCTGCTGCAACCAGATGGAATGTCTGCTGCAGGTGACAGTTGAGGAAATGGGGAATCTGATGGAGATGGTCTCTCCAAAGAGCTGATGGAATAACCCTGTTTTCCATTGCTTCCAATGCTGCACTCTGTTGAAACCTGGAGAATCTATAGCCAATACTGCAACCAAAAATTATATAGTTGGAAGATATCAAATGGCTGTTAAACTAACCCCTGCCGCAAAGCAGGATTATTCATTTATTATTCAACAATCCTGCAAATCAACTTAATTATCTTTTACCTGTGAGGTTGGGCAATATTTGTAATGGGTGAGGATTGATACACGAAGTACAGTTCCAAAGGACAACAACGTGTTAATGGGTGATGTTGTGTGAGTTAAAGTCCACTCATGCAGCAAGACTCCATGAGCTCAGTGGTGCTTCCCTGTCCTCGGCTTCCCCTGAGATCCTATGTGCCACCAGAACTACTCTGCGGGGTCCATGAGCCCTCCAAAATAGGTTTGGGGGCTACAGAGGGAGTGGAAATTCAATCAACCAGCGGGTTTCCTTTTGCTGGTGGAACAGCAGCATTTGATCTAACTCTAGTAATTATCAGTGTACGCTAAGTGAGTATAATTTACTTTTCAGTGTAGCTTTGCCTTTACTATACTCCCTGACCTAGATGTTTCTATCCCCAAATGTGTTACAAAATTAATCTAACTTTGGTATGTATTTGATATATGTTCTGGCTATTCCATCAGTTAGCAAAAATAAGGGTTGTGCTCTGCCTCCGCTTAGCACCATTTTTATTAAGTGGCATTTTCTCTGGCAACAGCACCAATTTAAATATTTAGGTGTCTGGAGTCTCAGACACATACAATTAATGGTACAGGAGAATCTGGACCTAATTCTCTCATTCAATTTAGGTTTGGACAACCCTGAATCTATCGGGGCGAGTCAAAATGAATGTTCTGCCTCACTTTATTTAGGGTCTCTGTTGTCCTCCATTTAATATTCCTTGTATTTTGATTATGATGATGATAAGTTTATTTATTTATTTATTACCCGCCTCTCCCTCTGGATCTACAACAGAGAATACAAAAAATTATAAAATAAGTAAAACTGATTAAAACATTTAAAACTAATACATTATTAAAACAGCAGCCAGACATTTTAAAATTCAACTGGGTAGGCCTACTAGAAGAGATCAGTCTTTATAGCTTTTTTATATTCAAAAAGACTGTTGAGTTGGCGAATTGATATTAAGCAGGCTTCTTCACTCTTGATCTTTAGATGCCTGCTCAAGACCTACTTCTTCATGAAGACATTGTCTGAGGGGTGACCCAGCCAGTATGGTTATAGTCAACCAGTGATTATTTTATCGTACTTTTTATTATATTTAATGTTTTTGGTATTTTTCTTAACTGTTTCTGTAGTTCCTTGGAAAGCAGTATATAAATCTGGCTAATAAAATAAATAAATAAATAAGGTCCCATGTTCAATCCCTGGCATTTTCAGTTAGATCAGGTAGGCGATTGGGAAGACTTCTGCCTGATATCCTGGCGAACTGTTGCCAGTTAGAATAGACAATACTGGGTTAGATGGGTAAATAGTCTGGCCTGAAAGGCAGCTTCCATTTAATTTTAGTGTTAGAGTATCCAGAAGTCAAAGACCTCAGCATGTTTTCATCATTTAAAAGCAAGCCAATACAATGGGCACTGAATCAATGAAGACCGACACTGCCAAAGTATGTTCCTGAGATTCTGCTGGCAAGTCTTAGATGGGAAAGAAAGAAGCATGATAAGGAACTTCTTGTCCTGACGAATTGCCTTATAAAATACAGTTTGCTGTTTTGCCATGTTTTGGACACAGGATCTAATATCTGGCTTGCAGGAAAGCTACGGTTTGTGGAAACCATCATTTGCCCAATTCACAAGTAACAGTAAATTATTGTTTTCTGTGAACCAGGAATTCAGGGAGGGAACTGAAACATGCAGGGCGACATGATTGTGTTACATGTGTTCTGGTCCAGTGAGGAGTGAAGTGCTCCTTTCCTCTTAAGTAGGTGAACAATAAAAGAAAGTGCATACATCCTTTTAAATATGCTGTTGCACCTTGGAGATTAGATGTCCAGTTTTCTAATTCCTTTTTGACATGGTAAAGTTAGCCAAAGGATGTGGTGAATATTTTCTCAAAATGTTCCATCAGCATGGTGAGAGCTGGTATTTTTAATGTGTCAGAGTAAACCATCGAGTAACATGAGCAAAAGTTCCAAATTGCATAAACATTTAGTGGGGATTTCTTTATCACATCAAATTTCTTTTTATCATCTCAGGCCAAGCGGCAATCACTAGAACAGTTTCACACTCATATAAGTATTAATAAAACAGAATATATCTGGGATACTAAGAATCCTTTAAACTCAAGCAATTTCTCCTGCGTGGCAGTGACTTACTGCCTCTCACATGTACCAGGGGTTATGTGCTGGTATGAGAAGGAGGCCCAATATAGCTATGTAGCCAAAATTGGCCCCAGGAATTGTAGAACTCGCAGTGGCGGATGGGATACCAGCAGGAGGACTGAGGGAGGGAGAGGGGGTGGGGCATGTGTCAATCAAACAAACTGTTGACTAATAGCCAACTCAACGCTGGCCTTAATCCACACCACGGTTGATTATAATTATGTCATGTGGGGAGTACCCCCTCAATAACCAATTGTGGAGTTGACTATTAACCCACCATTGACTATTGTGTTGTCTGGATGCAGCCCATGTATCTATATATTGCAATAGAAAATGTATTGGAATGGATGGGGATGTAGAATAACATGAACTCTTTGAAGGTAACTTGGTGTTCTCCGGTGCCTAAACTCAATAGCACTTTGTAATGGGAGACCCTATGGATCAATCATGGCATTTAGTTGAGAATGCTAAAATATTAGGTTCACATTTCTTCCTTCTCTTTCAAGCTAAAGAGTGATTTTAATTCTCCTTTTGAATGAAATGAATTAAGCTCTGCTATAATCGAACTGAGCCTCCAATAAGTTGCCCATGGGAAGCCCATCAATGGGGTTTGTGCCAGTAGAACATCCTTGAGGAACAAGCACTTACCATAACATCTAGAATATCTTCCATTTCATTAACTGTAATTTCCAAATTTTATTTTTCTAGAGTTTTCTCTGTTCATATTGATTGATTGATTCAAAAGATTTATCCCCCACTGTTAGCTCAAATTACTCCCAAGGCTGTTTACAACACACTAAAACTGCCCAGTGTCCTTGTTCCTTGGGCAGGTGGCCGAGGTCAGCCTCTCCTCCTTATCCTCACTTCTGCAGTCCCCAGGGTAACTGAGAGATGGAACAGAGTTATTTCGGATCCAGGGGTGGGGTGAGGTGAGGAATAGGCTCCTGCAGCTGCTCCTTCTCTGGCCAATCTTTACACCTTGGTGGGATGATGGAGTAAAATGGTTTCACAATGCCTGGATTTGTTGTAAACATATAATTAAACAACCAACATCACTATGTTTTTATAAAAACTGAATTCGGTTCCTTGTGGAAAGGTCTAGGCACTTATAGCTTAATTGACCAAACTCTAATTTGGCAAAGTTTTTCTTTTTTCTTTTTCCCCCGGCATTAGCAAATTTTAGTCTAACAATCTCCTTACTGTAGTCCTGCATGAAAGCAATAGCATTTCTGTACTTTTCCTATGACAAATTTATTTTTCCTATAAGCTTTCATTGGCTGGTGTATCTGGCATGGGCTTGCTGACAATGAGCCAGGAGATCTGAGCTTAAAGGAAAACTCACAGCTCTCTCAAATGTTGGCACCGAGCAGGGTAAACCCATCCCTGGGCATTAGCACTAACACTTGTTGGCATCACTGGCACAGCACATATCAGTACATACATACATACCTTGGGAGTAAAAATAAGGGAGTGGTATAGATTGTGTAAGACAGAGCTGATCTTAATTGCAGGAACGTGTGAGCAGCTCCTACCTTGTCACATTTTAAAGCAATGAGATAAGTTGCTCTAAAGGTTGAAAGCTATGGCTTCAACGCGGTGGCAGTGGGGGAAACCAACATGTGGATAAGTTATAGCTGGTATTTTATTAGGTGTTTATATCTGTGTAAAAGTGTATGACTGTTGAACATCTGTAAGTTCAGATGCTACTGTCAATGAGATGCTTCCTTTTGAATCATAGGTTAATTCAATTTTTTAAAAGTCAGTTAGACAAGGTTTTAATAACCATCTGCCTGCTGCAGTCGTAATATGTCTGAAGGAAATACCAACTTTGGTGGCATGGGCTAGGGGAATTATATGCACAACACCTCTCTCCTTTATCCGTTTTTCAGCACTCGTAGCTTATTCATAGCCATGGTGAAAACTAAGGCACCCCTTGCCTTGAGGGGTGTGTGTGTGGAGGGGGAGATTTTTTTCCTACTACATCCATCCAAATGGGCAGTGGTATCCACATGGCCATTTACATGCATTTGGTGGCAGGAACAAAGTGATGGGAAATGTCCATGATATGACGTATTCATGAGAATCTCAGCACAATAGTAAGCTCACATTTTAAAGTAGAACAAATTGGCAGGTTAGACACAATCCAGATGAAATTAAGCTGATTTACATTCCTCTGAAGTCACTGGGAAAGGTATAAGCAGATATAGAAATCCCCATTAAAATAAATGGGACTTAAATGTGCTAAACTTTGGTTGAATTGTGTCCATTGAATACATTGGTTTGCTGTGTGCACAGAGGCTCAAATGCAGAGATAAATGGAGCATGAAATAAAGCTGCATAGGTTTCACAAGGCAATACTGGACCGGGACAATCTGGGGTATCTTTGCTGCCACTCCATCCTCCCTATCTGGATTGGGGCCAGAAACACCAAAGAAAAGAGTAGCTGCACGGAGGGTGAATTGTAAGCAAGCCCAATTTGCGACATCGCACATCATCATTACTGATCATAGAGCACGTCTGTTAAAGCATTAATTAGCCTTAGTTTCTAATCTCATGTCTTTGTGGAGCTTGAGATAACATGGAACAGGCCTTACTCTGGTCTTAAACCTGCAGGACTTTTTTTTTTTAAGGAAAGTTAATGAAAGTTATTGAATGATATGGACGGGCATTTTATATGGGCCTTCTCACACTTCTATTGGGTAGATGATGAGAACCTTCTACCAGACAGAGATTGTGATTGACAGCCAAGTCTAACAAAATGTGAGTTTAATACATGTATGTCACAATCGCTTATTTTTTAAGCCTTAAAACCAAATAGATTTTAGACTAAGGTAAACCGCCCAGAGAGCTTTGTAAACTGCCCAGAGAGCTTCGGCTATGGGGTGGTATATAAATTAAATAAATAAATATGAAAGAACACAAGCTTATTACGGCTGTAGAATAGTCTGAACGTTTGCTCTTTGCACAGTTTGATCAATCATATATACAATGCTTAGGCCTTGCTCACTAGCTGACAGACAGGGCTATCAAAATTATTAGGATACTTCCACCATAGTTAGAAAGGTGATATTTGGCACATGTAGACGTTGAAGATACTTTGAAATGCCTAAAAGTAGGATATTTTATATATAATTACAAAAGAATACATTCTGACCTGGTTTGAACAATTAAAATAAGCTATCTTGGCTTATTTAAATCATGGTGGCTTATTTAAATTACGGTATGTGCCAGGTGAGATTTCCATAACCACAGCCCAGGCATTCCTGAAATAGAGGAGTTGGGTTGCAAGACACTGACAGCTTCCAGTCCAGTTACCTCAAATTGGTGATGAAGGTGCATGGGGAAGAAGTGATGCAGTATGTAGAAGCCAGGTACATTTGGAAGTTGGGTCAGGAAAGAAGAGTTAGAATGTTTAGAAGGAGGATATAGTTTCTGTTAGTTTTCAAAATATATGGCTGTAGACCACCTAACTCCACCTAACTAAAATCTACACTCACTGTTTTTCTACTTGCTCCTTCCTCGAAGTGTTTTTTCTTTGCTAAAGTATGTGTTGACCATAGACACTTGAGGACAATATATAGTACAGTATCAGGAGTTGCTGCAGCTCAACAATATGCATGCAGCTGTTCTGTGTAGTGAGTCACTGATGAGCAAGTTCACTGCCTGAATTGATTCTGCCCACCCACACTGGCGCTGGACCTTCCTAGACAGGAAGGACTATAAGAACTTAAGAAGAGCCATGCTGGATCAGATCAAGGGGCCAACTACTCCAGCATTCTGTTCACACAGTGGCCAACCAGCTGTTGATGGGAGACCCACAAGCAAGACAGGAGGGCAAAAGTACCCTTCTGCCCATGTTCCCCAGAAACTAATGTACATAGGCATACTGCCTCTCATATTGGAGGTAACCATCAGGACTAGTAGCCATTGATAGCCTTCTCCTCCAGGAATTTATCCAATACCCTTTAAAGCCATCCAAATTGGTGGCCATCACTATATCTTGTAGTAGTGAGTTCCATAGTTTATGTGCTGTGTGAAGAAGTACTTCCTTTTATCTGTCTGAAGAGCCCACCAATCAACTTCATGGAATGACCCCGGGAATTATGAGAAAGGGGGGGGGGAAATGACCCGATTCACATTCTTCACACCATGCATGATTTTGTACACCTCTATCATGTCTCCCCCCCCCCCAGCCTCCTTTTTTCCAAGCTAAACCCCAGTTGTTGTAACCTTCCCTCATAGGGGGGCTGCTAAAGTGCCTTGATCATTTTAGTTGCCCTTTTCTGCCCTTTTTCCAGCTCTACAGTACTTTTTTTAGGTGCAGTGACCAGAACTGTACACAGTCTTCTAAGTGTGGCCACACCATAGATTAGCAGCAGTATAAGAGAGTTTCCTCTTATCAGTTAAGCTTTGCTCAGGCAACAAGGTCTTGTTGCGCCTTGGTTTGTTCCTGTAAGCTTTCGTTGTCGTTTAGTTCTGCCTCTTGCCTTAGTCTGCTATCCCAATTTCTAGCTTCATCGTACTTTTCATATAATTTCCTCTTTAGATTTGTAACAGCATCATTAAGGTGATAGGTGTGTTCTTTAGCAGCTAGAGATGCTCACCCCAGAGCACTGGTGGGCAAACATATAAGGCCCAACCAGCTCCCGTAACATCGCTAAGATTTGTGGCAGCAAAATAAAATGCAGTTTGCTGGCAAATTTTGATGGCAAACCAGTACAAAAGGTTAAAACCAGCAATGTAGCTTGAAAACAAGGCAATTTTGTGTGTTTTAACCTTCTATAGCAGTTTGACGCCAAACTTTTGTGGCAAAGTGCCTTTCCCCCACAACCCATTTGGCATTGTGGTGGTGGCCTGCCCCCCCTCCCCCAAAATCGCTTATGCTTGTTCTAGAGAAGGAACTGATAAAAACTCAGAAAGACAGACATCTTGTTTAAAATTCCATTTAAATGCCATGGAAAGCACACTGTAAAGAAATAATTTACATTATGAAAGTGTATTTAATAAAGGCTTAAAGAGCTTTATAAAGAACACTTTGTAGAACTAATTGGGGCTTTAAAAATAAGTATTTTACACCAGCAGTGGACCACCCAACACAAATACCTGGAAGCTTCTGACAGTCCATCCTTGAAGGCTAAACATATATCACGACTTTTGCAAACATATTTTAATTACCTCACCCTTACGCTTAAACACACTGCAAGGACAGAAGAATGATGTAGTTAAAAAAAATATAAGACCAATGTCCATTGGTAAATATGCAAACCTTTCATCTTTTTCTTAAGCTATGACTAACTTGTCCCATTTATTTCAATGAGACTAAAATGTGATTAACCAAGGCTGCAATCCAATATTCACTTACTGGGAATAAGCCCATTGAGGAGATGTGTATAATATTGCACTGTTAGTATGCATCCAACTCATAGCTTTTCAATTTAAATGCATCGAAGGAAGTTACAGTAGCCCTATGTGGATTTTCCCAATAAAAAAGATTAACCTGGATATATGTGTAGTTATGGTCTGTGACCTTGCTGGATTCAGTCTTTTCTGGCCATGTCTAGTACTTTATTGGGGCTACCCAAGTACAAAATAAATAAAATACAGACATCTTTGCCTACAGCAGCACATCTGCTTGTTCCTGGACCCCAACTTGTTCTCTACGTGGGACACCACTTTTACCTAGATTTTTATTTACTGTCTATTTGCACCCTCAATTTGTCTGCTGGATCTTTGTGTCAGTATTTCTTCCTGTTCCTGGAATGTGCTGCTGTTACAGGTACAATGGCACTGGACCAAGGAAGGCATGCTTTTGTGTTGATGAACCTTGTCTTACTAGTACAGAGGTGTGGTTTTTTTTTTAAAAAAGAAAAGTGTTGGAAAGGAGCAGGAGATGGGTAATTCTTAGGTATGAATTGTTGTCAGACCGTGGGCTTCGAAGATCAAAGGCTCCAGGTCCTGAAATAATACAGCACTCTTTGTTACCTGAAGATTCCTTTGATGTGATTGTTATAGCTAAGCTGCAAAAATCTAGTTTGCTCACCAGGAACTGATCTGAAACCACTGTGAAACCATCATTCTCTTTTCACGTTTAATGACCAGAAAAGCTAACCAGTTTTACCCAGACGTATATTATCTGAATCCACCTCAAATCATTGAACAAACTGTAAAGGATGCTATCAGACATTTTCACATTTAACACATTTATCTGGCTAATCTCGCTTCACATTGGTTTATACTGTTGTGACTTCATTTATTTCAGAGAATGTTTTTTTTTAGTACAATAAAATATCATCCAGTTAGGGAGAATTTCATTGAAACAACCTATTTTGTACATTCCAGATTAAATGTGTGGATCAGAATAAGTTATTCCTTGAATTGTGCAGTTTTCCGAATTTTGCAATGTAGGTCTCTGAAAACTGCATACAAAACTGCATGTATTAGGGAAATTTGTATACAAAAGGTGTATGTTTAGGGGAAATTGCATTTGAAAATATGAATTATAACACTTTAAAAAAGAATTCACAGACTCCTGTGGAAACTGGACAGAATGGATTTATAACTGAATACTTGTGAACTGCCACAAACAGAAAAAGCACTCCGTACTGATACTGACTGCATATGGATAGCTGTCTCCTTCTAATTCTTGTATGTGATTACTCCACCAAGTCTCGTTGTGAGTCCAAGCTCTCCCACTGAAATGTGAGACAACAAAGAGATTCACTGTGCAATCTACAAAATCTTTATTCAGTAAAAACAACAACAACCCACCACCACTTCACACCTGAAGGGGCTATGAATGCTAGGAGCTATCATCTAAGTTTAATTTGCCAAACAAAGCAAGGCAGCTGCCTAGCAACTAAATGGCCGTTTTCCCGCCATGCCTGACAGGCTTTTACCAGGCTCGTCCTTCAGGGGGGATGTCTTCGTGACACAACTTCTGATGTGCAGTTAGTCTGGGACTGCCTCCTACCTACTCTCAACTCCTCCTGCTTGACTCTGCAGCGGATTCTTGGATCTGTTAATTCCAATGCTCCCTCCTCCTCTGACAAAGGCTGAATTCCCAGGGGTGGGTGGGGAGGAGACGATCTCTGAACTTGGGCTTTCTGTTCGATAAGCTCTTGGGAAGATTGCTCCCTGACTCCTGGAGAGTCTTGGGGACTCCCTGTCTTGCCTAAGCTTCTTGTACTTCAGGCTCCGAGTCTGATTCAGAATCTGAAACCAAATCAGGGAGCCTAGGACTCATCTGACAAGTAAATTATATAAACTAAGATGGCTTTGGAGAATACCATACCCCTTCTAAAAGTGAATTGCAGGGACAGCCTTTTCTTTTTTAATTAAGAAAACCTAGTAAAATTATTTTCCTACTAACCCCTAATTTCATGTCTGGCTTATAAAATTTAATTGGCACCATATCAACACTTCTTGAAATGATACATTTTTACAACATTAAAAGACAGAAGATCATATGCCAGTAGGCAAGACATATTTTATTTAAATACCCAGGGATTTGTTATTTTAATATTTGATGTCAGGTTGCCCTGTAGAGTTTTCTCTGACTGGACACAAAATGTTCCATGACCAGCTTTGCAGCAACATCGGTGAATCTGAAGATAAACAAGTCGGCAAACACTATTTATATATTTTGAACACACACGTCGCATCGCATACTGTGCGAACATGAAAGATTTGGGCTGGGCTTTTCCTTTGGGGTGTTATGTCGCACTGATGCCGCTCTTTCATGGGTGGAAGTCTCATTTTGTTGATAAATATTTGTTAAAAATCAGTGCCTGGGAACACATTTGACTATTAAATGATTTGCACTTCTTTCATTGCAAAGAAAGAGTTCAAACAGAGAGGAAGAAAGGTTTCTTTATGATGGCATACAGCAAATCTCTTTAAAGGAGAGCCATGCTTCCTACATGTGTAACTAGACAAGCAGGTGCCTAGCAATAATTTAGCACATGTGGACTATTCCTGGAAGCTTTTATAGTCTAAATATTCAGTCCTAGTACATATGACTGGCCTGCTTCTGGTTATGGCTTTTTCATGTCTGCCGCTGGTTACATCTAGTCCATGATAGGTCATCAAACTTATTGATCACAATCAGAGTCCTGAATTTGGCATGCCACTGCACAGGTTATATGCAGATTATCTGATTGTGTTCATAACAAATAGGTCAGGGAACCTAGCTAGAGATCCAGATGTCACAGAGAAGAGGCTCGCACGGCCTGGAGGCTCATGAGTGCCCCCAGAGTTTGATGGAACTTCTTGGGCAAGAGGGGAGTCAATGTTCATAGGGACTCCTTTGGCAAACGTGACAGTGGCCAGTCAGCCTAAATGACAGCTTGCTCCAGCAATCCCACTTAGACCAATGGGGCATTCTCTAACTTTTGTGCACTACTATTATTTCTTAGATTTCTTCTACTCCTTTCTCAAAAAAGACTCAAGGTTATTTGCAACAAAATTGAACCATATCAAATTTGAAACCGCTAAAAATAATTATCCATTAAAATATTACCACCCCATAAAACAACTAAACAGCAGTGACAGCTATACACTATCAACTGATGCAGTTAAAGCCCATCTTGTGCCATTAAAGACCTGGGAACAGAATGAAGTCTTGATCTGGAGCCAAAAAACATGACAATATTGGCATCAGCTGGGCCTCGCTGTAGAGGGCATTTCACAGTTGAGGGGCTGCCACCCCAAAGGCTCTCTCCATTGGTGCCATCTTCCAAACCTCCCTCAGAGGAAGCAGTTGGAGGAGGACCTTGAATACTTATTGCAGTGTGTGGGTAGGTTCATACCCAGAAGAGCTGCTCCATTAGGTATTGCAGTTCCGAGCTATATAAAGCAGAGGACCCTATCTGGAAGAGGGCCTTGTCTGCTGTGGCACGCCAGCTGTAGAATGAATTCCCTAGAGAGGTTCGCTTGATATCTACAGTCGTGTGAAAAAGAAAGTACATCCTCTTGGAATTGTATGGTTTTACATATCAGGATGTAATAACAATATGTTCCTTAGCAGGTCTAAAAATTAGGTAAATACAACCTCAGATGAACAACAACACATGACATATTACACCGTGTCATGATTTAAATAAAGCCAAAATGGAGAAACCATGTGTGAAAAAGTAAGTACACCTTATGATTCAATAGCTTGTAGAACCACCTTTAGCAGCAATAACTTGAAGAAATCGTTTTGTGTATGACTTTATCAGTCTCTCACATCGTTGTGGAGGAATTTTGGCCCACTCTTCTTTACAATGTTGCTTCAGTTCATTGACGTTTGAGGGCATTTGTTTATACACAGCTCTTTTAAGGTCCCACCACAGCATTTCAATCGGGTTGAGGTCTGGACTTTGACTGGATCATTGCAACACCTTGATTCTTTTCTTTTTCAGCCATTCTGTTGTAGATTTGCTGGTGTGCTTGGGATCATTGTCCTGTTGCATGACCCAATTTCGGCCAAGCTTTAGCTGTCGGACAGATTCTGTCCAAAAAAATAATCAAAATTTATTTATTTATTTATTTCATTCTTATAACATCCAATAGCTGAAGCTCTCTGGGCAGTTCACAAAATAAATCATGACATGGTGTAATATGTCATGTGTTGTTGTTCATCTGAGGTTGTATTTACCTAATTTTTAGACCTGCTAAGGAACAGATGATTGTTATTATGTCCTGATATGTAAAATCATACAATTCCAAGAGGGTGTACTTTCTTTTTCACACGACTGTATGTTATACTCTTTTTGGCACCAAGTGAAGTCCCCCCCCCCCAGCATTTTACCATTCTCGACATTTAGCTCTGCTGTTTTAAATCTGTATTTTAAATCTCTGTATTGCTGCTAAGTTTTATTCTGGTGTACTTTTATATTGTTTTAAACTTTCATATTTTATATTTTGTGGTTTTAAGTTTTGTGAACTGCCCAGAGAGCTTCAGCTATTGGATGTTATAGGACTGAAATAAATAAATTAATAAATTTTGATTATTATTTTTTAATTGTCCTGGGCACCACCTCAAATTCCTGTGAGGGAGGTGGCCAATCACTAAATGTTGGAAGCGCTCCCCTTTTCTGTATGTTTGGATTGGATTGATGGATTGAGTGGATTGGTGTGTACGCATCTGTTCATGTGCAATTGCACAAAAAGGATTTATTAAAGCCAGGGGGAAATAGCCTGGAAATATTCTTTTTCTTCTTCTTTCTGGAATGGGAATTGAGGACAGGGCTTGAAATGGAATGAAAAGTAGTATATAAAATAAGCAGGTAAAAATAGATCAATAGACAGGTACAACTAGGGTGACTATATTTTGGAAACCAAAAAGGAGGACAAAATGGCCGCCCTCAGGAGGCGTGGCCACCCCAACATGCCCACCCCCAAGGCGGTGCCAACTCAACATGTCCGGCCCCCAAGGGGGCGTGGCCTCAGTCACATTTATTTATTTATTACATTTTTATACTGCCCAACAGCCGAAGCTCCCTGGGCGGTTCACAGAAAGTAAATGATAGCAACCAATGAGTAGCAAAGGCACACAACTACTATAATAATATACTAAATACTAAAAAAGGAACTCACACTTATATAAAACCATTTCTTTATTTTTTATAACATAATAAACAACCACAACAGTCATACAATTGGCAGGTACAACAGAACAACTTGATAGCCCCAGTACTTGTCAACATTTTTTTTTTTTTAAAAAAAAAGCAATGATCTCTTTTCAGAACTCTAGAGAGAAACTAGCAAAACTGCCCTGGGATTTCTACAGGCTGGGTGAAGCCACTGAGAAGGCCCTCTCTCACATCCATGCAAAACTTACCTCAGTCATGGGATAGAGAGAAAGGCCTCTCCCAAAGTTTTTAAAGTCTGGGCAGGATTGTATGGGAGAAAGTAGTCCTTTGGATCACCTGGGGTGCTTTCAGATGCAGGGCTTCTGTTGCTATCAGTCCAAAGGCATTGTGAAGCTATTCCATCTTTCCCTCAACAGATTTGTTGGAAGAAAAAAGCTGAAAGAAGTGGTGGGAAAACACCAGAGAGGTACTGTGATGTGACCTGATGCTGCCACCCCTTCTGACCCACCCTGCCCTCAGGAACATCTGCCTCTGCAATAGGACAGCTGTCCTCATTGCCCCACAAGCTTCAGCCCCTATATTCACCAGGTAAAAGAGACACCCAATATGTTGGTTGCCTTTAACCAACCAGGAGAGGGTAAAGGGAAATATGAACGCTATTGATAGCGCAGAAAGATGAACAAGATGTAGGATTTTATGATTTAAAAGCAAACAAATTAAAGTTTATTTAAAACAAGAGACGTTATATCATAGAACCAGTCACTCAGTTCTCAGTCTTACCCTGCCTACTCTAATTCCCACTAACTAGTTGTAGCCTCATCATTTCTTAAGGACCTATCTCCCAAATCTGATCTCTGTCTCATATCTAACTAACTGCTCTCTGTCTCCTCACACACACACACAAGCCCCTCCCACCTCTCACTCACTTTCTGCCATATAACTTACCTGGGTTCTATTTAACACAACAAGCACATATTTATTTATTTAAAACATTTGTATCTCACCCTCTATCACTAGGATCTCAGGGTGGCGTACAGATAAAATCATACAATATAAAACAAATTTTTGTCTGTCTCTTCTGCCAAAACGCTTGTTCATGCGCTGGTTATTTCACGGTTGGACTACTGCAACCTTCTTCTCTCTGGCCTTCCTTCTTCTCACATCAGTCCGCTGGTTTCTGTTCACCACTCTGCCGCAAAGATCATCTTCTTGGCTCGCCGCTCCGACCATGTTACTCCGCTTCTGAAATCTCTTCATTGGCTTCCAATTCACTCCAGAATCCAATATAAACTTCTCCTGTTAACCTTCAAAGCTTTTCACGGTCTAGCTCCTTCCTATCTCTCCTCTCTCATCTCACACTATTGCCCCGCTCGTGCTCTTCGCTCCTCTGATGCCATGTTTCTCGCCTGCCCAAGGGCCTCTACTTCCCTTGCTCGGCTTCGTCCATTCTCTTCTGCTGCCCCTTACGCCTGGAACGCTCTTCCAGAACATTTGAGAACTACAAGTTCAACCGCAGCTTTTAAAGCTCAACTAAAAACTTTTCTTTTTCCTAAAGCTTTTAAAACTTGATGTTGTGCAGACTTCTACTGTTACTTTCTACTGTTAGTTTTACCCTACCCTGTACCTGTTTGCATTCTCTTCCCCTCCTTATTGTTTTACTATGATTTTATTAGATTGTAAGCCTATGCGGCAGGGTCTTGCTATTTACTGTTTTACTCTGTACAGCACCATGTACACTGATGGTGCTATATAAATAAATAAATAATAATAATAATAATAATAATAATAATACACAGCTAAAAACAAATTAAACCATGAATCAAGTTAAAACCAGTATATAATTTAAAAGCAGTAAAAACAAAACAGTTAAAACAATGTGCGAACTTGGTGAATTTAACCATTAAAGGCTTTGTTAAAAAGCCATGTTTTTACATGGTGCTGGAATAAAATCAGCGTTGGCACCAGTCGGGCCTCCAAGAGGACAGCATTCCACAGTCAGGGTGCCACAACAGAGAAAGCCCTCTCCCTTGTCCCATCATAGCGAATGTGTTGTGCTGGTGGGATGCGGAGAAGGGCTCCTCCAACAGAACTCAACTCTTGGGCAGGCATATATAAGGAGAGGCGCTCCCTCAAGTATTGAGGTCCCAAGGCATTTAGGGCTTTAAACATCATTACCAACACCTTGAATTCTGACCGAAAGTGTATAGGCAGCCGGTGCAATTCCTTAAAGACCAGCGTTATGTGGTCTCTATAAGATGTGCCTGTCAGCAGTCTAGCTGCTGCATTTTGTACTAGCTGCAACTTCCCAGTCATCTTCAAGGGCAGCCCCACGTTGAGTGCATTGCAGTAGTCTAATTGGGAAGTTACCAGTGCATGCACTACTGTGGCTAGGCTGTCCCTGTCCAGGAAAGGCCGTAGCTGGCGGATCAGCCAAAGCTGGCCCCAAGTATTCCGCACCACGGAGTCCACCTGGGCCTCCAGTGACGATGGATCTAGGAGTACTCCCAAGCTACGTACCTGCTCCTTCCCCACAATGTTGTACATTGATACTGATACAACATGGCAAGCACTGTGATTTTGTCACTGGTACAACGGAAAGACAATGCCATATGTTCCATCCCCCCCTAAAATTCCATGAATGAAGCAGAGTGGTTGCACAATAGAAGCCTGGTTTGGAACCTGCTTGGTCCCAAACCATTTAGACCTTTTGGGTTCATAACCAGCACTTTGAACTGTGTCAAGAAACAAAGCAGCAGCTGCTGAAAACGGTTGTAACAAGGGAATCACATTCTCCTGTCATGTCCTCACTAGAGGAATCCTTTAGAAACTGAAGGTAGAGCCTCCAGAAACCAGGGGGGGCATCCCATCAGTCACAGGCACCAGACCAGGAGGAGCCAGGGCCTTCAGGGGAGATGGCTCCAGGGCCTTCCCTATTAGGAGGAGGGGACCCTGATTCTGGAGCAGCTGCTGAGCAATCCCCTGACCCGCAGGAGCATCATCTCCTCAAGCAACAAGCCAGTAGGCCTCCTGTAAGAAGGAATGCTTGCTTGCAAAGATGGTCTCCTCAAGAGAAAGCAACCCCTCTTGAGTAGGGCTCTGGCCACAGAACCCAAATAGACAGCAGCTGAGCCTGGGTGGGGCTCAGCAGCCTTTCTGAGCAAAAGCCAGCACTCAGAGCTTGCTAGTTGCTGGCAACAATGTCTCACCGGCTTCTCCTGCCTTGTCTTCTGACCCTGCCTTGTGCTTGAGCCCCTGTGCTATGACTTTGGGCTCCTTTGTTGGACTGCTTGACTAACTGTGCTTGGACCCTTTCCGTCTTTGACCGCTCCTGCTTTGCCGGAACTGCCTTGAACAGAAACCTGTCTGCTGGAACATTGACCTAAGTTACTACTTGGCCCTGTGGTCAACCCTATAACCGAAGCTGCTACAGCCAATGCAGGACACCTTTCTGTTTCTAGCTCTGCTCATTTGCCTGGCTGAAACATGCTGAACCAACTGAGGTTTCCGAATGCTCTTCCATGGCAGCCCAATGTAGGGCATGTTACAGTAGTATAAAGTGGATATAAATAAGGTATGTGTCACCATGGCAAGATCTGACCTATCCAAGAAGAGACAGAATTGGTACACTTGTCTCAGCTGTGCAAAAATGCTTTTGCTCACCACCATGAGCTAGACCATCCTGGTTGAAGGCTGTATCTAGGAGCACCTTCCCCACAGTTTACCTTGAGGAGCACCCTTAAAGTTTCCACTAATTTGTGGGAGGAATCTTCTGTGGTTAAACTCAAAGTTATCTAATATATATGTCAGGCTTCTTTCTGTTGAACACAACATTGTTAAACTCATTGCTAGAAATGTATGTCAGAAACTACAGTACGTGGCAGAAGTAAGACGTGAGTTTTCATCCCTCTCTGCTGAACTTTGTGAGATGTGAAAATCAGAGCCAGATCCCAGTTTCCACCGGATCCTTCTCAGCAACTTGAGATCCATCTCAGATTTGCCCACCATTTCTCCGTGACAAAATTTTCCACTGCAGCAAAGAAAGAAAAGCTTGGACACACCACAGACGTGCCTCCTGCAGAAACCAGAGGAGTTAGAGGGTTTCTGTAGCAAATTCATGGCATTGCATAACACCCATCCATCTGCAGATGTGTGCATTTGTTGAAATATTTTACAAAGGTTTTATTACACTATAATACAGACCCAACTGTAGGCAGCTGCGAGTTTGCTCACTTTTTTAAAAAAAAGTTATTCAGTAAGTGAACGAAAGTCTTCCCAGTAGATATGCAACTACCCTACTTTGTCCTGAGTTTTAGAACTGGTTTGGACAGGATGATAAGCAGCAGAGGAAGGAGGCACAATTAAAGTGCCCTTTGGGGGTTAGATTCAGACTTAGTCATACTTAGGGTAGACCCATTGAAATTAATGGGATTTAGGTTAGTCACAACTACCTTAAGACTTATTAATTTAAATGGGTTTGCTATAGGGGTGGGCAACATGTGAGCCATATGTGCCCCCCTCGGGTTTTTTGCGGCCTCTGCAGACCCCAAATCACTGCGTTGCTGCCAAATAGCTGCTAAATTTTATCGGTGTGCAGTGGTGAGAAGAAAAACAGCCTTTCTGTTTTAAAACAAGGTGCAAATGCGGAGTTATACTTCCGGGAGCTTGATTTTGCATTAAAACAAGGTGCACGTTCCCTGTATGGCTTGTTTTGAAACAAAAATGTGGACTTTTTTCCTTGCGGCTGAAATTCAGCAGCCATTTCAGCAGTGGGGGTGGAAATCAGTCCCCGGACCCTCCAAAGTCGCCCATCCCTGGTCTCCTCTAAGTATGATGGAGTCTGGATTCAAACCTCTGTTCCTCATACTTTTTCATCATACTCAAAAGGGAGCATCAACTTTCAGGGCCAACCTTACCATTACATTTCTTTATTTAATACCTTATACACAGGAGAACATAGGATGGGAACATAGGAAGTTGACTTTATGCTGAGTCAGACCACTGATCCTTCTAGCCCAGTATTGTCGATACTGACTGGCAGCAGCTCTCCAGGGTTTCAGGCAGGGTTTTTTTCCAGCCCTACCAGAGGGGAATTGAGACTGGGACCTTCTGTGTCTACCAGAAGGTCCCAGGTTCTACAGAATAATGGGCTCAAGTTACAGGAAGCCAGATTCCAGCTTACCATCAGGAAAAACTTCCTGACTGTTAGAGCAGTACGACAATGGAACCAGTTACCTCGGGAGGTCGTGGGCTCTCCCACATTAGAGGCCTTCAAGAGGCAGCTGGACAACCATCTGTCAGATCTGCGTTAAGGTCAATTCCTGCACTAAGTGGGACTCAATGAGCCTCATAGGCCCCTTCCAACTCTACTATTCTATGATTCTATGGTATCACTAAGCTACAGCCTCTCAACAATCTGCACTGGAACTGTGACATAGGAAGAAGGGGGCTTTAACTGTTTGTCCCACTGTAATCTAGATCTGGATCTTGCTCCCTGCGCATGGTTGCCATTTGGTCCAGCAGGTATTGTTGCCATGGGACCTTCCCTCCTGATGCAGCTGCAGGGTGCAGAACCAGATTGGGGCCATGGCAAGGGAAAAGGGTTAGAACCACCACCACCCATGCCATGGTCTCTCCCCGGTGACTGCTATTTGGTAAAGAAATGTGAATGCACATGGGGCATTTATGTAAGGTCTTCACATCTTGTTTGGCGCTTGGCCATGACTGGATTGGGGCCTGTAAATGGTCTTGGAACATGTTGGGATGCTGCAGAATTGCTGAAACTAAGCTGGTACAGACCTTGGTTAGCAGTCTGGCTGAGGTGATAACTGGGAGTCTGGTATAACAGTAGGTTACTAAATATTTTCTTTTTAAAATATGAGAGGAATTGTTCCTCACAAAAGTTTCTCTTCCTCTGCCATGCATCTACTCTTGTACAATAGAAGGGTACAGACCCAGAAGGGTATTGCAGATATAGAAAGCTACAGTCGTGTGAAAAAGAAAGTACACCCTCTTGCAATTGTATGATTTTACATATCAGGACATAATAACAATCATCTGTTCCTTAGCAGGTCTAAAAATTAGGTAAATACAACCTCAGATGAACAACAACACATGACATATTACACCGTGTCATGATTTATTTAACAGAAATAAAGCCAAAATAGAGAAGCCATGTGTGAAAAAGTAAGTACAGCCTTACTGCTTCCATAGGAATTAAGATGCTAAGTAGCAGACAGGTGCTGCTAATCAAATGCCCGTGATTAATTGATCATCAGCAAGTATGACTACCTCTATAAAAGTCGAAGTTTTTTCAGTTTGCTGGTCTGGAGCATTCAGGTGTGTGTTAACACAATGCCAAGGAGGAAAGACATCAGCAATGATCTTTGGAGAAGCAATTGCTGCTGCCCATCAATCTGGGAAGGGTTATAACGCCATTTCCAAACAATTTAAAGTCCATCATTCTACAGTGAGAAAGATGATTCAAAAGTGGAAAACATTCAAGACAGTTGCGTCCCAGCAAAATCACCCCAAGGTCAGACCATGCAACGCTCAGAGAAATTGCAAAAAACCCAAGAGTTACATCTCAGACTCTACAGGCCTCAGTGAGCATGTTAAATGTTAAAGTTCATAACACTACAATTAGAAAAAGACTGAACAAGTATGGTTTGTTTGGAAGGGTTGCCAGGAGAAAGCCTCTTCTCTCTAAAAAGAATGTGGCAGCACGGCTTAGGTTTGCAAAGTTGCATCTGAACAAACCACAAGACTTTTGGGACGATGTCCTTTGGACAGACGAGACCAAAGTGGAGAAGTTTGGCCATAATGCACAGCGCCACGTTTGGTGAAAACCAAATACAGCATATCAGCACAAACACCTCATACCAACTGTCAAGCACGGTGGTGGAGGGATGATGATTTGGGCTTGTTTTGCAGCCACAGGACCTGGGAACCTTGCAGTCATTGAGTCGACCATGAACTCCTCTGTATACCAAAGTATTCTAGAGCCAAATGTGAGGCCATCTGTCTGACAGCTAAAGCTTGGCCGAAATTGGGTCATGCAACAGGACAATGACCCCAAGCACACCAGCAAATCTACAACAGAATGGCTGAAAAAGAAAAGAATCAAGGTGTTGCAATGGCCCAGTCAAAGTCCAGACCTCAACCCAATTGAAATGCTGTGGCGGGACCTTAAGAGAGCTGTGCATAAACAAATGCCCTCAAACCTCAATGAACTGAAGCAACGTTGTAAAGAAGAGTGGGCCAAAATTCCTCCACAAGGATGTGAGAGACTGATAAAGTCATACAGGAAACGATTACTTCAAGTTATTGCTGCTAAAGGTGGTTCTACAAGCTATTGAATCATAAGGTGTACTTACTTCTCCATTTTGGCTTTATTTCTGTTAAATAAATCATGACACGGTGTAATATGTCATGTGTTGTTCATCCGAGGTTGTATTTACCTAATTTTTAGACCTGCTAAGGAACAGATGATGGTTATTGTGTCCTGATATGTAAAATCGTACAATTCCAAGAGAGTGTACTTTCTTTTCCACATGACTGTAGCTTTGCACATTGACTGCCCTTGCTGGATTGAGGGGTTTGGTTTTTGTTATTTTGGCCACTGACATCCAGACTGGTAGGTCTGACTAAGCCATGTTCATGGTCTTGTAGGGGCAGGGTGGAGAAAATCTATGCTAGTATGTGCGCCATTGGGATGTGTGAATTGTGTGGCTGTCTATTTTGCTGTCATCGCGCATGTTTGGAAGCCTCAGCACATACCTGCTTTCAAATTTAAGTAACTCTGGAAAAACAGACACGTGTTCAGTTTCACGCGTGGCAGTGTTCACGTTCTCTTCCTCCTACCTCTGGGAAACGTCATGTGAAAAGCAACATGGAATAAAATATTGAGAGGAAGATCAGTAAGTAGCCAGGTACTTTGAATGATGAGGCAAGTTATGCTTCAGCTTCATGGTAAGGCATCTATCATAATATATATTCTATTGACTGATGTGCATTGCTTTGCATGTCTTAAAAGTCAGCCTATATATATTGTGACTTATAAATAAAGGAGGAGGAGGAGTTGAAGAAGTAATCACTACCGCTGCTTCCTCGTTCTAAAATCCAGTCTATCTAGAGATCAGATAACAGAATATTATTGATACCTTTAATGATAGTGTCACACAGATTATACTGTAACCATTATTACTGTGTGACGTGACAAAACTGTCCCCCTAATTAGCCAACATGCAGAGCAACTTAAAATGGCGTACAATATTCTGCAGTTTATCAGGGTTTGTATGAGCTTTTTTTTTTTTTTTTTTTTAAAGTAACTCTTCAGATAAGAAGGCATCCCAAAAGAGCATTCCTTCATGCAGAGGTCATCAGTTAATGAAGTTGTCTGTGTGAAGGAATGTTGTTGTTTGTTTAATATCCTTTGTACATTCCAGTCAGGGGAAGAATATTTGGGTTGCTTGTGCCTTAATTTCATTGCACGTTAGCATTTGCTTAAGTAATATAATTTACAAAATGCGTCGGACAGCATTCTTAACTTTACTATTTAGCACTCCGCCTCAGAATAGAAAGAAAGCTTCTCATAATGTATTCAAATTTCTTAAAAACCCATTCTGTTTCTGTGGGTAGTACCAAACAGGTTTGTTCAGCACCAGAACAAACTTCATTTATCAATCATCCTAGATTGGAGAGTAATCTATCCTGAAAGGTGGTGTCTAAGGCAATTCTATACATTGATTTAAATGGAGCTTACTCCCAAGTAAGTGGGTATAGGACTGCAGCCTTAAAAATCAATCAAATAAATAATTATTATTAAGGCAACAGCAGTAACAGATTAGAGACTAGGCTTAATTGTCCTTCCTGGGAACCATCGTCTAATTTGGACTCTCTTGTGCCAGACAAGCCTTGCAGAAAGAGCCATATCTGCTTCTCTCCCTCTCTCTCCCTCCCTCCTTCTCCCCACTGCAAATTATAAGCGGTAAAAAATAATAAACGACAATGAGATTTCCATTCTCGGTTTTAACTGCTTCTGGTTGTATTGACATTTTTCTTCAGCCCCCTCCTCTCCCCACCCCACAAAACACCTGAAAGATGTTCCCATCCCTCTCACGTTTGCTAAAAGCATCAGTGTTAATTTCTTTGACAGAAGCAATGTGAAAGATAGTGTTTCTCCAAGGCAGTTGGCGGGAAACGTCCTTCACTCTCTTGTTTTGTCTTTGGTGATAGCAACTGAACGGCGTTTCCCTGAGCAGCTGGCCCCTTGAGCCCCAGCTTTTTTTACTTGGGAGGAAAGCTGACCGCATTGACCCAATCCAGATCTGATTCTCAGTTGTGCGGGTGTGGATGGGTATTAACTTTCAGCTCAGACGTGGCATTGTGTGAGTCACCCTGCACCTTGCCCTCTCACTGGTGCTATGAACAATAAACGCAGGGAGAGAAGGGGCCGGCCAGTTCAGATGCTGCCAGGACCGAACGCTGTCTTCCCAGGGCCGCCTCCGTCTGCTCCTTCAGAATATCCAAAGTCTGGTGTGGGTGGAAGCTTAACTGTGTCTGCAATGGGCTGAAGCAAACAAGCCGGGGTGAGTGAACAGAGAGGTTCCCAATGTGCCCCACCCTGGGGGTAAAGAGAATTAGGTCATGAGAGGGTAGAATGCAGCATATCATTGTGATGAAAAAAGTGTAAAGAAATTGCATCAGATGTTTGTTTAAGGATCAGGAAGATCGTCCCAGCCCTTTTGTGTTGCCAACATTTATATGAAGCACCATAAAACCAACTCAAGCTTCTTCTTATCCTTCCATTATGTATCACATTAGGCTTTGGCAGAGGAGGCAACCTTAGCCAGTGGCCTTCCTGATTTGTGGTTTCCACTTGGCTCACTTTAGTTGCTTCACATTTATTTTGTTTTGTTAATGGTCAATGACAGAGCAAGCCTCCAAAGAGGAACTCCCCTGGCCACGATTCAATTTATAAACATGTTGTATTACTGTGGATTGTGGAAAACAGATTAAACCAAAGCATTTGAAGCACGTCTTGGGCCTTGACAGAGAGGTGACCAGCCACATTACGGATAGCTACAATTTATGCAGTGTAAGATGGTGTCTCAGATGTCAGTAGGGTAGTGAATTTGATCCAGGTTTCAGTCAGAACTCTAAAGGACTATCCAAGGTGCAGAGAGTGGGTGGCCTTCTGGGTTGACAGGAGGCAAAAGCACAAGACTGTCTGATAGTTAAACGTCCACCGCTGTAGTGACTAGTAGATGCCCTCATAGGTGTGAAAATTATTAACATCAGAAGTAGGGATGGACAAACCTGCCAGTGTTGCTTTCTCCCATGTTTTCATTTTCTAAAGCTCATATTCTTTCTTTCTTGTTTTTGAAGAAATGTGGGAATTTTAGTACGTTCCTGTCAAAAAAGTGAACCAAACAAAATTCTCACTCATCTGCACTGGCCAAATTCACTAGGTACAACCATTCCTAGTGGCATCACCACACTCTGTGATGCTACCTCTGTTACACTGCTGCCATTCTCTTCCCTCCCTTTAAACTTATTTGTGTGTGAGTGTGCATATCACCAACCTTTGTCTTACTTCTTTCATGGTTTCTTTTACCCCTTTATTTGCAACAAATAAGACAGAGAAAGGCATGGTTTAACATAACAAAACAATATTGAAAACTTTATTTACGAAAATAAGGATGTTTTTAATACAACTTAAGCTCCGTGGTTTTAAAATAAATGTTCTAGTGTTTTATTAACTCCTTTCCTAATAATCTGATTTTTAGATAAATATACCTCCCTCTGCCTTCCGGAGAAATCTAACCACACCCCACATCTAAAGCCCCAATTCTCTCATCCCAGCCCTCTGACAGCCCATCATAAGAACATAACAAGTGCCGTGCTGGATCAGACCAAGGGTCCATCTAGTCCAGCACTCTGTTCACACAGTGGCCACCTAATTCGCAAAGAAAAACCCAGTGACAGTTTCTCTCTCGCTCTCGCTCTCAACTGAAAATGGAACAACCAATCAGAAGACACCATTCAAACAAATGACCTCCCTCCTCTCACCAAAGGACCATTGCCTGTAAGAGAAAGGATTTGTTAAAATAAATCAAGCCCACAACCAAAGTATTGAACAAACAAAAAAATAACATACCATTTTGTCACACCCAGCATGGAGAAGACTATCTTGTGCCTGCCTGCCATGTAGCTGTCCACGATGAGGAAAGTGCCAAAACCAGAGGTGGCAAACCCAGATTTTTAAATGGTAAGCCCTCACCATCCCTAAGAAGAAGTATCAATTTAGAATAGAATGGGTAGTTTACAATTTATGGTTTTACTCATGGATAGACCTCAAATTGTACGTCTAGATTCAGAGAGTACAGCTGTTTGCAGATCGCATGCTGTGGGCAAGACAGATGAGACGGGATTTTAAAAACTATGAGTGTGCTTCAATAATTGTGACATTTTCAGCTCAATAAGAGAATGTCCTGCTACTTTGGGTTGCAATCCTCAAATGCTCAGCTTCTTCCTGAAATAGTTCTACAGAAGTCAGTTGCATATTAAATAGTGGGAACTTCACAGCCTTAAATCATACAGACCATAGAACCTATGGGCCCATTGAAATGAATGAGCTTATGTTAGACTAATATTGGATGCACCTCCAATATTCTGATGCCAACGGTTGTCAATATTTGCTGCTAGCTGGCATTCTACTCTAAATAAGGTTTGACAATCTCCCATAATTTCCTGTTAAAATTAATCTCTCAATTAACAACAGTTAAAAAGTGATTGGTGATTTACATAATAGTGTGACTGGAGAGTTTTAGGAACAAACTACTGTTTACCTTTAAGTGTTGCAATAGACTTCCTGTTCCCCCCTGGAAAATTTCACAAGACCATAGTCATTGTAGGCCTCCATGATGTTTCAAGGAGAGGCCAAATAATCTGAAGGCACACAATGCTGATTCAAAGCTAGTCTGCGTCTGGTCAGTGCCTTGACGGGAGATGGCCCAGGTATGCCTTGAGTGATGCCTTGAGCTCCTTAGATTAAAGGAAGGTTATAAATATAATCAATCAATCAATGGCCTAATCTTGAAAATGGATCTTTCAACAGAGTTGCAAAAGGTGAGAGCAGCTTTTGGTGGGTTTCAGCCAATTTTATATTCATGTACAACAGCTTTCAGGAACTTGTTTTAGGTTGTAATTGAAGACTGGGAGTCCATAGAAGGAAATCGTGCCTGCCGTTCAAGAAAGGATACAGTGCACCCGAGGGGTGGGGGAGGGTGACCAACAACATCTGGAAATAAGGAACAACTGAAAGTGCAACTAGTAAGGGAAAACAGAATGCAGATTGCAAGCAATTAGCAACCATCAAAAGTACCCTTGGAAAGATTTTGTGGTTGAAGCAACATGTTATAAAAGACAAACTTAATTGTGCCTTCTTACTTGGAAACACACACTGGGGATTCATTGCACACTGAAATCTCTGCAGCATTTTGCTCAGCTTGATACCCAGGCTGTGGCAAATCTACCCAAGATAGAGGCGTGTGTTTTTCAATGGGTAGGACAAAAATGAGTAGCAACCAGCATGGCCCTCCCAGTGAGGATCTCATTCACACTGATGGGATCCTTTCTCCTTTTCAAATAGCAAAGGGCTTGTGGTCTCATCATTGTCTTAGCTAAGACAATCATGCAACTGCCTGGGTGATTTGCCACAATGTCTAATTGGATATCTATGTTACACTGCAAGGGCACTCATAAATCATGTTCTCATCACCTTTTCTAGTCACATGGAGCCAATCAGAACTGCCACTATCCATTTCATGAAAAGCAGAGTACAGAATTCAAAGCCGTCCTTGAACAGCGAAGACTGAACGATAGCATCAGATGTTGCAGTCTCAATAAATACTTCTTTCTGTTTTGGAGAAGCCTTGTGTCACTGCTGAATGCCCATGTGGGAGGAGGAGAAGGCACTTACGTCTACTCTGCAATAGGTTGCAAGACTGAAAAAAGAAGTCATTATTGCTCAGGGATAGAGTAATTGCCTGGCAATTATACCAGAGCCTCCCCACACCCCACTTCTTCATTCTCGTCTTCTCTTTCCCATTCCCCAAAGTCTTCCACTGGTATTGTGGGTTACAGCTGTGTTTCAGAAGGACCTCCTGGTCTATAAGGGGGACTTTTATGCAAAGTAGGGTTGCCCATTGATTAAAGATTTTTTAGTTGGTTAATAATTTGTCCCATAATTGATTGCAATCTTTCCCATAGGACAGTTGGTGGCAGATGACTCAGAGAGATGGGGGGTGGGGGTGGGGAGTTGAGCTTAGGGTTTGTTTTTTGCTAATGTGTGACCATCTTAAGCCAACTTGTGCCTCTTAGATAAAAGGAAGCCCTTCTTCATGCAGTGCATAGTTAAACTGTGCAATTCGCTGCTCCAAGATGTAGTGATGGCCACCAGCTTGGAGGGCTTTCAAAGGGGATTAGAGAAATTCATGGAGGGTAAAGCTATCAATGGCTACTAGGATCTACAATGCAGGATGAAACTACAGCATCCCGGACAGATGGCCAGCCAGCCTCTACTTAAATACCTCCAGCACAGGAGAACCTACCATCCCCTGGGACAGTCCATTTCATTGTCGAAGGGCTATTGCCATTAAGATGTTTTTCCTAATGTTTAGCCAAAATCTGCTGTACTGTTTATATAGCAGACACGTATCAAGTTCTCCAAAAATGTACTGATTCCGAGCTGTTTTACTCATCAGGAATATCTAGGAATGCTCATTGGTTAAAATGATCCAGCTGCTTTTGTCACATCACGGATGCTGCAGCTGTCTTGCAATGAATGAACCTTTGAAGGGGATGTCCTGACATTCTTCCGCAGCTCTGTTCTGCCCATTGGAAATGTCTGTTGTGGTTCAGCCTTATTGCTCCCCTTCATGCTCCAAACGCACCCATACAGCTGTTTCTACATCTGCATAGCTTCTGAAGTGTTGTTATTTAGCAGTTTTTCTTGTCTTCCTCAATGCCTCTTTCATTGAGAAACAGAGAGATTGTCAGGAATACCAATATTGGAAAGTCATTATATGCAGTTTCTGCCAACATCTAGACAAAAAACCCAAGCTGCTTTAGTTCATTTAACTTCTTCAGACACTGTCTGCACCTCATCCACAGGATTATTTAACAATGCAGAGAGAAAGAATTGTTATGGAGGGCTGCTTTTTTTAAAAATTAGCTTGAATCTATAAATCCCTGAAGGTAAGCCTTGGATTAGAGTGTTAGAATCCTAATATTAGAATTATTATTTTGCATTTTTCTATTTTTCTTAATTTTTATGGGAAGCTCTTTTTAATTATTATTTATTTGATGTTTAGTGTTCCACTTTTTTGACTGGTTTACATATTGCTGTTTATCTCTGAGCCAATTCACAGCTATTTGGAACTTCGGAGGTAGATGAATTAAAAGAGGTTGCAGTTAGATACTAGGATGCTATGGCCTGGAGTATTGTTGCAGACAGTGGGACTAAGGACTCTGGAAATGTCACCTATCCAAATAGATTCATGGCGATTATATATCTATTAGATTGGTAGCCATTTTTCTTCAATGTTTAAAACACACTTCTATGTGTTATAGTAATTCATTATATCATATCAGATCAGATCAGATCAGATCATATATCATATCATATCATATCATATCATAAGCTCTCTGTCATCATGGTGAGTCCCCCCAAGGTAAGAACCGATTATGTTTTATGAGACTGGATCATAGCTGCAACAACCCACACTCAACACATACGCAAGGTTTAGTATGGGTTGAGTGTGTTGAAGCATGGGTTGTTCTACTGTGTGAACACAGATGTGCTAACAAACCATGGTTTGTTAACCATGAATAACCCATGAAGAAAAAACATGGTTTGTTGTTGGGTGTGTTGTTCATGGCTAAAAAGCTGTGGTTTGTTAGTGCATTCATACAACACATGCTTCAACACCAACCCATATTCAACCTTGGGTTGACTGTGTGAGTTATTGTGTTGTGTGAACCCAGCTGTGTTTGTTGTTTTGGGGAACGTTTACTGCCACTTGTTGTATACTGCCTTAGAAGGGCTTCTGTTCGGAAAGGTGGATTTGAAATATTTTTAAAAAATAATAAATATTTTTTTAAAATAAATAAAATCCTCTCATAAGAGGCAGTTTGCTTGATCACTTTCTGTACAGATAGAGCCTTTTTGTTCCAGCCTTGAATGTGACTCTAAGCACATGAATGTGTCATCTTCATTCAACCAGGACTGGCATAACACTGCTTGAGTCATACCAAGAAGATTTGTGATGGCATGCCAAGTCACGTTCCAGTGCTTACAATGCTGCAGTTTGATTTAATTTCCTTCTCTCTCTCTCTCTCTCTCTCTCTCTCTCTCTCTCTCATATCACTTATTGCTGGATTTCTCAGGTAGACTATGTATGTTTTCATAACAGGCAAGAGTGGGTCAGTGATCTAAAGAGAGGAGGGGAATCAGTACAGTGGGTTGTATCCAATGTTAGTCCTACATAGAGTAGACCCATTGAAATGAATGAGACAAGTTAGACTAACATTGGAAATAATCCAAATCAAGCTTCTTGAGTGATTGTATTATAAGTCTATTCTATACTGAAAGAAGGATATGCCACTTGCAAATCGATCCTGGTACTTAAAACCATTATTGCTCAACCAATTAATGTTTTAAGAAAGGGTGTCAGGGCTAAGTCAGAGGCAGCTGTCAGAGGTGAGCCAGGAGCCAAGAGTTGAGTCATGGAGTCAACCAGACATTGGAGCCAAAGAACTCACACCAGCGCCAGGAAGACCTTGTTGGTCAGGCAAAGTCTCAACCCAAATAGGAAGCACTTTATGGACCCCTGTCTGGGAGGGTCAATCTCCAGCCTGGATGGGAAAGCAGGGGGAAAATCTGCCCAAAAAGATGATCCTAAGTGCAGTTCACCATTTGCTGCAGCTGCATACAGAGCTGGGAGGAGAGCGAGAGCGAGATTTGGTCAATCACAGAATAGTTGCATGAAAACTCTGTAAGACAAAGCATTGCGCTGCTGATACTCCCCAGTCATATTCTTAGTCTGAAGGCTGAAAATAAGATAATAGAAACATAGATGAAATCAAGGAGGGGTGGGGAAACTGTGCCCCCCTGCCGATGTTGTACGACTTCAGCTCCTATCGGTCCCCTTCCAACATGGCCAATGGTAAGGCATGCTGGGAGTTGTAATCCAAAAACATTTGGAGGGCCATAAATGGCCCATTCCTGTTCTGTGCAATGCTGAGGCACCCAGTTTTCTGTACTGCTGCACTGATAGGCTGGCCCTCATATTCACGAGAAGGTGTTGGGGAGGAGCTTGCAGAGGCCCGCCTTTTCCCTTGCAGAGGCCTGCACTTTCCTGAGGAAACCCACCTCGCACTCCTCAAGACTATTGATAACGTTGAGGTGGATCATCTCTTTTCAAACCCCTCTGCTGCTAACGTGGGGTAACGAGCGCAGAGGCTTTCCACCAGGAAATGAGAGGAATAGGGTTATACAGTAAATAGTGTCACTAATACAATGGCACACTTATTTATTTTATTTATTATTACATTTTTATACAGCTCCTAAGCCAAAGCTCTCTGGGCAGTGCACAATTAAAACCCATAAAACAAGTATAGATAAATTTTAAAACCTTAAAAGTTAAAAAAGCAACGTAAAAATCAGCTAAGTTACAAACCAGGGGGCCACTAGGTGGCATTGTTTTGAAGTAATGCTGAGGATGAATCAAAAGTTTTTATTGTTATTTATGTTAATCTAAATAACACAAATACGTTTTTGTTTCCTTTTGAGATGAATTGACATCATTGTAGTAGCTTACTAAAAGAACTAGCAGATAACAATGCAGGTGATGAAGGAATGGGTTGGGGGAATTCAAAATGTACTATTTTAATCAAAATCTTTTGTGCTGGAACACCTGTTCTTCCAAACCTTTAGAAGCATCATAGAACTTGGAAGACCATGGAATTGTTATAATGGCTCCTACATACCTTCACCCCAGTCCAGAATAAAGTGCCACATAAGCATTTCTGTTGTTCATTGCATTATAGCCTGCCATATATTTCAATTTTCAGTGATTTGAACATTATTTTTCTCCATGTAGAAATCCTGCCATGATCTGAAATATTTCAGATTTGACTTTTTATACCTAAAAACAACCAAAGGGTGCATTCAATAAATTTCAGACTCTTTAATTGGTTAATATTAATAATATCCATAGCGTCCCCCTTCAATTGTTTTTCAAATTATAAAGAAGTAAGAATTGTTAAAGTTAGCACTGAAAATAATCAGTTAATATCCTTATTTTCATGTTAGACCAGAGTAAGCAGTGCAAAATATCACTTCTTCTAATAATGAAATAAAGCAGTTGAGGGCCAATAGGACTAGTGCCAAATCATGGCCACTGAGAAACAAAAGGGATGCATTGGTGTGCTTGGGTGAACTTCAGGCAGTCAAGGCTGGTGTTTCCGATGTCAGTGGGGCGGGGACCCGATCCGGGTTTCAGTCCAAACTAGTCAGAACTCTAAAGGAACTATCCTTGGTGCGGACCTTGGCTAGCTCCTTTAGAGTTCTGACTGAAACCAGGACCGGATTCACCTCCCCAACCTCCATTGACCTCAGGTGGTGCAGAAGTACAAAACATTTCAAAGTGGGGAGAGGAAATCCACTAAAATACAGCCTAATGAGGACTGAGCATGCTCGATGGCCTCTGAATGTTGAGTCAATTGGAAAAGATGAACCCAAAACCAGTGTGCAGGAAAGAGAGTGAATTGGCCAGATTGAGCCCCTTGCAATTCAGGGCTTTTCTACATGAGGCGTTTATTGCATGCTCATCATTCCCTATTCATGGTTGTTTATAGGTTCTTTAGATGACGTTGTGACCCTCCAGTTTTGTTTAGAGGTTTTGTAGTGGAAAAGCAGGAAAGGAAATGCTCCTCATGTACGGGTGTCCGTTGTGAGGAAATTCAGCCCTTTTGGGGCCTGAGGTATCCCCATGACAGACCTGGCTCGGCTTTCATTTGTGAACCGAGCTGCGCGATAGTTATCTGGATAGTATCCAGATAGTATTGTACCCTTAGAGTTGTAACCTCATTTCCCCCCTCAAAACACACATAGCCAGCAAGGTAGGGTTAGGCTGAGACAATGAGCTGCCTTAAGGCCATCCAGTGAGCTTTTGTGGGCCACGAATCACAGCTGAGTGGAGCAGTGAGCATCATCCCCCTACACCCAGATTTTAGCCCTTCTGTCATACTGTCTTTTTAGATTCTTGTATTAATGTTTAGAAGCATGGAGATGAAGATGTCTGTACAGAAAGTAACTCCCCAAAGACATGTTCAGCTTTAAGTTTAATGTTATTGAGTGCAGTCCAAATGCTCGAGGAGCATATTTGTTTAATGTGCACACCGTGGACTTTAGATAATGGTTTTGAAATGCCAGAAAATTTAGCAGTCAGAAGCAAAGATCCAACAGATGGAAAAATGCAAACCAATGAAATGTGCTATCAATCTCCTTGGGAAGTTAGACTTGCCCGTAGATGTAGATGTTGATGAGAGATCTCGGGATTAAGTTACCTTAAAGAAATGAATGGGTGGTCTTAACAAAAATTAATATTTGAGATAAAAATCAAAGCATAGGGGTACAGAGAGAGGGATATATTGTTAACCTCTCTATTTAGACAGGGATTTGGTTTCAGTAGAAACTAATTTTTCAAAAACATGACAGCTTTTGGCTTTCTTAGCAGGGAAATAGTTTGTGGGCAGCGTATGACAAACGTCCACAGCTGCTCAGAAATGGTGTTTGGTTCACCTGGGGTTTTGCCTTGGACTTGATGCAAAATGGTAAAGAACTGAGGTGCGCAGCATCAAGAAGTAAATAACTTTTTAAAAAATGAAAAATGACAACGAAAGCATACTAAAGCCACGTGGTGGTCTTCTGAGAAACCCACGGAAATACCATGAAACCAACTTGGGTGATTGATAGCGTGTGTGTATGTGTGTCTGTCAGTTATGTAAACTTCAGAACACCTCTCCTCCTCCCACCTCACCACTTTTGCATTCCCCATTTTCATTCCCCATTAGTGTACTAGACAGAGTGTTGGATTTAGACGCAAGAGACCCAAGTCTCTTCTCAGTCACAATACTCATTGGGGGGCTTTTAGCACGTTGCTGTTTTTTAGCCTAATTTACTTTATGGGAGAGTTGGAAGGATAACAAAAACAAACAGGCATAATGTTGGTTCTGGGATTTGGGGTCCTTTTTGTACAAGCTACCTTCGGCCTACCCCCTCCCTGAGGGGTTTGATCTCACCACCACCACCACTCATTCAGTGGCACTATTCCTTGAGGTCCAGTCGGCTTGGTGGCCTAGAAGGAGGGACAACTAGAGGTGCTTCCTCAAGGGCTCTGTGCATCACACATATGGGCTCTGCACAGAGCCTAATTTGGGAAGCTTCTATAGCTGAGAAAAGGTTTTTGGCGGGAGCCCTCGCCCACTGTCACACTGCGCATATCCCAGCGGGTTCCTGCTAATTCCCTCAGTTCCCTTTCAACTACCTTGTGAGTCACCTCACCGGGAACATCGCCCTTGTTTCTGTCATCTTCAATTCAAACTTAGAGTTCAAACACTATCTAATATTTTTCTCTGGGTCTGGGGGCGTTACTAGACGAGGCCTTAGCGCGCCTTCTGACCCGGTTTCCCTGCTGTGCGTCCAGATGACGCACAGGGGAATCCGGTGGCAGGCCGCGCTGAGGCCTGGTCTAACGCACCATAAGCCAATGCGCTTATGGCGCGCCTTTTCCCCAGCCTCAGGCCGGGGCTGGGGGAAGTCTAGTGACTTCCGAGGCTTTTCGCGGCTCCTCGCTTACTCGCGAGGAGCTGCAAAAAGCCACTGACCTGGCACAGCGCTCATACGAGCGCTGTGCCCATCGGCCGGGGGAGGGAAGAGAGGGGAGGGGGAAGGATGGCAGGGTGAGTGGCAAGGGGTGAGGGCGGGTGAGATCGCGCCGCTGCCGCCCGAGCAAGTAGCCGAGCGGCGCTTGCCCAGGCAATGCCTGGCATGGGGCGGCATTGCCCGGGCAAGCACCGCTCGCCTGCTTGCTCGGGCGGCGGCGGCACGCGGCGCGATCTCACCTGCCCTCACCCCTTGCCACCCACCCTGCCATCTTTCCCCTCCCCTCTCTTTCCCCAACCCCCCCCCCCCGGTAAAAAAAACAGAAGAAAAACGGACTTACCAGTCCGGTGGCTTTGGGGCGCACGCGGCCCCTTTAACCAAAAACAAAAAACAAAAAAATGGCGGACGCTGCAGGGACCCGAAGTCCCTGCGTGTCCGACGTCTGGAAGCCTGGGCGAGGCGCGCTAACGTTAGCGCGCCTCGGCCCCACCTCCCTGCCGGCATAAGCCGGCAGGTCTAGCAAAGGCCTGGGTCTCCATCTCGCTGAACAAAATGGCAAAGCCCTTCATTTGAATGCAGATGGATCACATGGAAAGAAGGATATATTTTGAACTGCGCTCCCCACATTTTTTCTCTCAGGATCAGCAAAAAAATAATCTAAACACATTAGACTCTCAGAAGTACTTCATTGTAACAGATGGAAGTATGCCCAGAAAAGCATTATTGAAAAAGAACAATGGTTTAGTATTTTACCGTCTTATGGAGTATTTCTGGTAGGTTTTATAGATTTTATTGGTTTACTATTCAATGTAATTGTTAGGGGTATTTTTCATATAACAATTTTGGAAGAAGCTGGCTTGGGTGGTTTTTTAATTATTATTACTACATTTTATAAGATATTATCAACTGAATAAAAACAATACATGATAAGCCAATAGCTAGAGTTGCTGTTATTGGATGTCTGCCTGAATCAATTCAACTTCAAAGAAGGGTTAGTCAGAGATAACCTTTAGCATTGCTATTGTAAAACATATATGTCTAAAGTCTGTATTTTGTTCCTTACCTTGCCAATGACATGAATTAGTTAAACCATTTCTTTTGCAGTTTTAGGGGTGTATTGTACCATTTGTACATCATTTTAATAATATTTTCTTTCAGTGTAACATCTAAAGTGCTTTTGTTGCATCTATCCAAATGTGTGTATCTTTTTACAAAATAACTTCAAATTGAACCCTTCCCACTTTCTTTTGCATTTATAGCCAATGATCCTTAATGTTAAAATTATCTTAGGCATTATTTATAATAATCCTTTTTTGTCATGCTTTGCCTGACATTGACCAGGTTTGCCCCTCACGCTAAGCCACGGTGGGTTGTTATGTTTTCAAAAGTTATTAATGGTCTATAAATATTTCTGCTTCTAGTTCTGATTTGTAAGTAGTGAAAGAAGGGAGTTACTGATCCTCAAATTCTAGGGTGGACTCAGATTAATGGGGCTTAAGTTAATCATGACTGAGTTTGGATCCAACCCTCTGTTGTAAGTCTTTTTCAGGGCCTTTCTGAATGGCAGTGAGTAAATATTTTATATAATAATTTTCTAAAGGATTCAATAGATCATGCCCGTGGGGCTCACTTTGGAGAATGTAGTATAGGGAAGGTGGGTCCACATGACCTTTAGAATGGGGGTGAGGTTAAAGCTCCCCCACATCACATTGCTGGGAGCCTGATCACAGTGGGAAAGAGGGTGTGCAGAAATGCCCCTCCTCACATGTCTTCTTCCCCAGCCCAATAAGCCTTTCTACAGGAGGCCTTTATTTTGCGCTCATGATTTCTCACAGTAGTTTGTGGGTGCTTTACATGATGTCATCACTCTCCAGGACCTCACTTGTTCTTTGCAACCATTATAGTGGGCTTTTTGCTTGTTTTCTAATGAGGAAAAATACGTAATGGGGTGCTTTTTGTGAATGATGGCATGAAACCCTGGTGAATTTGCACAATTCCCCATGGAACATATAAAAAGGCAGAGAAAGAAAAACCCTAGAAAAAGACACGTGTAAAGGAGCCAATCTTAATCCTGCAAAGAATCCGGAAGCAGACACCTCGGTAAAGTGGGGGGTTCAAGGAGAATCATCCCTGTGTACCTTCTTTTTGAGCAGGATTGAGCTGTTGGAAGCCCAATGGTGCTAGGGAAAAGGGCACATGAGGAGAGCCGCTCCTGCTTGCCCTCTTTCCCAGCACAGCTATTTGGCAGGTTATTGGCAGCCTGGCAGTGCTGAGGAAGAGGGCACCGTAGAATGGAATCACTGCATATCGTCCCATGCACGAATGCACCAGCATCAGTTGCTATGGCACTATGGGATTTGGGGAGGGGTGGCGGCAACACTGGGTACCTATAGTGGGCTGCAGAGGTGGTCTCTGATGACCAGTAGGGCTGGCTCAAGTCGTTTTGCAAAGGGCAAGATGACACCGCCCTCCCTTTCTATGTACAAAAGCCGTTGAGTGGCATCTGAATCTTTCTTCAACAGTGGCAAGGGGACAGCATCCTCTGCCACACCTGAAGGCACCAATCTAGCTTAGGGGACACAGGGCAGGCCACATGGCCCAGAACTCTGTCCTCCAATACCTTGCTGCAACTCCCAGCATCTGCTGCTGAGGTGACTGCCTGCCTCACTCTGCCTAATGGTATTTATTTATTTATTTATTTATTTATTACATTTCTATACCGCCCAATAGTTGGAGCTCTCTGGGCGGTTCACAATGGTAGGGCTGGCCCTGCCCATATGTGCTTAAGTGAATACAGGCTGCTCTCCAATAGTAAAGGAATTTGAAGCAGAGCCTCTCCTGATGATGACATGGGGAAGTTCTACAAGAGAAGGCATTTCCTGAGGCATCTCTTTGTATTACAGCTAATCAGCAGTTCTGAAAAGTGACTGAACCTGAACCTGGAACTTCCAATTATTATTCTAAAGTATACGGACGTCAAAGGTAGCCATGTTGCTGCATCAGAACAAAATCTAAAAGTCACAGTTGGGTAATGTCTTTGTTAGGGCCAACTAAAATGTCAGAAAATAATGAGCAAGCATTTGGGTTATTTAGAGCTCTTCAGGCTGAATGTTAAGGAGGTAAAGAATAGGCTATGATATTAAAGCCCCAACATTCGCAGTTTGTAAATCTTCAGACAGAGTACTGTAGGTGTTAGGCTGACTTAATTAGATCAGTCTCTAGTTCCCTCATACATTAGTCATGGATGTCTGTAGGGAGAAAGCTGTAGGCTTCTCTTTGCAGACATCCACTCCCATTATGTGTATATTTCCACTAGATAACCTCTAGGTTGTACTGTGGGTATAGCAGCATAACACAAATACTTGAGTGGAAGAAAGAGTTTCTTTTTGATTTCACAAATAATACCACATTTTCACTGCTCTAAACCCCTCCACTTCTGGCAAGTTTTTTTTAGAGCAGGGAAACTGCAGCATTTAATTGTGAAATTGAAAGAAACTGCTTTTTCACTTGTGTATTTGTACTATTCCACTATACTGCAGTGCCACCGAGAGGCTATGTAGCAGAAAAGCAGAAAGAAACACTTTTTAGGGCTAAGGCCAACACCCTGTCACCTCCAATCTCAATTTTGTGACAAAACCAAAAGTAGATACATCAGATTAACAGCCAATTAAGAGTCTTGTGTAGAAAAGCTCTTTATTACATTTATTATCCTGTCTTTTCCTCCAAGGAGCTTAAGGTAATGTGTACTTTCATTACGGCAAACATCTTTCATTTGTGAGGGCTGGGACTAAATCTCTTATACCAGTTCCCTGAAGTACTGTGTATCACTGTTATTTCCATTTTTATGGATGAGGAACTGAGGCGGAGGAATTTGTCAAGGCATCACAAAGCAGGGCTAAGGCCAACACCCAGTCAACTGGACCATACTAGTCTAACTGGAAACAAAAAAGGGAAGAAACTGAAAGGGTTGCAAGACCCTTGGCAAAAGGAGGGATTACTCTTCCCTCCAACTAAATTTTTCTGAGGTGACGTCCCCTCCCTAGTCCCCACCCAGGCAGCAATGGATGAGGTAAGGGAACCCTCCATGTAGCTGAGCCAGTGGGTGCTGTGTTAAGCTTTCCCTACTTGGAAGTCTCTCATAACTACCTCACACCTGGCTATATTTCAAAGATTAATGAACAGCATCTTGTCAGGTTTAATATATCATCCTGCTTAAGTTTACTTTGTCGATGTAATCATAAATTCCCTGACTTGGGGACTACACCTTAAGTATTTGCATGAAAGTTCTAAGAAAGAAAGAAAGAAAGAAAGAAAGAAAGAAAGAAAGAAAGAAAGAAAGAAAGAAAGAAAGAAAGAAAGAAAGAAAGAAAGAAAGAAAGAAAGAAAGACCATAAAATAGAGTAAGTGCCAGTTTGGAGAAAAGGAACAACTTCTTCTTCTTCTTCTTCTTCTTCTTCTTCTTCTTCTTCTTCTTCTTCTTCTTCTATTACATACAGAGCTGAAGACTTAAAAGTTTAAACAGACTAAACAGAGCTGAAGCCTTAAAAATTTAAAGACTCCAGAAAACATAACAAAAATAAGATCCTTTTTAGGTATGACACAGTACTAGAGAAAATTTATACCCAATTATGCCACCCAAGCAGAGCTGTTAATTAACCTAATGAGAAAATATGTTCCATTTCCATGCTCCAGAAGCATCTGAGATTTCTAAAAGCAGAATCTATTCACTTTGCTTCAAAACCATCCCAAAATGGTGTTAAACAGCAGGTTGTCTGGCTAAACAGAGGGGAGAAACATTTCTTCTTCTTCTTCTTCTCTTGATGGTACGTGTAAAGTGCTAACAGGTAATATAGTCTCCTAGCTGCGATGGATGCCTTCATTCAACTCATGGCATAGAACTGATGAAGACTGAAAAACATTTGTGGTATTTATCCCTGTTAAAAGTGATGGCATAAGCCCAGCATGACTTCCCTACATTGGACCATGTTCTGTGTAGTTCACAGAGCTCCTAAACAAACAGCTGCATTGATCTCTTCCACATTCCACCCAAACCATATTATTATTGATGTAATTCGATGCCAGCGGCATTGAACTTTCAGATCTCTCCCCCTTGGAAGACCACAGAGTGCCACCTTCACATCACTAGATGAAACAACTGTGTGGGATATCTTGTCTAGAGATCAGCCCTGAGCAGCCATCTCAGGTGACAGATCATGGGGAGAGGCATGGGAAGGTGTTGAGGGCACTGAGCTGCATGTGCACAGCACAGTCTGCCTTGTACCCCCCAAAGTTAGCCAGCTGCCCTCAAATGTGGTAGAGGCAACCAGTGTTGAAGTAAGACTCAACTGCCAGTCTGGTTGGTTTCTGTACATGGAATGGGGAGCATAATTTTGTCCTTTGCCTCAGGCAGCAAAAGATCTTGGGTCAGCTCTAATAGCGGTGGAAAGAGCACAGTGCACTGATAAATCTGAGAGGCAAGCCCATGGCTGGTGGTCCTGTGAAACTCACATTCAGACATATGAGTTCAGTTGGTAATAAGAATAAAATCTTATTTTACAATGCAGTCTGGCCTTAGACTATCACAATCTGACAAGCTTCACCTCATTAAAAGAGTGTTCTAGTGCAGCCTTTCCCCAACCTGGTGCCCTCTAGATGTGTTGGACTACAGCTCCCAGCATTCCTAGCCAGTTCCCAGCATTCTCAGCCACGGAAGGCTGCTCTAGTCAATAGTGAGGTTGACACTATGTGAACAGAGGCATCTTCTGTTACAGTAGCAGGAGGAAGGGGCCTTCTCTACCCGGGGCCATCTTGCTGCATGACCAAAAGAAATATGGAAACGAGGCAGGTGAAAGCTGCACAAGACTCCCAGCTAGAGAAGATGTAGCTACCGTATCCCCTGCCTTTCTCCTCCTCTAGAGAGCTACTATCCTGCTTGCTGTGGCAACAGCGCTGCTGTTCCTCAGAGCTGGCCCAAGATGTTTTGTTGCCTCAGGCAAAGGACAAAATGGTGCCCGCCCCCATTCCCCACAGGGTGACAGGACAGCACCTTCCACTGCACCAGAGGGCAGCAGGCTAGATTAGGGGGCACAGGGCAGGCTGCATGGTACACACTACTCTGTCCTCCTTGCCACTGCTCTGCACCCTTCACCATTGGTTGCCTAAGGTGGCTGCTTCACTCTGCCTAATAGTAGGGCCAGCCCTTGCACAGAGTTGGGGGTCTACACCTTTCAGTGCTTCACTTTTAAAAGGTAGGTTGTGCTTCCTGCCATATTTCTCCACTCCAGCCTCTTCTGCTGTGAATGGTAATTAAGAGAAAATAGTAGACAAGAAGACCACAAGTAAAATGGAGTGAGGATGTGGAATGGCTGCAGGTTGTTTGCAGGGCCAGCTCAAGGATTGAGAGAGCCTGGGCAAAGTGGCCTCTGGAGAGGCAGGCCACATGGCACATATCACTCTGTCATCCAACACCTCAATACCTTGATGGTGCTATATAAATAAATAAATAAATAAATAAATAAATAAATAAATAAATAAATAATACAGTAAAGGCTGTCTTAGGCTTCACTCTGCTTAATGGAGGGCCAGTCCTCAATGATATTATCATCATCACCACCACCGCCAGTCATATAGCTCCAACAATATACATGATGTTTTACAGTTTCATAAGGAAAAATAGAAATATCAGTTTTAAGTTTAAGGTGGATCATTTTAAAGCCAAAGGAAAAGGAGGAATGGGAGCAGCATGCCGATTGCTGAACCTTCAAGTTAGGGAAGCTAACAGCAGCGTATCTAACTCGGTACTTGTCATAACAATACAATTGATGGGACTAATGTTAGTGTTAGCCTGAGCTGGTGGCATATGCCCAGATATGGTTACAGTCATCTTGGCTTTCCTTTCTGCAGTCTGAAACGCACTTGTGCTGCTGAAGTCCTGTATACTTCAGTGAAACATCCCCGGCACAAGTACATTTGTGATCACAGCCAAGATAAGCAATTGGTATTTGTGAACTACAAGATGACAAAGTTCATAAACAGCCATCTGAACCTTGCAGTCAATCCACCAGCGTTCAAGGGATTCATGAAGTCCCAACACTCCAAGCTAGATTTCTGTCACTTGTACATTTCAGACTTTTAAGTATACACAAAAACTGCTAAATAATACTTTACTTATGTTTGTATTGACTTTTTTTTTAATACCCCTTTCTTTTACTCTGGATCTCCTCCTTAGTAAGGAAGGTGTCAATGTCTTCAATGGTTATTACAAGCTGCAGCTGCAGCTACAATATTATGTTTTCTAGCAGGTGTGCTCCCCACCCATTAGTTTGTAAGGAGGTGGGGTCCCAAATGCAAATGCTATAATTCCAAGCCTGCCAGGTGTCTCCACCCTTCCTTCTGGTTGGCTGGAAGAGGCCCAACAGCAGAGGCAAAACACATTCGGCATTAATATCATTCTACAGAGAAAAAGAAAGGAGGCCAGATGTTGCTCAGAGCTGCTGATGGAATGAAAATCTTGTTAGTCCAAATGGACACCATCCTGAAATCACATGCCAGCATGTCTCTCCTTTCAGTGAAATGACTTTCAAGCTAGTGGTTTGCAGGATGGAGGCCAGCTGAGCCTTCCCAGGGCTTGAGGTAAAACCCCTGTGTAAACTTTCTTCAAAACAAAAATGAAAGGGTCAGGTGCATATTAATTACAAGGCATATAAATGTGTCAGCAGCTTTTTGTAACGTCTTAATAAATCACCCAAGCACATTAAGCCTGCTCATGATGGCAGGACCATATGCCCAGTAATTAGGGACTGAGCTTCACTGTGCTCTTTTCTGTGCAACAGATGCTACTAAATGTAAGCCCTTTTGTCCCGCCTTGAAAGCCAACAATATAATAATAACCAGAGGCAAGGTGATGCCCATTTTGGAAAGCAGAAGAATTTTGTTGTTGCTGGATGCCTGCTTGCATTTCTTGATGAAGGCAAAGGTGCACCTTTCTCCATCATCATGCTGGGAAAAGCTGCCCCTGTTGACTTTTCTGTTTGTCCTGTGCAGGTTCAAGGCCAGGGGTGGAGAAGCTTGTTAAGTTCAAGGGACTGATTTGTTCTGGCCAAGCAGATCCAGGGCCATCCCACTGTTGGTGTGTTCCCCCAGAGTGATATCCTGGACCTCTTTCACTCCCACACACTCCCACACCACCCCCCTCCCATTGCAACCAGGCTTTCAAACCATTGGTGCCAAATGGAGGCTTTTAAAGAGCTTGGTTGCAGCTGGGAAGGTATTTTTCTTGAGGGAGGGTTACAGATCTGGGGAGGGTGAGCCTTTTCCTCTGCAGCAGCCCCCCCCCCAAATGTCCTTCCCCAAACTGCAATTAGGCTTTTAAAAGCCTCCATCACAAAAAGAAAAGCAGCAATGCTAGGGAATGGGTACTGGCTATAAGACTCTGCCTTATACCAGGTTAGACTATTTGTCCATCTAACCTAGTATTGAAAGTCACGGGTTGGCCAGTCACCATCTCTTAGTGTGACATACCTTACAGGGTTGCTGTGAAGAGAAAATGGGGTGGGGAGAACCCATGTATGCCATATTTTGCTCCTTGGAAGAAGGTGGGAGATAAATGTCATAAATAAATCTTATCTGCTCTCACTGGTAGCTGTGTTTCAGGATCTTCATATCATCTCCTACCTGATCCTTTTAACTAGAGATTCTGGGGATTGAACCTGTGACCTTCTGGCCGCAATGCATGCACTCTACCACTGAGCTGCAGCACATGACAGCAAAAATTAGTTGCACTTAGGATAATTATATTAAGCAATCCTCTACGCATTTACTTAGGGAGTTACTGCTGCGTAAACATGCCTAGCTTGTGCTGTAAGTCACATTCTATTGCTTTTAACAATAAGACTTGCAATCTCAGGCATATGGCCATGCTGGCTGGGAATGATTGCAGTCCAACACATCTGAAGGGCACCAGGTTTGGGAAGGCTGTCCTAAAACATTATCAGGGTGACCACAGGCAACAGTGGACAGAATCCTGTATCGTTAACAGCTGTGTACAAGAGATCTTAGCAGGTTCAGTTTTCCTCATCTCTGCTGCATAGTGCTATGGAAAGCCTGCACAGCCCCCAAATTCCCACCTTTATATAAGTATTCAAAGTATAGGAAGCCTGTCTCTGTAGCATCTGGTTCCCCTAACAAGGAGTGTTCTGGGCAGGTATCATCAGCCAGAGCC